>NC_135744.1:31900625-32530000 GCF_041903045.1 Epinephelus lanceolatus
TTGCATTCTGTCGGCCATCTTGGTTTTAAGAGATTTGTGTTGCACTAACACCACCTGGCCAATGGGTGGCAGTGTATAGCATGATGCACAAGGGTGTACTCTAGTGACTAAATGCAACTACAGGATCAAAACCCATGCATATACAAGAGAATGGCTTTTAAATAGCTGTGCACTGTAGTGACCACTATGCATGAAAGGGATAATGTAGTGCAGTCCGCCTTGCAAAATTTATATGGCATTATAATTTACTGTGTTTTTCCTTTAATAAAGACATTTAATCAAGATGAGTGCAAATATTTAGGCTACCCTAAGATTAAAGACTGCTCTGTAGTGTTAAACAAAACATTATTTATGTTCATTTCAATCTGGATATTTACTTTAAAGAGACAGCGCTGCTCCTGAGCCTGCGAGACCACGCTCAGGGAAAGGAACACACGCTAATCACCGGTGCGTGCTACGTCATGACGCAGCGGCTCAGCTGTTGACAGGGGCTCCTTTCAATCTCGACCTCCGGGACTCTGTGCACGCACACTCACCGAGTCCCTGCTGTCATTGTGGCCGTTTTTAAACGCACATGCTGTTTGTAGACCACCCGGTAACGGAGCATATGCTGCCATGAGTGCTTTGTGTCGCTATATCCATAGAGGACTGCTGAGCAGCCGGCCGTTGTGTCGTTTATTCCCCGGACAGCAGGATGTTTGCGGGGTGGCTCCCATGGTCCGATCAGCCTGCTCATCCAGGTATCCCTGCTAGCTCCCCGGCTAACTGATGCCCTCTCTCTGCCTGAGCTGTGGCGTGGTGGTGCTGGTTTTGCTGGGGGGACATGACAGCCTAACGTTTCTCTTTTTTAAAAAATTTTCGTTATTTAACCGTTGGAATTTGTCACCGTGTCGTGTCTTCGTGTCGTCATTAACCGTTAACTTTACACAGTTTATATAAATGACATTCAGTCGACTGGTTAGCAAGAAGGTTAACCTCCAGCTGAGCTATTGTCACACAGGATTTTATTTACAGACGCTCTGTCTGTTGCTTTATTTAGCTTATGTAGCGACACAAAACGATGATAGTTAATACTGTGTACAGTAATAGATGATATGTTGTGCTACATAATCGCTAAGCCACCAGTTTATTAGGTAAGCCTAGCTAAAATGAATGCAGCCTAACACCACACCCCCTTTATTAAACCTTACATTTATGAATGTCACACTGTTCTGTTTTTGTGAAAGCTGCCTTGGAGAGGGATTGTTTCAACTTATTGTCTGCAATATTGCTTAGACTGAGTGTTTGATATTTTGTCCAGCCCATTTCTATCGATAGTAAAACACCTCTCTGATTTATTGCAGAGCTGTTGCACCAGACTGCATTAGATCTAACCAGGTGTACTGGGGTGTAGCTAACGCAATCTAATATATTACAGTCAAGTTCTGGATCTGTGAAGAGTACAGTTCAATTTTTTCTAAGAGATGAGGATTAAATACACACAACAGGGCCCATGAAATCATCATAGAGTTTTGTCCTGAAGGGATTAGCTGATTAATCAGTTAGTTGATCATCAGGCAACAAAATGTTGACAGCAGATTAGTCATTGAAGTAATCTATCAAGCAGTTGGCCAAGTGTTTGCCGGTTCCTGCTTCTCTAATATGAATATTTTATGTGCTTTTTCTGGTTTATGTTGTTGCAAATTGATTATCTCTGGGTTTTTGGGCTTCTGGTTGAACAACATATGTCATCTGACGATGTCACCTCAGGCTCTGGGACATTGAAATGTCCACTTTTCACGATTTTGTCACATTTTATAGGCTGAATAAATAAAACACAACCGTAAATCACAACCCTAATACAGTTGAGTCAGCACCTTTTTATAAAACTCAAATATTGTATTGCATTATTAAGTAGGTGGTCACATAGCTGTGTCTTCCCCCTGTTTTCTTTTGGTTTAACATCTGCAGTGGCACATTTGAATTTAAAGTGACTTCTCTGATGTACACATTCATGTCAGGTAATATGTTTTCATATAAAAGATTACATAAACTTTTTAAAAAGTAATGTATCTGTACATGTATGGTTACCTAATGTCGTACCAGTAGATGGAAGCAAAACATTTTCAATCAAATATGTCACAAATCATTGACCAATGCTGCCACTGCTGCCTCAATATCCCGATATCCTGTTTAAAGGAGTGAATACAGGAATCTCTGCAATTTTTTCTTTACCTAGTCGAAGCATCAGTCCCACTCCCTGACAGTTTAATCAGTTTGCAGAGTTTTATTACGTAGATGTATCACTGTTCTTGTCGTTGTGACACAATTCTCATCACCGGATACTAACTCGTCAACATGGATGGTTTTTTTTTTCCTCAGCCAGCCAGTCAGCTTGACCTATGATGTCTTTGACGGGAAGGGAGAGAGCACTCCCCTGGTGTTTCTCCACGGCCTCTTTGGCAGCAAATCTAACTTCCACTCAATAGCGAAGTCCTTGGTGCAGCGCACAGGTCGAAAGGTAATGCAGCGATGAAAACATCACACCTGTCTGTCGTTACACCAAAAACAGTTCACCGTTATGTGTTTGAGTTTGTTCCCAGCAGCCTGACACTAGACCTCATACAAAAGCAGGCATGGGAATGCACAATCAACCAGTGTGCTGTCAGTCATTTGATACAACACCCCAGCAGTCTGTGCTATTGTAATAAATACTGATAGATAATCTGCTCTTTGGCTTACTTAAAGACACTCATCACCTCGTGTGCACAATACAGCCTCTGTTTGTGCTGTCACTATCCTGAGCTGGGGCCAAAAAAAAACGATGCAGCTGATATAAAAGTGTTTTTGTTTCCGCTCTGTTGGTGCTTTCCCACCATTCCAAGTGTCCTAACTGTCCTTTGTCCAGTTAGGTGCTGACTGTAGATGCCCGTAACCATGGCACCAGCCCTCACAGCCCGGAGCTGACCTATGAAGCGATGGCTAATGATTTGAAACACCTTCTCACCAAACTGCGCATTGAGAAGTGCATCCTTATCGGCCACAGCATGGGAGGGAAAACGGCCATGACGACTGCCCTGACGCAGGTTAGCAGCCGAGACATGTCACCATGAAATAATGGTGACGCTACGGTCCTCTTGCTGGATGCCACCTGACCTTTCTGACTGTACATTTTCATCCTCTCTGAACCTAATAACCCTCCTCTGCTCTTCATGCCACACCCCGCTGTCCTGTTTTCATTTTGTTATTGGTTTGCCCCCATTGTCACCTCTTGTCCCATTTGTTTACCACAACCTATCTGTGTCTGTTTGTAGTCTAGTTTAGTGGAGAGGCTGGTGGTAGTGGACATCAGTCCAGCCCAGACCACCACACGCACCAACTTCCGCAATTACATCCAGGCCATGCAGGACATGAAGATCTCCAGTGACATCCCACGTTCCACTGCCAGGCGGATGGCTGAGGATCAGCTGCGCTCTTTGGTCAAGGTCAGGACTCCTTTTTGATTTCACGCTTTTCACTGTCTGAAATAGTATATAGTTAGATATCAGATGTGAAAGTTGATATGTCGAACCAGTTGTCTCTGTACACATCCTGGAGATTCAGAATGATATTAGCATTCAGCAGAGTCGTTTTTGTGGCCACCTGATAAATGTAAGTCCAATATTCACTCTCCCTTTAGCTCTGCTTTTGGTCTATACCAGCTCCTGAGGGAAATGTCTATCTCATTAGCCGTTAATTGTCGAACTTGGTGCATCAGCTCGTCTCTAATTGTGTCTGTCAGCTGTTTGGTGGTAAGCAAGTACTGTACAGCCAGTTGTTAGAGCTTGTTTTTATGAATACAGCTGCCTGCTGTGGCTGAAAATGACCCTAGGAGCGCAGTAAGAGTGAATCAAAACAGTGGAGTTGTGTGCTGTGAACCAAATTAATGAGATGTAGGCTGAGAGACACTGTGCAGAGGCAGGTGATAATTCTCTTTGGCCTCATCAGTACAAGCAACACCCCTCACCTGTAAGGCCCTGTTTACACCTGGTTTTAACATGCGTCCTTGGTGTTGGATCATAAGTAGACATCTCCAAGTACAGGTGTGAATGCACCAAATGCGTCCTCAATGTGTCTCGAGATCCAACTGCTCAGACCACATTCGGAGGTGGCCGTGGCTCTTTGTCACCACCCCCTGCTGCTGCCACCTGCTTTCTTCCACTTCCCAGGTAAGACGCAGTTCATCTCAAATGATGTCAGCATGTTGGATAAAGGCTGCTAACCTACCACCTGCTAATGTGTTCTCACCTTTTTTCTCTGATAACTTAAGATCCAGATGTTCAGGAGGTTTTTACTGGGAGCTGGATTGTTTGCAGAGGTCTCTACCTCTCTGTAACAAACCAACCCTGTTTTTCTGATGCGGCTCATCAGAGAGGGGCTGCTAGCTACGGTGACAGACATAAATGGCCCTGTCTGGAGCCAGTGTTTGGTTTGTCCGTTCTGGGCTGTTGTAGAAGCATGGCAGTGCAACATGGCAATCTCCATAGACAAGGACGCGTTCCCTTTGTAGATGTAAACTGCTCATTTTAAGGTAACAAAAACACACTGACTCTTACTCAAATATATCCCCCTAAATTCCACACCGAACCTTTAAGATTTTACTCCTTATAAATGGTAAAGGCTGTAAGTGTGCATAGAGCACAACAAACCTACCACGGCTTAAAAACAACAACCGTGTATTTGGTCTTTGCAAACAGAAGTGATTCATGTGTTTATTTGCATACGGAGCGGGGAAGTGAGATCCAGTCACATGGATACGCATTCTAATGCCAGGCATGAACAGACGGACTTGTGATGGAATCACCCAAGATGCATGTAAATACCAGGTGTAAACAGGGTTTAAGCATTCATGTGATCCATTGTTAATGTAAGAATATTGATTGTAGCTGCTTTAAAGTCAAACTCTGACCCTAAAAATTAGTCTGTTTTTAAATCAGTCTGAAAGTGTCTGTCCCACCCTCAGGAGCGCTCGGTGCGTCAGTTCCTGCTGACTAACCTGGTGGAGCAGAACGGCCACTATGCCTGGAGGGTCAACCTGGAGGCCATCTCAGCGCACCTTGATGAAATCATGAGCTTCCCCAACTTTGACAACTCCTATGACGGACCCACGCTGTTTTTGGGTGGAGCCAGTTCTGCTTATATCAGGTTTAAAACACCTCAGACACAAACTGTACATTGTTCTATAGCAACAGATACATAAGAGCAGAATAATGACATTATATATATGATATAAAAGAGATAGATAGATAGATAGATAGATAGGCTGCACCCAATAAATATATGCTGCATTTATATATAATAAATAGAAAACCCAAATGACAGTAAATGTACAATTTAACCAGCTAAAATCTTAAGAAAAGCCTCCACAACACCCCTGATAACATGATTAGTCACTTTTCATTTACATTTATTCAGTGGTAACCGAATGAGTGAACACACCAGCAGTGTTCTAGATATTAATTGGCTTTTTTACCGTTATCTGTTCATCTTCCTTTCATCTCCTTCGCCCTCACACCACCCTGTTTAACCTGATAATTTAATCCATCCTTCTCTGTGTCTTCATTCCTGATCCAGCTCTGAGGATTACCCCGAAATCCAGAGGCTGTTCCCTTATGCTGACATCCAGTACATCCCAGATGCGAGCCACTGGATCCACGCAGATAAACCCTTAGATTTCATCAGCTCCATCATCTCCTTCCTCCAGTCCTAGCTGCCTCCTGCCGACGCCTCAGAACTTTTTTAACGCTCAGCACCCCTGAGCGTGCCCTCACTGGAAATGACGGTTAGTATTCAGCAGCTTCAGCAAGAGTGAATGGAGCCATTAATGATGCTAATAATTCCCAACACTGGACCAAACTCACCCTTTTAGAGCAGTCCTTACCTTTTAAAGATATTAGTGTAGTGTAGCGTAGGTGAACTTTTCTTTTGTCTAGGTATCTCTGCCAGACAGGTAGTGTTACTAGATTGGCTGGTTTCTAGATGTGTTTTCATTGATTTTTAGCTCAGTAGGTCGACAATATATAACTTAACGGGGCTGTTTTGGAGGTGATGTACTAATCCAAAGAAACTCTCATTTGCACAGTGCTTTCTTTATGATTAAACATTTATGCCAGTATGATAGAAACGTGGCTTTAGGCCAAGTACAATCTGGGACTGATGAAGTGGACCAGCAGTAGGATGTTCAGATGTGAAAGTCGTGACAGCACTGGAATGAAACAAATACTGTATATCTGAGAAGCTGAGTGAAGAATGTGCAAAACTAAAGTTGACTCTTTGCCCAAGGGAGTTTGGTGCCGTTTCAGGAGGTTTGAGCTCTGCCAGGAGGCATTAATGCTGACTCTGTGTGTACAGATGGTTTGTTGTAGAAACATATTTTGATGTTGATAGTGATATATTGAATATTTTGATTTGGAACTTAATTTCTCATCTCCTCTCCTCTGTGTATCCGCTGTATGTCAGAGATGAGGATTTACAGGTCAGTGACTTTGTCACAACTCGAGGTCATTGAGAGCGCTAGTTATATTTTTATGCCAACATAATCATAATCGAAAACCGAGCTGAAAAACTCAAATGCAGTATTGTCACAATCTGTTTCCTGAATATCTCAGGTTACAAGTGGATATGCTAATTACTCAACACTTATACTATTCTGTCTGTCTGGCAATAAGCCGTGGTAATGTTGTTGTGTCTTTGTATTTGGTCAGTTCAATCAGTGTTTTGATGAAACATGTTTTACCGATTTATTATCCCCTATAACTTATCTTTACAACTAAGGCGCAAAGCTATATGGGTATCTCATAAATATATGCTGCAATGTATGTATGTCGTTATCTAATCGTACTAGTGTTATCATTTCTGTTACCATGGGTTTGAGCAGTACTGTCCAGTAGTGAAACTGCCATCTGTATGAATAAGCAGGGTGTTGTAAACGTGTGCCTCTTTTGTCAAGAGCTCCTTTTCCATTTCTGTAAAACTTGATAGAAAAAGAAACAAAAAACTTTTATTCTACAATAATAACTAGCAGACTTTAGATTGGCAGCTGGGTTGCCAGTTTTGTGTGAATTTTCTCACAAGGAAGCTTCGCAGATGAGGGTGTATCCCTTCATGGCACTAGATGTTTACAACAATCAGTGTTTTATGTTCGTTTGACGTGAATACAGAAGTCTAAAACACTTTAAATTATCAGACTTAAGTTGAGTGAAACTCTACTTATTTTATTCTTTTTCTAAAGTTCCGGTTAGTGAAGACGTGTATCCTCGTCCTCAAAAAAAAGAAAAAGAAAAACAGGACAGATTTGTCTTGTTGCACATAGGAATAAATTGTTGTGGTCGCTGACGTTTGAATGCAGGCCCTGCTTCAGCTTCTGTGGTGTTGCAGTGGGACAAGAGTCTATCAAAAAGGGGAACTCTGTCAACAATATAGGAGAGTGAATTTATTCAGTCACACTGACTACATTTACATGCATGTATCGTTCCAGCTTTCTGAAAAAGACAGTATTCCTACTAAGCCGTTGACATGGATGATGAAAATGACTATCTCACTAATATTCCTGTTTACATGCAGCCGTGCGCACTCCGATCAACGTGCCCTAACATGTCTTTTATTTTTTAAAGTTCTCCACTGGTGGTGGACTTGTTCAACCGTGCAAACACAGCCTCTCTCTTTCATTTCTTTAACCACCTTTTTGAAAAGGTTGGTGTTGAGATATTTTTGATATTTGTTGATACCCAGATCTTTCATAATGTTTCTCCTTTTGACCAGAATTGTAGGCTTTTCTCTTGGCCATGCATCTTTACTCCACAGCCTTGCAAACTGTTGGCAAGTTGGTTTGTGTACGCCGTATCCACAGAGCAAACTGTGGTAAAAACCTTTTCTGAATGCGCTATACATGCCCCAATATTGCGATTAGATCCCGAATAATATCGCACATCCTAATCGAAAAATGGTACATTCTCAATAAGACCTAATTCAGAATGTCCACACAGAATATCCTGTTTACGTCACCCCCTTAAAATCTGGAATATTGTCCTATTTGAAATGATAATGGTGTATTAGCGTGCATGTAAATGTAGTCACTGAAAAGCTGTTTGAAGACTAATCATCTGTTCATGATTGTATATTGTTTTACTATGAGCATGCCTTTTCTCTTGTCATCAGGTGTAAGTTTGCTGTGCTATATACATCTCAGTTTGTTGAATATGCTGCCACAATGGTGGCACTCATTCTAGATAATGGCATATATAAATTTTAAATGTGGGCAAGAAGCATATAGGAGTGGATTATATATTATTGAAAATGTACAAACTGATATTATACAATAAAATGATCTGCAACAAAGTTTAGTCATCTTTCTTTTGAACATTGAAAATGCAAGAAGTGCAGACGGTAAAGAAGCTAAAGTGATGTAGTGACAAACAGACTGCAGTCTGACTTTGTAAGGGGTCTGACGGAGCACTTCCGTAAGAATTTTATTTATTTACAACAGTATTCAAGAGATTAAATGTAAGGCATTCAAGTGTTACAGTATTAAACAATCACATGGCTCATTCACAATCACAGTTATGCTTCATAACTTTAAAGATCCAAAGCATGTTTTCCCACTAATACACAAAAGATCCCTTTCAGATGTGTTTTAAGAAAAATACTGTGCTTGGAATGATAATTTGTCTGATATAATTTTAGCTTGTTTAAACTTCTTAAGATGACATCGACTCCGCCCTCATTGAGAAAATCCAGATTATGTAAAAAAAATTGTTCATTTCAGAGGTTTAACTGCTGGACTCACGATGCCTCCTAAATCACTGAAAAGTCCATTCGAATAGTCAGAGGGGTCTGAGTTCTCATATGCGCAAAAAATGCTGAGTCACTGCTCTGAGTCCACTTAGAGGGCTGAAAAGGACCAAGATTGATAACACCCTTAATGTGCATCTTAGATACTGCGCCCTGTGTGTTATTATGATGTTGTTTCATGCTGGCTGTATAAAAACGGACAAACCGGTGAAAAATATCATTTCATCTCCAAGGCCGGAACTGAAATAAAAAAAGGAATACAGGCCACAGTCACAAAAGTCAAACAAAACGGTTGTCACGTTAAGAAGGGTTTCTCATGCTCACCCTCCTGTCCACTCATGTTTACCGACATGAATCCCTGTTAGTGTTGTTTTTGTCAACGGCCAAATGGTGCGTCGCTTTAAATTATGCAAGGAAGGAATGGTGGGGCTGCATTATCTTTTTTCATTTCGTAAAGGAAGGTCCAGTGTATCCTAAGTTAAAGGAGGTTTAAAAAAAAAAAAGGAAGCGTTAAAGCTCCTTCCCTTAGCGTTTAGAGAATTCAACCAGCTCATATCGTGGCTGGTTCTTAGAAACTTCCAGGTCCAGGTTGCAAACAGCCTTTTAGTGTCCAACTCTGCACACACATCATGTGGTCAAACCACAAAGTGACAATAGGCAAACACAGTTTTCACTCTAGGGCGACTTTAAATGAGCCTTGTGCATCAGGATGAATGCACTCAGTGCAAAGTTATCAGTGTTTTAATCGAGTGAAACAACCTGGAAGCCGTCGTCAACCCTGCCTTCTGACTCCTGCCCTGCTGCATCCTGGTCTCCTGGATGACTGTTCTTGGTCCTCCTCAGCCTGTCCCTCCAGTTGCGTTGAGAGGAAGGAGGCGTGCTGGGAGCCGGAGAAGCAGAACCCGCAGATCTGGGGACGAAGATTTGGTTGGAGTTGGTAGTGGGTGGGATGGGCACAGACAAAGGGAAGTTGGTTGGCCGCTGGATGGGGGGCTTGTTGTTTCTCCTCAGGATTCCCAGGCGGGAGGGCTTCTTCTGGGCCTGCTCCGCCTGCTGCTGCATCTGAAGCTGCTGTTGGATGATCAGCTGGACGTCCTCCTGAGTCAAAGGAAAACAAGCAGGCTGTCAGAGCACGAGAAATACTGACTTTAAAAAATCTGCAAATGAAAGACTATAAACAGTGATGAGAGACAGGACATGGGTGAAAGAGGGACAAGATAAAATGTGTTAATAAGCCAGATTTTAAAGCTGTGAGTGTGTGATTTTTCTTTATGTTTTATGTTTCAGATCAGTTTACACCAGGAGCCACTGGAAAATAAGGAACAGTATAAACATTACTTTCTTCTTCTTTTTGTTCCTTCTCAGGCTGTCCTGACTTCCAATTTTTGGGGATGGATGTGTCAGTGAGAAATATCTCAATACTCAAGCTCAAAGCTGGAATCATCGGTTTTTAGTCAGTGCAGCAAAAATGACGTGACAGTTAGCCACTGTGTTAGCATGCAGGTCGTACATTAGCTATAATAGCTAGAATAAAGAAGAATACTTTTCAAGACTTGCAACATCTTGTCATCTGTGGTCAAACATTTTCCAGTTTCAGTAGTGCAGGACCGACTGTGACTGACGTTAGATGAGAGCAAGTCGGAGTCACAAAACTGTCACTAACTTTAAATGTCCTTGTCTGAGAATTACTAATAATAATTTATGTAGATGGTGAATAAATAATGCTGGATAATTGTTTCTTAATTTATGGACCATTTGTAGCATTTAAATACTGATTTGGACATTGATTACCAACATTTGAAACTTTGAAGCTTCAAAGCCTTTGGATCGGCCCTATTTTCCTCCTATTTTGCTGTGTTTGGGACGTTCCTGGGCACAGCGTGCAGGCGAGGTTGGACTATATGAAAAGGTAGCAACAAGGTGCCAGACCGTAGGCAGCAGCACACTTCCAAGAGGAAACAAATATAGCAAGGCGAAATGCCAAGCGGACAAAGCCGAGGTTGGGTTTCACTTTCTCTGGCGATACTGTTTGCAAACAGCAGCCAACAATTCCTGCATAGTATACCTTCAAACCTTTAAGTATAACGTATTAAGTTGGCCCATATTATAACTCAAGTTTAGCCTTTTATTTAGAATATATTTAATCTAAAATAATGTGTCTTTTGGTGACCACTGATTATTATTCCAATACATTGTAAGTTTTTTTTTTACAGGAGAGGCCCTAAAGAAAATAGTTTTTAAACAGTGAAAAATAAGATCCTACCTCCCTCCCCACCTCAATAATTTTCATACAGTCCCTTAACTTTACCTCTCAGATCACAGGGATCGTCTGTAAAGAAAGAATGAAATTGTCTCCCACTGTGTGACCGAAAAAAAAAAACATAAAGGTACACACAGAGAGCTAGAAGTAAAGAAAAGACAAATATTTCTTAAAAATGGGCTCTTAACATCCAACTTGTTCACATTTTTAACATTTCACGACTTGGAAGCGAGTAGACTTTGATGTTCTATGAGATGATGTGTTTTCAGATCACTGAAAGATTGAAAAACAAACTAAGATGAAAATTATAACCAGAGACGGATTTGATCAATACAAATCATGTAATTGTGACAATAACATTTTGGCATTTTAGCTCCAAACGGCCAACACTTTGTGACACCGCTGCTCTCCCCAGTAAACCTGACAACACTAGCAAAGTACAGTGTTGTTTCAGTTTAACTCTGCAGGAAGCCTGGTGCTCACCAGCTGAACACGTGGGCCTGAGGCCAAAACACTGTGGCAGGTTACCAGCTGGCAGTAACGCCTGGATGTGCTGCTGTAATGTGTGGGAGTTTTAATTGAGTTTGTTTTGTGTGTGTTTCACAGCTGAATACTTTCTGAATCCTGAAAGTGACGTGTGAACTTTACACTAATTAGGCTGTGTGTGTGTGTGTGTGTGTGTGTGTGTGTATATATACACTGTGTCCTACTTTCCCAGATTTCTCACATTATCTCTATTTTGCTTAATATGACTCCATGTTAGATTTTAGTTTTTTTTTTATTTATTTGAGTTTATTCACTGGTTTTGTCTTTGTT
Source organism: Epinephelus lanceolatus (assembly GCF_041903045.1). NCBI lineage: Eukaryota > Metazoa > Chordata > Actinopteri > Perciformes > Serranidae > Epinephelus > Epinephelus lanceolatus. Next base: position 31,912,510 of record NC_135744.1, read on the forward strand.
AAACATTAAGCCCATCTCAGATTTTACCTTCCAGGCCTCCAGCTCCAGCGACAGCTCCAGACGTTTCTGCACCGCCTCCAGCAGCTGGTTGTTCAGTGACATCATCTCTGTTTTACTTCGCAGCAGCTCGGCCTCCATCGCCTTCTTCCTGCATGGTGGAACAGAAAGAACGACACATTCCTCAAAAATAGATTCATGTCTTTCAGCTTCCTTTTCACCCCCCTGATTCATCGGTTATTTAGAGAAGGTGACTGTGTGCATCATGTGTGCGTGTACTCACTTCTCTATGGCCTCGTCTCTGTCCCGTAACGCCTGCTGCAGGATAGCGCTGTCCTCTGCTGCTTCGTCTTTGCCGGATTTGAACTGTTGAATGAACCAACAGGAGGCAGGTTATGTTTTGTCACATCTCTGCCTTTAACCTGACTGACTTCACTCTCTGTTATCTGTACTTTTACAGGATTCTGATTTGATCTCATCATCAGTCACACATCTTGTGACTTTCTCTAACATACAGTAAAAACCAGACAGACTCAGATTACTGACACTGCCGCGTGTAAACCTGTCAGACCACATAGTTGAGCTCTGACACCTTAACAATGAGGATGATGCTTCATCAGGAGGGCACACGTGGTCTATCACCTGAGCTTTAATATCTATGTACAGGCCTCAGGGCTTACAGTATATTAAAACTACCCTGCTGACAATAGAAATTCCTTGCTGCTTTGCCAAAAATGTATTAATGAGTCATTTTTAATTGGCAAGTGAATACATCTTTAAATAGAGCAGATGCCACAACTTGTATCAAGTTAAAGTGGGAATAGAAGTGTTTCACTTTAACTTATCATTAAGTAAATGTTGACAATGTCATGGCTATAGAATAATGACCCCATCAGTGTTTAGATTGGTCTCCTATAAGCAGGATTTATACTTCTTCTTCGAATTTACACCATACCTAAAATAAAGGCTCTGCATAGATGCATACCCTACGCCGTAGCGTATTATGCACCTCTACCAAAATGTAACTACACGCCGCAGCGAAGCAGAAAATGAAGCTTTTATTTACTTTTATTTCACAGTTTAGGAACATTAAATTGTAAAGACAATAAAGCCCCCCAAAACAGCATTTTAAAACATATGAGTAGAGGAAAGTCTGCTAGCCTTTAGGCTAATTTTTGCAATGTAAAATGCCATAGGCTTATGCTAATACTGCCTCTCTCTGACTCTGCAATTCTGTCAGTCACAGGGTACGATCACCCCTGAGAAAATTAAGGCTTTAATTTACAGCACAAAGCAAGAGCGTCAACCATTGTGCAACCAAAACAGGAAGAGGATACAGATTTGTTATTCCCAGTAGCTGTTGGCATCTATCCGCGGTTAACAAAGAGTATCAGTGTAATGTAAATAGGGGACAACCAAAGTAACTGTGGAAACTGTGGTAGTTGCTCGGCTCTGAGGAAAACCAAAAGCGATCCAGTTCTCTTTGCAACAGCGGTGGCAACAATAATACCATGTGGAATTGCTGGGGCTGGATCGGGGTTAAAAGGTTTCTGTTTCCACTTTAATATATTTGGATTTTTATGGAGGTCCGTTTTTATGGAGGTCATAATAATGAGAAACTTTCTCAAAATACTGACTTACTTATCTCAAAATAATGAGAAACAACATGAAGTCGTTGAAACGTTTTTCATTATACTGCCTTATCAGGAACCTTCGTTCTATTTGTATGTACAAAGCAAACATTCTCCCAGGTGACCTGCCCAATAAAATCAACTCAGCCTGAGATTAATATGATAGGGGTAAGGCGCTTTATCTGAGTGGGTGCTGCTTTCACCTCTTTGGTGTGGTGGATTGCCAGTTCGCGGGCCACATTCTGCAGCTGGGCCAGTGAAGCATCCAGTTGGTTTTCCCCTTGAGGGGGTTCACGTTGGCTGGACTGTGACTCTGTCAGCGGGCGCAGCAGCCGCAGAACAGACAGAACCTCCTCTGTCACCTGGGATAGAAATGAACAGGCAGGAATTATTTAAAAAAAGAGTTCTGCAGATGTACAACAGAAGTCCTGGTACTGTGTGTAACTTATACCCTCTCTCTGTGATGGCTCCATCCCGGGCCATCTCTGCCCTCCTGCAGTTTGTCCACCTGTGCTTTAAGCTTGATGCTTCGTCTCCGAGACAGCTCCACCTCTCTGCGTACTTCTTTAAGCTGCAAACAATGAAGACCATATCAGTACATTTTTTACAAGTCACCACATTTCTGCTGCGTAGATAACTGTAGGCCCGCACAAAGAAAGTACATTGTGACATTTTTACACAGTGTAAACAGAAACTGCTAATCTAGATTCCTGAGTGAAACCATAGCAAGAAATCCAGTCGTACCAGCCCAGACATTAATCAAACGCTGCAATCAGCACAAATGAATGCATTCATACAAACACACTCAAAGACACACCAAGATGACAGAGTGTTTAAAGTTATTAACATGAAGTGTGAGGCACAAAACATTTCCCACCAACACTGTTTCCATCTCAACCCCCAACAACAAATCAAGCCCTGTCATCAGCAGATGTAAAATCATAAACGTAGTTCACTGCAGACTGAAGTTTACAGTGCTCTGACGTCAAACTAATTTTGATTATACTTCATTATGATGAGGGAGAAGATCTCTTGTTTTTTTTGGGACAATTTGCATCTTTAATGCTGTGTTTTTGTAAATACACTCCTGAGTGACGGTTGAGAATCTGGCTGCTCCCTGTATAACAGGTTTTGTTGTTTGACTAGCCTGTCTGCAGCAGAATAGATTTAGATTCATGCACTGCACAAGACAGATTTTCCAGGACAGCAACAAACCCTCATTTTAAATATATAAGGACTGTTATCCTACCGTGTCTGTGACATGTCCCAGTGTTCGCCGTCTGCCGAGCGGCCTGCCACTCTTGATCAGGTCTGGTAAAGTCCCATTTAGGTAGCTCCTTTGGAAAGAGCTTCCACCGTCAGTCTCCAAGGCTTCTGTCTCGGACTGACCTGTCCCCCCTGAGGTCAGCTCACCTGGATTGTCTTTCTCCTCAGACGAGGAGGTGCTCCTGTTCTCGTCAACGAGCTCCTCTATACCAAAGTCCTTTAAATTTAACTCAGCGAGGAGGCTTGAGGTGTTCAACAGATCAGCACAGCTTCCTTCATCAGAGACCAAATCTTCCTGCTCCGAGTCGTCTCCAGGTTCCTCTGGGTCTTCTGGTTCTGTTATGGACACTGAGACTGTTGGTTCTGGTTGTGTTGGCAGAACTGCAGGTCGGCAAGATGAAGATTTGTTCCTGAGCGAGTTCATCTGTCTGCCCTCCAGTCTGGTCAGAGAGGAGTAGAGCTGCTCGCTGGTAGTGACTCTAGGTCTCAGTCTCTCGTTTAGGACTGAGAAAGGCTGAGAGTAGTCCATGATCGGCTTGGCAGACATAGTCAATTAAACCACCTGAGGATACTGTCAGGATGTGTTTACACACTGAAGAGCAAGAGGAAGACAGAGAGTTAAGAAGGGAGGGTAACAAACAGAATGCCTCCAAACTTGTTTTTCCTGAACTGCATGCGTCTTCACAGGAACGCGACATGACATGATGTGATGTCACTGGAGGCTGTGGCTTCGTGTGGCCCGTGTGGGTTTTCTTCCTTCTTTTTGTCGTTACACAAACACATGACGTGCAAACATACCAGAGCTGCAGGGGAACAAAGGGAGGAGGGCTTTTGATCCTTTGAGAGAGAGGGATTATTCAGGCTTGACGCATGATACCTGCTCTTTTATTTACAAGTAACATAGATAAACTGAGCAGAGGAGATGGTGACCAGGGTAAATAGAATAATTTACAGCCAGTGTCAATGGAAGGCAGGTTGAATCTGTGTTGTGACTTATATTTTCCTTTGCCTAGTCAGCGATTCATTTCAGGAACTGAAACACATGGGGGGAAAACACCAGTTGTAGTCATTCCTTGCAGTCAAGAGGGTACTTTTTTTTTGGTCACAAATCACCCACATACATGAGCAGAGATGAGTCAGTGACACATCAACACATCTTATTTTATAACTGAATACTTAGCGATGTCTCTGTGATGTACTGAGCACGAGAAGAAGCTATAAGTTATTCTTTTCATGCAGGTGTGAGTTGATTTGAAGGTTGCAGCCAAAGAATCACCAGTTAATTTACTCTCAATTAAACAACTATTTTTACAGTTTATTTCCTTGCTTCAGAGGGACACATAATGTTCTGCCAGTCACGTTTCAAGTTGTCATGTCACGTTCTTCACTTAATTGTGTTCATAATGTGATCTAATAAAACTTTAATTATAGACCTAGTCTTTTTTTCTTTTTCTATAAACAGCAGCAGGGCAGGAAGTGGTTCACGGTTGTATTGTGTGGATTTACAATCTTAAGTGTTTTCCTTCTCAAAAACTCTGTACCAAATATTATGTACTGCACTCATGCCTCATATCTGCAGGAAGTAGGTCACCGCTTCACAAGGAAAGTGGGCACAATCTTAAGTGTAAAACTATTTCCTTTTCTCCTTCATCATCTCCAGTAATCTACATTTTATTCTAAATAGGTCAAATCTAATTAGAGTATGCAGGAAACGTTCTCTGTGACACTATTTATAGATCAGATGATGTTATCACAAACACGTCTCAGCAGGACATTTCTATATTCATCCTTCAAGACTTATTACTTTAAGGGACAGTTCACCCAAAATCAAAAATACACATTTTTAACTCTCCCCTCTTTTGGTATTTATTAATCTAGATTGTTTTGGTGTGAGTTGCAGAGTGTTGGAGATATCGGATGTAGGGATGTCTGTCTTCTCTCAAATATAATGGAACTAAAAAACACATTTAAAAAAACTCAACAGCAAAGTCTCTTTCCAGAAATTATAACCTGGTTACTTAAAATAATCTACAGACTTTGTTATGAGCAGTTTCATGTAGGAACTATTTTCTTTCTACCAAACTACACCCACCAATAGTATCACTGTGCAGAAGGAAGCGTGCATCTACTCATGAACAAGACGCTCCTGCTCATGACAGATCAAGATGTAAACATTAATGACGTCCTCCTTAGGTGAGCTGTAACATTAGCTAGCTCAGTGGTGCTAGGTAAGCTAGCAGTAGATGCATGTTTCCTTGTGCACAGTGATACCATTGGCAGGTGTAGTTTTGGATATAAGAAAATATTTCCTAAATGAAACTGCTCACAACAAGGTCTGTAGATTATCTTGAGTAACCTTGTCATGATTTTGCGAAAGGGATATTGCTGTTGAGTTTTTCAAGTGTATTTTTTGGCACTCTAGTCCCATTATATTCACAAGGCAGACATCTCTATGGCTGATATCTGCAATATTCACCGTCCGACACCAAAACAATCTAGACTGATAAACAATGTTATAGGTAAGAGGAAAATGTATTTGATTTTTTGATTCTGGGGAAGAATTGTCCCTTTAAAACAGAAAGTTTCTGATAACCACATGAGACAGTGCCACTTATTCCCAGCATTTCTTTTGTTTAGTAACATTTATACTGTCTAGGATATGGTCATTAATAAGACAGAAATATCTCTGCAAGAAAATCTATCCCAAAGAAAATCTCAAAACAGGCTGATTTACATTCCACACATGAAATATTGTATCGCTGTTGAATAATCTCTTCACCAGAAAGCGAGTATGTTGAACTTTTGCATCCTTTTTTCCCCTTTGTGAGTTTCAATACAAATCCTGAGGTGAAGTTCTCAGGACTAAAGGGTCTGCAAGCATCCACATCATGCATGTGAATCCCTATAAACTAATGATGCAACAGTGTCAAATTATGACACTGATAATAAGAGGCTGAAAATTTAAAAATGAAATTAATCCAGTTTAATTCTAATTTGCATTTTTTTGAAACACTACATGTTGAATTTCCAGTTTGACAATTAAGGAACTGTGACACTGTCCTCATACTGTATGTTACGAGAACCGAGCTGCCAGCTCTGATTTGCCCTGAGTAAATATTTGTCAGTCACTAAAAACACATTTCACTTGCATGATATAACTGGATTGTGTGGCCAGCTCAAAAGCACTCCATCACTTCTTAGTTTAAGACAGTAACTTGCTACTTAGACAAAACTGGAGTTCAGCTGAAAACTTTTTTTTTTTTTTATCTGTGGTGTTAATCAGAATGAGTCCAAACAACCTCTCAGCTGGCCACTCGAGATGAGAGTAAACAAAAAGACAAAGACGGGATTATAGCAGGCTGTGACTAAGCCAACGGACTGATTTACTCTCCAGTCACATAAAAACACTTGACAAAAGACAGATCCCAGCGTGCAGGAGGAAGACTGCCAGTGACAGTCAAAGAGTGTCCTAATTCTTCCAGTCAGTGCGGCAAGAAGTCCCTTCAGTCATGCCCCTAAAATAATCTGCAGCTAGTCTCATTATTTTGGGGGGAAAAAGTAACAAGAAATTTATTTTTTATTTGAAAAATCGTTTATTTTTTGAATGTTAGATATTAGTATGTTTGTGTTTGTTCTTCAAGTTCATTAATAAAAAGTTCTCCACAGGAGAAATACAGTTTGTCTCTTCACTCACGTCGCCCTGTCACCATTAGTAAAATTCATTGTTAGCCATTGATACTAATTGGTCCCTTGCTTTTTTTTCTTTTTCTTTGTCTGGCTCAAAAGAACTTTCTTGTCCTTCATTTAATATTTATGACTTCCTGTTTGTTGCTACAGTTCAGTTTTCCCTTTTTTCTTCCCTTGTTTCTGTCCGTCACTCGCAGAACACCTGAATCCCAGGTTATCAGAGGCAGAGTCAGGGGTGTTGCCCATCCTGCAGGACACAGAATCATAACCATCAAGCAGGATTGCCATACAGTTGTTGTGTGAGCTCAAAGTCTAGAACACAGTGTTTTTCTTTCTTTTCTGTTTTAATAACTCACCTGGTCGTGATTCGTGCCTTGTGATTAGCTGAGCCATCCACCGTGTCGATCCAGGAGCCACCACGCAACACATACATGGGCTGTGCTGCTGGAAAGAGTGTGGATGTCCATTCCCATGTGTTTCCCATCATGTCATACAGTCCTGCAGGAAGAATAAATGTATATAATATTTCACACAGGATTTTCATTTGCCCTAACAGAGATACCAAATGAATCGAATCCCTCTCAAAGCGAGAAACACTCACAGCAGAGTACCTAACTCTCTATTTGGTTTTAATATTTCTGTAACATCTATGTCTGTCTAGCACTTCTACTCTTTAACCATACTTTAATGTTAACTAAGAGACATTTACCATAATTGTTCTGAGGAGGAAATGCTGCCACAGGAGAGATGCCATGATATCCATCCTCTGCGGTGTCAACATCTGGAAACGATCCCTTAAACATTCAGAAAATTAAGTTATTACAAAGCCTGTGTTTTCAAATGCTTTCACATGAACATGACTTTTTCATATGACAGGAGATCTAAAATAGTTAAGACTTTCAGAGGATGCACCTTCCCAGTGTTTGTTTGTGGTGCTATAACAAGGTTCATAATGTTCCAACATACTTTAAGGTAAAAAGGCAGCACACACAGATCTTCAGGACAGAGTTGACCAATCTCAGTTTCACCAGTTTATTTTGGCCATGATAAACTGTTCAACCTGGCTGCTCTGATAAAGTTCAACAGGCCAAAACGTCAGCATTGTTCAAAATCATACCAAACACACATTATCTTACAGCAGAATTTTCCTATAAGTATCTTAATTAATACAAATTAGCAATACAGTTTAGTTATCATGGTCTATTATAAACAACGACACATGATTACCTTTGGATAAGAAGGTCTAATAAAGTTTTACACCAATATCAATTTATCTGTTTAGCTGAAGAAAGTATTATAATTATCTGCAGAAATAAAGGGAAGCTACCACATCAGTTAAAAAATACATATCAGTAAATCTCTTGTCAGAGCATATAACTGTGCAGTGCTTCTGCAACATGCATTATTGTTGTGAGCTGACCTGCCACAGGTTGGTTCTGTTGGCCTGGAACTTGTTTCCCCATGGATAAGTTCGACCTGGAACACAAGAGGCAGGAAAGGGATAAGAGGACATTGCAAACAATGAAACTGTACACTGATTATTGAACAAGGTGGTCGTCAAAACTATAAAACAGTTCTAACTCTGTTTAATGGATGTCAGTCAAGAGTAGATGCGAATAAACAGTCAAAAAGTTAGAACATATAACCATAATGGCGGCACACACAGTATTTCTTCTATGCTTTCAGTGTATTGACTGTGTACCTTGCAGCCCCCCACGTGCAGCCCACTCCCACTCCTCCTCAGTAGGCAGTCTCTTGCCCTTCCACCGACAGAAGGCCTGAGCATCATTCCAGCTCACCTGAACCACCGGGAAGCTCAGGCGCTCCCGAATGCCTGAACCAGGTCCTGCAGGCTGAACAGAGGAAGGTCAAAGGAGTTAAAGGCCAGCACTGAAGGCATGCTACGAGATATTCAGACAACAAAGGAAGAGACTTATCACCTCACCTGTCTCCAAAACACCCGCTCTATAGGCAGCCACCAAGGAGCAGACTGGATAAGAAGGACGAGAATCAAAAGTTATCCATAGGACAGCATTACAAATGGTAATTGCTATATTTAAAGTCTACCAAGTGTATCTGACAGTGTTCTTACAGTATGTATGGCAGACTGCCAAATGTTTCTACACCATCAACTACAATTTTCATTATTGATTAATCTATTTATTTTTTAAACAATTAATCATTTAGTCTATAATGCCCACACTGAAGTCATTATTACTATTATAAAGTTTTTTTTTTTGTCTGACCAACAGCTAGAAACGCAAAGAAATCAATTACAATAATGTAAAACATGGAGCAGAAGCAAATCTTAAAATCTGATAGTCTGCAAACAAGAAATGTTTGTTGTTTTCCTGTTGATTGAAATGATTAATTAATGGTCATTTGACGTCAGACTAACAATTATGCTCTGAGTGATCAAAAATCCCACTACCTCAATCCTCTGTGTGACTTTGCTCTTCAGCTCTTCAGGCACAAAGTCTTGAAACACAAAACTCCAACCAAACGTCTCAGCTTCAGTTTTATACTTCTGTGCTCTCACAAAGTCTCTGTAGTGAATCAAGGTCAGCGGTTTAGTTATATAATATTTTGCTAAGTAATATCAAAACACTCCTATATCAGGTAGCAAGTCTGATTACCTGAAGTCGGCGTTAGTGACGGGGTATGTGTCTATTTTAAACGGCTGCAGCTGAACCTCCTTGGTGGGAGCCTCTCCATCTCTCCCATCAGCTGCGCTGGTTCCCATTAACATCTTTCCTCCTGGTATACTCAACATGTCATCTGCTGCTGTATGTCAAAACGAAACTTGTCTCTATCATGGCGATTCAGTGTTAATATAATTTAAGTAACGTTATGTTCAGAAAAAAGTAATATCTTACCCGACACTGTCAGTAAAACCACCGCAGATATCAGAAACACTACTTTAACCTTCATTTTAACAGGCTAGTTTTAGCTAACATTAATGAAGCATTACGTATGTGTATATAACGTTTATAAAAATACAAGTTTAAGAGCTAAATATCAGCAAAACTTCCCAAACTTGGATACATTTCTGTCGGACAGATCTAACCGTTGCACCGGAAATGGGTTCAACGCTAAACAGGTTCCGTGTGAAACAAAAGGTTCAGCTTCATTAAAAAACGTCAACACAAGTATTTAATTTCTTTCAATTGATTTTTTCCCTTTCCCTACAACAATGATACGAAGCGACACAATGCTGTTATAAAGTTATAAAGTTTTATTTAGAATTTTTAAACTCTGAAGTTAAATTTAAGACAATAAAACGCTACTTCTTGCCGCTAAATTATATACGTGCTACAGTTGGAAAAGAAAATCAAAATAAAAAATAGACAAAACTTTTTATAATAACTAAATTTATTTTTTTAAATATGAAGCCACAGTTTATGTTACGTGAAAAATTAAACTCATCTAGCTAAAGAACAAATCATCCCCTTGATAAGTGTATTTGTAAAATGATTTTCATCAATTAAAGCCTTTAAGATATATTACTTTATATCCACGTTTACAACCTTGACTTTCTTTACTAAGTAATTATCTTAACACTTTTAATGCCCTTTATGATTGTACTACATGAACGCCAGACATTTTTGTTTCAAAAACTTAAAATGGAAATTTCGCGTGCATAGACTAAGAAATTATATTTGAACCATTCAGTTTTTTCTGTTCATGGTCATAAGTATGTGTATTTAGTTTGTGTGCAGTGGTAGAAGAAATATTCTACATCTGTTATCAGAGTAGAAAAGGATTTTTTTTTTTTTTTTTATCTATGATGCGTTCACGTGTGAGAAGCACTTTGCTGTAACTGTTGAAGATGAAGCAGTTTTGACTATTACATAGCGTTGGGCGGTTCAATCTATCAGTGCATGTCATATAAACGTTTCAGTTTTGTGTATAAAAATTTATCTTTAAAGTAAATACAGCTTGTATTTTAGCAGAGTTAAAAGTAAAATATTTTTCATTTAGAATTGTTGTGGAGTAGAAGTAGCAGAAAATGGAAACGCTCAAGTTCAAGTACCAAATATGTATTGAAGTTACATTCTACTGCTGGTTGTTTACACGTTTTAATAAATTGGTCCGGATTTTGTTCATATTTGTGCACTCTTCCAATTAGAATAAGAATATTGTTGACGCTGAGCAGCCAGTTTCTCTCTGCAGTCAATAACTGTATGTTATGCATCTGATTACTCTTCAAAGACAAACAGCCACCAAATCCTTCAAGAGCCAAGAAAACTTTTAATGGGTAGAAACAGAACTGAGTGGCAGAGGTCAGTGCTTAACAAAATCTCATAAATAAACCAATCAGAGGGAGGCATTGACAAATCCATGGAAAAAAAAACCCCAAAACGAATATAACAATGGTTTCTGACAGACGCTGTGATGGATGCTGTGGGGTTAACAGCGGGCCGTCCATCAGACTGGGATGCTTCAGAGTTCCTAGACTGGGGATACGTTGACTGAACCATCAGGTAAACAACTATCCCTGTGAGTATGATGACAGCTGCAGCTTCTTCAGTGGACCTTTAACCTTTGAGAGAGGACATTCCAGCTCGCATGATCTCATCCACCAGCAAGATGTTGCTGGCGATCACCGTGCTGTAAAGAAATGAAGAGTCGAATACGAGTTTGATGAGGAAATTATGCATAAGAATTCCACATATTATTGATCTTGCACTGTTTAGAAATGTGTGATCTTACCATGAATGGAGAAGCTGTTTCTTTACGCTGTAATTATCCCAAACACCTGCTTCTCCTGCCACCATGGGTTCCCCTGAAGAACAACAGGATTTAAGTAAAAAACAAGCTTGTGACAGAAGTGCATTAGAACCCTCATAAAGCATCCCTTATGCTTCCAAGACTAGGGATAATCCTGGTGACTAATTTCCCTGTCGACTAAACCAAAATTTTAATTGACTAGTCAACTGTGCTAAATTTTGACTGTTTTCTGTGTGTTTGTCTCAAAAGACTACTTTAATTGCAATCTTCAACAACCGTGACAAATTTTAAATGCCACTGAAGGACGAGACACTTTGCGCCGTGCGGTATGAATGTGAACGTGACGGCAAATTGCCTCTGAAATGTGGGGCACATTGGACCTTGCAGATTATCCAACAGAAATGATAGCAAGTCACTTTAAAGTTAATAAAACAACTCACTTAAAGTTAACAAATAATATAATGTCTCAAAAAACATAAATTGCTGCTGATTTCATTTTCTAGATCACAGTACTGCCAAACCACGCTGGTTTTGCAAGTGGACATCTCTCTTATTTCTCACCGTGCTGTTTTAAAACTCCTACTCGAGTTCGAGCAAAGCCATCAGGAGAAATTTGGGGTTCAGAATCTTGCCCCAGGATACTGCGGACTGGAGTAATCGAAGCGCTGATTTTTCTATAGCGATGAACCGTGCTACCTCCTGAGCAACAGCCCCTCAGTGTGTAAAAAGGCTCACACTGTCTGCACTTTTTATTAGAGTTTAACCTCAGAAAAAATAACATGAAGCACATCAAACTACTATCAGAGTTAATAGTCTTATATCACTGATTGCTGCTTTTGAAAAACAGATATTGTGATGTATTATGGAATTCTTGCAGTATATCATGCAAAATAATCTTCTATTAACAGTGTGCTGTGGTTCTGACCTGTGCTGAGGTCGACTCCAACTAGCTGTCCACACTCTTTGTACTCCGTCTGCAGCTTCAGCAGGGTCTCCTGCGGGTCGTAACCGGAGTTCTGGGCCAAAACCTGCAAAGGAGGTTGCATTTTTAAAGTCAGAGGCTGATACAGTATGAATGCTAACAAATCTTTTTTTAACATTTTCCCTGTCTAATGTGTAAGTCTGTTTGTGGGACTATAAATATTATAGCCTTATTCAGGAGCAAGAGATTTATCTAAGCACAAAGAAACAGTGGAAGCCTGGGGACAAGGTAAAAATCCTTCACCTTGGGGATGACTAGGAGAGCATCTGCAAATGCTTGGACTCCCAGCTGGGCTCTGCCTTTCACATTGGGCTTGTGTTTCACCAGAGCATCCGCGACAGCCACCTCAAATGCACCTGCGCCGGACACGACACAACCTAAAGAAACAAAGAGGGGGAAAAAAATACTCAGAAAACACAGGTATAACTTTCTCGGCTCCACAAGGCAGGAACAATATGTTTAAAACTAATTGAATTAAAAAAAAATTGGGGAGTTTGTTCTGATCAGCTAATACATGTAGGAGAGACTGAAACACTCCTAACGCAGAGGTAAAGACCAGAGTCACTGTAGCACAGACATGGGAGAACAGGGAGAGCCACATCAGCATCCCTGGGTGTTCGCTGTGCAAATGAACCCAACTAAATTTTATATATAAAAAAAAAAACAAAACACAAATAAACTGGGCACATTTCAGTAATTAGTTTCATGATAAAATCAAAATCAAGATAAGCAAAAGAACATAAAGAAATGACTGGAGCTACTGTCTGTAAAGCAGATTTTGTTGAATGTAACATCTGGATAACAAAGTCTGGAGAGGCTTTACATAGTTGCTTTAGACAGGGAAACCAAAGCTTCAGAAGAGGGACAAAACTAACTTTCTTTTCTAAATTGAAACATTTAAAACTGCAAGTTTTAAATGTTACAACATGACAGTCAATGCATGATAAAACATTAAAAGCATCACAGCAGTAAATATTTCCACAAAACGGACATACGGTAAAATTTCAGGTTCCCTCTCATCTTACCATCTTCAATGGCGTTCTTGACTGCCCGCAAACCATCCCTTACGGCATCTTTGATCTGTGTAAGGGTGTGTTTGTTGGGTCCCTTCACCAGCAGGGTAACGGAGCGAGGGTTCCCACACTTCTCGATGAATGTGTACTTCTCCTCTCCCTGCAAACAGGATTAGGAGTGACACCTTTAGACTGGAATAAATAAATAAATAAAAGAATACAGTCAGAAGAACTCAGATGGATACTCACCAGTGTGTGTTCAAAAACCAACCCAGCGTGTCCCAAGCACTCAGGTGTGAGGTCATCAACTGAGTTCATGGCAATGCCGCCGCAAGCGAGGGTGAGCCTGCAGAGGGGAAAATACGTTTTTCGTGTAACTCAGATCTTTAATGTGATTTATGATAATAAATATGCAGCTGTTGACAGAGAGTCTTGTCTGTGCAGGTGTCCATGTCCTGATGCAAGTTAAGCTATCTGGCTCATTTACTGTGTTATATTGAAAGAAATGCATCTCTGCCTCTTCGACAATGGATTTCTCAGCATTTGTCCAACATGTCAGTTTAAATACATTTTATGTCCAAAGACTTAAACTTAACATTTAATTTACATTTTGACTCTCAAAAATTGTGGAAAAAACTTGCTAAATTGGCCCAGAGGGGTAGAGATGTCACATACAGTATAGAATACAGTATACAGTGAGAGCAACTGACATAGCGTGCATAACATGCCATACCCCGAAAAATTTTAGTATCTGTGATAAAAACAAAAAATATAGAAGCTGATGACATATTGTACTGCTCACAACGAAGCATTTGTGCTGAAAGGCGCTCCCCTGTGGCTGAACAAAGTATTTACTTGTCAGATGAAATCATACAAGGTGCAACACAATCCTGTCAGTTTCTTCAATGTGTGCATTGAAATTTTGTCTTTTTTTCCCACCGCCTCTTCTTATTTTGTGGAAGGCTTCTTCATGCTTGTTCATGTTTTCAGTCTAGCTGTGACGTTAATCTGTTTATAGCATTCCAAATGGATCTGGTAATCCATGGTTTCTGGTTATGTAACGATTTAACTATAGTTTTGTCTGCAGTTGCTTCTGTTGTTTTACAAAGTCCACCACAGACTCAACAAATTCACTGATGTCTTCCACCAAAATTAGCAAGTATATTTGTATTTTTTTACATGCAGGAACACCCGCTAAAAACAAAATAAACTCCTTTCCCATATAGGGCTGCCACGATTAGTCGACTAATCGATGACTAATCGACTATTAAAATAATCGGTGACTATTTTAGTAGTCGACTAATCGGTTACGTTCAGATATTGGCAGCTTTACACACTCTCCCGTGACGGTGAACTAAAACCCTTTGGCGTGAGTACGAAACAAGGCATTAGATGACGTAATTTTGGGGTTTGGGCGAGACAGACCAACATTTTTCAAAATTTTAACACATTTTTCGATAAAATGATTAGTCGACTAAACGAGGAAATAATCGACAGATTAGTCGACAATGAAAATAATCGTTAGTGGCGGCCCTATTCCCATAGCCTGTAGATGAGCATGCCTTTCTGTGTGTAAACAGTGAAAAGCAGCATGGAGGCCAGTGAAAATGTACAGTCTTTACTTATATATATATATATATATATATATATATATATATATATATATATATATATATATATATATATATATATATATATATATATAGTCTCTCTTCCAAACTCAGTGCCAACTAATTTGGAAAAATGTTCTAGCACTGCTTGGGCAAAGAGGGACAAATTTATGGCTGAGATGACAGAGTCAGAGATGCTACAGCAAGGTGCATCGGAAAAGGTGGCAAAAATTGGGGTGTCCACCCGTGTCCTGTCTCCATCACCACAGATCGGAGCATGAGTCGATAAATACCCATAACTACAGAGTTCAGGAATGAAGCTGGTGTTCTTTTCCATTCTTGTAACAAACGCAGTAAGGTCTACTTTTACATCAGTGCTTGCCCCCAAAAACAGATCAACTACTAAATTTATATTGAAGTAGGGAAAATGTCACATTCTTACCTCTCCATGTTCCTCCTCTTTGCCCTGCGCAGGGCTACGATGCCCTCCTTGGCAAGGGCATCCAGGGAGAACGGATCAATACCCTACACAGGACAAAGAAAAAAATGTAACATTCATTTGTCTTCATCAATTCAAGGATCAATTTATTGTGTATTCATGTCAGTTTCAGCAAAACTGAGTTTATTCTGATCCGCTGAATACATGTAGGGGAGGAGTGGACTCTCCTAATGCAGAGGTACAGATCAGATTTACTGTAGCACAGATACAAGAGACCAGGGAGAGCTACGTTAGCATCCTTGGGTGTTCTCTGTGCACTTCATAGGACTGATTAATTTTCACTTACATGTGCTGCGTCATAAAATGCTTACTAAAGAAATTAAATGTCTTAAATCATATATGAATTGACATGTAGCTTGGTGAAATTAATTACTGATAGGTCTGTAAGAAGAAGAAACCTAATTTTTATATTCAACTACTGACAGATGGCACTGTTTACGGATTACATAGCTTTCTGTAAACATCCATTTGTCTGCTCATTTCCTGTAATCCTTCACCGTTTTGTATGACTAGTTATGCTTTTACAGTTTGATTATGATGTTTTTAAAGCACATTGTCAAATGAAACACCGTAAATGAGCTACTGTTTGAGCTGCTCCCAGTAAGGAGACAAGAAAAAACACTGCAAATGTCGTGCAGTGAAAATGCAAATACTGCATGAATCCTCTTCACACGTACCTTCTGGTTAATGACGACGAAGCCCTTCTCCCCGTTGGGACAGACTTTGTTCTTAAAGCTGATGATCTTCTGCACGCGATCTTCAATGAACTTCCTTTCTGCAGCCACGAGCTTCTCCCTCTCCTCGGCACTCTTGTAGAAGAAGCCAGAGTTGACCTCCGTCTTTTCATACTCCAAGGAAACGTTGCAGGTCAGCACATAGGCGTCCTCTACCCTCTTCTTCATGTCTGGGTGTCGTGCACCGTGGTCCAACACCAAACCTCTGATCAGCCTGAGAGAGGGGAAAAAAGCAACAACCTTCAGATGTCTGGGACCTCAATACACCCCTAAACCACTATCAGTAAAAGATGATGTGACCAATCCTTAGTACATTAAGTACTGTATGCATTCATTACCGGCACAACCATGGTGAAAAATGTGTTTCTTTTCAACAGACGAACCATGCACATAGCATATCTAAATATGGCACAAAGGAGCTCTAGCTGAGGTTCTGAAGGGGAACCAAGCGTGCTCAGCTGTTCATATCTGCCAACACTCCTGATTTTCATGATTTTTAATCCTTTCTCCTGCTGTGCTACCAAGTGGTAATTTGGAAATAAAATGCCAGATTAGACTTGAGGACAGTATAATCTCCTCCACACATTACATTCAAATTGTATCGCAATACCTGACTAACCAGTCTGGAGCATGAGTTGTCCACCCTGCCCAGCTGCACTCGCTCTGCCTCTGCTCTCCGCTCTCCGCTCTGACACTGAAAATCTTAAGCCCCGTTCCCACTGAATGGAACAGTACAGTAAAGTTCAGTTTGGTACGCTTTTATTCCATTTCCACTATGAAAAGTTGTGGATGGTACCAATGGAACGATTGGGTACTGTCCCCATTTTGGTCCCCCCTCTGTTGGGGTACCTAGCACACAGATCTGGTACTAATAGGTGGAGCTGTGAACTGTGCAGTCCGTTGATTGGTCAGTAGCCCTCTGCTCAGGGCTGAGTTGTGGCTGGTTTTGAGGCTCATGTAACCACTGTTCATACCATTGACCGTTTTATTAGTAGACTGTAACTATAAAATGAAAGGACGTTTTGTTGCTTCTAGCAGCAGCTGGAGTCAGAGAAAAAAATAACTTAATTCACAGGGCCAACTGCCGGCGACTTTTAGGGTGAAACGTTAACTTGTAATGTTACTCAGTGTATGAGATCATGACGAGAATCAATCAACACACCTTAAATTTCACTGACAGCTTTGACCATCACTTTATGTTGACGTCATGTTTTTATATGACACACTTATAGTAATGAGTGGATCATATATTAATTTCAACCAGGTTATGTGAACTGCATATATTCTAATCCGCATATATTCTACTCTGAGGAAAAAAAAAAAAAAAAAAAAAATGCTGCCTGTGTGTGTAGGAAAGAGCCACTTGTCTCTCTTGCCCTCCACAAGTGTTGTTCTGCATGTGGCCTGGATGTCAGTATGAAATGGGAAACACTGTAGGCTAGTTTTAATATTATGTTTAAACTTTTTATTAAAACACTTTGTATGTATTTCAATTTTAAAATGAGTTATGAATTTAAGAGTAAATAAGTCATTTTACTTTCACATCCCTGCATTTATGCTATTCATCTGTGGTTTAGGGTTATATGCGGTCGGGGGCTTTAAGGGTAGGCCTTTTGTCAATTCCCCAGAAAATCTCCCTCTTTTTGCAGCCTAACGTTGGCAGGTATGTGTGTCTTGAGCAGATAGCAAAAAGGAGCAGGACTCAGAGATAGTTAACCTTGATAGATAGATGCCTCTTATTCCAAGTCCTTCAGCTTTTATAAATACTCACTGTGTATCGCAGTCAGTCTTGTGCTTCATCTCCATGATTTCCACCATGTACAGGTCAATGGGCTCATTGGGTTTAGTGATGGCCAGCACAGCATCTACTACGGCCTGAAAACACACACACACACACACCAAGCACAAAAAAGATTACGACTGGAAATAATCGCTGACCACCACAGCAATTATCTGACTAAGCTGTCATTATTTGACATTTTACAGCCAAAGGGATAAACTAGACTGCTAAGAGTATAGATAACCAACAAAACAATCTTTCCTGTAGGTTCATTTGCTGACTTTCAGCTCTGCGTACACTGAGCTCCATTTCCTCATGTCTCACCTCAGTGAGGAGGTCTGCCAGCTCTGCGTAGACCTTGGTCCTGAGGGAGGTGCGTGCTACGTTGATGAGGGTCTCCCTATCCATTTCCCGAGTCACCTTCACCTCCTCTAGAACAGCCAAGGCTTTCTCTTTCGCTGCCTCAAAGCCTTCAGCGATGATTCTTGGATGAAGACCCTGCAGCATAAAATAAAAAGGGAATTATGATGGGAAGATAAATACAGTTCTAAATAAATGCAGACCAAAGAGATTCACATGCTAATTTTGGTTATGTCACGTGCCTGTGTGTTCCCCATCAGCGAGGATATAAATGGATGAAGGAGGAGTAGTGCCGGTGCCAGTGGGCCAGAAGACTGTGACAGTTGTGTGTCTCTAAGACACGGGTAATAAGTAAGAGTTTGGCTAAGTGCGGTGATATTTGTTGGCTGTGTTTAATCTTTTCTTTATTTTGTGTGTCCCTGCTACAGGCGGTCCGGTTCCCTTTTGGAGCTTGTTTTTTCACTGATGGTCCTTTTCCCTGTTTTCATTTTGAATTAACTTCCTTTAAACTGGCAATTTGTTTTGTTTGCTTTTTTTTTTCCTTTTTTTGAAAGTTCCCTCCATTTCACTGTTTTACTCCCTCCTTCCCCTTGATCTCTGCCGGGGATGTAACAGGTTTAAAAAAAGAAAACACGGTGTATATTCTGAGTGTATAACAAAACAGGCATATGACAGCAAAGCTTTTAAATAGCACGCCACTCTCCATTACCTCTGACACGTAGAGGTCAGCCTGCTTCAGCAGTTCACCGATGATGAGAACATTTGAGGTGGTTCCATCTCCTGTGATGTCATCCTGCGCCGTGGCAACCTTCGCAATCAGTGATGCTGTTGGGTGCTGAATTTGCTGCAAAGTACAACGTAAAAAGCAAGTGATTGCACAAAACTCTCACCGTTTATTGAGGGACAACAAAGACTACTTCACAGAGCCCGAGGTGACATCTAAAAAAATGTCTTGTCAGAAGTATAGACTGGGTACTGTGGCAGATATTCAAGAGTCCAGGGAGAGGTGCTGGACATTAACAGCACTTGGAAATCAATGGCAAACATTATAAATGCATTTAAAATATTAGCTCTTGGGGTGTTCATGTTTCTATCATCAATATATTCAAGAATATATTAGTGATTTTGTGATCCAATTAGGAAGCAAAATGATACTTTTAATACCTTGCATTCACACATGAACATGTTGTCGCACAAATACTCAAACACAAACGCCAAATTCCTCATATAATAAATGCCTCATTAAGTAAACAAGGCTAATCATACATGTAGTAGTTTGTTGTTGTTTATTGGATAAGGGACTATACTAAATATACATGCACAGGCTTAAATGGCATCAGCATAACTTAGGGGTGTGGTCGCTCCAACAATAAAGCACAATGAGGAACAGGATAGTTGGACAGAATCAGTGTCATCTCACAGTTCAGCACTTCCTTACCATCTCGTGTAATAAGACGTTGCCATCTTTGGTCAGCTTTATGTCCCCTGCACCAGACACCAGCCTGCAGAGCCGAACAGGCAGGAAGGAGTTAATTTTAACTCGCCAAAGAAAAGGCTGGTTAGCTACAACCTACTGTATGTCACCAGTTAGTCAAGAAAAGTTTAAGTTGTCTGTCAGCCATTACTACCATGTCAAGTATCTGTACACTGACAGAGATGCAGTAACGCTAACTGTTAGCAATATAACTAAAGTTCAGAAATAATTCCCGACATTGAACAATAACTAAAGTTAACCGTTAACGTTAATGTTGCCAGTGATTATGTAGTTTGCCAGTTAAAGATAAAGCTAACATTAGCAGATAGTGTATGATTATGAGTCCTAACCGAGATTAATTCTGAGCATGTTAGCGTAATAAGCTAACCGGCTGATGCTAACATGCTAATGTTAGCTTAGCGGTTGTCAAGCGGATCGTGACGATGACTGGGCAGGGCAACGTGCCCCGGGAAAATCCGCTATTCGTTAGCCTGTGGGGGGCCTAGCTGACCGACAATGTGATTCAGCACTTTGTGGCGGAGGATGACACAGCAGTAGACAGTAGAGACTTTGCAAATTTAAAATACACCCATTATAAGGTGTCTGCAGGATCACTATAGTGCGACATGCGCACACGGTGTACCGGTGAAATGCAGCTAACGCTAGCTAGCTAGCTACTTAGCAAAGGTAGCTTAGCACGCGTGCTGCACAAAGGGCTCCAGTGGCACTCACATTTTCATGGTCCCCTTCGGTCCCAGGTTACTTCTCAGCACATCCTGAAGCCCCCGGGCGGCACTGATATTAACCGCCAGGGCGGCCTGGGCCCTGGCCACCTCTGCTTTTGGGTTCAGAGCTTTCACGGCAGCCATGGCGAAGCAACTCGACCAGCGAAGTAAAAGTAAAAAGTACCGCCGGTAGGGAGTCCGCACTGCTCGGGCTCAGACGCTCTCGAAAGGAGAGTCGCTTTCCAGAAGGCTCCAACACGTGTTCTCATGATGCCTTTACGTACACAGTCTGGGCTCGGACATTGCAGATTTCTAGGAAGCGTTGACTCCCCGTTCACATTAGCACAAAATTAATCCTGACTGATCCGATTACAAGTGATTGTACCTACTGTTGGAATAACGAGAGGGCAGGAAAGACTCAGTTTGGGGTAGAACAGATTCAATACTGCATAGGTTTTGCAAATAAAACTAAACAATAACTAATAATGATAATACAATTACTGTTGTCTAACTCACTTTGGCTATTATTATTCGTTTTGCTTTCACTAGGTCCCGTGGAGGAAGACTGCTATTCTCAGGTACACTCAACAGGAAAACACATCTATGCAGCGGTCACCATTCACAATTTCGTCGGTGGTTAATTGTGCGCTTTAAGATTTGAGATTTCCGACATCCACTGAAGGTAGCATAAGTCACACCCTAGACGACGCTCCGGTTAAGCGTGTTACGTCACCTTTGCGATTGTCTGATATGGAAATATATGACATACAAGGAGTCCAAGGTTTTTTTTTCATTAGAATTTAATTCAATATGTACAACTAATCTGAAAGCACTGCAATTCACATTTACCACATTGAGATATTACTTCTCTCCCGTCCACGTTTACCGACATCAGATAGTTTAGAATACCCCCCACTTCATTTACAGATACAGGATTGACCATATGTCTGGCTTGGTCTATAAACCCACTATGTATATCTACAATCTGACCATTTAAAAAACCATTAATCTCATTTAGAGCTCACATTCACCCGGTTGGCATTAGTTGCTTGACAGAGGGACAGGCCAAACCAGTCAGTGTACAGCAGTTTGTAGATACTGATTAGTTTTGCAGAAATTAAAAAATATATCTTATCATTTGAATGATCCTGTCTCCTTCTCCACTGCTGCAAGAGCTGGATATGCCACTTTGTTTCAGTGAGATAAGAATCTGGAGATGTGGTCAGTTTAACAGTGAAGATACAAACCAGGAAAACTGACTCCTTTGGCGGACTCGGCACTTCACCCAAAGATCTGGACGCTTTACTCACATATCCAGCAGGAATGAAATGCTCTGGATCCAAGTCTAGCTTCATGCTCTGACTAGTCTGACACTCAGTAGTGTGTTTGTGAACTTTAATTTCTGTGCGTTTTCATAATGAATCTGTTCATCCAGCCAAATGATTCTGAAACAAATAGTGGTACACGCTGTAATCATTTGGCTGGATCAAAGCCTTGTAAACATAAAGTCACAATTTCTAGATGAGTGTATATCTGGTGAACTTTTACTGTATATAAAGCTAGAGTCTGACCATGACCCTACAACACAGGTGTCTATACCTGTAATTATCAGCTTCGTCGTCTATTTCACAACACTGATTTGTAAACAGCACGCTCCTCTTTGCAAAACTGACCATCATCTGTAACATATAAAGCTACCCAATTCATATTGATAGTGAACTGTGAGCTCTGGGTGCAGTGTTTTTGTTGTGAGATACTGGAGGCAGGTACTGTTTGTGATCTGCTAGTGCAACAGGGCTTACGAGTCATTATTCTGAAAGACCGTCAGACATTTTCAGCCCCTGTGACCAGCACTAGAACTGCTAAATGTTTGATCTCTTCTTGGTATCTCATCACTCAAACACCGATGTTTTTGTATCATCATAAAAAAATACGACAAAGCTCTTGATATCTGACCCTGTAAAAGATAGAGACAGTCAAGAGGAGGGGCATGTCAAATTATATTTTGTCTACACAAAGCACATTAATGAATCAGTAACACATTAACCGCTGTAACAGATGCAGTTTTGGTGATTTTGTTCCATCACCCGAAATAAGACATTCTAGGCCCACACAGAAACGGGGAGTAAAGAAACGACAAAGAAAAACAAAAACTGAAACAGCATGTTGATGTTATGCAGATTTCCCTGGCAGTGCACACTCCGATGGTTGGTCACACTCTCCACAGGTCAGTGCGACAATTGCAGTGGCTGTTGAGAGGCTCCCCCGCTGTTTGTGGTTACTTCAAGGGCGAATTCTTCATGGGAATCATTATTCTAGATTCCATGTGCTGAATGAGAGGGACTGTGGGGTGGGGAAGGAACAACAGTCTTAGAGATTTCTGTGTATTGTTTCTATGCACACACACAAAAACAAAACAAAAAAACGAAGGGGTAAGTGGGAGGGATCAGGTTACACTTTTCACTTGCACTTTTTAACCTGGATGAATCAACAACCAGTCTTATTTAATTAAATTAAAATATCATGGGAAACACATTTAAATCCCATGTTTAGGAAGGCCTTTCCTTAATATCAGCAAGAATAATGACCTGAAATGAACACAACCTGTTGTCTTTACAGTATTTCCATTTCATGTAGACGATCACCCATCCTTGATTAGAACTCATAAACTGCTGAACGACTGTTAGATCCCTGTGTTTAGATGTGCACCACAATCCACCACAATTATGCAGCATGTCAGTTATCAGACTTGTCCCCTGTCCCCGACCTTATTTTGGAAATATGGCTTACTTACTTAAAATGTATTAAAGATGCATTATGTTCTCTTGCTCTGCCACATACTGCACAGATGTCCCTGATGTTTGGCTTGTTGGTAGCGAAGAGGATAATTCTTAATGAATGGAAAGCTACCACTACTTCTTGTTCCTCCAGATGGGTTAGGTAACATGTGTCAGGGATTCACCTTGAGAGACTTCTATGCGACAAACTGGGTTTGCAGGATAATTTGAGAGTAATGGGGGCCCAACAGTTAGGCACCTTAATTCACGATCTAATAGCTGATGTCCCTGCTGTGAGTCACCATGTTTTGTTGTGCTTGGCCTGTTTCTCTTTTTTGTTTATGTAATAGGTTAAATATTGGATTTATTTTGGTTAAGTCTTTTTGTTTTGTTTTTTTTGTACGTTGGTAGATTATGTTTGTAAGTCTGTTTTCATACGTCACTTTTCTAAGATGAAAATTAAATATGACAAAATACATGCAATATGTTGCTTTCCAATCTTGTGTGTGTCTAAGTATTCAAACTGGCAGCACAGTGACAGGGCAGATTCTTTCATGTGACTGCACGGTGTATCCTTATAATGTGAATGTGTCTCAATTATGTTGAATAAAAGGATGCACCACTACCTGCAATGACCTAGTCCAACTATCACCAGGTCACGTGAGCAAGTCAGGTCACTCCATTTAGGCAGACAGACGAATAGCACTGGCCATAGCATATCAAATTAAAAACATGATATTAATAGGACTACCTTTCTGAACATGATATACTGTATACAACCACATGGCTAACATACGCTTGATCAAACTGGTGTTTTATACAATGAACTATGTAACAAAAACCTCAGTAACATACAGTACAGGCCAAAAGTTTGGACACACCTTCTCATTCAATGCGTTTTCTTTATTTTCATGACTATTTACATTGTAGATTCTCACTGAAGGCATCAAAACTATGAATGAACACATGTGGAGTTATGTACTGAACAAAAAAAGGTGAAATAACTGAAAACATGTTTTATATTCTAGTTTCTTCAAAATAGCCACCCTTTGCTCTGATTACTGCTTTGCACACTCTTGGCATTCTCTCCATGAGCTTCAAGAGGTAGTCACCTGAAATGGTTTTCCAACAGTCTTGAAGGAGTTCCCAGAGGTGTTTAGCGCTTGTTGGCCCCTTTGCCTTCACTCTGCGGTCCAGTTCACCCCAAACCATCTCGATTGGGTTCAGGTCCGGTGACTGTGGAGGCCAGGTCATCTGCCGCAGCACTCCATCACTCTCCTTCTTGGTCAAATAGCCCTTACACAGCCTGGAGGTGTGTTTGGGGTCATTGTCCTGTTGAAAAATAAATGATGGTCCAACTAAACGCAAACCGGATGGGATGGCATGTCGCTGCAGGATGCTGTGGTAGCCATGCTGGTTCAGTGTGCCTTCAATTTTGAATAAATCCCCAACAGTGTCACCAGCAAAACACCCCCACACCATCACACCTCCTCCTCCATGCTTCACAGTGGGAACCAGGCATGTGGAATCCATCCGTTCACCTTTTCTGCGTCTCACAAAGACACGGCAGTTGGAACCAAAGATCTCAAATTTGGACTCATCAGACCAAAGCACAGATTTCCACTGGTCTAATGTCCATTCCTTGTGTTTCTTGGCCCAAACAAATCTCTTCTGCTTGTTGCCTCTCCTTAGCAGTGGTTTCCTAGCAGCTATTTGACCATGAAGGCCTGATTGGCGCAGTCTCCTCTTAACAGTTGTTCTAGAGATGGGTCTGCTGCTAGAACTCTGTGTGGCATTCATCTGGTCTCTGATCTGAACTGCTGTTAACTTGCAATTTCTGAGGCTGGTGACTTGGATGAACTTATCCTCAGAAGCAGAGGTGACTCTTGGTCTTCCTTTCCTGGGTCGGTCCTCATGTGTGCCAGTTTCGTTGTAGCGCTTGATGGTTTTTGCGACTCCACTTGGGGACACATTTAAAGTTTTTGCAATTTTCCGGACTGACTGACCTTCATTTCTTAAAGTAATGATGGCCACTCGTTTTTCTTTAGTTAGCTGATTGGTTCTTGCCATAATATGAATTTTAACAGTTGTCCAATAGGGCTGTCGGCTGTGTATTAACCTGACTTCTGCACAACACAACTGATGGTCCCAACCCCATTGATAAAGCAAGAAATTCCACTAATTAACCCTGATAAGGCACACCTGTGAAGTGGAAACCATTTCAGGTGACTACCTCTTGAAGCTCATGGAGAGAATGCCAAGAGTGTGCAAAGCAGTAATCAGAGCAAAGGGTGGCTATTTTGAAGAAACTAGAATATAAAACATGTTTTCAGTTATTTCACCTTTTTTTGTTAAGTACATAACTCCACATGTGTTCATTCATAGTTTTGATGCCTTCAGTGAGGATCTACAATGTAAATAGTCATGAAAATAAAGAAAACACATTGAATGAAAAGGTGTGTCCAAACTTTTGGCCTGTACTGTATTTTGTTATGACTTTCATTAAATTTGCTTGAATTCATTCATGTTAATATCATCATCATGATATGACTCCACTCAGAGCTGATGTTAGATTATACTGTCCTCTGCTGTCAGAAGGGTAAAGTGAGCAGAGATAAGAGGGCAAACTAAGACTTACCTGTGTAATAAACAACCTCATCCCAACCCTCACGCCGCCAGGCTGCATTTCTGGTGTCTTCTCTGGACTGAAGGTCTTTGTAGGCTAAATGAAAAGGAAAAAAAAAAAAAAAAAGATATTGCTATGTTTATACAGTTTTTACTCAAATCAATGTAGAATACCTAAAGTATCCTTAGAAAAGTGTTCAGGTCTGAAACTTTTACATTGAGTTATATTGATTAATTTCATCACCAAAAGGTATCTGATATATTTCCTGAATAGTAACAAACTGTTGAGGGGGCATCAAAGATACACCCAGTAGTCTGCTAAGAATATTATGTACACATTTGTGCACTTATTAGCAATCCAGAGATGCATTTTTAAATGCCCCTAATATGTAAATTTGGAATTTAAACTCGGAAACAATGCTCACCCCATAAGTGGTGAACTGTGTACAGACTTCCGATCTGTGAGAAAAAGCCTCCCACTGCCTCGTGGTTCTCCTGACGAAACTCGATCGCACGTGCCCTGTGGAGCATCAAAGGGTCGTTACATTAAAAAACATTGACAAATTTCAATTAAAGAGTTGTACTGATTAAATCTAGGGATGCACGATATTGGATTTTGTGCCGATATCCAGTATGCCAATATGTAACAACTCATTTGACCGATAACTGATACCAATATTAATGTATCCACTTTTTTCTCCACCTATATTTAGTGATCAAGTCTGCTGTAGTGGAATTAACAACACATTATGCATGCATAATCTTACTGTGATAGCCCACCAACAGATGGAGACATTAAATACAATACTTTTTTAATGTATATCTAATATTCATTCATTGTGAAAAATAAGAAAAAGCACGTTGGCTACTTCTGATCAATCAATTTAAAGCTGATATTGCCAATATTATCATACATCCCTGATTAAATCAGTGTGAATTTGCAGGTTTTAAGTTCAAATATCCCAACATTTTCTCAACAATTAATACATCAAATTTTGATGTTACAACTTCAGAATTGTTTTGAAGCATTTTGGTTTTTATTACATTAACAGGCATATTCCCAGTCATTATTAATCAGACAGGTGCATATTGAATGCAGGATAAACAGGTAAAAAATTATGCTTGAGATTTGTAAATTATGTGTGATGCAGTTTGTCATGCTGAGGATTCATGCATAGACTGTGTAGCCAAAAAGTACCGTTGACTCATATTCATCTGCTACAATCTGTAAAACCAATAAAATAGTAGTGAGGAAATTTTAACAGGTGCATGATAATGGTAGCTCTTACCCAAACACTAAGAGAAAACTCAAGACATTCTCAGATTAACTATAAAAATGAATCCTATTTGAGTTTCTTTTATACTAAATGTAAAAATAAGGAGCAGCATTTAAAAAGTTATGTCTCACCAGTAATTTCCCCACTCGATCATCGTCCCTGGCTGAAATAAAAATGTGCAGAGCGGAGAGATGTGGAAGATAAGTTGGCTGTTTACTACAGCAACAGAGAGAAACATACATTTATGCATACTGTGAGGAAGCTGGAAAATTTTCTACAGCGTTACCCTGAGTTGGTATGATCGGAGCTCGTAGATGTTGGGTCCTGGACGAGGGACGGGTTCGTTCCAGAAGCTGAACTCCAGCAGCAGCTGGTTCCTACGAGACAGCAGCATCTTTCCCCTCTCTTTCCTGTAGTCCATAAACTCCTACAGCAATGACAAACAACAGCAACACATTACTCTGTACATCTGTCTAGGGCCAGACAAAAACGCTACATTTCTTAAAATACTTCACTCTGGTTACATAGCAGGATGGATCACGGCCATAAAGTCAGATAGACTGGCTGCAGAATATCAACTGAGGTTAGACCATTTAAGTGCATCAGCATTTTATACACCTGGAACAACAAATCGCCTCGTCTCATGTGGAGGTACAGTCATAGTCGTATCCTCTGTCATCTGTTTTGGGTGGTTAGCATCCATTTCCAACTCACATAAATCTCCTTGTATTAACTAATTTGGTCAGTTTTGAATTACTTGTGAAATAATCATTCCATTACACCGTGAGTAATCTGGGTTATTATCTATTAATTGCCTAAAATTCATGTAGAAATATGCAATTGTTCAGGATACCAAATTTTAAAAAGGAAGTAACCACACTAATCTGCCTGTTTCTGATCAACAACAGACTGATTTTAAATGGTTAGTGCCCACTTTAATGAGTGACATTCATGTGGGCAAGACGGTAATGGTTTCAAATTTATTTGCAATTTACACATTGCATACTTATTTTCATTCTAAATAATGTTATGTCATAAAAATTATTTTGGTGAAACTTCAGGCACACAAACAAACAGAAAATTCCCCAACCTCTTGACATAAAACAGGAATCTACAATATGGACAAGGCAAGACTGGGTCCATTAACTGCACTTACCTTATTCACAGTAGACTAAAGTATTTCAGTAAGTGAGTTTAAAAGATTATTGCACCAAAATTACAATCACACAGCTGGAACATCACACATAAAATGGGGAAACATTATGGGTGGAAAAATGGTCTGTGAATCTAATTTGATGGGTGCACTGCCAGAGATGGTGGCCTACAGGTCACCAACTACAATTGAACTGAACTAACCCGAGCACCCGTTACCTTATTCTGCCTGAGTTTGTTCATGACTTCGGTGAGAGCCGGGTATCCTCCCCGATATCTCCACAGGTGAACTAGAATAGAAGGAGCAGAAGACCCAAAAATAATGCAGCTCTCGTATGTGTATCTAGATGTGTATGTAGTTCTCTGGGCAAGATATTATTTTTACATTAGCAAGTGTAGTTTAATTATTTATATCTAGACCACCTGTGATCTGAGCTGGCATGATGAGATCGAGTGTATCAACCATGAACCTCTGGTCAACTTCCATGAGAAAAGACGACAGGAAGTCATTTTACCGCAATTAAATCTGGTAAAATGTGAGATTTCAATTGAAAAATGCTGCAGTAAAAAATAACACTGGCTTTATTACATTCACATTTAGTAGTTAAGTAAAAAGAAAAGAAGACAATGCAAAAGTTCTTCGCATCATGTAGAAAAGCATTTACTCTGCTGCTACACGAGACAGTATCAGCTACACCCGATTAGTATGAAAAACCCCAAGATAATGCACAATAATAATAATACGCTGAATACAGTGCTCAAGCTGAAAAATCAACCACTGAATAAGTAAATCAGTTTTGAAAAATGCATATTCTAAAGGTCTGAACATGTTAAAAAAAGACACAGGGATCTCTCTGAGAGTTACGACACCAAGTTTCCTACAGTGTAAAACAAAGTTTTTTCAGAGCATAGTACTGGATATTGTTTCCAGGCGCACACGCTGTGACTGTGAACATGTTTTATTCATGCAGTCTTTAAGATTACCTTAACTGAGGCTGCTATTACTGCCCTGTAACATGAGAGGCATGATTACTACTGAGCAATGATAAATGTCACCACGAGGACAAAATGGACAGCGGCCAGGAAAAGTGCAGTACATTCACAGCTATAATTAACTAAAATAGAAAAGCTGTCAAAGTGTTGGTTTGTGTCACAAAGGAGGAGAGAGACGGCAATATTCTTAGGAAATATTTGTCTTGGAGAGGAAAATCTTTAGTAAAAACTATTCATCACAGTTTTTCTGAGCCTAAGGGTACATCTCTAAACTGCTTGTTTGTCCAAACTTCACTTTAAAAGCCAGAAATATTCAATTTAAATAATTCAGAACAGAATGAAGCAACACATGCTCACATGTAAGGACCTGTTTTACTTGTTTAATGACTTGTGTGATAAATTACTGCTGTCAATTCATTAACTGTTGATTACTCAACAAAACTTTTGAGCACTACTATCTTGTCTGTGTTTTTGATTTAGCATTTTCTCTCTTGAGAAGGACGTTTGTTTTATGTAGACAACCTGATTGTGCACGGTTAATTAACCATTAAAATGCCGTTAATGCTTGTGATTGGCATTTGCACATTTTTACCGTAACTTTCAGACATGGAGCTTGAAGCGCGCTCTTACCTGCCTGATCCTGCTCTCCGTACCAGGTGTTCCATGTGCCCACAAGCTCACAAGTGTATTCAGGGTTAGCATGAATGGAAGGCAAGACGTCCGCACTAAGGGTACACACACACAACACAAACACAAATGTGTAAAAACTCTGCACTGTTTATAAAACCAGCTCCTTGACTCGTCATCTGAATGAAGTCAATTAAGGGACAGGAACATCTTACCAAAGGTCATTGTAAGCATCAAGGCACTCAGGCTTGACATTGTGAACTGCAAGGAAACAACAAAACATGAGTGGATAATACACCAACTATCAGATTTCATGAGATTATTTTAGGAGAAAAACATTTTTAAATCCATCTTAAAATGATGTAAATCATGCAGGCAGAGTAATCTTTTTTTTTTTTTTACTGCAGTAACAGCAAGTCACGCACAATACTTACACTGTATTTTGTACAGGTTGTTGTCTTCCTTCTTGGCGAGCAGATGAGAGTGAGCGTCCTTTCTGGGGTCGACCTTTCTAACAAACAGGGACTTGAACCAGCTGTCTTCACGGAAAGCTGAGAGGCTCCTAAGGTGAAACAACACACCAAAGTTAGATACATACAGCTAGCACTTCTTCTGCTACACAATGAAGAAATAAATGACTGCCAACAATAGAAAAACTGACTGACTAGTGCAGCATACAATTATGCTGCTTGTAAAGCACCAAATGTTTTGGCTCCTCAGTACACTTCTGGCTTGCTCACTAACTAAAGACAGGTCCTGTTCGCTGGAGCAAACTGACCTGAGATCTGTCACAACTGTGTTTAAGTTCAAAAAGCAAACCTAAAACATATCTTACTCTCTCAGGGCTGTGATTAGTTACTATGTGAGTGTGCACGTGGTTTGTGTCGAGATCAACACATCAGCAGGTATTAGCTTGTTGCAATCACTGCATCATGACATCGATGTGTAAGTTGGCCATCTTCTAATAATAAAATGTATGCATAGAAATTTCAAAGATTTGTTTGAGGTAATTTAGAAGCAGTGACTCCATCATGTCACATGGCTCGTTCAACATGGGGCAAAAAGAACTTTGTTGTTCTACTGAAAAATGTCTTGCTCAGTGCATATGTTAGTCACAAGTAAATAATAAAGTTTATTTTCTTACATGTTTCTGTTAAAAAAACCCACATTGGGTGTCACACTGTTGTATTTTTAAGCTTCTCTCATCTTTTATGTAAAGCATAACAAGCTTAGATGTGATTTGAAGTGCTATATGAATAAAACTGCCTTGCACTGTGCCTCTTAATAAGACTGGGGTCAGTACAAAGTTGCATTATATACTGGTAAGTAATGTCTGCAGCTATGAACTTTGTACAAATGTCTTAAGACTATCCAACTCATTCGTTGCTGAGAAATTCAAGCTCAGAGTACAGCAGCAAAGAAGGCTGTAAGCTGTGCATACTGCACATAACCAGAGGATTAGTCTGCATGGACTCCTAAGCAGCCTTCCCACCTGAACAGTATTTCGATTTCTGCTAATAAACTTAATTTAAAAGTGCTAACAAATAGCCTACTTCATGCAACTGTTACTGTAGTTTAACAGGAAGCATTCCTGTGACAGTTTGCCAGCTTACGCAAACACAACTGTTTTAAATAATATAATGCATTCAAAAATATCACATTTTAGCCATATTGTTTATAAATCGCAGCAGTACAGTTGTCTTTACACACGGTGGTTGAAGACAACAACTGCCGGGGCAAGAAACTGGGCCATTCACTAATCAAAACAAGAAGTGTTGTGCAGATATTCATTGCATTTTGACCTTGAAGTTTGGGACTGACAGAAACTCCGCTGTGATTTTGCATTATTTCTACACATAGTAACTGTCATTCTACGCACAAAACTATTAAGTACGTGAGATAAAGTGCAAACACAAGCCGCTTTGCAACTTTGTAGTAGTGCAGGTTAATAATTAGCATTAGCAGAAAGTTAGCAAGTTTAGAGCTACATGGCTAATGCTAGCTACGTTGCACGGGGTTCTAAACGAAGCCAACGTCCCTACGTTAGCGTAGCGTTAGCTTAGCCACCTAGCATACCGGACTTTGTCATTGGTGGTGAACTCTATGCAAGCAAAACACATTTTTTGGTTGTATTTTTAACATCTGCATTAAGAAATAACACATAGAAATGTCTTACCTTACGACAACCGTGACCTGCCCGTTCGCCTGGAGACCATTATTCGTCTGTTTCAGGCCTTTGCCGACTCTTTGAAGGACTCGGGTCGCCATCTTTCCCTTGAAAGCTGTAATCAGTTGGAGGTTGTTTGACACGGCTGCAGCCGCAGTCCGGGCTGTTCCCGGTGGAGCTGACGTTACTCACATGGACGTAACTCGTCTTAAGTTTATATTCCAGAATCAGTGTGTGGTTCATTTGATAAGCAAGGGACCGTACGATATTGTACACAGAGTGGTTAAAATCACAGTTGATTAAGCATATTGAGCATTTTGATTTGACACCTGCTTTTAATTATGACAGAGTGACAACACAGCACTCTTGTTTTGGTGAATCTCTCTAAGGATGCTTCGCTGTGTTGAGTTATGTTTAACTTCGACTTCTAATCACAATTTACTTAATAATAAATAGGCTAGAGCTTGTAAAGGGCTTAAAGTAAAAGACTGACCCACATACATTTTCATTCACATACACATTTCAATGAATGGATACGCTCTGACTGACCAAATTCATGGAAAAAAAATACTTGATACTGATAAAAATGCTTTTGCATATGCACCCTATACAGACTATATGTGATAATATTTTAATATGACTAATGTAAGTGACAGGTCTTTGGTCTGACAGTAAGAGCACCATGCATACTTGCATACATGTTTGTGAATGACATCATGCGTTCTCATTGTCATTTTTATTGTAAATTCCTCAGAAATGTGTTGTGAATTCAAGACTATCTCAGCAGGTAGCAAAGAAAATGTATTTCCAACATTAACTGGCACATATGTTGATGACAGGTTTATAAATTTATATTTACATGAACACCTGGAACAGAAACATAATTGCAGGGTGACATTTAAACTAACATTACTCAGTAAAACAATGCAGTTTTCTATCATGAAGTGGGAGTTTGTGCTGGTGGGGAATCAGCTCCGCTGGAGGCGGCAGAGATGTTGAGCTCCTGCAGTTTTTCTGATAAGGTCAAGTCCTCTCCCAGGCTGAGTGGAAGGTCAGTCAGAGGCTCCGCAAACTCACTTCCTTCGACTCTCTTTCCCGTCAGTGGGTCGACCACCCGGCCGACTTTATACACTATCTCAGACAGTTCGTGTTTCACGTGCTTGGACCTGGCCTCAGGCAAAGCCTTGAGAAGGACAATATCTCCCACAGTGCACTGTTGCAAAGCATCATGGGCAAAGTAGGTCTTCCTCTTGTTGTAGTACTACAGTGGAGAAAAGACAGCATTTGACTTGTTTATATACACAGTCACTGTACAGCAATCAATCACTGATTTAAAAAAGACTGACATTTAGTTGTACACATTGAAGTTGATCACAGACTACATGTGGTTACAGGTAGCGACTTATTAATTTGTGTAAAATTTTCAATGCTTTCAAAGTTACTAAGCAAAGTGGGCAAAATATTATGTTAATGGGTTTTTCTGAAGTATTTTAGCAAGATTATTTAAAAACTGATTGGTGACACAAATTATTTTCCATCAAATAATGGTGAATGCAAATCACAAGTTACTACAGCCCCACTGCTAACTCAGTTCGGCCAAAACCCAAATAACCTAGTGTATTCAATTTATAAATATGGCATGAAAATTATCAATAAACAGTTCACATTTGTAAAGCTGTAAACAAGTCTAAAAAAATAAAACATTGTAAAAAAGTGCACCATATTTACAAGTGCTATCTCTTCAAAATAAAAACATGGATCAGAAATTTCTAGTGACACAAAGGTCAGCAGCAGTGTTATTAACAGTAACAGGAGCTGTAGCTGCCATGTTGGTTGTTGTGTGGAACTAGAGGCAGCTAAAAATATCTCCTCTCAATCAGCACTTGTAAGCTGTCTCACAGCCAAACACATGCTCATACCATTTCCCAATATAACACATAATCCTTTTCATTTCTTTTCCTGATATTGCTGACTCTCTGTTGTGTTATAATCCTTAACAAGCTTTCAGATCTTACACTGCTGGGTTTTTAAATACACACAGTTACACACAAAAGAAAGTAGGCATTGCAGCTTTTATTAACTGTGCTCCAAAATTATGCAATACCCTTTAAAAAGCTGTAAGAGGTGCGGGCTCAGTAAACATTTTTAAACAACAGCTGAAATCCTCCCAGGAGGTACCCTGGATTTCCAGGGGTCAAAGTTGGGGATAATGGAGACCTTTGTGGTCTGGAGAGACGATCACAGACATCGAGGACCCATTGTCAGTGGCACTGCAGTGTAGCCTTGCTTCTTCTTGTCTGTTTTACTCAATGTTGGACATTTTGTCTTTGCCTATGATGTCCCTGCCTGTAGTTGTTGGTTTTGTCTGTTTTTTTCTTTTCATATAAACTAATAAAAATTAAGTATATATAAAAAAAAACAACAGCTGACAACCTATTTATTTAGTAAGGATTTGAATGTATGTAATTCTTATCATTATTAGAAGCTTTATATGAATTCTCTAGTTTTTACCTTCACTTTTGTATTTCATATTCATCATCAATTGTCTTTTTATCGGTTATTGTTGTCATTTTGGCTTTTATGTTGCATCTTTGTTGTAAAGCACCTTGAAAAAAATCTCTAGGAATAAAGTCTCTACAGATAAAGTTTATTATTATTATTTGGGCACAGTTCTTGTGCAGCTGCTTGCAAAACAATAACATTATACACTGATGCACAGAGAAGTTTGGCATGTTTTGCTGAATGAAAGAAAAGAGTCTTGTGGAAGGACTTATCTCTATAGCTCAAACTAAGGCAAAAAAAATGGATTGTTTTGGCAGTGGTACTAACACTCTATCATAATGGCGCCAGTATTATAAGAATAAGAACGTTTACCTAGCTCTCACCTTCTCTGGGCAATCAACATGTTTTAAATGTGATAGAGTAAAACTGCAGGTAGACATGATAGAGAAGTAATCTGATTGATATCATGTTGGTATTTACTTGTTTGGACAGTATACTGTGGTATTATCTATGCCACCTGTCCTTCCTGTGAATGAACACTGTAATAAGGTTTACCTTGAGCAGGTAAGGGTCCAGCACCAGCCTTGTGACTCTCACTTTGGCAGTTTTTAGCATCTTGGTCCCAATTACTCTGCCTATGATCCATTTGGCATGGACTGATGCATGCTTCACCGACATTATGGAAAGCTGTGTTCAACCCTGTGGTACAGAAGAACAAGAAAAGTTAACATTTACCCACAGCCATTATCTGACAGATGACGATTAACTGAAGGCTTAGATCCTCGTTTACAAATATGACATCATAATAACTGGCCTCTATCACACGTTGACATGACAAGTTGTTGCGATTTCGTTGAATCACCAGCGAACAGTAGCCAACAGTTAGCATAGATTTTTGCAAACCTAAGAAAATATATATACAAACTTTACTCTGACAATTACATCATCGGCATTCACATCAATGTGAAACTAAGACTTAAGCATTAATAATAACATCACAGTTGTGTCAAATTCAGATTACAGGAAGATGACACACAGGGGCTACATAGTTAGCGTTACTGCAGCTAACGTTAGCTCTAACTTCACGACTGTTATCATTCAAAAGTAGAAATTACAAACCACACCGACTGCATTTGACATTAATACAGATTAACACTGCATGTAGGGTGTAAGGCAGAATGAACTCACCGAAACTACTTCAAAGAAATAATTGTAGAAGGTCAAAAATGTTTCAGAGGATGATCCATGCTGCTCCGGTCGGCTTGTATTGATGACGTTAACTACGGCTAGGAACGTGGGACATGCCGAGCGAAGCTAAGGCATTTTTTTTAATATTGAATTGGTATTTCTTTTAGAAATTATATAGTTTGTTATTATTATTGATATACACCATTGGCTTCATGGGATATTAAATATATATTATATTCTATATTACCTGCATTGTTATATAGATTGCATCATATACAGATGATGTTTTGCATTTAAATAGTTTGTTCTCTACATTCTCATGTAGAGAATTATCAACATCAAATGGTGTTTGAACCCTGGAATTAAAGCTAGACAATATACTGTAAATTAACTTATGTAAATAATCTGACTTGTTCAGTCGCTGTGAAATAGTGTTTGTCTCTTAGCGAGACACTTTCATCTGCTTCATAAAGTTTTCATTTTGGCCACCAGATGGTAGCAGACATCACTTTCTCAACATCGAAGGGAAACCTTACCTCACCTAACTGAAAGAAGAGAGGAGAAAACAAGAGATTTTAATGTTCCTAGTTAAGAAATTGGGTGGCATAAACTACAAGGTAAGCCAGAAGACATAATAATCAAAATATTTATTAGCACAACAGCACAGGTGTGATGGACTCTTACCATGTTGCAGCCTGTTTGGTACTGAGCTGCAGATGGTTCTCCTCAAACCACCTGATGACACAAAGTTTGAACTGAAACCAGGACTGCAAAGGAGATGTGAGGGGCTTTGAAAACATTTCATCCTAAAGGAGAAAGTAGGTTACGTTCAACAACAGAACATTAAAACTCAGAATGGTGCAAAAACATTAAAAAACTTAAGTATGTGCAAGACAATAAGTTGGTAGTACAGAAGTTGAAAGCGACCCCGGTTGCAAGAATTGTTTTGCAGTCCTGTAATGTCAAGACCAAGAGAACATATTCTCGCAATCTTTCAATATTGTTTTATCATGTAAGTATGCACAGATGCTGTAGGTTGGCTAACACATCATCTGATCTGATGTGTACAAATGTCATGTCAGTCCATTCAGTGACTGTTGAGATATTTCAGTCTGCATTAAGGTGGTGAGATTGCCATCCCTATACCCAAAAGCATCAGTAGGATCAGTAAAAAAAAATGTCCTGTGAGTCTGATTTTAATGAAATTGAACATTTATTTTGTTATCTTGAGATAATAATATTCATAACAGGGTAATTATATTGGAAAAAATGCCTTTGGTTTTCTTAACCAAGTATCATGAGAAAACAACTCCTAAACTTGAGATAACAGGACAGGGGAAAATGCATCCTTCAACATCTGTATGAGGGAATATTGTCAGTCCTCCATTAACTCTTGCGTCTTTGATATTGATTTCTTTATGCCAGACATCTGTAAAAGCACAACAAAATCACCAGTCTTCTATCCAGCCAGTGAATAGAAGATTCCTCTGGAACTCAACTAAAGCAGATATAAGTGGGTGGGGGGTAACATCAATACATACTGCAGTGTTAACAGTCTTGTCCCTGAGTAGGAATTGGCTGTGGCTCAGAACCAACCACAGGCAGGCCAATCTGGTCTTAATCAGAGCCATGTTGTAGTAAAGCACAGGTCTGGGTCTCTGTTTCCCATTTAAGGCAGTGCAGCATTGGTATACCTCTGCCAGAATTACAGCATTCACCAACTTTAGTCTCCTTCATGCAAGAACACTGAGACAATTCACATTTTACCGACTGTTTTCGTACCGTTCCCTGTTAAACTTGTTGACTGACAAATAACGTAAGGCTAAACTGATGTTGAGCAGCGTTCCACTTTACGTTGCAACCGTTATATTACATATATCTATGGGACTATAGAATAGAAATTCTGTTTTATTGCACTCTTAAGATGAAAAAAGTACAGGAGCAGCTCCACCATAAGGTCTCCCTCTTATCAAATCGGTGCAGATCACATGGTATCAATGGCCATATTATAATATTTACCCAAAGATAATCATAGACATACTGTACCTAAGTGCAAATGCATCCAATGTTTTTGTACATGAGAGAGCTGACACGGTCAGTTATCAGCTCTGAATCATGTGAAACCACGGCTGCTGTGACATAAGACAGAGTCCTGATAGCACATAGACTGTGCGATTGTACATGTATGTTTTCTATGATAATACAGTGACCTCTTAATCAGCAGGTTTTATATTTTCATGCTTGATTAACATGCTAGAATAATGTTGGCCTGCATCCTCTTGTGTAAATTATTAGTCTCCAGATATGACATTTTTCAGTAGATTAGACTGTTTAACTAGAGTGTTTGTGTATGACTTTGACCGAGCCTATCACTGAATTAAAATCAGCCCTTAGGACCTGCGCATGGGGTCCTTTTTAAAGCTGGGAAAAGTTGAGTGACCGTATTGTGGAAATACTGGGAAGATTTGGTTATGAGAGAATGGGTTGTTGTTTTCAGAATTTAAAAGAAGGTCACAATATCCCACAAACTGAAGGTGGCACATGGATATGGGACTTTCCTTCTTGTAGGCTGTGCACTACTCTCACCAAACTCTACTAATGAAGTGCGTTATAGGTGGTTCTGGTTAAGATTAGGGCCATGGTTGGGATTAAGTTTATGATGTGTGCTCTGACCACATCTGAAGGCACAAGTTTTACAACCTGTAATGAATGCCAATGGCAAATGTCATGCTGAGAAGCCTGCCACCATCATTTCTGTCTGGCTACATCCCATTGCCTCCCTGATATCACTTTCTCTCTGTCTTTTACATGTCTTCATAGTCAACACTCAAATCGGTCAACTGGGGACATTTCGGTCAGTCTCTCTTTGATGGCATTCATGATGTTGTACTTGTTCGTAGACACAAAAAGTGTAGTGGAAGTAGATGTGTGAAGAATGTAAAAACAGAGCTTGAGAGAGAAAATAAAACCTCACTGATTATCACACCTCTGCACACCTTGCAATTCAATGAATGAAGTGGGTTAAATTGTCGTTCGAGCCCTCCATTTTCTACAGCTGGAAAGTAGGTTAGACGATCTGACAAGCACTTTGTTTCAAGCATACTGAGGTCTTTAGTGTTGGCTTAATCTGGTGCAGAAAGCTCAACTTGATAGACAACTAAGGACAAAAAGTCCCCTCAACATTCACCAAACACACATCAGAGTAATCACACAAGATTAACACCGAGAAGATCCTAAGATACTTCAATCAGGAGGGACTGAAGAATGAAGTAAAGATTATATTCAATACGGAATGTGAGTGTACAGATTAACAGATGATTTGTGTTGATTAAGATTTAACACAAGTCTTTGGCGCTTGGACACCAGAGGGAGGTATTTTGTGATCAAGGGACATCTGAGCGGCAGCAGGATAAATCACCCCACTGGAGCCCAGACACTGGTGTTGGCGGTGGTGGCTGCTGACTCTGAGGCTGATGGCTGGTGAGGCGGACGAGGCTGATGAATCCATAAAGACTAGGTGGTGATGGGGAGGTGGAGGGCGCACACGACAGCAGCAAGAAAGAACTACGGCAGAGACAGAACCATATTTAAAATGAGGAGCAGTGAGATGATAGGCTGACAGAAAAGGTATGTCGTTGCGCTATTGGTTCATTGTGAATCAGCTGATGACTCTATTGACCTACAGAGACAATGTCACCTAGAGAAAGTGAGTGAGCATGCATACAAGGAGTGAATGGCAGGGTGAGAAAGAATTTTACAGCTTGAGCATAACTGAAGTCCTGACAGCTCGTTTAAAGGCACAGTTTTTGTATATGGACTGTGTGTATGTTTCTTTTTTCTCTCTTTACCTGCTTTATATTAAAAAAGACATGGAAATCTAACTTTTTACAATATGGGACCTTTAAAAATCACGGGCTATGTTTGAGATATAAGCAACCAGCTGTACTGAGGCCTCATCATCCTGAAAAATATGCACAAAAACATGTTTAATAGATATGATCCAGTCTCGCTGATAATTCTGTTCATTCCAACCGCTTGTGCAGTCTGTGAAAACGATAAGGTCACACAGTCTCTGCCTCATCCAGCTTCCAGCACTGAGGGTTAAAAGTTGAAAGCGAGATAGCTCAGTGGTGGCAGAAACAAGCGAGGAAGGGCGAGGTATGGCGGACAGGAAAAAGCTTGGCAGATCTAGCGTTCGTGGTCGATGTGAAAGGGCGGTGAGTCATAGAATGGGGGGCTAATGTGTTTGTTTTCACGGTGGATTGACTGTAGGGTTAATGAAAGTGTTCCCCCCTTTTGGGATGCAGCCAAAATTTAAACATAGCTGGTGATGATTAGACTGAGATGGTTATCCCAGAGGCCCTGTCTGTCTCCGACTATCTGTGCATTTTCTCTCATCTTTTGTTCCCCTCATTACTGTTATGGTTTAAGTGTTGGTTTAACCTCAGTTACTGATGACTTGTCTTTGAGACAACAAGTGGCGGCACGTGTCGGATTAATCATGTTGTCTGTGCAGAGGGTTCACAAAGCCACCCAGCTAAAGCAACATGTTTGTCAAGCTTGTATAAATGGTTGGTGGTTTAGGTTTGATTACATTGTTCTGCACCCTTTAGGTTTTCTATACAGCATCTGAGCTGTATTCAGATGTATGGCTTCAATGTATGAGTTACTCCTCTCAAAACTAAGTGTCTAAAGAAAGGTTTTGCCTACTCTGACACATTGATAAAACAAATATGGTAATATGGTGATGAAAAGTATGAATACAATAATCAAAACAAGATGTTAAAACACAAAATAGTCTGTTCAAGAACCACCAGTAGACAGTGTCTCACGTCTGAAAAATTTCAACACACAATACTCAACTCAACTCAGACTTGAAGCACATGTCCCCTAAGTTCCCTTAAGTTCCCCTAAGTTAATTCACCATGGTCTACTGAACCACACCTGTCGAGTTGTTGATGGTGATGCACTCATAGACATAGTTTATATCCGACAATAATCAGCTGACATGAAGAATTTTATAACATTGGATTTAACAAAGATCTGAGCTTAATTGAACCATCATATATCTGCACGAGGCACAAGAAGGCCTCATTAAGCGAGTCCCAGTGAGCTCTGATAAATATTCACACGCCTGCAGGCCTAACAGACACTTGGGCACTGTTGGCAGTTACCGGAAACACATAGTATAATTATGCACTCGACTACTGCAAATACCGCAAGAAGCCCAATATTGTAATGTGCCCAAAATACTGTGGACAGGGATTTGAAGCTTGATTTTCTTGAGTTTAAACTTTTGATTGCACTGAGACTAAAATCCTTTTGTCAAAGGAACCCCACAGCCTCCTCCAGAGTTCTGAGGGAACAAAGGATGAGAAGACGATCATGACCTTTTCTGGCCACGCCAAGTATCGTAACAAACTGACTCATCGCCCTGAAGTCATGACCAAACCATGATGTCAAGTGGAATATTAGCAAACTCTCAATCAGAGTTTTGTAAACTATTTCTAAGACTGACTGACTCAGTCTGAGGCTGTTCATTATTCTAAGACGGTGAACGCATTGTGCACATTTTTTTTTGAAAATATGGTAACTCTCTACAGTTGGCAGCCATTTCCAGCGGATCCTGTTGTGAATTCCTGCTCTGCTCATATAATAGTTTCTTTATCTAGTCTTGTCATTGTTAATCTACAATGGGAGATTGTCGGAGCCCAGGCCCTACAATGACTCTTTGAAATGACTATTGGGACATTGGGACCATATAGAAAAGTTAAATGTGACATGTATATCCATTCCTCACACAACTAGACACAGTAAATCCCCAGCGTTAGCTCTGCAGATCCAGTACAAACAGATATTAAATCCTATACCTAACAACAGCAAAACTCTCCCCTCTTGTGTCAGAATCTTATCTAACAGATGTCTGCAATTTAAAGGGGCAATGTTTAAGATACAGACAGAATTGTAGTTTAAAACTTTCGGAAATTAAACTAGCATTATCAGCAGAATGTGAAGAAGTAGCAGTTTTGACGTTATGTCAAAGACCTCTATGTATTATGTGCTAGAGATACCTAGTGAAATGAGCATGCTAACCAGCTAGCCATGGCCTGTTGTGTCTTGTAAAACCACTTGAGACTCGAGAGGTGATAGTGAGTATTTAGTCCATCGTCAGTCCAACGTGAGAGGACGAAGAAGTGCAGTTAACCCGAGGGACTGTCAATTACGTTGAAGGTACAGCTCCCAGTGAGGGGCACAGTAAACAAAGATGGCTAAAGCTTTTGGCAAACGACCTTTATCACCATCCAAACCACCTGTTCCTGGCAAAAAAAAAAATGGTTCTGCAGCAAAGAAAGAGGTGATATAAAAAGAAGCAAAACAACAGTTAACATTGGCATGGCTTACTAATATAATATATAGGAGGGTGGGAGGAGGTGAGATGCTGCCCCTTATTTGATGGAGCATGTGGCCAGGCACCTTTAATGCTCATGTATTTAAGGATCCTAAAAGGTCCAGTGTGTATGATTTAGTGGCAACCAACTAACATGTGCCAAGCCTGTAGGAGGACTATGGTGAACCAGTAGAGGCAGTGTTTGGTTTGTCCATTCTGGGCTACTGTAGAACAACATGGCAAACTCTGGGAAAGAGTATCCGCTCCGTATGTAGAATAAACAGGTCATTCTAAGGTAACGAAAAATTCTTAATTTCAAGTGATTATACACGAATGAAAACAGTTATGAATATTACATTCCATTTCTGTGAATACACCCCCCTAAATCCTGCACACTGGACATTTAAGATACATTAGTTTCACATGTATGATGACTCTGACCCCAGCTAACATTTGATTGAGTCACAGGTGAAAGTTTTAACTGTCACTAAGCTCTGCTCCTTGACAGTGTGACACTGTCACAACAAATGACATCCTGTCTTTTCCTTGGCTTTCACACCACACATCCGTCACACAGAGCATTACAAAGTGCAGTTGTCTTGAGTTCTCACTCTCCTGCCTCTAAAAACACTTGTTGCCACGGCTTATGACAATAAATAAAAGCAACTGTTTATTTCATATTTTGCATGTGAGCGAATATGTCACCGTGCTCTGTTTATGCTGGTGTGCACAGGCCTCTGTCTGTGCCCTGGCGGACCTGAAGCTATTACATAAACATGGGGTCCTAAGGGAGAGGGGCATTAATCATGAAGTATTTGCCAAAATGAGTTTCGTGCTCTCTGTCTGTCTATTGTATTCTTTGTGATGACGGGAGAGGCACTGACCAAGCATGTATGTTTGATTCTCAGAAACACTGACACATCTCTGAATGTTTGACTGTGGAGTATGATATAAACGAATGCGAATGAAGTGGGCAATTTAATGTGTTCGTGTTGACTCACAGCACTGCAGATTTTTGTGTATCCAGTTCTGCTGACGCAAATGCTGCATCTGTAAATCAAAGAGTATAATGGAAAAAGAAGACTGAAAAGACACGTCAAGTTACATCATATATTATATTGTCTAGCTGCAGTGTACTGGACAGTGGTGGAAGGTGTGTTCAGATGCTTTAGGCTACTATACCGTTACTTGCATAGAAGATATAATGTTACAATGTAGAAATACTTCAATTAGCATTATACATTTGACATCAAAAATTTGGCACCAAATTGCCCCCTTTCAGTACAAATGAGCCTCATTTCAAAAACAGTCTAATTCACAAAGATTAGCGCTTCTAGCCACACTCAGTTACAGTGAAGTTATTAGCGTTTTCACAAGAGTTGGTGGTAACTGAAGCGGATGTATACGGGCCGTCACGCCCACATGCAACACCATCAGCACTGACAGAGTGGGACATTAAATCCCAAATATAGTTTCTCTCTGTCATGTTTAAATCCCTTACCTGAAGTTTTGCGCAGTGCCTCTGCACCTCGTCGGTCAGGACCTGTACCGCTGTCTGAAATTTTTTCTTGTTCTCTCTGCCGTTGTTCTGCCGACTGTTGTCTTGGCGCAAAGGCAACATGCATTTCCCCACATGGCAGTCAGGCGCGAAAAAGTGCAAACTGCATTGAGCTGCAAAACCTTATTGGCATGTACACACTGTAATATCATCAGCACAGTATCTTTTGAACTGACTAACTCTATAAAATAACACATACAGTTGATTAATAATTTTCTGAAATATTTCTATCCTGTTAGATGTGGAAGAGGGCGCAGATTAATAGCATAACACAGAAATACTTGAGTTAAGAATTGGGGGGGGGGGGGGGGGGGGGGGGGGGGGGGTTGGGGGGGTGCTGTGGTTTGAGTATAGAGTACTGTGGGGAAGACACTTACTCAGATAGGGAGTTGTTTAAAGTTCATGTGATTGGGCGTCTCAGAGTCTCTGGAGTAAATTTACCGGTTTGAGCTCGGCCGTGGACTTGCATATCATCCCTCC
Source organism: Epinephelus lanceolatus (assembly GCF_041903045.1). NCBI lineage: Eukaryota > Metazoa > Chordata > Actinopteri > Perciformes > Serranidae > Epinephelus > Epinephelus lanceolatus. Next base: position 31,956,733 of record NC_135744.1, read on the forward strand.
TATCTTTCCCCTTCAGTTCCTGTCACATCTCTGTCCTCTATGAAATAAAGGCAAAACATTCATTTTTAAGCATTATAGGAGTAAAATTTTCACTCAGCCTTATGTTTGCAAATATGTATTTGACTGACAGCATGAAAAGAGTCAAAAATGCAAATGCTAGGTATACAGTTCATTGGCAGTGCTAACAAATCGGGGTTGAGTGGAAGGTGTGACACCAATGCAGCTAAGTTATGTCACCCTGCATGTTGCGGCATCAGAGTCATGTTCAGTGCCATATGTTCTACCACAAACACACATTAAACATTAAAGTAGGTCATAGGTAACAATATGGTATCACTTTGGCTAATGTGCTGTAAATTAAACATCCAAGTCGGGAAGGATTCAGAGATATTCCCCAGGCAGTGACATCATCTCTTCCTGTCTCTGCTGCCAGCCCCCTGACCCTGTACAGTACAGTGCGTGTTGTAAGCGAATACTCCCTCTAAATGGAGCGTCAAACATTCATAATGGGACTCTGTGGTTTGACGTAGGTGATATCCTTTTCAGTACCTGTTGCAGCAACTGTGTCATACTTCCGAGGAGGGCAGAGCGTGTGAAGCAGGCATGTTATCGGAAATCCCTCTGCTATAAGATGTCGAGCCGGCAATGTGGTTCATATTTACAATTCATAACTCATGGTCGAACAATTTGATTAGGTTTATGAAGTCTAATTCCCCAGCAATCTAGGCTAAGTCTTTGCATAATACAAACAGTGTGATCTCACAAACACTGACGGACAAAATATAAGTATGGGCAGGTGGAAAGAATAACATTTGGTATTCCCAGACATGCAGTAAGGGAATAAAATAACAATACAACACAGAGAACTCCAAAATAACCACAGACTTCAACCAACCTCTCTCTGTCTCAATGCTGACAAAAATTGAACACTATAACCTTCACAGAGGTTCAGTTCCAGTTGCACCTCATCAGTCCCAGGTCTTTGTCAGATGCCAAAGTGGAAGTTAAAGGAATACTTCACCACCCAAATGATAATTTCTATAGCTATTACGCACCCTGTGTTATGTTGAATTTATGAAGAAAACCTTGTTTTTCTTGCATGCCTCCATGGTTAATGAAGAATCCAAAAACAGAGAAAATTCTCAATCAATTGGAGTCATAGGGGGCCACGTTAAACAACAGTTTAACTCTTGCACAACTCGTGCAGAATAACCAAAGTCTAAATTATCCAATCGTATGCTCAGTGCTTCCCAAACACATGCATTTCTGCAAAAACCTAACTATTTAAAAACACTTTAGCATAAACTTGTCTTGCGCACTGACAAGTAGATTAATCATATTATTTTAGCAAAAATGTGTTTGGGAGCATACGACTGGATATATGAGACCTGGATTACACTGCACGTGCTGTGTTAGAGTCTGTAAACGCATGTTTTCATATATGCCTGTGGATATTTTCATTTATCCAGGTCATAGTTATCTCAAGGAAATTGAATCGAACGCAACTGGACTTAATTTTGTCTTAGAAGATGTTTCACCTCTTATCCAAGAGGCTTCATCAGTTCATGCTTGTCTCACTAGGCTGGAACTAGTCTGACAAACTGGTGTGGAAAACCCAGGTATTTAACCTCTGAGGAGGTCTTCACGAGGCCAATGATGGTGTCTATTGAGCAAAAATTGTGTGAGGAGATAGGTTTAAGAAGTTTTTCAGGTTTTGAAAAAAAAAACAGAGTGATGATCTTCATAATTTTTAATAGGTTTAAATGTACAAAAGTTTCTTCAGTATTGGGGCTACAGTTTGATGAAAGTTGTGAAGTTGTAGCACGTATGGTTGATTTGTTATGAATTTTCAAAGTTTTGAACTTTAGACGCTTGCTGTAGCGCCACCATCACCACCATTGAGTTTACAGCTGAGGATATCTGGCATGAGACTGGACCTTTGTACAAAGTATGGTGAGTTTTCACCCATGGGAAGTATGATTTCCTCAGAAGAAGAGAGAAGAAGAAGAAGAAGAATACCTAGGATTACAATAGTGTCCTGGCAGCTTAGCTGCCCGGACCCTAATGAGCAGAAGTTAATTTCAATCAGTGACTACATTTACACGCACAAAATATTCACGATTTCTTCCTTGTTCTGACAAAGACAGTATTCATACTAAAATGTTTACATGGCTAATAACAATTAAATTTCCAATAACATTCCCACTGACATGAAGCCTTGCATACTGTGTTTAACATGCCCTAACATGTCGTTTATCATGCCAAAATACAGGACAGTGGAACGGCTGTCGCTTGTGCCATTTTGCTGTGTACCATCTGTGACAGCCTCCCTCTTTCAGTCCTTCCACCACCTTCTTGAAAAGAAGGCAGTTACATTACTTGAATGTATCCAAATCCCTGTTTAATAATGTTTAAAAGTTGGTGTGTTTCTTCATCTCTACCCCAGAGCCTTGCAAACTGTTGGCTAGCTGGTTTGTGTACAACACATTCATGTCAACACACAGAGCTGAACATAAACAGTGAAGAGGCTGTGTGTTGCAAACTTAGTAAAAACCCCAATTGAGATGAATATTCCGAATGTGCTCTATACACGTCCAAAGAATGCTTCTAAAGCCAGAATAATACTGGCATAATTATCCTACATGTTTTAATACTTCTTAATGCTGGAAAATGCTTAATTTGGGAAAGGCCTAACTCAGAATATCCAAACAGAATATACTGTTTACATGACATACTCAGAATAATAGTGTGATATTAGTGTGCATATAAACATAGTCATTTTACTTTTGTCTTCCTCAAAGTTTTTTTTCCATTTCTGTTTTCCCTTATTGTGCTTGATCACAAACTCTAGATTTCTGTCTCCTTGTCACAGACAGACGAGGAAAATCCAGCTGCAGTCACTTTGCTCAATGTGTGCAACATTTGTCTCTTTAGAGTCGCAGTGGCGTGCGTTCTTTACAATTCAAGAAGCCGAGGAGATTACAGGCTCAAAAGCAAGATGGTTTTGTCACCTCTAGAAGAATGTAGATTGATTTTTGTTGCAAGGATTCACAAATTTTGCGAACAAGGATCCCAACCAGGCCAGTTTAGCCAATGACAGATGCCAGCTGGCTGGGACATAAATGGGAGGCCTGCTGGCAAAAAGTTAAAACACAACAGTGGACAGCACTGTAATATTGGGCAAGAGCATGAAACAATAAGGTAATAAATCCATTAGGGCTGTACCCAATTTATGTATTTTACAGTTAAAGCCTCTACTGAGGCTTTCAAACGAAGCTCAAAAATCCTCAAACAAAATTTAGTTACACTGCCCCATTAATACAAATGCATGTCCCCCTTTGTGTGCAGCAAAATGGAGGGCAAACAGTTTTTTGAGCACACTGAAAATGTTGTTTTTGAGAAGCTCAACGGCAAGAAATATGAATTGAAGCAGAAAATTTTATAGGATATAAACATGCTTTGAATTTTGGAAATGATTACATTTTTTTTTTTTCAATACATTTTTTTTTATTTGATTTCTTTATTTAAGTGTCATGCTTCAAAGAAGCCCAGCCCTTATGGGCTTATAAGACACTTTATCTCAAAAACAGAAACAATGATCAAACATACAAGTTGGAAACAACCAAGATACAAAACAAATGTACAATAATACAGATGTACAATAGTAGAACGTAAACACAACAGTCCTCATGATTAGGACAGTGAACCCTAATCTAATCCATTGATATCTCACTTAAAGACCAAGGATTGCCTTCTATTCCAGGCTTTGAAAATAAAATTAGCAGTCTTAAAAACCTCAGTCTTAAATAACTACTCCAACTCCTGACCATCATCCGCCCAAAATAAATCAGCTTTTTGTTTTTGCATTTCATCAAACAAGGGAACCCTTAAGTCCTCATACTGTGAACAATAAAACATAAAATGAAATTCATTTTCAACCTCTTTCAGATCACAGACATTACATATCCTATTGTCTTCAGGTACCGCAGTGAACCGCCCCACTTCAATAGCGAGGGGTAGGATACCAGCTCTCAGCTGAGCACACAGTGACCTCTGGCTTCTGGTTAGAAAGGAAGTAACGTAGGGTTCAGGGCCAAAACTCTGCTTCATTTGAACATATGATCTAAGCTTGGGCTTTAGCCATATGTGATTTAACCACTTCTCTTTATACTGGAGAATTAACTTTTGTTTCAACATATTGACGTTACGACAGAGCATGTTATGAAAAATGTACGCAAGGTCAGCCTCCCTAAAAATACAAAGAATTTCCTTTGTCCAGGGGTGACTGTGAGCCTTATCCCAGTTGAAAACCCTTTTTGTTAATCTACTCTCTGGCATATTAATAAAGCGATTCCACAGCCGTATCATTTCTCCCTTTTGTTTAATTTCCATAGGCTCCCACCCCATATCTCCCTGTATTGCAAGACTGGGGGCAAATGTATGTACCCTGAGGAAACATCTTATGGCTCTGTTCTGAATAGAATTTACTTTTTTAGCATCCTTGTTTTGATACATTTTGACTTTTGGACATGATGACGCTTTGAAGTTATTGGAAATGTTTTAATCACAGAAGTCAAAAACAACCCTATGTAGCCATCACTGGAATATAATTCTGCAATCACTATAATACTACTAATAAAAGTGTAGCCTAATCTTTATTTGCAACTGTGCAGTAATACAAGGTTTAAACATGGCAAAAGAAAAAGCTGTGCAGCATTTGAATTTTGAAGTTTGGAAGGCTCAAACTATTTAGATCTATCTATCTATCTATCCATAGAATTGAATAGCAGCTGTTTTCAGCTGTTGAATTAGAGTTGTTCAAAAGGTGCCCATTAAAAGCTAAAAATGTTTCTGCTGACTGCATTATGCTGCAGAAGTGAGTTTGAGAAGTTTCTTCAGATGTTTTGGTACAATGAATCTTGGTCGCTTTTCTTTGGAATCCATTGTAGCAACTGTGAATCCAAGTTACAAACATTTCAGAGCCATGCTTTAAGTCTAACGGGACTGAGTATCTGATACTCAAAAGATAACTTTCAGGGGAGTGTTCCTTTAATAGTCACTGGGAATCCCAGCCAAATTCATGTGAATCCCTATCATTACTCGGACAGAGAGAAAAACATGATTGAATTAAACAGCCATGGAGGTAGAACACCACGGACATTTCCCACAGTGCAGTGAGGTCATGGTTTTGGCTTGAGTCTGCTGGGACCTCCTCAGATAATGGAGCTCTACATCTGAACACATGATGAAAAGACAACTTCAAGTCTCCACTGGCTTGTCTATTCTACAGAACTCCCGCCTACATGCAGCACATTAACAGAGGCGGCTTATTGGACCTGAATGAGCAATGACTGCCAAAAAAAAAGTTTTCATGTTTTATAAAGTGAACAGCTGCGTCGTATCGAGCTGTGTCGTTAAACATATCAAATCTAGAGCAATCCGCTGTTCAAGCTGAGCTGAACTTTTGTGTTGATAGTCACTGATAATCTGTTGTATAACTGCATAAATCTCTAGCTTTGGCCAGCATCGCAAAATGTGATATTAAAAGAGGGTTTCTCATGGTGTCATGTCAGGCAACATGTTCTGGAAAATACTGTATATATGTTTAAAGGTATCCTATAAAGGATCGTATGCAGTGGTTAGCATTGTCTCCTCACAGGAAGAAAGTTCCCAGTTCGAAGCCAGGGCGGGGGTTTCGAACCCCAGGGTGTGGGAGCCCCTCTGTGCGGTGTTTGCATGTTCTCCCTGTGTCAGCGTGGGTTTTCTCTGGGTACTCCGGCTTCCTCCCACAGTACAAAGACATGCAGGTTAATTGGTGACTCAAAATTGACCGTAGGTGTGAATGTGAGTGTGAATGGTTGTCTGTCTCTATGTGTCAGCCCTGTGATAGTGTGTTGACCTGTCCAGGGTGTACCCCACCTCTTGCCCCATGGTCAGCTGTGACAGGCTCCAGCCCCCCCGCAGCCCCTAAAAGGATTAGCGGTTATGCAACATTAATGAATATGCAGAATTGTAGATTACTGTTTGTAAACACGCTCGCCACCAAAAGCGAAAGTAAAAGTCAACCCCAGATTCACTCTCATTTGGCATTTCACCTCGTTACATTGGCGTTTTTTTGTCTCTCTTAGACGCCTGCTGTCAATGATCTAGCAACTGGCTGCTACCCCGATTTCACATGCACATAAACATAAACGAACACAAAAAATACAAAGAAAATACAAAAATACAGGCAGAGGGACGAATCTCTGCAGATATATACACCGTCACAAACTTGTAGAGTATCATATGTCATGATTAAGAGGGAGTACCTCTGTTTTTTTTTAGGAAAAATCCTGCATAGTTTAGCTTGGAGTCCTTCAAAAAACGCAATTAACACTGAAAATATTTAATATTTTGCCAAATAAATGTTATTTTTGTGATCATATTTATTTAATCTGGGTGTTTGAATCATTGAATCCTACATTATATAACTTCTATGAATTTCAAATAAAATTCAAATTATTTTTTTTACTGGTGATATTCCAAGACCTGCTGTTGAATCACTGTCTGCCACATTTTCCCATCTTTTATAAGCTAGTAATTTGACCCGCACAATATACAGTATATTAATGAGTTATCTAAGTACTAAAAAAAAAAATAAAAATAAAAAAAATCTGTCAGTATATAACAATACAATTCAGCAGGACCACAAGCTACAGTCTATTAAATGACCATAAAGTAAAATCAGCACCTCTCTAAAACAATTTTAACACAAACTCAACATTATGACCTTCATAAAGATCAGATTTATTGCAGGACTGCACAAGTTTTAGCTCAATGCCCCTAATAAACTGGAAACAGAGTGTTTTTTCCCCAGTATAAAGAGCAACATACTCACAAAAGGTTTATACTTCAGTATAAAGTATGCATATGGGACACAGCTCAAGTTCTGGTCCAGTATGGTTGAACCGTTGCTGTTTGTAAATGTGACTTTTCACGTCCACTACTGCTGAGTCCTTCAAAATTAGGGCTCTGCTGTAAGTCTAAAAACTACTTGAATGTCTCCAGGAAACCAAACGATAAAAGCAATAATAGCAAAGCATCTCCATGGCCACTGTTGCCCATCAGAATACCCCCCAAAACAACTTCCCTGAGTATACGTGTAACACATCAAACTGAAGTTTCCAGCCAGTGAAGCTGTTCACCATCTATGATTGATGGCACAGCCGGCCAGACGGCTCAGATAGTCTATAAAAAGATTACAGTAACTTCATTAGTTTTATTTTCTCCCTTGCCTCTAAGAAACACTCATCAGAGCTGCTCATAGTTTCAGCATTTAGGTCACAGCTTCAGCTGCCAAAATGTCTCAACTCAATATTTATATCACGGCTGCCTGATTGTGCCTGATTCTATGTATGGTCAGGACGAGAGGACGTATTGCAGGTATGCGCCACAAGCAGAGCTCATAAATTCTGCTGCCAAAAGCTTGAGTGGCAGCTCGGTCCAATTGTCTCATGTCTTTCTCCAGCTCTCCTCCTCTCTCTTTCGGCAAAGTGATTAAATTCTCCTGTTGCATTTTGGATGTGATTCAAAGATCAGACACTTTACAGTCATAGCTGTGGCATGCGCTGGCAACACACACACACACTGAGCACACACAGTTCTGCATGGCACAGACACCCGTGTGCCGAAGACAAGTGAGTTTCATGTTTATTCTCTCCATCTCATGTAGTCCAAGGTTCAGACTATCAGACTGGAAAGAGATAATTGTAATTGCTGCATTAAGTCATTTGACAAGCTATGCATCTAGTCTGGTGCACCCGAATTTAACCCAGTTTTTTAATGACATCATTAGTTACATGCCTGCCTTTGTTCATTGGTCCTCTGGGTAAAAGACAAACTTTCTTAACTCTTGACAAATAACAGCATTATCATCTCCCGTCATTCATGTCATGATCACCTCGTCACTTGATTTTTTTTTTTCAAGCCAATCCTCTTTTTCAATGGTTGCCGTCACGTTGTTGGCAGGTGCTTCAGAAAACACATCACTCTCCGCTCTGCATGCGTAGTCGCAGTAACGACTGTAATTACTGTGTCTGCAGCGGTGTTGTCATCGCACAGGTCAGCGGTGTTGTTCTCTCACACACACAAACACAGCGACATCCTTTCACTGTAATGCTGTGTGGCTCAAACACGCACATGTTAATGCTATGAGGCCTTAAAGAGGGGTATCTGAGAAAAAAAGCAAGGGGTTGGAGACTTCTAAAAACATTTCCATTTAAGTCACTTTCATCATAATTCAGTTTAGTCTATTAGGCCTTTATGTAAAGGTATACTTATCTATTTCACTCGATTAACCAAATCTACTTATACTGCAGCCTGAATCATGAGTGCAAATGTAAAAACCCTGCAAAAACTCATTGTATATGGCCAGGAGAAGAGTTTGAAAGACATGATTACACATGTCAAACATAGACATGCTGCATCAAAAAAGAGCAACAGCAGTCGAGAGAATCAGACTTCAAAACGATCTGAGGGTTTGAGGAGGACGATGAAGTACACTGGAACAGGATAGTTGCTAAATGCCACAAAACCACAGCAGGTTGTGAGCTTCACGCAGTTGGTATGTAAGGCAGGGTCCAACAAGGAAATGAGACACAGCTTTTACAAAGAGTACAGCTGTGGAGACATCTATCAAAAATATCAGCAGCCACCATGTGAGTTAGCTGGTCTGATTGTGTTTCTTTCACCCCTTCTCTATCATCTACACACGTCCACATTATGACAAAACCAAAGGAAACCAACACTGCATGTTCTCAAGAGTGGCAGAGCAGCTGGTGGAGCCACTGGTGCAAACACTGTTGTTTCACAATGTTCCCGTACTGCAAAATGATGATGCTCACTGACATCTTCTTACGTGTTGTCCTGTGCATAAATAAATGTTGTTAATAAATGAGATATGACACAGTAGTTGACAAAATGGTTTAACTAAAAGAAAGCAGAGGTAGTGGACTCCAGTCACATGACTTGACATGAGTCACGTATTTTAGGAGTTGAGACACGCTTGGCTAACATTGATAAAAAATTCGACTTGGCTTTGACTTGGTATTCATGGCTTGAGACTTAGACTAGAGACAGATGACTCTAAAGGGACTTGACTTTTGTCTTGATAAATACTATAATCTTTCTAGATATTGAGAAGTATTGTTTTTGAAACATGATCAGGTGATTTCTGGTGCAATGCGCACAAACCTGGCAACCTACTAGTACGGGACAGCTATCATAGACATGGACGAATCAAAACAGAAAAGAACAGCGATGTGCAAGGTCTGCAGCTCAAAAATTAGTGATACGACCACTACAACATCCATCTGTCATTACAAAGCCTATGAAGAAAGGTAAGTGAACGTGTCTTTTTAGCTAACTTATTAGCTTATTGGCTTGTCAACCGTTAGCTAGAAAGCTACACTTTGAGCGGATGATCAGAATTTTCATATAACTCGACTTGTCTTGCTTAAATTGTTGCAGGTACTCAAGTTGACGTCCTTTGATTCTTATTACAGGAACTTGTGACTTGCTTCAGACCCGAAGGGACTTGAGATCTGCATGTGACTGACACACATGTGACTTATTCACATCTCAGGCAAAACGCATTATAGTTTAGTTAGTTGTGGATCGTTTTGTCAGATCACATGCAGTTTAAAAGATGGATCTTAGTCGTGCACTAAATGCAGATGTGATGAGCAGCTTAAGCAGCGTCTGTGTCTTTTTGCAAAAATAACGCACTGATCCAACTGACTGACTGCAAGAGAAGGTGAAACGTATGATCAGGAGTGTTTTATTCTTATCTGCACATTGTAATTATGCATCAGGAGCTAAACCTATTAACTCCTGACAGAATAAAAGATCACTGTAAAGATTAAAGGAAGAGCGTGTAAGATTTAGGGGGATTTAGTGGCATCAGTGGTGAGGATCGCAACCAGCTCAAACTTCTCCCAGGTAGGATTCCTTCAGTGTTCATAGTTCAGGAGACAAGTTATCCACTGAGGTCTCCTCCTCTCCAAAACAAACAGACCCTGTGATTTACTCTGGTAATAATAATAAAGCAGTTTCACATTACAAATCAGTGTTTCTCTGACACTGTTTGGCATGTTGGAGATGTGCCATTAGCCCAGCACCTGCTACGTGTGCTCACCTTTTGTCTCTGACAACTTAAGATCCACATGTTCAAGAGGTTTTTAGGAGACAAATGATCTCTTTCTCTCCAAAACAAACGGACCCTGTGATTTAAACAGGTAAAAACACTAAATAAAGCACTTTGAAAATCTTTTTTTCCCCACGCTGGCGTTGCAGATGGGCTTCTAAATTGAGCATGGCTTTAGTTCAGGCAGGACACGATGTCAAGCTCAGCTCACATCCCAGCTACATCAGCTGATGGAGCAGCTGATCGAGGAAAGGAAGTCAGCTGATAGATCACATGACTCCTTTCTATGCAAGCAATTGGCAAATCTCATTCAGGGTGCCCTATTTGAACTGCTCCGGCCTGCCTACTGTTGCTGCTTCCTCTACAAGTCGCTTTGCAACCTGCCTCCACCCCAGCTCCTCCTTTTAATGTAGTGTCTGACTTATCAATGTCATTTCTGTTTGTCATTGATGCTGCTCTGTTCTGTTCCCAGGGGGTCTTTGCTGCTGCTCTCCCTGCCTTAGGCTTTCCATGTAGGCGCATGGAAGGGCAGAGAGGTGTGCTCTCTCTGCCTTAAGGCTTCCCACGTAGGTGTGTGGAAGAGGCTTTCTGCGTAGGCGCATGGAAAGGCAGAGAGGCCCCAGAACAGAGCAATACCTCAAAATATAATACTGCAAATGGAAATAAAAATTTCTTTGACTGAAGTGGTCCTGACTGAACTATTGTGGCCAACACAAAAACGTGAACAGCATTGCCCTACCTAAAGCCAGTGTTTGGTTTGTCCATTCCGTGCTACTGTAGAAACATGGTGGTGCAACAGGGCGATCTCTGTAGACAAGAACATCACATCGTTAACATAAACCTCTCATTCTAAGGTAAAAAAAAAACACAATTCTTACATACACTAAATAAAACATACTTACTGTATTGCATTCTGTTTCTGCTAAAATAGCCCCCTAAATCCTAAACACTGAACCTATAAAGACAAAAGTACAAGCACAATTTTACCCAGCGTTATGTTTAATGACGTTATTCTTTTTCTTTGTTATTACTCTATCAAACTCACTTGTAAAAGAAAGCGTGCACAGAGGTACACGTATTCCCACAGAACATTTTTTAAAATAAGTGACGCATACATTCCTTTCGTGCAAGCACATTTCAGCTGCCTCCTGTCTGCCAAGATGACAGGTAGGACCAAAGCAGCGGTGGTCCTGCTCCACATTAGCTATGTGACTTTCATTTGTTATCAACAGTTTCTCATTTCAGTCACATCTGACTTGTATACTCAAGCTTCTTTCTTTACAACGTTCCTATCAAGCGTAAAGTCTCACTGTATCTTTCTCACAGTAGTTAAGGCAACAATAAAACAGAAATCGAAACAGGTTTCAGGGCCAACTAAAATGTGTCGGCTGTAGTGCGTAAATGATGCATGTGCTGTATGTGAGTAATGTGCTCAATCTCGGTTCACTGGATACGATATGGTGAGAGACTGTGCGACTGTGTAACGTCACGAGTGACAGACCCACGGGTCCTGCCACCTGTCCACTGCAGAGGTGGCATTTAGACGACATTAATCATGGCGATAAGAAGCTGACACTTGCAAGCCACTTGGTTAATGTACGAGTCCACAGAGTCAGCAGTTACAGTCAGAGCAGACTGAAGTAGGCCTTTGGACATTGTGAACATGTAGGATTCTGTCAAGTTACTGGTCCCAAGTTGAGGAGATGGTGATGCTTCAGTATTGCTTAACATTTAATATATAGTACTGCTGTGGCAAATTAGTCCATCATTAAGAGTTAGAGACTTCCTTGAGGTTAACTACCACCAACACAGGTGCATTTGTATTAATGTCATGTACAGTCAGTTCAATCTTAGAGAAATACTTCACCTACAAAATAATCATTCGTTTACCAATTACTCTCATGTAACCTTGACTTTGTGATTTTTTTTTCTTGCTGCCTCCATGGTGAAGAGAGAATCCAAAAAGCTGAACATTTTTCATGAATTGAAGTAAACAGGGACCAAATTTAACAACAGAAAAACTATATCAAAACATCTTTTTACAAACTGTCACACAACCCTGCAGCATAATCCACGTCTCATTTATCTAGTCATATGCTAAGTTTGCCTGGCCATCCACATGCGTTAAAACTCTGTTCACACAGAGCTCAAGGCGCACTACTCATAGGCGGAGGTGTTTCATAGTGTAACACTGTTGCAAAAAAAATGCTTGAGTACTGAGTGGACTAGATATATGAGACTTAGATTATACTGCACAAGTTGTGTGATAGTTAATAGATGTTTTGAAATAGTTTTGCTGTTGTTAAAGATTTTTTATTTATTTATTTAGTATTTTTTATCCAGCATGTAGGCATGCCAGAAAAACTAAGATTTCCTAACAAATTCAGTCTAACATGTGGTGGGTAATTGGTATAGAAATGGTCATTTTGCGGGTAAAGTGTTCCTTTAGGTCTTAACTAATGACATGTATAGTCAGTACAATCGTCGGTCTCTTTATCCAATATCTGAGGTCTGATTCAAACCAGTTACACACAATCTCCTGGGTATTTGCTGTACATGCTTATAATAAAGACCTGATTGAGTGTAGTGATTTCTCTTCTGATTGTGTTTTAGCCGCATGCTATTTTTAACTACACTGTATAGAATGTCTTCTGTGGTCAAACTTGTGCACTGTTTAATTAGTTGATTCAATTAATTAATTAATTAAAATAATTACGCACCTGTATATATAAGCAATGGTAGGCTATCGATTAATGTAGAGTATATGAAGTCTGATTCATGATTTGAGCCCTTCTGAGAGGAGCTTGCGTGTTGTCCTCCTGCCAGCATGGGTTTTCTGCAGGCAAATTATCCAGTGGTCTCACGTTATCTGAATGCTGGGGGCTGTAGCTAAAGAGCAAAGAGTATTATTTAAATTACACACAGTGTTACTAAAGAAAATTTCTAATGTCCACTTTTTCTTCCCAATTAAAAAAAAAAGAGATTTAATACAACTTTTGATACTGTAGCTATTGTCTGTACTATAATTCCATTACATCTATCACAGGTGTTTGTTAATGTTTACTAATTCTCGCTTTTTCTGTCAATGTTTCATCTCTTAACTGTGAACATAGGTCAAGCAGCAGGTCATTATCCACTCTAGAAGTGGTAAGAGCTTACATCGACTAGTGTCCATCTGTGTCCCTCTGCTGATGAAACATCAATCTATTCCTGTTGGGAACGCATACACCATTCTTCTCATCTTCCCTCTTACATACAAACTCACACCTACACTTTGTTTTGTTTGCTGTCAAACCTGCATGAAAACTCCACTTGTTCGCATTTTTGTAAACAGTTAAAGTCCTCATTGCCAAATTAGTAACTGCGAACAAAACTGGACTTACATGCTCATTTTCTGGACAGTGTGTATTTAACCTGTCGTCTTGCAGCCTGATGGACCTCTCCGACCTCCTCATAATATTTTACCTTCCTTGGTGTTCATACCCTGTAAAAACATGAAGCCAAAAAAAAAGATTAATATGAGCATCATGAATCATTTTTACACTAGACTTTCCAGCATGAGTAATAACTGGCTATCAGATGTCAGTCTGCCTCCTTATGCCTGTAAAACGGTGCGTTTCAGAGCAATTTCCTGAAGCTGGTACAATTATGTTCTCACTGCTCTTGAGCCGCACAACGGTTCTCTTGGAAAAGGACCAAGAGCTATGTTTTCAGGTGGTGTGGATACAGATTGATTGGCATGCTTAGCACCTGACCGAATGAAGAGAGCCAAGGGAGAAACTAATATAAATTTAAACATGCTCAGTGTGAACATGGCCTTAGACACAGAGTGTGTGCTCACATAACGCAGACACACACACACATACACACTGACTGAATGCTGTCATTACAGACCCAAACAAAGCAACGGAATTGCACTTGTCCTCATCGTCACATCACCAAACTCATCATCATCTCTTAGACTGTGACCATCATGGAGCGACTGCAGAAAACTCCATAAGACAACTGGTGGATATGGACTGCATCAGCGGAGGTCACATCGGGTTCTCAGCGTACACATTCATAAGTATAAAACACTATCAGATCAGGCAAGAAGATAGATGAGCCTGCTGTCTAATTTGCCCTCTGTGATGATGTCAGCAGGAGAATGAGATGATTTCCGCGTCCAAATTGCCTCCATCTGGTTGTCTCGGTCCTGACTTTGTGGTGATGACAGAGATGGACTTATCAGCGGGGTCCTCGGCTGGGTGATCCTCACTTAACGGGGGAGCTGAATGAGCTCAGACTGCATGATGGGGGTTCCTGTTGCTGAGATGTTACATTTCAGTCGGTTGGGAGCTTGTGCCTGCTATAAGGCTGACCCATGAATGACTCTGGATGGATTACAGTCCTGGCACTGGCTGTGTCTCTGCTATATAACTGTCTGCCACTGAATGTGGTGAAACAGGGAAAAGGGCAGGAGGTTAAAAAGGGAAAGCTGAGGAAGATGGGAGAAAAGTAAAGCAATATGTGACAAGCGATTTGTGTTGAGCCTTTTAGGGGAGATGATTTTGATAATGCGGCTAACTATAAAATATTTTCAAGCAGGGAAAATTGTTTTTTTAAACGTTTAATTTAAAGCTAGATTTGGTCACTTTAATGAAAATAACTGTCTCTATATTCTGGAAGAAGTACATGAGACAAGTAATCTACAAGAAAAATAATGTCCGTCCTCCTTTTCCTACTGCTTTTAATGGCCTTCACCAGAATCTACCGTGGCACACCAAAAACAACCAATAAAAGCCGAGTACTCTCCCATGCAGCTGTCCATTATGTCAATCACGGCTTGTGAACTGCTGTCAAAACTGTCAAACGTGGAAGTGCTGATCAAAGGTGAATCAAGATTCTGTAACTGCATGGTTAATTTCTCACCTCAAATGTTTTCAGAAAGATATTTTAGTGTACTGTTCAGCTGTAAAATGAGAAAGTTTGTGACCTGGCAGCCATGTTGGAAATAGTCGACTAAAGTACCAAGCACCACCCACAGTGCACTAAAATATGTGTCTAAAAACATTTGAGTCAAGAAACCAACAATGCAGCAACAGAATCTTAAGTAAACGCTGCCTGGTTTAACAGTTTGACTGCAGTTGACGAGCAGTGAAACTGCTTGGCTCTGATTGGTTGTTCAATTTCACATGCAGTAAGGCTATTAAAAGCGCTACAAGGCAGAGAAATATATTTTTTTTTACAGATTGTCTCATTTAGCACATTGTGGATATGCTGATAGTTTCAGTGAACATAACAAAAAGTTGTTTTTTATAAAAGTAATCAACTACATCTTTAACTAACTGTGGCATTTTAGAGGTTTGGCCCTTTAGTCACCCTGTACCTTGTGTATCTCGTGAATTTCGTACTATGTTTTATGGAATATAGTCTTGTCAATAAAGAGGGTTTCTTCATTCTTTTTGTTGAACTATATGTCTATTTCACCAAGCCTGGAAAGTTGAAAGTTCCAGTGTGTAGAATTTAGTAGCATCTAGCGGTAAGGTTGCAGGTGTGTCAGAGAACTATGGTGGCCAACACGAAAACACAAATGGTCCCATCTACAGCGAGTGTTTGATTTGTCTGTTCTGGGCTACTGTAGAAACAACAAGGCAAGCTCCATGGAAGATGACCCACTCCGTATGTAGAAATGAATGGCCCATTCTAAAGTAACGAAAACACAATGATTCTTATTTTCAGATGACTATGAACTAATGACCACATAGTTCTCAAAATTATATATCATTTCTTTCTAAAAGATGCCTCTTAATGCTACACACTGGACATTTAATATATCTGATATTAAAATGTCATTCAACTTACAAGTTTAACATTATAATGATCCAATAGTCTTTTGCAAGAATGAAGTATGGCCCTTAGATTATCAGGCAAAAGAGACCATCGTAATCTGCAACGATAAGATATTATTATAGCTGTGACTTGCATCATATAATACATATTAGTTTAAAAGGAGTGGTCCAAACATTTGGCACATATGTGCAGCTGTACTTTCTAGATGAGATTTTGTTTTCAGTATCAGTGATTCTGTGTGTTGACTTTTGTGATCCACTGTGAAACCAGGCCGCAGGATTCACTGGGTGTCAGTTTAGCTTAATTAAATTGCATCAAGGAGGTCATGAAATGTACCACAAAAGGCTGTATAATCTGTTTAGTATTTGCAGTATTTATAAAATCCTCACAGAACCAGTGTCTCTGCAAGTGCTAACACACGTTAGTTTGTAATGTGAGGGCTTACATTAAGTGCTGTGTGTGTGTGTGTGTGTGTGTGTGATGTTAGAAGACGCCTGGCATGAAGTGAAGCATTGACCTCATCATTCCACTTAAGTCAATCTGCCTGAAGAAAGTGCAACACGAAACATCTGACGGTGAGAGTGACACACGCTTGCACACACGACCGTTCACTAATGTGAAGAAACTTGGCAGGAAGTGAGATCGTTTTCATGTTCTGGTATCTGAAATCCTATCTCTGACATCACAGAGAAACTACCCTCTGATTTATGCTGAGTTCACAGCCTCGCTGCAGAGCATGTGTGACTTTTACATTCCTGCACAATCACTTTCAGAATCGTACCTTGGTGAGCTCAAGTATTCACAGGCGACACAAGACATTGCTGCTGATCCCACACACACACTTACAAAGTGCTCTGACCTGTCAGGCCTCTCACTGCACTGCACGACCTCCTAACACAGCTTTTTTTTCCTGCATCCCTTGTGTCTTTCATTCTCTTTTTCCTCGCTACACACTGATGGATGGTCCCTGCTGTATGCTACAGTACTGCAGTGTTTATGTAAGGCGCTGCGCAGCTCTCCTAGTGTTGTTTTAAACCTCCAGGGAAATGAAGCCTCCCCCCCTCCATACCGAGGGTTGTTATGAGTCATGGGAAGGGGCCTGCTAGTAACAGGCGACATTGTACTGCATAACTCATCTGATGTCACACTCAGCTGCATTTTGTGATATAAAACGTGTGTGAGTATGTGCCGTTGTGCACATACGCTATTGGTATATTCTCCTTTGTCTGGGTGTATCTGTGTGAAAACATGAGGAGAAAACACCTTTGGGAATTTTAAATGTTCCCATGCTAACATGATGTAATTCTACCTCAATGACTTAATTGAGCCACTTAAGCAAATGCTTACTGTCTTCAGTTTAAATGGTCTGTCCCATATGGGATCACTACTAACTGAGGCATGTCTCCAACTTTTTCACTGTTTTCTCTTAAATTCAGTCATTATCTGTACATCTTCGTCCCTGTCATTGCTGACCAATCTTTTGTTCTGGGCAGGATGTAGGCTTTAACGTGCCTCCCCTGATACACATGGTAATCAGCCTCAAGCATAGCAGAGTATAATGGATGCAGAGATTAATGCTATCAGAATGAGATGCCCTGTAGTGCTGAACAGGCATCCTTGAAAGCATTACAAGGACAAAGCTTTCTCTTCTCCAGCTGCTACAAATTTATGGAGTTCTTTGTTGTGGGACAGTGATTTATTGCCAACCAGAGAGCATTTATTAGGGCTCATACCTCCACCCATGCTAAAATATGTCAAATATAGGATTTAAATCAATTCACTTTTTCACATTTTAATTTCACATTGTAATGACTACATCTAAAATGGCACATGTGGCCACTCAAAACTGCATTCATGTTGCCACCGGTGAATCCACTGGAAGGTTAATATGCCTTTGTTGTATTTAAAGTCTCCCCATGCAAGTTTGTTTTTGTCTGACCGGCCTAACAGACAGACAAACAGACAGATAGAAAAACATCACACAACAACACTGGAGTACTTAAGATGCTGTTATAATTTCATGTCAGCCTCTTCATATCGTCCTGTGTTACACAGTTACACTGCCTTGTTGTTCATATTGCAAATGGCTGCTCATGAAGCAGAGGTGAATCAGCTCACACACTCTGCACTTGCAGGGAGACTTAAGTCAACTTGAGTTGTATGTAAGGGAAAACTAAACTACATTTAAATCCAGTTTGCACTACACCATGGGCGCATGATTTATCATCACCCTGACAAGTGTTACGAGCTCACCCTTTTCCCCTTTAAGGGCAGTGGCCTTGTGGGTACCTGGGAGGGGGTTGTAACGTGCACTTCAGTGTGTGTATGGAGGAGAAGCAGCTCTCTCAGGCTGTCATGGTGAAGCCTCCAGGTGGCAACGAGAGAGGATAGCCAGCAGAATTAAGTGTCTACATAAGCTCAGGGCTACTGTTAAACCTCATGAGAAGGCCATGTCTATTATTTTGTGGTAAAGACTGCAATAAAGTCATTGTTAGTGAACAGCATCCGCCTCGCCATCCTTCCTTCTGCAGAGTGGAGGTAACATCAGGAATTGTTCGGCTAGGTGATGTTTAATATCTCCAACAACCTGTGAAGTCTTGTTTAGTTACTTGTTTGCAACCGCCTTTTTACAAATATGTAAAAGCTTCACAATTAATTGACGTATTTTATGTTGTAGAAAAACGTGTGAAGATATCTTAAGCTTGTTTTAACAACAGACCTTGTTTCAGGCATTTAAAGGGCCAGTGTGTAATATTTGGCATGGTTTATTGTCAATCTGAATCTGAATCTGAATATTCTACCTATTAATATGTTTATACAAGTGTATGATCGCTATAAAATAAAATTTGTTTGGTTTTCGTAGCCTTATAATTATGCTTTTATATATATATATAGCAAGGGCCTTGCTTTAGAGAGGTCGCCATCTTGCGCCGCCATGTATGTACGGCAGACCAAGCGGACAATCCAGCCAGCCAGCCGTTTCGCGTGTATAAATGAACAAACGAAGACAGCGGAAGGAAGGAAGAAGGAGGAAGAAACAGCAGAGAGTGTTAGTAGTGGATAGAGAGTAGTGAAAAGTTTTTTTAGTTATAGTTTGCG
Organism: Epinephelus lanceolatus; assembly: GCF_041903045.1. Classification (NCBI taxonomy): domain Eukaryota; kingdom Metazoa; phylum Chordata; class Actinopteri; order Perciformes; family Serranidae; genus Epinephelus; species Epinephelus lanceolatus. The sequence continues at coordinate 31,975,847 of NC_135744.1, forward strand.
AAGTTTGCGAATGGACCACACTTACCACGCAACAGGAGAGAATGAACCCGAACCGTCATCTGCGAGGAAAAGAAGACGCAACTTCACTCCTTGTGATGCACTCTCTGCGGCGCTTTCCCTCCTGGTGATATATCTCCCCAACGATGGTAGCAGTAGCATCGAATCCCATTCTGTGCATTCAGCCTTTCTTCTCACCCGCTCAGCATCAAACACATGGAGTTCCTCATCTGTATGCTCCGGCTCAAACAGGTATGGCTCTGGGTCTGTGTCCGCTACAAGAAACTCTTCAAAATCGCGTTCAAAGTCGTCCATTGCAGCTACTATAGTCCGGAGATATTGCTAGGCTAAATAAACAGCTGAGCTCTGTTTACCGGCTACCCTGTCAGTCAGTGTGCAGGTTGGAGATTGGTGGAGCAGAGAGGGGAGGGGGGTCCCCACTCAGTATGGTAAACGGGTATGTGTGTAAAGTTATGAAGTGTGTCTGTTTTGCTAGAAGAGTCAGAGTTTGGGACGGAGTGGAGTGTTACCGGAGTTTCTGGAGTGCTCAAATAAACGGGCCTTTTTCCCGAACGCTCCTCTGGTCTCCTGCTCGTGAGGGATTCATTACAATATCGTGACATGGTTTAGATTTCTAAATAAACATTCACCTTGTCGCTAGATAGACCTACTCCTGAAAAAGTCGTGCGCAAGGCTTTTTGTCCCTACGAGGCCACCATCATTTACCCGACGGGAGGGGTGAGCGAGTGAGCCCTGCAATCTAGAATTTGACCACTGATGTCACTGTTTTCAACCCATTTTACACACTGGCCCTTTAAACAAAAACTCACAAAAAAAACAACATTAACTTCGAGACAAGGCAACCAGAAGTGCAAAAATGCTAACTCACTTCAGTCATTTACAGATCCAGGGTCAAGGGGACATATTATGCTTTTCAGATTCATACTTGTATTCCGGGTTTCTACTAGAACATACTGACATGCTTTAATATAAAAAACACTTAATTTTCCTCATATTCTGTGTGCTGGAAAATCTGTATTCACTCTCTGTCTGAAACACTACATTTTAGCCCCTGTCTCTTCAAGGCCCCCTCCCCAGAAAAGCCCAGCCTGCTCTGACTGGCCAGCGTTTCCAGTTCTTCCATATCTCACTGTCTCTGCACCGTCACTGCAGCCGGTAACTTGAATAGCAGCACGTTGTACAGTAAAAATTTGTCAATATAAGCTTCTAAACACAACTGGACATGTTCCAGCAGGAATATGTTTCAAAATCAGGGAAAAATTTACAACACCGACAACCAAGAGTACATGTTTCCCTGATGTTAGCATGTAGCTACATGTAATAGTAGTAGTATGCTACATAATGCAGCACTTGCAGTAGCCTGCCAGGAGCAGATGACCACATGTATTTTTCATTCACAAGCTGACGTCAGCTTGTCTTGAAATGAGAAAACAGAGAGTATTCAGAACAGTCTGAAGCCTTAAGTATTTGCTGACAGGAACTACTTTTAAATTTGGCCACATTTAATGTGAACATCCACCATTGTAACATTATATATATGACTGAAAATGCAGAAAAGCATAATAGGTCCCCTTTAACATATAATGAGTAATCAGGCTGCTTCCAAATCAGCTCCAAACCAGTTTAGTATTGGGGGAAAAAACAATGTCTAGATGTAGGTGTTCTGACAATTACTGAATTTACATCGTACCTTTAGGTGTTTTGAGGATTACTGATCATACATTGTACAAAGGTCTAAATTATTATATACAATAATTATCACATTAGCAAAACTCTTTTAAACAGGTCAGACAGCCTCAGTGGTGATGCAACATAATGGCCAATTAGGCCACATGCTGACTAACAGTTCCTGGTGTTGGACTTTTACAAGGAGACATTAACTCCCAGTTGGACCCATTATGCACCTGTCTACATCCCACTGTGTGGTGAAGGCTGAATTATTTCCATGGTAACTTGTTTTAACTGTTGTGTGTATGGGTGGGCATGAAGCCTGTGGACTTGTCATGAAATCTGCAGATATAATTCTTTGGCACAGATCAGTACTGAAAGTCGATCCAACCCAGACCTTTAGCCTGATATTCACCAGCGCTACGGCCATTTTATCAAGTCAAACAAGTGCACGTCTGAGTGTGCATGTTTGTCTGTTTTTCTGTCTGTCTGGGTCACACATTTCTGTCTCCCTCTCTCTCTACTTTTACCTCCCTTTCCCTCTCTATCACTTGCCTTCTCTCCCTCCATCACCCAGAGGGGTAAATTACCAGTCTGGCAGGAGGGGGTGAGCAGTCCTCCAGCACACACGCCCATATATAGGCAGCAGACGTTAGGTAAACGCTAGGTAGACGTTAGGTAAACTCAAAACAGGCACTACTCAGTCAGCTACTTTATTTGTAACACCGATACGCTTCTCTGAGCTGGCACTGATGAGGGCACATGGCACTGCAGGTTGTGTGGATGTGGGACAGCAGGTGGATGAGAGCGACCATGTGTGTGTGTGTGTGTGTGTGTGTGTGTGTGTGTGCGCATGTGTGTGTTTGTAGTGAAGACTGTGAATGTGTATGAATCACACTGTTTACACACATTACCACACTGATGGCTATATTCAGAATAACACTTTAACTTTGTTTAAAGAATCGTTGGCAGCAGAACCTGCGTTTCTGTGCCCATTTTTTGTTGAGCGGTATTTTTTTTTCTTATTCTGTCAGACCGCTGGCTGAATGCAGACAATATGATGTCATGTCTACATGTTTCCACTGTAACTAAAGCACAACAGAATTTGATTGGAAGAAAAATAACAGTAATAATCCATTTAAACATTCTTTCCAAAATATAATCAGAGGCACTTTGGAGAAGAAGCAGGAATCAATTTGTCCACTTCCGGTGTATGTGTGTATTGTCACTCTTCCTAACTGGAAACACTTCTGCTATCTTACTCCTACAATACCAACATGCATTAAGTCTAAACCAAAACCGCCTAAAATCCATTCACATTTTTCAAAAAGCCATTCCTATTCAGAGTCCAGAATCAAAAGAGGAGGTTAAGTATTGAAAGCTAAAATATTTTTGGGGTTCAGCACAGTTTCAAACATCGTGCTGTATTCTTTAAACTGTTAACGCTGTTATGGCTTTCTGTTCTCTACTTAGCGTTTACCAAGGATATGAACAGGTGTCTGTTCAGTCAGCAGGTGTTTTCAAAAAAACAAATTTTCTGATCCTCATATAATCATGACACACAAGCATATCCCAGCATGCATTTGAAATGATGTGGGATGATACACAGGACTAAGAGCTCACATTTACAGTTTTAGTAAATGACCTTGCGTTTGTATCACCCCTTTCTAGTCTTCTGACCGCGTAAAGCACTTTTACACTCCATGCCACATTTACCCATTCACGCAAACATTTGCACACTGGTGGCCAAGGCTACCATACAAGGTATCACCTGCCACATTCAGTATCTTGCCCAAGGCTACTTCGAGCCTGGGATTGAAACACTGATCTTCTAATTAGTGAACAACCCGCTCTACCTCCTGAGCCACAGCTGCCATTTCACTAGACTTGTATGCCTCTAGATTCCAGGCACATTAACATGCAGGACAACGCGCATGTTTGTGAATGTTAATGTTTCCTTCTGTGTTTACACGTGCAGGTGTGAGTGCAATTATGTCAGGTTGAAGGATATTAATGCTTTGGAAAGTTGTGTTTAGAGTGAATAAACAGGTCTGACTTTCTAAATGTACAAACTAACTCTGTGACATGTTGCTTCCTCTGACCACTTCCACTCTTAAAGGTCCAGTGTGTAAGATTTACGGGGGGATGTATTGGCAGACATAGAATATAATATGTATGTTTTCTTTAGTGCATAATCACCTGAAAGTAAGAGTCTTGTGTTTTTGTTGCCTTAGATTGAGCCATTTAGGGAGCTGGTCCTTGTCTACGGAGTCCACAATGTTGCACCACCATGTTCCTACAGTAGCCCAGAGCAAAAATAGTGAACACTGACTCTAGATATAGCCATTCGTATAACTCACCCTAAGGCCGGATATATAATTGCTTTTTAACCATGCATTAGGGTAGACAACCAGCTGTGTCGTGAACAGAATTGTTCACGTACTTGCCTGAGGACTACACATGGTACTGGAGTATTCCACTAGAGGGCACACTATAGATCTTAGACTGTATGGAACCTCCAGATTTGTATGCACTCACATGGCCACACTCGAGGAGGTGACTGTATTGTTAATTCTGAGATCTCTGTGTTCACATGTTCAGGTGTGATTATGTCAGCATGAAGGATGTAACTGTAGAAGTAAGATGTATCCAAAATGAATAAACATGTCTGATTTTCTCACTGTACAAACTAACAACATACAGCTTCCACTATTCGAAACATCTACAGTCAGTCTCAGCTGTCAGCTCTGAGATTTCACGTCCCTTTCAAGGAATCATGACTTCAAACAAATATTTATGACCACAAGACTAAAAAATGTATATGGCTCTAAGCATATAGTTCTCACTTTCCCCTTCATTCTTCGATCTTCTTACCTCAGTGTTATTTCACTGCATAACTATGTGGTTCCATCAAAGCCGAACACAAAGCATACCAGGTCAGAAAACAGAGCAATAAAACTACACTTTAAGACCAATTATGGGTGCTCAGGTAGCACTGCCTCTCTCCCTCTTTCTCTCTAACACACACACACACACACACACACATGTACAAATGTACATACACAGCTCAGCAGTGCAGGCACACACTCGTTCAGAAATACAAATATACAATACACTTCTTTTCTAATTGAGCAATTTTGGACAGAGCCAAAGGTTTCCACATGACCACATCTTAGAAACATTTGCAGGCTGGTGTAACTCATATCAGCCTCTGCTGCTGGTTCAGTCAGTCACTTGTGATAAACTATTTATCAGTTCACACTGGAGCTGCATGGCTGAGGCAGCAGTTATTGGACAAGCAAAGTGCATTGCAAGTGGGCATGGTAATGACATCACCTCCCACCCAGAATCACTGTGACCAGTTGGCGATGAGCCATGTGGTCACAGAGCTACAGGTGGACAGGATTTATAGGAAGAACTGATACACATGTCCTCCTCCCAGGGGTCAGCAAAATGTCTACTTATCACTTGTGAAGTCACATTCTTCTACCAAAGGATGACCTAAAATTACTCTGCAACAGGATTCAAGTCCCAACCATTGTCTCTCAGTGTTTAGGTGACATTAGCTCATTTACTTCATCTCTTTCCAGGCCCATTATCTCCAGAGGAACAATATGCTTCACAATCTTGCCAGAATCAGACATCGACCCTCAGGAGCTGGGACAGAACCAGCCAGCCCAAACATGGAGAAAAACCCCAGCGATACCGCTGGTTGAAATAAAAACACTGATTGTTTCCAGGTATGCTGACTGGTGTGACTACGGCAGCTGGGACTGTGCTGGACAAAAGGTGGTGGGCAGGTGACATGTCTGATGACATCTTATTCTTATTATTTTTTTCCTTGTAATTTTTGCTGCTTTGGCATACCCAAATGGAAAGCTTGTAACAGGAGAACAGTCCGGCCAGAATGTATGTATGATGATTCATTTGAAAGCTAACATCCTCTAGTTTCTGATAAAGTGCTTGTTTGGCATGTGGCTAAAACACAACCTAAACTACATCACTTCAAACATGGCTAAAAAGTGGGGGTTTTATGTTCCTCTTATATTATACATCATATTTGAACAACAACTAGCCGGACTATGCAGCCCCTTCTCTACCGTCTACATCTTGTCAACCACACCTGTTTAAAATTTCAGACCTTTAAGGCATAACAACCTCATGTGTGATTGGTAAGAGCCTGGCACAGCAATGCTGAGAGAAAGATAGACTACATTGTTTTTGCTTTCTCTTTTTTTGCCAGCCTATTCTTCGCCTGCTCCTTATTTTTCTCCCTTCCTTTTCCTGTCCCTCCTATACTTCCTTGTGCTTCTGTGTTTTCTCTCCTACCTGAAGATGCTACAATCTGACATCAAGGTCACAGGGATTCACTTGTTTCGGGTTTCATTTCATTTGACCAGTCTATGAAGAACAGGTTTATACTGTATTTCAGGTTTTATTTCTATTGACATAACTTCTTTATGTTTCTGGCAACAAGCTCTCACATTTGTACGCTTGCCAAGCTACCTCCACCTCCCCCTTCATGTGCACACACGTTTCAGACAAAAGGCTACAACCATCATGTGTCTCCATCCATCATTCATATTATAGTTGCATATCAGTCTAACGATATTTATGTTATCATTACACATTCATTGATTGGTACCATGTTGGCTGTTTACATATGAAACATTTAGATAAGTTACTTGAATAAAGTCTGGGACCAAAGAAATAAAAACCCCTTATAGGGATAGACTGTAGTAGTTTCTTTCAGTGTGCATTTCATTTGAAAATTTTCCATGTAAATATGTTATTTGAAAGATAAATGTATTACCGGAAGATGCTTTGTAAAACAGTAATAATTGTGTTTGATATGACACACAGGAATAAAACTTGACAAAAGTAAACACATCTTTTTACGCTATATCTCATACAGAGTTCCAACATCCTAAGGAGAGTTAGATTTAAGACTTTTTTAATGCAACCCAGAATTAAATATAAGACTAATTCTAAATTAAGCAAAACTGAGTCAAAATAAGGGCAATTTCGGAGTCTGGGAATATCACGCTATAGGTTGTAAATTGTCCCCGCTACTGCTGACTCTGCTGCTACTACCGGAGATGGAGATGGAGGCGTGGCAGAGACAAGGATAGACCAGAACTGGAAAACACCTGCCATTTGTAGGCAGGTTTTCTTGGCTGTTTTGCGATTAAACAGTACATATAGGATTCCTTGATTCCCATCATGCCGAGTTTGAAAGCTTTGCATACATACATTGAGCCTATATCTTTTGCCTTGTGCAGATTTCAGCCATTTTGCAAAATCTCATTACATTTGTGCTTCCTCATGACGTCCAGGGTACAGTAACAGCTAGCTAACAGACAGTGGATTATTGCTCTGAGCTTCCCGGCCAGAAACAAAATATACATGTTGGTGATTCAGTGATCCTGATCCGCATGACGTTAATTCGAGAGGCCATGTTTCTACAGTAGCCCAGAACAGACAAACTAAACACTGGCTCTAGATAGGACCATTTACATTTTGCATCGGCCATTGTAGTTACCAGCCCCTCCACGGTGAGAGTATCGGAAAAATACAGATGTTTTTAAGATGAAACTGCTTTATTCAGTGTTTTTACCAGTTTAAATTACCTGATCTATAGTTTGTAGAGGAAGAGACCTCTGTGAATAATTCAACCCCTTGTTAAAACCTCTGAGCGTCTGGATCTGAAGTTATCAGAGAAAAAAGGTGAGTACAGATTAGCAGGTCCTTGGTTTAGTGGTTTAAATCACTGAGTCTGTTTGTTTTAAAGAGAAGGAGACCTCTGCGGATAGTTTAGCTCACAGTAAAAACCTCCTAAACGTCTGGATCAGATATAAGGTGAGCACACATTAAGTTATTAAAGAAAATAAGAGAGCAGCCATTTGCAGGTGCTGGGAGAGCAGATGTCTGTGACATGCTGAACAGCGTAGGAGAAACACTGATTTGTAATGTGAAACTGCCTTACTTAGGGTTTTTTACCAGTTCAATCACCTGGTTTGTTTGTTTTGGAGAGGAAGACACCTCTGTGAATACTTGGCTCCCGGTAAAAACCTCCCGAACAATGAAAACTGAAGGAATTATAACCAGAAGAACTTTCAGCTGGCTGCAAGCTGCAATCCTCGCTGCTAGATGCCACTAAATCCCTCCAAATCTCACACACTGGACCTTTAAGACATTTTAATACCAATTAAGGCCTTATTTTTAGGTTAAAGAATTCAGCGCCTTTTAAGACATTTTGTGGATCAGCATGAACTCTATTCATAAATGGATACCAATGATTCATGATATATGCCTTAATGAGTCACTGCAGTCAGTGTTTCTCTTCAACTTGACAAACATGACACTGTTTTGAAATCCATAAGGAACTTCTGGCACAGTTCCTTTTTCTTTTTGAGGTGTCTGGAGAGAGTGAAAACCCCTGAATCTTTACAATTCACAGACTCTTTTACCTCTCATGCATGTTCTGTGTGTGTGTGCGTGTCTGTGTGTGTGTGTGTGTAGTGTGTGTGTGTGTGTGTGTGTATGTGTGTGTGCGTCTCCCTCACTCCCTCAGACCCCCACCCATTCTTCATACTCCCTCTTTTTGGCAGTAGAGAGCCAAATAAATGCAGCCCAACAGTCACTGGGGGGTTAGAACAACCCATTTGGTTTAATGAGGTGATCCAGTGTTCTCTCTCCCTCTCCCCTTCTCTCCTTGTCTATCTTTCGCTGTGTCTCTTAGCCAATTACACAGTGTCCTGTCTTTCTTGCATCCTGTCCCCCCCCCCCCCCCCCCCTTTTTTTTTATTCCTGCTCTCACTCATTTCCCTCCTTCTTTCTTAAGGCCTTGTTGAGCCCTGATAAAAACCTGAACCTTGGGAGAGGAGAGGGACATTTGGGAGCGAGATGGCGAGAGGGACGGTGGCCACGTACCTTCATGGCGTCTTTCTCTTGGCTCTGTGGAAACCCTCACTGCAAGGAGGTGGGTTCCTTTTACTGCATGTGTGCAGCGCTCAGCAGTGCAGCACCTGTGGATCAGGTGTCACATTTAGTTTATGTAGCAGCGCTTGCAGAAGAGGAATGCATGAACTCCTGTTTTCTTTAATGGTAGTTTAGTGCAGATTTGTGATTTGGGAGGTTTTGTGAGCTGCAGCAGCTAAGATACTGATGGTGATGAAAATAATAAGGTGTTCTAAGATCCTAGAAATCAGCTGCTGCAGATTATTGATGATGATAATAGTGCAAGAGATTTGCAAGTATCTGCAGTTGTAGTAGTAGTAATAGTAGGTACAGCAGTTATCACTAACATCGTCATCACTGAGTCAGTTTCATATTGTCTTGTGTGAATGGATTTGTAATATCTGAATTAAAGGTCAAGCACCTCTCCAGTCTTGCTTTCAGATAAAGAATCATATTGTATAGAACATTGGACTGGGTTTGTGTTGGTCATTTTCTTTCCTTGTACTGTGAACTCCTCTCAGAGTGGAGTGCTTTTTTCTTTAAACTTCTGTGTTATTGAATGATGTTTAAAGCTTGTTGTTGCAACTTTCCACAAACTTAAAAAAGTGAACAGATAGCTGTGTAGAATCACATTTGTCTGGATGAACTTTAGAAGCACTTTTAAACATGTTAAATAAGAACGATCTTGGACAAACCACAATATAATAACACTGCTTGTTCTCTGTGCATTTATCATCTCAGCTCTTCCTCCTCTCTAGGTGTGAGGTCAAGACAACAAGGATACGGTTACATCTTTTAATAGCTTGCTGCACCTGACTTTTAATGGACCTTATTAAAAGCTTTACAGATCACTGTGTGTTCCAGACCTCATCCCTCCATATCCTGTCTCCATGTCGTGTCTGTTTAAGATTTGAGCTGGCTAATGAAAGGAGATTCCCCTCATTCTCTTTCTCGTCTTGTTAGAGGAGATGGTTTAAAAGCTGTGTCAGGCTGTTGTGTAATGTAATTTTATACAAGGTCAGGCTACCACTGAACACTTAATAGAGAGTGCGGCTACATGTCATTGGTTGTTTAGTTTCTGTATTTTGGTTTTACTGGAGCAGGCTGGATGAGTGTTTGTACTTAAAGGAACACTTCACCCACAAATGACCATTTGTAAATCAATTAGTCATATCGTGTTATCTTGAATTCATGAAGGAAACTTTGTATGCCTCCATAGAGAACTTATTGATTTATTGACTGATTGGGGACCATGTTTAACATCAACAAAACTAAATCAAAAACTCGATTTACAAACTCATACACAACTTATGTAGTATAATCCAAGTCTCATTTATCCAGTCGTGTGCTCAGTACTTCCCAAACACATGCATTTTTTGCTAAAAGAAAAACTTAGTATTAGAGGCTGACTTTGAAAAGAGCATAAATAAGTTTCCCTTTCAGTTAGTTTTTAAATTCTTGGCTTTTAGGGATTATACTGCATGAGTTTTGTCATAACATATTCACTTGCTCATTTTAATTTCTTTTTGGGAATCAACATTACAAACAGTGATAGTGCACCTTTCCACGAGATTAAACATCAACAGCCATGCGAGCAGCTCTGTGAGGTTGTAATGCTCATTGTAAAAAAACAAACTGATAACCCAAAAAATTAAACAGATATAGACCTTTTTACCTCATGGGGGCGCTAGATAAAAAGACAGGGAAACACTTAAGTCCATGAAAACCATGAATGTCTGCACCAAATTTTCATCAGTCTCCTCCCCTGGAGACCATGAACATCTGTACGAATAACAGTGCCAATCCATCTAGCAGAGATCTATTTGACATATTTTGCTACATAGATTAAAGTTTTGACCTGTTGGTGGCGCTAGAAGAAAAGTAAGAGTCAGCAAAAGTCAGCAAACTTCTCAAGGGATCAGTAATATCAGTAATATGTGAATATGTTCATGTCAAACCCTCCATTAAAGTGGAGATATTTCAATCTACAGTAAAGTGTTGGGCCGACAGACATACCGACATCGTCATCCCTGGAGCCAGAGCGGCTAAAAACAATAATAGCTACAGTATGATATCATGGACAGAGTTATAAAATGATACAAACATAACTAATTCAATAATGACATATTAATGTCGCCATAGAAAACAGTCCAGTGAACCCTGGACAATCTCTACAAAATATCTTTTTTTTTTCTTTTTCCAAAGTTTCAAAATAAAAGTAAAGATGGTATTTATTATTTGAATTATATATTATTTATTATTTGAATACACTGCCAAGCCCAACTGCTGTTTTATTTCATGATATATCTCTGGTGAATATAAGCGCATAATTGTCCGGTGTTTCAAGATTCCTCCCAAAACAACAAAAGCTTTTGGGGGAGGAGGTTTCTGTCCTGCAGCATGACTGAACACTTAAGTTATTTACTGCATGTTGTTAATGTGCTGTACATGGCATTACTGTGAGATCAGTTACTCACATTCTTTAGGATTCCCTACAGACCTTTTCTTTTCACATCTGGACTGTGGGATCTTAAAAAACCTTTCCTTTTATAGTTCGCTCTCTGTGGTTCTATTTTTGGCTATCATGATTTGTGGAACAAAACATAGGTGCAGAAAAGTGTGAGAATTATGACCAAAGATACATGCCTTTTGGATGAAGGGGTGTTTGTTATCAGCTGCAGAGAAACTCAGAGCACGGGGTAGATAATCACTAACACAAGCACACACGCACACTTAATGAATGTAAGGGCATAAACACGCTTTTCTCTCTGCATGTGTGGCATCTGATCTTATTAGTTAAATGTAATCCTTGTTAACTAGACAAATTAAATGGGTTTTATTAAGTGCTGGGAAAGAGTTGTAAATTATGTCTCATTAATTCTGAATGATGACTCGTAAATTCCACAAACTCAGTCATCTGTGAGGAGTCTAAACAACAAAAACATTGTTAAACTGCTGTGTTTGTACAGCTAATCCAAACAGTCTGATTTCCTGAACAGAAAAAACAGTTATAATTTGAAACCATTATTAAATCATATTGTCATTTGCTGTGACTCTGAACTGGTTCTGTGTATCAGGTGTATACGTACCTGCTGGTGGAGCAGGAGGAGGCATTGGAGCCGGTATAGGAGCCGGTATAGGAGCCGGTATAGGAGCCGGTATAGGAGCCGGCGTAGGACCTGGAACTGGATTTGGACCGGGTGGGACTGGAACAGGATTTGGCCCTGGAGGAGCTGGGACTGGATTTCAGCCTGGTGGAGGTGCTGGTGCCAGTCTGGGAGGCTTTGGACCAGGAGCAGGTAGAGGCGGATACCATTTGTGTTTTCTACTCAGTTTTATAAACAGCTGGTTGTGATTTCAGTTTGAAGTTAGGAATGTGACGACTGACATGTTTAACTGAACACACAGATTTATATCAGTACAAGTAACTTAAAGGCATCGGGTTTCAGATGCAGTTGTGGTCATGAAAAATACTATATAGTTTGTCTTCACCTATATATATTTTGTGTGTTTTCAACTCACAGTGTTCTGATGACTGTTTTTCTCAGGGGGCTATGGAGGTCAAGGGCCAGGAGGAGTCGGACCTGGAGGTGTCGGACCGGGTGCAGTGAGACCGGAAGGAGTCGGACCTGGTGGAGTTGGACCAGGAGGAGTTGGACCTGGAGGAATCGGACCTGGTGGAGTTGGCCCAGGAGGAGTCGGACCTGGTGGAGTTGGCCCAGGAGGAGTTGGACCTGGTGGAGTTGGACCAGGAGGAGTCGGACCAGGAGGTGTTGGACCCGGAGGCTTCAGGCCCAGCACCTTTGGCCCAGGCAGTGGTGGACTCGGAGTTGTACCTGGAGGTGTTGGAGCCGGTAAGACAGATATGGCTGATTATCTGTAGTGCAAAGTCAAGCAGGATTTCCATTGTGCTACTGTTGATTTAATTATTATTGCTTTCTTTTAACAGGTGGAAAGCCTCCAAAAACAGGTAAGACATTCAAGCCTGTCCGTTGCTCGAGCACTGAATTACGATTACATTCTGTAGAATCACCAAGATAAAAATTCTCGTCTTGAATTGGGACAAAAAAGGTCTTTTCAAAGACAGAAAAGCTCAGATGTCATGAACTATATGTATAGAAAATGTGCTATCATTCATATGAGGTGTGTAGGAACAAACCTACAGACCATGATGACTCTAAGCTCTGCAAAATCTTGGTAACTTATTTGTCTCTAGGAGGTGGCTACGGTGGTCATGGAGGAGTGACTGGAGGGGTTGGACCAGGACAAGGAGCTGGAGGCGTAGGAGGAGGATTGGGACCTGGTGGAGTCGGATCAGGTGGTTTTGGACCAGGTGGTGTCGGTCCTGGAGGCTATGGAACCGGTCCTGGAGGAGCTGGTCCTGGTGGTTTTGGACCAGGTGGCCAAGGCACAGGCATGGAGTTTTTTTTTTGTCTCCTTAACATATCAAAAGATAAATATTACATCTTTATTAAATTAAGCAGATTAAAGGGGCAGTTCACTTCAAAATCAATATATATATATTTTTCCTTTTACATGTAGTGCTTTTTTTCAGTCTTGATTGTTTTGATGTGAGTTTGCAAAGTGTTGGAAATATTGGCCATAGAGATGTCTGACTTCTCTCAAATATAATGGAACTAGATGGCACTCAACTTGTGGTGCTAAAAGCGCCAAAAAACATATCTTAAAAACTCAACAGCAATGTCTCTTTCCAGAAATCATGACCTGGTTACTAAAGATAATCCACAGACCTTGTTGTGACAAGTTTTTTTTTCTTTCTACTGAATTACACCCACCAACTGTATCACTGCACAGAAGAAAGCTTGCATCTACTCATGAACGAGAGGCTTGTGCTCATTACAGCAAGAGCTGTAAACATTAATGGCATCCTCCTCTGCTGAACTGTGACGTTAGCTAGCTCAGTGGTGCTAGGTGAGCTAGCAGTAGGTGCTTTGGTCTGCATGGTGATACAGCTGGCGGAGAAAAAAAAAAGTCCTACATGAAACTGCTCTGTGGATTATCCTGAGTAACCAGGTCATGATCTAAATTCTGTATATTAGATTTTGGGGTGAACTGTCCCTTTAACCAGTACAATTTTGTCTTTAGTTGGCCCAGAAATTAGTAGAAAAAACAGCCAAATAAAATACAAAATAAAACAAATTAAGCACACAAACACTCTCTGAGCACATACATAGTTTCAGTTAGAGTGGGATAATCAATAACTGCTAGAATCGCTACATACTTGTATCAGATAACACCAGACACATGCTGGTAAGAAGACTCACGTACTCAACAACCTTTGAAGGAACTGCTGAATTACTGAAACCTAGTCAAAAAAACTAGTAAGATCATGACCTACAAACAGCTGTGTTCAGTTGCATCGTGCGACATTCACAATAAGAGGAAGTTCTCTGCTCCGTGCATGTGGATCAGAGGTCAACCCCTGCACTGTAAATATTGTTCCTCTGTTCAATTCAACGAAGCAGGATAAGGATTGCATACATGTACCATTATTTCATTTCCTCATTACCTCATGGTTATGAGCTATTGTTGAGGGGCCAACCACCCTCGTGCACACATTCAGTGATAAAGGCTAATGCATTAGGCATGGCAGGTCCCTGATAAAGGACGGAAGCCATCACGTCAGTCAGAAAGACTGATTTGCTTTGGAATTTCAGGCCTCTCTGTTTTTCATCCTCCAAATGTAGGATGAGGAATGTTGGTGATAATATCCAAGGATCCTTAGAGGTTAAGCCTTGGTTTTGTGGAACCTTTTAAATACCACTCATTATAGCGGTGGGTAGAAAATGGGTCAATGTAAGCACAGGAAACAGTCTCATAAGTCACACTTTCCAAAAGTTTGGCCGCCTCAACCTGGCACGTTTTTTCACAACACTATACTACACAATAATGCCTGCAAAGTGTATTTGTGCTGTTCTGCTGCTCCACCCTGAAGAATAAGAAAAAACATCCTGGTTAACCTGAACAAGCAATGAGAGGTGTACACCTATAAAGACTGTGCTATAACGTCAAGCAAAAAATAAAAACCAATTACAGCCAAGACTGTGCAAACTGAATACAGTGGCCTAGAGCTGCTTATCATTTAACAACTGGATTTATTCTACCAAACACCAGAAGTAAGACTGACCTATTTATAAATCTTCTATTTCCACATGAAGCATCATGTGTACCAGCTCTCTTTTCTCAGAAATCTCCCCACACAGGCTTTAGTTCCCCTCTGCAGCCTTGTAATTGTTACTGACCCATCTACAGCCAAACCCTATGAGAGACTTATTTCTAAAGTCAAACATGCACACTTCAAACAAATGTTCAAAACCCTTCTGGAGAGAAAGTTAATCCTTGCGAGGTTTCTCTCGGGCAGCCATCATTCATGTATAACATTACAAAAGGGTGGAGTCGCACAGGGACACACTGGATTCATTAATGTATGATGTAGTGTATTGTAGTCACTACAGCAAGTATAGGAAGTTCTAAGAACTGATTCTCTTTTATCTGCTTATTAGGCCTTGGGGCAGGCGGTTTGGGTGGAGGAGCGCTTGGAGCAGGAGGCCTCGGGACTGGCAGAGGTCAGGGAGCTGGAACAGGCTACGGACCTGGAGGTCAGTGGTTTTCATCCTTACATGACACCCAATAACAGGTTTAAACGCATAGGTCTGTTTCTGTTCCTTTATATAAACAAGTGCATGAATTAATAAATGTGTTATTAAAGTAAGTCCACTGCCAGGTGTATTTGTACTGTGATGCAACTGTAAGAATCACTGAACAACATAAATAGGTGTCACACATGAGCCTGTCAGGCTGCCATACAGCTGCTCCTCTGAAACACCCAACACATGGCTGAAAAAAATTTTTCTTCCCCTTAGTGGGTCACACACTTTGCATTCATACATATTGTTAACCTTGAAGAATGTGTGTCTATCAAACAAACCTCTGTCCTGACCCAGGTGGCTATGGAGGCTACGGAGGTGGTTTTGGACCAGGTGCTGGTCAGTACCCAGGAGCTGGTGGAACTGGTCCCAAACCTCCTAAAACAGGTATTTAATGTTATCTTATTGCCATTACACAGTTTTAGGGATGCACGATAATATTAGCACGTCATCAGTATTGGCCAATATTGGGTTTAGAATGAACTATCGGAACCGGCCGACATGCTTTTTCCTATTTTTCACAGTAAATGAATATTACATACATTACAGGACTGCTATTCATGTCCTCATCTGCTGGTGGGTCATCATGATAAGGGCATGCATGTATAATATGATTTTAATTCCGCTACAGTTGTTATATATCGGCATATCTAAAAAATCCAATGTCATGCATCTCTACTCAGTTTTAAACACTGAAATGTGACTGAATTTCATATGGGGTTTTTTTTACCTTAGGAACAGGCTATGGGCCTGGAGGTGCAGGGTTTGGACCTGGTGGTGCTGGATTTGGGCCTGGTGGTGCTGGAGTTGGGCCTGGTGGAACAGGACTTGGGCCTGGCGGTGCAGGGGTGGGGCTTGGTGGAACAGGACTTAGGCCTGGTGGTGCCGGGGTTGGGCCTGGTGGAACAGGACTTGGGCCTGGCGGTGCAGGGGTGGGGCTTGGTGGAACAGGACTTAGGCCTAGTGGTGCAGGGGTTGGGCCTGGTGGAACAAAACTTGGGCCTGGTGGTGCAGGGTTTGGGCCTGGTGGAACAGGATTTGGGCCTGGAGGAACAGGATTTGGGCCTGGTGGTGCAGGAGTTGGGCCAAGTGGAACAGGATTTGGGCCTGGTGGTGCAGGGGTTGGGCCTGGTGGAACAGGACTTGGGCCTGGAGGAACAGGATTTGGGCCTGGTGGAACAGGACTTGGGCCTGGAGGAACAGGATTTGGGCCTGGTGGTGCAGGAGTTGGGCCAAGTGGAACAGGATTTGGGCCTGGTGGTGCAGGGGTTGGGCCTGGTGGAACAGGACTTGGGCCTGGAGGAACAGGATTTGGGCCTGGTGGTGCAGGAGTTGGGCCAGGTGGAACAGGATTTGGGCCTGGTGGAACAGGATTTGGGCCTGGTGGTACAGGGGTTGGGCCTGGTGGAACAGGATTTGGGCCTGGCGGTGCAGGGGTTGGACCTGGTGGAGCTGCTGTGCCAGGAGGAGGTAGATAATATAATTTAAATTATACTACACTGTACTGCACAACATTTACTTTATGTATTCTATAATTAAGAACAAGTGTCACATAGAAAGCATTAAGGATTAAACTGTAAGAACATGCATTCACCTTGGTTAAAACAATGAGATATATTGTATTTCTAGGGAAAAGTTTATTTCAACATACATTCTTAAGTATATTGTAAATTGTTAATTACTGTTAACTTTGCTAAATTGTGTTTTAAAAAGATAGTTCTAAGATTAAGTAGGAGAATAAAAAGCTGTTTAGCTGTGTTATTTATGTGTTAAGTTTTATTTTGCTAACATTTGATGTATTCCTGTTTCAGTTCCAAGTCTGCCACAGACTGGTACCACTGGGGGAGGACCTGGAGGAAAGAGTGGTGGCAAAGCATCAAAACAGGTTCCAGGTAAAAACTAGAATAACCATGTCATGGTTGTATGCCTCCATGAACCAGTGAGGATGCACTCACAGTTTACATCCATGTTTGTGAAACACTGATGCCTTCTTCCGAAATGATGTACAACATCAGTTCAGTTCATAGTTTATGATCGACCAGAAACACTGAATTTTGGAGGGCGATGTTCTAAATTTGCATATGCTTACACACAGGAGTCGGGGTGCCTGGACTCTATCAAGGTGGATACGTACCAGGCCAAGGTTTGTTGTAATACAAGAAACATCTAACAAACAAATAAAGCGCATATTAAACAATACAATAATGTATCATTCAGTGTTTTGACAGAAGAAGTTGTAATAGTTTGGTGATTTTCTTCTCATCTTCCCTGGCCAGGATTTGGAGGTCGTGGTGTCCTCCCTGGAGTGGCCACAGGAGCTGGACTTGGGCCTCAGACTGGTGTGTGAATGTAATCTATGTTAATGAATCTTGGAACATCATATCTAGGCACACATGCCTAAACACAAAAACTACTGCCTTATTCTCCGCAGGGACCGGGGTACTCGGCCAGGGGGGTGTTGGACCAGGAGGAGCAGGAAGTAAGTGTTATAACGTCCTAAAATGCTAAACTGTTTCATACTACGAGCATATTTTGCATGCATTACTTGAACTTTAATTTTAAATAAGAAATATTATCCCAAGCTGCCATTGAGTATTTCACAGGATGAGCATCTCTGTAGTGTATTTCTCACCGTAGATGGTCGTGGACAGCAGTTGCCTGGTGTTTTCCGTGGTTACCCTCTCATATCACCAAAAACAGGTACATAGAAACCAGCAATGCAGTAAACTTTGCAGCTGCATGTACAGTTACATGTCGTCAATGATAGATGTAAAGGCAGCAACATATAAATAAATGTATTCATCAAATACAGGGGCAGGCAAATCGAAGAATCCAGCCAAAGCTGCAGCTAAATATGGTAAGGACACATTAGCTGAGGTGTCGCCCTTGTGTTGACAATATGACGGTTACACAGCAATATAATGTATTATTCAGTTCTCTATATTGCCATTTTTATAAGCTTACCTGTTCGTTTTGTCAACCAGGTGGAGCTCGAGCTGGAAATGGAGGTGGTGCACTTGGTCAAGGAGGCGCTCTAGGAGTTGGGGCTGGAAGACTCCCAGGAGGAGGAGCGGGAGCCACAACCGGGTTAGGAGGTGGAGTTGGAACAGGTGGTGGACCTGGATTTGGAGGAGTTGGAACAGGAGGTGGTCCCGGAGCTGTGCCTGGATTCGGAGGTGGAGTTGGAACAGGAGGTGGTGCCGGAGCTGTGCCTGGATTCGGAGGTGGAGTTGGAACAGGAGGTGGTCCCGGAGCTGTGCCTGGATTTGGAGGTGGAGTTGGAACAGGAGGCGGACCTGGAGCTGTGCCTGGATTCGGAGGTGGAGTTGGAACAGGAGGTGGACCTGGAGCTGTACCTGGATTCGGAGGTGGTGTTGGAACAGGAGGTGGACCTGGAGCTGTACCTGGAATTGGAGGTGGAGTTGGAACAGGTAGCTGCAATACTGCAATTGACTGATTCTGGAATATTTTGAACCACTATGTCAGCAATGAATATCCTTTTACATTTGCACAGGTCATTTCATGTGACCGTTTACTTACACATTGTTTTTGTTTGCTAGGTTATGGTCCAGGCTCAGCCAAAGCACGCAAATATGGTGAGGCGTATGTGCATATTTTTGTAAAATACAAAAATAACATAATGAATATGTACTGTGGGCATGTAACAACCTCTTTTAGTGCGTAGCTGACACTAAAAATGCCTTTAACCTCTCCAGGTCTGCTAGGCCGTATAGGCAATGGAGCCGCTGGAGGCCTTGGAAGAGGAGGACCAGGTGGAGGAACTGGAGTTGGTCTTGGCACAGGAGTGGGGCCAGGTGGGGGCTACGGTTTTGGTCCAAGCAGTGCAGGCACCGGTGCAGCTGGAGGCCTTGGAGTACCGGGAGGAGGAGTTGGACTCAGCACTGGAGGGGGACCTGGCTCTGGCATTGGTTTTGGTCCAGGTGGTGCCAGCACTGGGACAGGTGGTCTTGGTTATGGTCCTGGTGGTGCTGGCACTGGCCCTGGAGGAGCAGGTTATGGTCCAGGTAGAACTGGGTACGGACCAGGTGGAGCTGGAACTGGATTAGGAGGAGCTGGAACAGGACCTGGAGGTAATTATGAATCAATAATTTAGGGTGTCTGAAAAATGTAACTTATAATTATGCGATAGCGACGGTTTAAGACACACTATTAGCAGCAATGGCTTCAGATACAGTAATATTACTATATTTGTGTTTCAGGGTACGATGCCAGCGCCAAAGCTCGTAAATATGGTAAGAATAGAAGAAGAGTTATATTGAATATAACTGTATGCAAGTTTATCATCATTTTATAATTGCATTTGAATGTTTTTCTCACAGGCATGTTAAGTGGAGCACTTGGAGGTGCAGGAACAAGTCCAGGAGGTGTTGGACCAGGTGGTGCTGGTACTGGCTTTGGACCAGGAGGAGTTGGACCAGGTGGCACTGGCACAGGCTATGGGCCAGGAGGAGTTGGACCTGGTGGTGCTGGTACTGGCTTTGGACCAGGAGGAGTTGGACCAGGTGGTGCTGGTACTGGCTATGGACCAGGAGGAGTTGGACCTGGTGGTGCTGGTACTGGCTTTGGACCAGGGGGAGTCGGACCAGGTGGTGCTGGTACTGGTTTTGGACCAGGAGGAGTCGGACCTGGTGGTGCTGCTACTGGCTTTGGACCAGGGGGAGTCGGACCAGGTGGTGCTGGTACTGGCTTTGGACCAGGAGGTGTTGGGCCTGGTGGCGCTGGCACAGGCTATGGGCCAGGAGGAGTTGGACTTGGTGGAGCTGGCTATGGACCTGGAGGTATGATGAAAGAACAGGATGATAACGACCTATTAAAATAAGGAAGCATATTTGTATTCAAATAGATCTACTAGTTAATGTAATATGCTTCAAGTAATTGATGTGTCTGCATTTGTAGGTTATGCTGGTGCCAAAGCCCGCAAATATGGTAAGAAACAACTTTTTTTTTTAAAAAATTACCATGTGGTCCTTTAAAGTTTTATTAATGATACTTTCATGCAAAAAAAAATAAGTTAGGGAAAGTGTTTTTACCTTTATTAGGGCTAAATTCCTCACACATTTGCCCCTCCCTAGGGCTTCCTGGTGGAGGAACACTGGGAAGAACAGGATATGGACCTGGTGGATACGGGCCTGGGACAGGTTACGGACCAGGTGGAGGCTATGGTGCAGGACCGGGGGCTGGATATGGAACAGGTTCATAATTTTGTCCAAGATAAATTTTGCCAAACTCAAATTTAGATAAATATTTAAAACATGACGATGGCTGTTTTATCCAAATTCCAGTAAAAGCTAAATTATTTTCATGATCTTGATGTCTGTCAAGGTGGAACAGGTGCTGGTACTGGAGTACTTGGAGGTGGAGCAGGACGAGTTGGTGAGTTGTTAATGTATGATGACACTGGGCATTGCAAGCTGAGAGCAATACAGATATTCTGTTTTCTTTTCTTTGCAATGATATGTTCTCCAGATTCTCTTGATGGAGTTACTTATACACCATCTATTATCTTGTGTAATTTTACAGGTGGTTATGGACCAGGAGGCTTTGGAACTGGCACTGGAGGTCCAGGTTGGTTTTCAGTAAAGAGTCTGTGTAGTGACACATAGGTCTGTCTGTCTGTGCTTGGATCTTAATCACATTTTAAGTCTAGATGACATTTAAATATGAAACATCCCTTTACTGACATCTACTGGTAATTGGTAGGAATTGCAGCAACAAGTGCCTCATTGGAGTAACAAAGTTTGGTTGATTGACAATAGCAAGTTAGGGGCTGTTTCTGGTCAAACAAAAAGGATTTAAAATCTTAAACAAGAAGGTCCATCTCTGTAGGGATCCTTTCCATAATATTGTCAGATAATTACAATAATAATCTGAGCCTGTCAGTGGCAAAAATACGATCTGTCAGTGGATGTACATTAACATTGAGCACACGCCCTACGTGGTTACACTGCAGCCCGTTTTGCCACTGCAGCCCTCTCACTCAGGAATACTGGACCAATTTCAACAGTTGCTACTCTCATAGTCACTCAGACACAAAAACATCTCATATCTCATCAGTATATTGTAGTATGGTGAAGTAATAAAACTGCAACATTAACCTAGTTGTGAATACAGTTCACAGCCTGCTATTATGAAATGCTGTTCAAATTTTTGAGTCATATGTGTCCTGCTTGACGATGACAGTTGATATCACTCTGCTAAAAAGGTGATCATCAACAGCAGCAAGGTGTTATTGTGTGATAATTGTGTTTAGTTGATCACACCATCTTTGCAGCAATGGAAGCGTGACAATGTTTGTTTAAGGTTACATATTTTAGCTTCAATGCCAAAAAGCAGTGTTTTCTTGTTTGGGGAGTGAAATAAGATAAGTTATTTTGAGACTAGCCCTAGTCAGTAACTCATATAGCCATCCTTACGTGCTTATCTCATCTGTATAAACCCTTTATCTTCGATCAGTAGTGAATATTAAAACCACGTTATTTGTTGTGATCTCCAGGCTATGGCACAGCTGGATCTAAGGCTGCTAAGTACGGTAAGATGTACTTTGACAAGACTCTGTGTGTCAAGTAGAACATTATGTGTATAATATATAAATGCTTAAACTATGGAACAGAGCTGTTTATAAGCAGCTCTTTGAATTTACCAGATGATCTCTTTTACAAACTTTAGGGCAACCTGGTGGAGTTGTACCTGGGGCAGGAACAGGAACCGGCACTACAGGACCTGGTACAGGAACCGGCACTGCAGGACCTGGTACAGGGACCGGCACTGCAGGACCTGGTACAGGGACTGGCACTGCAGGACCTGGTACAGGAACTGGCACTGGTGTTTCAGTGAATGGCACCAGCATCGGTGGAGGGGCAACAGCTGGACCCAGTGGTGAGCTTCTGTTCTGAGGATTAAAAATACACATTTTGGCCACAGTGAAATATTAATATTCAACCAGATAATCTGAATGTGATAAATTATGTCTGCTGGATCAGGAGGAGGACTAAGACCTACAGGAGGAACACCAGCCCCAGGATCAGAAGGTATCTGTGCAGTGTTAGCACAGAGCAACTGGTGACAAAAACACATTTCTAGTCACATATTATCAAGATAACTTTACTCACAGGGTTTGCAATACATTAGTTTTACTATAACATGTGTCTAACAAGGATGGAAAAGACAGTGATGGAGGTGAGCTTCCAAAAGAGAGAAATAAGACAAAGAAAACTGGCTTATCTAAAAATGATTTTGCCATTGTCTTTGTTTTATTAGCTCACACACTTATCCAAAGCACCTATACATACATATGGTACTATTTTCAAATCTCAGTCCTTTTAATATTTTGACCTTATTCCAGGCGATGGTGGTGCTGGCAGTGTGATAGAAGGGTCTGGAAGCTCTGGAGGAGAAGGTGTGTTTAAACTTGCTGGATTGTGAGAGCCTGTCTTTTCTTCCCTTGAAATCATGCACAGATTTTGTGCATATGTGACAACAATTAGCATGAACACTAAAATTCAGGTCTAAGGGTGTAGTTATAGCACACAGACTCCATGGCAAACACATGTGAAAATTAAGGACCAAAACACTATACTAAATATAAAACTCACTGCTCTATTTATTCACACATATTCTTTAATGTGTGTGTGTGTGTGTGTGTGTGCATTAAAACAGGAGGTATTGGTGTAGCTGGCAGACCAGTGGGTGCAGGAGGTGATGGAGATGGCTTGGCTGGAACAGGAATCCCCATCATTGGAGCAAAACCAGGTATTCTGGTCGTTCATGCTACAAAATTTCAAACACATACTAATGTAAGTTAAGGAGCTAATTAAAAATGCCACTAATTTATTCAGGAGTGGTTTGGGAGTGTTATTAATGAAAATGTGTTATGGGGGAGGAAACCCGCTGCATTTAATTTGTGTGTTAGTCGCTCTTATCTCTGTTGTGTTGTTTTCCCACTTTATAAAACAGGACTCAATGGGACAGAAGTTCCAGGTCAGTATATATTTCATAGCCAGAGTTTCTGCATGTTTGTCTGCAAGCACTGCATGTTCATCCATTTCTGTCAGAGTGCATCTGTTAGTCAGCAAGACATCCTCAAAACCATG
The DNA here is from genome assembly GCF_041903045.1 of Epinephelus lanceolatus. Taxonomy (NCBI): domain Eukaryota; kingdom Metazoa; phylum Chordata; class Actinopteri; order Perciformes; family Serranidae; genus Epinephelus; species Epinephelus lanceolatus. Next base: position 31,999,272 of record NC_135744.1, read on the forward strand.
ATATGGATTTCAATTAAATCTGGTGCCTCTTACATTTGGTTGCAGACAGTGCCATCATGTGGCTATTTATAAATTTACATTTTCACTCATAATTCAACCCAGTCGCCATTAAAAATGTTGCCATTGTATACTTCTGTAAACCACACATATGTTACATTTGCATTGCTGTTAACGTGGTTATATTTAGGCACAAAAAACACTTGGTAATGATTTGGATGAGATCATGTTTTGTCTTAAAATACTTAGTTTTGGGGGCACGGTCCTGCATAAAAACGCAGCAATGACATGCTCCAAAACACCTACTTTTGGTGCCTACAAAGCCCCTAGAAACACAACAATGATTTGTTAAATCAAAATTGGTTTTGTTGTTTGTTGGTCTCAAACAATGGTCTGCAGTGGTCTGCAGCTTGGCAGCCGTGAGGACACACCATCTGCAACACATGCAAATATAATGTATTCATAGTGTGGAGAAACATACAATGCCAACATTTTCTTCTGGCGACTGCGCAGCAAAACACATTTCCCCCCTGAGGATCCAGGATTATTTCAAAATTTAAAAAATCCTGCCTGCACAGATTGTCTGCCATTTTGGATCATTGCAGATTTGAGTGTTGTGTTTAGGAAGTGCAGAAACCACATAAATAAAGTTTAACTTTTAGAATAATGCTATTTTAAATCTCTAACATGGGTATATAGGGGTCCTATACTCATCTTTATACTATACTGGGGTCACAAAGCATTTGAAGTGTATGATTAAAGACCCTTAAAGTTTCAATTGACTACTCAGACACCACTGGTACAGTTTAGCTTAAACTTCAAGGGACAAAATATTTACACAGCATTCTTAAAAGCATCTAAAAAATGTCCTGATGGGGACTGTCTATTTACAAATCATATGTAAAGGCCATAATTTCCACACTATTTATGGGACACCAAACCATGTTTCTTATTGGCATGTATACTGCATGTTGTATCTGGAAGGCAACAAAACATGTACTTGTTTCCTTTGTTTAAATAATTCACAAGACTGACCATTTTGTTTTCATATCCTGCAGGTTCCACAGGAGCATCCCCTGGTAAGCTGGTATACAGTATAATGAACACTAAGATGTTACATGTGAGACGTTAATAGAGCGCCTCGTACAGTAAAAGACTATAGATTTCGAAATAGTGTCAGCACAATTTAAAATCTGCTTGCTATGATACAGTGGCACATCACGCTATCACAAATGCTTTTAATTTCTATGCAGATCACTATATTTCTCCACTTCACTGCTTTTACAGCTATCACTGGTTTACCTGTACCAGAGAGTGAGTGTTTCCTCACACTTCCTATCACACAACACTGCATGGCAGACTGATGCTAGCTGAGGACTGAAGCTGGCTACTAACATATTTATCTTTGAAAAACTTGTTGTGAAACTGTTTCTAATTGATATCCTCCTGAGATAACCTTTATTTCTGTTGTTACAGTTGGTGGCGGGGCTGTACAACCAAGCGGTATGTGAATCTCAATTTACTGTTCAGTTTAGCATACTGTAAATATTGTCTCAGGATTTCTCTCACCAGTGTTTCTACTCTTGTTTCAAACAGCTGGGACAGGTGTTGGTAAGTAAGCCTGTGTGGCTCACATACACAAATACATACCACATTTAAGTAATGCCTGCACTGGTGTTAACTGGTTTGGAGATTGTGACTTTAATATCTCTTTTGTTTTTATCTCTTTATAAAATTCAGGTGGCACAGGACTTCCCTCTGGAGGTAAGATTTCCTACAAGATTTCAGAGACAGCGCAGAGCACTACTTTGCCTCACACCTCCCAACTATTATCCTTTCTGAAATGTTTTATCACCTCCTCAGTTTCTACATCCTCTCTACAGAGGAAAATATCATCTGATGTTTCTTATATTTTACTGAATAATTTTGCAGGTTCTGGTGGTGATCTCTCTACAACATTGCCTGGGGCCAGACCTCTCAGACCCCCAGGTAAATTAAATAAAGGATATCTCTACAATACTGCTTACCTATTTCCAAACAACAGAAGTAACATAATGTATTAACTCCCATGAGAGGTAATCATAAGCCAAACCACAAACATCTATTAACAGCAGTGTTGCCTTTCCTCACTTTAAGAACCTATTTGTTCAAACTTACATCAGTCTGATACAACTCAATGTGTTTCACAAGATATTGCACAATTAAGATGTAGAAAGATAGGTCACAAAAGTTTAAGTAGGTCTGCAAATTACACACTGAGGACTGTAATCACCAGGCTTGTTAATACTGGAACCCAGGAAGACCCACTTTCTAGAAGCTAATTGGGATTAAAATAAAGAGTAAAGAATATGTTTCATATGTATCATATCAACCTTTCTAAAGCGATGTAGTATATGAGCTGACCCTGTCATCAGGAGGTGGAGGGGACGGTGGATGGCATGTTACTGTAGGTGAGACACTGCAGACCACTGTTTGTGACCAACAAACAACAAATTGGTTGCGATGTGTAGTGACCTGTGGTTTTTCATGGGATTATGCCATGAAAACTGGTTATCTTAAGCCAAAACATGATCCATTCTTAACTTTACAAGGTGTTTTTGTGCCTGTATCCAACCAAAGCATTGTTGAAACCAAAAGTTTTACCCATGCACTACATAATAACATCAAATATAACAAATCTGTGGTTTGCAGAAATGCACAATGCCAACTTTTTGTTTTGAGGACTGCGTTGCTTCCTCTCTGTAACGGTGGTTTGGATGTAATAGTTTGGGGGTTTATTGACTTTGTTTTTCTCCTTCTTCTCCTTTCCTTCTGTGTACTGTCTGCAGGTGTACCCAGAGGTGACACGCCAGGTGAAGGAGATGGCGAGGGAGGTCCTGATGGAGAGAGAGGTGGTACAGGCGGTACAGGTGGAGGACCTGGAGGAGTAGGAGGGAGTCCTACCAGTGCTGGAGCAACAGGAGGTGTTTCGGGTGGCGTAACAGGGGTGGGAAGAGGTGACAGTCCTGCAACTGGAACTGGAGTTGGGGCAGGAGGTGCAGCTGGCGCTGTAGGAGGAACACCAAAACCACCCAAAGGTGCTCTTTTTACATTCAGTTATGACTCTATCCAACACTGTGTATGAAACATCCAATCTATCAGTAAGTTACAGTTGGTGACAAAAAATACTCACACTGAAGAAAGAGATATATTTGTTACTTTTTAAATGTAGAATACGGACCGGACGGGACTGTGGCAGGAGCCGTCAGTGGTGGATCTGGTGTTGTAGGTGGGGTAACAGGCGGAGGAGCAGGCTTGATACCTGGGGCTGGTGGGCCTGGTGGAGTAGGGACAGGAGTCATTAAACCTGGAAAAAGTGAGCTGCTACCATGTTTTGATCTCTGAAACATCTGTGTATTCATCCTAAACCTATATGCCTATATCACAATGACATGTATACATTTCACACTTTGTCCATCATAGGCTATGGTGCTGGAGTTTTACCAGGTGGAGGTATGATAACTAACACTATCCTTACTATCTAAACAAACAGATGACATATACAGAATATCTAAAAACAGTGATCTTTTTATGTTTCTCTCAGGCATACGTTACCCGACTGGAGCTGGACAGGGGGCAGGAAAATCAGGCAAAGGTTTTATAAACTGTCACTATATGTTGGTCTCTTTAATAAGGACTTATTTTGGCTTTAGAGATGAAAGATGTTATGTTTTTATCTTTCAGTATATGGGACCCTTGGAGCAGCAGGCCAGGGTAGGGTTGGGCCTGGCGGTTATGGAGCTAGTCCTGGTGGCTATGGTGCTGGTCCAGGAGGTTATGGTGCAGGACCCGGAGGTTACGGGGCTGGCCCAGGTGGCTATGGTGCTGGGCCTGGTGGATATGGGGCTGGACCTGGCCAGACTGGAAGCAGAGGCACTGGTGGTGGTCCTGGTGGTGCTGGGACTCTCGGAATTGGAGGGGTTGGAACTGGTGCTGGAGGCTTAGGTGGAGGTGTGGGAGGAGCAAGAGCAGGCGCAGGTCCTGGTGGAGTCGGTGGTGGACTGGGGGGATATGGTGGTGGTGTGGGTCCTGGTGGTAAGTTGAAATTGTTTTACTGTGTGACTCAATTCTAATAATAAAGTTTAAATTTGATGGAGAAAAACATGTCTTATTTCAACGGCATGTAAGTGAAAACTTATCTTACATGCTCTGTTATCCAGGTTCAAGATATGGCACAGGTCAAGGACTGGGTACTGGCACTGGCAAACCACCAAAAAGTATGATAAGAATTGACAAATATACAGTGTAGAGACAGAAGCTTTTATACAGAGGACTGACACTGGACCAATATTTCTTTCTAGGATATGGAGTAGGAGCTGGTGGTACTGGGTTTGGGCCTGGTGGCTACGGGACTGGACCAGGTGGAGCTGGTTCCGCACCAGGTGGCTTTGGTCCTGGCGGTGCTGGTGTTGGTGGTTATGGACCTGGGGGCACTGGACCAGGCGGCTTTGGTCCTGGCGGTGCTGGTGGTTATGGACCTGGGGGCACTGGACCAGGTGGATATGGACCTAGCGGTACTGGGACAGGTACTGGGACAGGACCGGGTGGTGTCGGAACCAGGCCAGGTGGATTTGGACCAGGTGGTGTTGGCACAGGACCAGGCAGCTATGGACCTGGTGGAGCTGGGGTAATTCCTGGTGTTTATGCTGCTGGAGGTCAAGGACTAGGGAAAAGAAAGCCACCCAAATCAGGTATAATGGTCATGTATTTTAACACCAACAACATTTAATAATTTACTTGGTTTTAAGATATATTCAGGCTGTTAACTCCCTCTGACAGGCTATGGATCATCACTGGGTGGAGCTGGCTATGGGCAAGGTGGGAAACTTCTTTAATCTAACAACAAACAAAAAACAACTCAAAATGACAAAACTTGAAAGTAGGCAACTACGCATACCAGCGTAAAACCAATGACAATTTAATTCTTGTTCTCTAGGTGCAGGGCTTGGACCTGGTGGAACAGGTACTGGACCTGGCAGGTATGGGCCTGGAGGGGTTGGACCAGGTGGTGCCGGCACAGGAACAGGCTTTGGACCAGGTGGTGCTGGCACAGGAACAGGCTTTGGACCAGGTGGCGTTGGCACAGGAACAGGCTTTGGACCAGGTGGCGCTGGCACAGGAACAGGCTTTGGACCAGGTGGTGCTGGCACAGGAACAGGTTTCGGACCAGGTGGTGCTGGCATTGGCACAGGCTTTGGACCAGGTGGTGCTGGTACAGGAACAGGCTTTGGACCAGGTGGCGCTGGCACAGGAACAGGTGGCTTTGGACCAGGTGGCGCCGGTACAGGAACAGGCTTTGGACCAGGTGGTGCTGGTACAGGAACAGGCTTTGGACCAGGTGGTGCTGGCACAGGAACGGGCTTTGGACCAGGTGGTGCTGGCACAGGAACAGGCTTTGAACCAGGAGGCCGAGGATTAGGGAAAAGAAAACCTAAATCTGGTGAGTAATGATTATACGAGTAAAACTATCAGGCAGGTGACATACACATATACAGTGTACTGATGGAGACTCCTGTTTGATTTTACTGTTTCATATTAAAGTAATAAGCAGAACACTGACTGTTCTCATCCATTTTTGTCCAGGTTATGGAGGAGCTGGAATTGGATCAAGTGAGTTTGGGTTAGAATTGGGGGTGGTTACTATCTTTTTAAACATTTATATAGCATATAGTCATGCTTATATATTCAGATTTGTTTCCCAGCAGGAGGATTAGGAGAAGGCACAAGTCGTTTTGGCCCAGGAGGTGCCGGAACTGGTGGCTTTGGCCCAGGAGGTGCTGGAACTGGTGGCTTTGGCCCAGGAGGTGCTGGAACCGGTGGTTTTGGCCCAGGAGGTACTGGAACTGGTGGCTTTGGCCCAGGAGGTGCCGGAACTGGTGGGTTTGGCCCAGGAGGTGCTGGAACTGGTGGCGTTGGCCCAGGAGGTGCCGGAACTGGTGGCTTTGGACCAGGAGGTGCTGGAACTGGTGGCTTTGGCCCAGGAGGTGCTGGAACTGGTGGTTATGGCCCTGTAGGTGCTGGAACTGGGCCAGGAGGTTTTACACCTGGTGGTGTGGGTGGATTTGGACCTGGTGGCCAAGCACTTGGGCAAAGGAAGCCTCCTAAATCAGGTTACGGCTCGTCGTTGGGTGGAACTGGCTATGGACCAGGTAAATTTCTCTCTTGATACATATAATTATTACATTAAAAATTTCTGATACCTACTAATGCAAGTTCTGATTGTCACAAGATATTTGCCATACAGGACAAAGAAATAAATGATGAACAAGTTTGGAGGACAAAATGCAGAAAAACTTTAAGTCTTACCCACATGATAAATAATTGGACATTAAACCTCTTTTGTTACCATCTTTGGTCCATGTTTAATTATAGCTTGCTTTGTATTACTATTTACTATGTGTTAAGATGATTAAATTGCTGAGATATTCATTCATTATGTACCTGCCATTCATTTATAGTCTATCCAATTTACTTCAATCCCGCTTATGTTCATCAGGTGGTGGAGTAGGAGGGGTCCCTGGTGCAGGAACAGGAGGTATCCTTGGAGGCTCAGGTGAGTTTCTTGTTTATGATTAAAAAAAAAAAGTGACTAAATATTAGTAACTTTAGGTGTGGCACAGCACACACTGTACAAATACAGCTTAATATTATTCTATAATGTGCTTGGTGTTGTCTTTCTAAAATGGCTTCAAAGTTTGATACACATCTATCGAACATGAAAATCTAAACTAGGAAAGCCTTCTCTCTGCTGACAGCTTTATTGCGTGTTATTAAATCTTCTTCTTTTAACAGCCTGACTGATTTCTATGCATGTGTACTTACTTACCTGTCCAGGTACTGCAGCAGGAGGAACAGGAGGGACAGGAGGTCTGGCAGGAACAGGTCAGGGATTAGGAGGAGGTGCAGGTGGCTTGCCAGGTCAGTTTAAGTAGAGCACTGATACAATACAGAAATAACAAAACAAGTTTTTAAAGCAACATTTAAAAAATTCAGACCACTGGACAGTACATACCTTCTTTATTAAGAGAAAGTGCATTGTTTAGTGATGCACGCTGTAATGTGTCCATCATTCCAGCAGGGGGTGTTGGCCCTGGCTATGGTGGGGTGGCTGGTGGAAGCTATCCAGGTAAGGCAGAAGCACTTTGTCACAGTTAAACACTGATGTTTAGCAAACATATAATTTGTAAAATTTAAAACGATAAGCAATAAATACTTTTAAATCTTGTAGATACCTATAACACTGGTGGACACATGCACACAAAGTATAAAACATAAAATGCTTTTATCCTGAATATTCAATCTTGCACAGAGAATACTTTCATTTTAGGATATCTTCATTCATGTCATTGCCAAGATAACAAATGACACCATTGTGACAATTATCAATTGTTCATTATGACTCTGTCTTTCCTGTCATTGTTTTCTAGGATATGCAGGGGCAGGGCAAAAATGTAAGAAACCTCACTGTGTCCTCTGGGATAAGCATGCTCTAATTAGCTTCAGTCTCTTAGCACACATATGTACAGCATTAACATACAGATACACTGTACCCACACAGTGACACATAGTGATCTAGATGAAGACAATTACCAATTATTTTCTTTTTTCTTAAAGCAACTACACAATATTAATTTAGAGGCTTTTTTTTATCCTAAGCAATAGAGGAGTAAATTTGACATCAGAATTTCTGATATCTTGTACTTATATTGTGAACAAAATGAACTGAAATGTGTTTTGAAATGAAGTCATTATGCTTTTATTAGCTCTTTATCTGCAGAATAACTTTCCCTTTTACTTTCACGTCCTTTAGCCAAGGCACAGAAGGCAGCCAAATATGCAGCCATGCAGGCCTTACTAGGAGCTGGGGGCTATAGAGGTAAACATCATCATACACACGGTATTTCTTTACAGTAAGCTGGATCAGTTCACTGTAAAACACTGCTGCAGCCCTTTCCAGGAGTTCATTTGACTGTAACTTGACTTGAATGAAAGTACTACTGTGCACTGACTACGTTGTCTTCCTTCTAGTTTAAAGAAAAGCTATGTGATGGAAACATGTCCGACATTGTGGTTGTTTCCTCTGACAATAAGCATGATGAAATCCACCTCAGTATTTAATTCCTTTAAATCCAATTTGAATTCAAAAAAGCTACTAGTGGCAGCTTCTGGTGTATTTTACGACTCTTTTCTCTGAACTTAGTCTGGTACAAGCATGGTTTCCAGAGAACTGACGCGCCTAAGAATTGCACCATAGTCTTACAGCCACAAATACAGGAACTATGTGGCTGTGTGGGAAATGGCAAACTGACCCCTCTTACTGAGGCAGTGCAACCAGGGTGCAGTTCTGTCTTTAATGCTTGTTACTGTGAAGTGAGACTAAACTTAAGCTGACTGAACTTGATGCCTTAGTTTAAAGTCTTTTTATTCTATATCACAAATTCCTCACTTAGCCTAACTTTAACAAGTTTTGTGTATGTCTGTTTTCATGGTAAACGAGCTTAACATTTTTCACAGTGTAGGTTGTACCCATACAATATGTACGCTGCTGGTCAAGTTAATATAACTGTCTTTCTCCTGGTACATAGGCGCTGGCTGTCAGGGTAAATACTGTGGCCGAAGGAGGAAGTGAAAGACCAACAGACAGGAAGTGACCTCATTAAAACAACAGTGGTGCTATTGCATGATCCCAGATCGTAACTGTCTCACCTGCCATAGAAGCTAAAGCTTCAACACATTCCACATGTTACACTTTTCATTTGCTTAGAAGTGGTTCTCAACCTGTTATGGTCATGATTCCTTAACACAAGGTGATGCGTCTGGTGCAGGTTGCTGTGCAAGGTGGTACATTTTTGCTTACTGTGTTGTTTTTATAATAATAATTAAGCAATTTGACTTTGGTCAAATAATTTAAAATGTTCACCAATGCACAAGAAAATGCACAAGTCTGAATGGGGATTAGGCGTGTGAATCACAAGTTTCATCATGATACAATAATACGATACTTTAGACGATACAGTATTAACTAATCACAAAGTTTGCCACCATATGATTTCAGTTAAATTCAGGAGCCTGTGATCGATATGACAAGGTATAAGTTAATATCCTCAATTTATTTTTTCTTGGCTGTTTGTTATTGTCTGCCTGGCAACAGGCCGCTAGCACTGAATGTTTAAGTAAGAGGTATGCTTGGACAGAAATGGTGACACATACTTACCATAGGAATTTTAAAATAAAGGTGTACCTTCACTTTGCACAAATGATATTGGATCGTTGATCATTGAATCAATATATCAGTGCAGACTGATGTGTCTTTACACTCCTAAGGGGGATACATACTACATACAATAGAAATATCTCCCTCATGAATCACCTTGTGACTCGCTGGGGATCCTGACTACCAGGCTGAGAACCAATGAAACGAAGGATCAAGATTTCTCCTTAAATTTTGGGGCCTGTATTAAAATACAGTTTTTGTTTATTGTTATTGAACATCATTTGTGTTGAAGTATCACCATGAACCTCTGGGTGAAGACTGATACCAAGGACACCCTCAGGGCAGCTCCTACAGACCTGTCTGCATGCTGACACAATGTTTTGTTTTGTTTTTTATTCTCCGAGGCCACACTTTTGTCCAGTTAGACTGGATTTTTCTTGGGTCTGCAGAGTGTAATGTTTGTTTTATCAATTCACTGTTTTTAGCTTTAACAACAAAGTGCAAACACTTGGATCATCTGTCCAGCAATCTGTACAAAGATACAGACGGCTGCTATTTAGAGGGAACTGTGAACCAAAGGGACTCTAAGCGGATTTTTGTTTTTTAATTTTGTAGTATGGTGTTTTGACTGGTCATTACCTGGTCCCTGAAAAGCAGTCTGTGTTCATTGTATTGTGCTCAAGGCCTCAGCAGTATCAACACATACAGAGACTGAGGTTTCTCAGCTGATTGTTCCACTCTATGCACGACATTAAAGGCACCATTTATAGCTACAAAACTCTAATTGGTATTAGTGTAAACTTTTGGTTAACATGCATATTTTTTTCATTATAAGAAGAATGTATTTGTAATGACTTTATGATGAAGCTAAGGAAAGCATTCAAGCTAAATGTGAGGTTATATGATCACAATACATGACAGTGCGTATAAATGGCATCTAAGGAGCAATGATTACTGTGTTTTTCTTTTTTATGTACCTCCTTCAACACTGTTGGGAAATTGTCCACGTTTGCTAGTCTTTTTAAATTATGCTGACAAAAAGCAGAAAAAGCTGAGTGCTTTATCTATTTAGTCTCATTTTATGAATTCAAGTGCATTAATACAGTATTAAATATTTGAGTTATTGTGCGTGTGTGTGTGTTTTAACAGTTTTTAAACTTGTGTACTACTATGATTAATATAAGTGCTTTGTTTTCTACATTGTGCTAAATCGCAATGTAGTCTGTGATGTCATTTGGATAAAAAAAAGTGTTATTGAATCTCATCTTGCATTTGAGCTTATGTTTGTGTCTCTCATGTAGCTCAGCATTTGTTTTTAACATCTGTGTTCTTTATGTGGCCTATGAAGAAAATGATGCACTTTTGTACACTTTCAGACAATGCTCTCTGAAATAAAGAAATGACCAATGACTGTTGTTTCAGGCTATTGTTATTTTAAAGCAGCTAAAATAATTGACAATGGTGCACATGCACAAAATGTACAACCCTCAAGAGGGTTTTGGCGCAAAGGTAATAGGAGGAAGCTGCACATTGAGAGGCAGATGTTGGTTAATGCGTTGTGGCAGCGTGTTAACCACAAGTAAAGCCGAGAAAAGGGGAAACAACACACTACAGCCTGGGTTGACTAAAAAAGAGAGAGCAGCAGTGTCTTTATGGTGACTGATATTGAAACTCAGTAAATACATTGTAGCGTTCACAATATACACAGCAGAGAGGTCTACAGCAAAGGTACAAGCAATGACATGATCAGTAAGTCCTGAAAGCAATGATTATAAACAAAATCATCAATCAAATCAGCAGAAGAAATATTGGCATTGTCCATTTCTGCAAACCACAGACATGTTACATTTTTTACATTTCCAAGCAGCCAGATTGACAAAGCAAAAGGAAAGGAGAGACAACATCTCCTCTAGGGGGAAGTGTGTGCAGGTGTGGAGGAGGTAAGAGTCTGCAAGATGGTGAGACTTGGTTGGTAAAGAGCCTGGAGAAGGTGGGAAAACACACTGCAGTGGAAGATTACTTGGTCAGATTTCTGGCAGGCTGACATCGTCTGCATCTGATTCCTGGTCCAAGCTGTCTATGAAACTTTACCAAGTCCAGCAAACCTTCATACTTGGTGCAAGACTGCAACACCATCCTGCCCCGTGTGCTTGGAGAGGATCCTTCCAACAGCTCCTCAGTCACCACAGCCATTCAGTCCAGTAAACACCACCCCAGGAAGAGAACCATCTCTTTCCTCAAGGCTGGAGAGAAGCTCCATTCCCAATGACAAGACCATCCCGTCTGCCCACAGCCTGAGTGGCAGCTGAAACTGGATCTTGGAAAACCACTCAAGTTCCCTGATCACATTGCGGCCACAAGACTCCGCCCAGACTTGATCATTTCCTCAGAATCCACCATGCTGTCTGTGCCCTGGGAGGAGCACATGGAGGAGGCTCATGAGAGGAAGCTTGCCTAATACCAAGAGCTGGTGGGACAGTGCAGAAGCCAGCGGGCTCTCTGCATACCAACTGAAGTGAGCTACCGGAGGTTTGCTAGGCGGTCAAAGGGGGCCATATGAACCATCACTGAAGCAGCAGAGAAAGCCACTTGGAGGCTTTGGATAAAGAGGGCGAGCCCTTCGATTGCTCCTGGATGGATGAGGGGGTCTGATGTTGAACCCCAGAAACATCACTGTTGATGCATCCCAGCGCTTCCTAGAGATGTATCTTGAAAGCTTTAGCGGATATGCTGAAATTTAAAGTTTCTTTTTATGTTATAACAACGCTGTGGTTAATGTGTGACTAGGTTTAGGCACAAAAACCACTTGGTTAGATTAGATTAGGCTATATTTTGGCTTAAAATACCCACTTCAGGCTGGACATGTCCTGAACTCTTGTTAAAAAACACCTGCTTTTGTTGGTCTGCTCACCTAGTTGTCACGCCATCTACGTACAACCGTGGATGTAGAAACATACAATGCCAACATGTTAATTCTGCCGACTGGGCTGAAATAACCAAGGATTGAGACTTAACCACAGAAGACATTATCACTACAGAAACTATCCTTACTTACCATGACAGAAGCACACATACAAGATGTTTCACATGATACAAGTCGTCACAGCACACAAGTGACGTAGCTTTATCGCTTTGTCAGTTCAGTGATAGAAGCACCCCTCCACTCTCACATTTCTGTCTGTCAGACTGCAGGATCTGTGCAATGACAAAATGTATCTGCAGACATGGCACACAACTAGTATAAATTACAATCTGAAAATTTAATTTGTAATGCTGTCACCTGACTTTGTTCATTACTCTTGTGTCTTATGCTCTTCAAGCCAATTAAACAGCAGCAGCTACTTGTGAATAATAACGGTACCACGTTCTGAATAGTACCTATGATTTTATTCTCCTAATTCTGGGCTGTTCCTCTTTCCTGTGCTTTATCTGAATTGTCCCTCTTTGTGTGCTGTGTGTGATGAATAGAGCGCTCCACTGTATGATCAGGACAGTAATTGGGGCATTCATAAAGAGATTATGCCTGCGCTGATGGGAACAGAGCTTAATTCAAAACAGGCAGACGTGCTGACTCTCTCACACTACTTCGGAGAATCACACACTTATCTTAACTCATATACAGCTCCACACGCTGTGGGCCCTGCCGAGGAGTGTAACTGTATCTTGCAGACGTCTACATACTGGAAGTAACAGGAGAGGGACGGTGGAGCAGAACTTCTATACTGGGATATATCTGTTTCTGAGCAGCCAGCAGAGGGAGAGTAGCCAGCTGGTGTCAGTAGGTCAGAATTTCTTCTCACACAGCTACTCTGCACATTGGAGGGGGAACTCATGCTCACAGGAAGCCTCTGCGCACATGAAGAGCGAGAGAGAGAGTAAAAGAGAAAAAACAGACAACGCCTGCTGCCGGTCACAGCAGAATACATAAAGTGCCTCCTCATGAACACATGCAGCTAAAAAGCTCCTTTCTTAACTGGGTGGATTGTTTCTGAGTGTCTGTCGGTGAAGTGACAGGGCAAAATGTCTCGACGGGACCAGAGGTTTCGGAGAGGAATGAAAGGACGGTAAGAGCCACTTTCATTAATTTGTGTGATGTGTATGCGCCATTCAGAGGAAGGAGAGTATGAACAAGTGAGTGAAAACGAGAGAATGTAAGCAAATTGTACATCAACATCAACGATACTTCCTCAAACACAACTGCTGTGACAAACACATGAGTAGCTGTGCTTCAATATTCTGTCTACTTTAACATTAATTCTGAGTGTGTGTGAGTAGTTTATCAAACCAAAACAATGACAGATGTCATTGACTTGCCAGGCGTCCAAGCAGGCAACACTACAAGTCACAACTTAACATTTTTTGTTTGTTTGTGGATCCATGTTTGTTCTACCCCACCAAGAACTAATCTTTCTCAGGTCTATATTCAAATATAAATAATACCGCATGCATAACAACACTAAGACACCATTGTAACACCTTACACGATATAGTTAGATCAAAAACAAATGTTTCCTTTTAAGAACTACTGTTATTTAAAGGAAATCAGCAGGACGACACAGACAGAAAGGAAGGAAACCACTGCAGGAGAATACGTCATCTGATTCTTAACATTTGACCTACGTTTATGACCTGACAGAATGTTTGTTTTATGAACCACAGGTGCTGCTGTGTTCGCAGCTCCACTTTTAGTGACAGAGGAACAGATCTTAAAACAGTGGCTAAAGATAAATGTAAGATGCAGCACGAGCCTGACATTTCTCTTCTATAAACAGAGACATGTGAGGAAATATGTTACAGTAGGAAACAGAGAGAGGATAAATGTCTGAGTTTTCTCATGGCCAGATGTTTTTGTAGGAACTGCAGATGTTAAACTGGGAGGTTCCACACATCCGTTGCCGGCAGAACAATAACAATGACAGAAGGTCAAAAATAAAGCTGCAGCTGTCTGATGGTTTTATTACTAAATTATTTCCTCAGCAATGAATGAGAAGCAGGTCAAACAGATCTCTAACAGTACTTCTTGTATTGCACTGTAACCCCAGCAGACTAATCCGTGACCAGTTAGGACTAGAGACTCCAGTGACTATTTACTTTACTCAAGTACTAATAAATATGAGCTGCAGTGAACCTACGGTTTGTTATTAAAGCTTTGGTATATATCTGAGTAAAAATAATAGATAATCATGTTGCTACCATATTAACAAATTACATAAAACATGATTTTCTCCCCAGGTCATTAAAGTATTTGTATTTTCTGCCAAAAGAGTTTATGTGTTTTACATTTTAGCACCAACAGCAGCAACAACAGTAATAGTACCAACATTTAAAAGAAATAGGATCATTAGAGCTGATTTGTCAATTAGTTATCGACTATTAAATCAATCGCCAACTAATTTGATATTCGATTAATCCGTTTGAGGACTTTGTTGAGAAAAAAAATAAAAATTCTCTGAATTTAGCTTCTTAAATATGAATATTTATCTGTGACAATAAGCGAATATCTTTGGGTTGTGGACAAAACAAGACATTTGAGGGTGTCAGCTTGGGCTTTGTAAAACACAACTATCTTATTGCCATTTTATGGACCAAAAATGAATCAATTTATCGAGAAAATAATCGACAGATTAATCTATAGGGAGAATTATTGCTAGTTGCTGCAATAATGCTTTTTACCACTTTAAGTTACTATACAAGATTTAAAACTTCACCAACGACACAAATGACTGTTTTCCTAATGTAATCAAGCTTTTAATATAATAACATCATACGACTGATCACAGTGAAACACTGTCATTGAGTGTCTTACGCTGGAGGAAACTACTTCATTCTCAACAGCAAAGCAACCCTTTCATTCTCTATTGTAAGAACAGCATGGCATTTATAGGAAAAGGAGGAAACATGGAGCTGTACTCTGTCCAGGAAGTCAACTCCCACTCCGGCTGCAGTGTTGAAGAGATAAGGAAGCAGGTTTTTGTTGTACATAGGTATTATTCTTCATTCAGCCTAAACCAGGTTGCTACTGAGAGTTTCCCCAGATTTTAAAGTGAAAATGAACGATTTCACTGAAAGTGAAAATGCTGCACTGCGTTTAAGGAAAGGGTGCTTTTTAAACTGTTGCAATGTTTTTACTTTGTTTCACTCTTTTTTGCAATCTTTGAGTGGGCGTGCCCAAGGGAGACTACCATGTGACTGACTAGTGACCCTACATGAGTAGTCCTTTTGTAAGAATCTAGTTTGGAATCTGACTGAATGTGCTCTCTGTCATGGTGACATCAGCAATTCAAGATCTGTAATGCATCATTTCAACACTGTCCCTGCAACGAAGGAAACTATTTCCTCCAGGCGAGTGCTGGACAAACAACTTGATGTCTCAGTCTCAACTTTGTGACTGATAAGAGCATGAAACTGTATTTTAACGCAAACAGGGTACAAGAAATCAAGAGGGAAAAGGCAATGCTGTCTATGACATAGAATACAACTGTGTCAAAGAAAAATGGGCCACACTGACCACACTTTATGGTCCAACTGACCTGGAAGTGTTGTACCTGATGCTGTGTGCGTGACGATCTCACAGGTCAACTTTCCTTGCAGGTCTCATGTGTTCCACCACCAATACGGCTCACGTTACTTAACTCACGCACACACCTCTAAAGTATCTATCATCTTACATCCGCTCTAAATCTCCATTTTCTCTTGTTTCGCCATCATACTCTGTCTCTTCTTCTCACTGTTTTCTAGGTGTTCTGAATGTGGCTGCATCCTGTCACACTGGTACTATGAAAGAGAGGGACAGCTCTACTGTAAGAAGCACTACTGGGCCCGATACGGAGAGCACTGCCACGGCTGTAAAGAGACCATCGCAACAGGACTCATTATGGTAACGTGATGATCACTGAAAACAGGAGAAAGCCTTGCACCACAAACCAAAACCAATATTTTCACTGTGTGATATTTTAATGATACTATCACTCTGACACTTCAAGGAAATACTGACAGTAAAAGTGTTCCTGCATTTTTTTCTGAGCAGGCCACAAACTTGACTGTACACACATTTCTAGACTACGTAAGAGGAAAGCATTATTTCCTGACCAGTTCTTCCACACTTTGGTGATGCTGACTGACATTTCATCATAATAAGTCACAATATTGTACTTGAAGACACAACAAACAGTCCAGAGTCAAAGCTTGCTTTTCTACTCTCATGCTCCAAAACCTTTTTGAACTCAGCGAGTAACAGACTGACTAAAAGTTGCGAGATAATTTAAAAATAGCTGCTTTCTTGATCGTTTAAACCCACCATTTGTGGCCATACAACTATCAAATACAGATGTTCTGTAATATTTACAGACTGAAGTATTGCAATACATCCACAGGATCAAACACTGCAACAAGTAAAACCAAATCTCAGCATGCTACACCGATTGTTCGTATATTCAAAGCCTTCCAGTCTTTTGGTTTCCCCCTGGTATGAAAGTAAACGCTATTTTTCTTTCAACACTCAGAGCAAAGGATATCCTCTGAAAACATCCTGACACTACAATGCCTTGATGCAGGAATGCACAGACGGGACTGTTATGATGCAGAGCTGCATTTTGTCCCTAAAGTCTGACCCAAGCAAACAGCATCTTGTAAAAACTGATATTATGCCCTTGGCTTCTGAATTGTGTTTAACCACACTGCCACCCTAAATAAACAGGTTGCTGGAGAGCAGAAGTACCACCCTGAATGCTTCATCTGTATGAGCTGTGAAATGTTCATTGGAGACGGAGACACCTACACGCTTGTCGAACGCACAAAACTGTACTGGTAAGTTTGAAGCTGACAGAAAAGAAATCAAGCAAGTTCTTTGCTTAATCCACTGCACATGGCAAAACAATTTGTGAGCCAAAAAAGAATGAAATGGAAAAGGTATTGGCCATAGATTTGTGATTCTGATGAGTGTCCCTTTATTCTCTTGATTTATCTATTCTGCAGCGGCCACTGTTTCTGTCAGGGCATTGAATCAGCAGCGGGGTCAGCTTCACCACTCACCAAGAGTCGGCACATGGTGGCGTTGGTGTCTCTTCCTCCCCATGCAGGTGGCCGACGAGGCCTGACTGTAGCCACAGACTTCAACCAAGAAAAAGGCTCTGCTGTCACTGTGACAGAGTGAGTCTTTTGCATTTATAGAGTTAAACTCTGATCCAACGATCCCGACATGTTCCCTGCCTTATCCTACCTTTCCTGCATCCTCAATCATTGTCTTCCTTCCTCAGGTTAGACTCAGCTGCCCTCAACTCTGATCTGCTGTCCTCTGTCCACACTGGTGACCGAGTACTGGAGGTAAACGGAATCCCCGTCCACAACATTTCCCCAGATGAGGTAGGCCTCAAACCATCCACTGATGCAGCAATAATGTCAGAACTAAAGGAGAAGTGGTTACACTTCCTAGCATCAACAAAAAAACTAATACCAAATACCATATCTTTCCTCTAGATAAACTCTGTGATCCAGGACACAAACAGACCACTGCAGCTGACCATTGAACACAACCCGCAGTCTGCTGTTGACCCCCTTCGCTCAAACAATCACCAGGACGACATCAACTGTCCTGACCCATGTGTCCGTGACAAACTTTCCTCAACCCACAAACTCCCCAGTCTGGAGGAAGAGCCAAGTCCAGGGGAGGAAGCAGGTGAACCGGGAGTGAACCTCAGGATGAGCATCTCACCTCCTCAGCACCAAGGAAACATGGGAATGCGATCCAGACACATTCTGTGAGTGCTGATTCTCCCAGCTTACTCTGGTTAATTATCCCCCTCTTTCTCTCTGTCTGAGTCTTTCTTCTCTCTCTCAGGCGCAGCTGTAGTATAGACAAGTGTCCTCTGTCCCCTGGAGCCCTGTCGCTTTTATCTCGGAGAGACATGGTTCGCTCAGAGTCTCTTCGTGTGGACCCTGGAGAACGGACCCATCGCATCTTCAGACCGTCAGACCTCATCCATGGAGAAGTGCTTGGAAAGGGCTTCTTTGGACAGGCTGTCAAGGTAACACACTGACTATTTACCATCATATTATCCCTTTCATTATTATGGATGACTTTCTCAAAACATTTTTAATGACCGTACACCTGGTCAGTAGTTCTTTGAAAGATTGATTTTAAGCAGCATTTTGATTAACCTGTTGTTGTCAAGGTGACGCACCAAGAGACAGGGGAGGTGATGGTGATGAAAGAGTTGATAAGATTTGACGAAGAGACACAGAAGACTTTCTTAAAGGAGGTAAGTGGTCTTTAGAGTGGTCAGTCTTTTATGATTGAAGATGACCGCTTAAGGGATAGAAAATATTAAATCTAAAGGGTTGAAAGCCCTATTCACATGAGACTATTATTACCAGGTGACCTCATGTGATTTAGAAATTAGTTCACTAACGTTACACAACACAGACACATTACACAGCACCACTAGCAGTGATGTACAGTGTTGACCTCTTTTTTTTAATGTGGGTTAAATCAACAGAACCCAGTCTGCCACATACTGTCACATATTCATCTCATCATCTCTCAAAATGTTGCTCTTTTGATGGTTTTGAGCTTGCTCTTACTGAAAATGGGTGTTCCAGCTGTGCAGCGAGATGAGCCTCATGCACTGAGAATGCTGTCAAAACTTTCATTTATAATTGCCAATGCAGCCTCCATAATTCTCGACCAGGAAAGGTGGCGGAAAAGAGGCACAGAGACAGCAAAAAACGTACATCACAGAGTGCTGATTTGGTCAGGTTTAGTATCATCACATGACCTTGACTTTTGTCAAAATATGATCTTACTTTATAATGACAAAAACTCTGTCTGTCTGTGGGTGTGTCTGTTCCACGTTTTTCTCCTCACTGACTTAGTCAATCCATGTGAAATTTGGCATAGTGGTAGAAGGTCATGGGAGGATGCGAATGAAGCAATATTACATCAACTGGCCAAAGGGGGGCGCTAGAGCAACCGACTGAAATTGCAAACTTTGAATGGGCATATCTCATGCCGTCGTAGAGACATGAAATTTTACAGAGAGATGCCTCTCCTCATGAGGAACAAATTTGCCTCAAGAACCCATAACTTCTGGTTATATAGATTTTCCTCCATTTTGAATTTTTTGAAAAACACTTCAAATCGATCTCTTCCTAGGAAGTTTGACTGATCTGCATGAAACTCGGTGAACATAATCTAGGGACCAATATCTAAAGTTCCCTCTTGGCAAAAGTTGGAAAACTTACTAAAACTTAGCTTCTATAAGGCAATGAATATTGCAGAGGGCGTGGCTCATCACATAAAGGTGTATAACATCTCAAGGGTTTCACCGATCACCACGCAACTTTGTAGGCATATGACCACACATAATCTGAGGGGACCCCTCCATTACTGACCCCAACAAACAAAATGGGGGCGCTAGAGAGCTAATTTCTTAGCTCGGCCTAACCGCCATATTGATTTTTACTAAACTTGGTAGATATGTAGAACAGGACGCCTCAAGGTGACTGGAGAAATTTAACTGTAATTGGCAACTGGGTGGCGCTATAACAACAGAAAAATGCTTAAAAATGGCTAAAATGCGACCGATCGCTGTGGCTCCCCCTGTGGCTGAATGTTTTGGTTTTTTTCCAAATTTTTGGTATGACTAAGTCATGGTATGGTATGCTGTACATAATCACGTTAACTGTCAGTGTGTCATTCTGTCAGTCATTCTACCAGTGCGCCCCACTTTTAAGTCAATACAACATATAAACACTTCAACTATGTGCCTTTCAACGTGCTACCTCAACTACTAATGTACAGTTTTAGCCCACTAACTATCCCACTATTGGCAATGGTACTACTGTACTTTCAATAAAACAATCGTACTATCAAATTCACAAAAACTCTGTCTGAATACATTGCTCTTCTTAATGGGTTCAGTTGATTATTTAATCTGCAATTTCCTATGACCTGTATCCCAAACACACACCGTGTGAAACTGTACGTGGGCAACTGTGCACTCAATGGGTATGGACTAGTAAAGTTGAATTAAAGACATGGCAGATTCGCACAGCATTCAGATCACAAACAAATTACAAATTACCAGAGTTCACCAGGTGATACTGGTACCCTGCAAATAGGGCTTAAGTTAAAGTAGGATTGGTGCTCTTCACATTTGAAGCCAACTTTAAGTTGCAATTTGGTAAGTAAGCTGTATTTTATTGTATTCACTTTTAAACCCATTTTACCTCACCAAGAGGGTTACTAGGTCACTGTCTTACCCATGAGCTATTTTCATGTTGCTAAACTGACATGAGGCATTTGTATAACTACGTTTCCTCTCCCACTGCACAGGTGAAAGTGATGCGCTGTCTGGACCACCCCAATGTTCTAAAGTTCATCGGTCTGTTTTATAAAGACAAACGAATAAACTTTGTCTCTGAATACATCCAAGGGGGAACTCTACGAGAGACCATCGCAAAAATGGTACATTAAAAAAGCTCTTCATGATTCTCAGACTGTGAGTACTGTCAGAGTACAGTTTGGTCATCACACTATTGTTGTTGTAGGACAAGGATTTTCCATGGAATATAAGAGTGGGTTATGCCAAAGACATTGCAGCTGGAATGGTGAGTCTTTCAGGGTTAATATCCAAAATCCTTCTTTAACCTGGCACCAACTTTCCCTGACGTATATAACATCTCTCCCTCTAAGGCCTATCTGCACTCCATGAATGTTATCCACCGAGATCTGAACTCACACAACTGCCTGGTCAAAGAGGTAAACAAGTAGTCACATCACACACACCAGATATTCCTCACTGTACAACACACACACGCATCAAAAGTGACTATTTCCAGAATGTGTTACATCAATTATTAATTACTTAATTAAAAGTCAGAAATTTGTGGAATTACTGTGAAAAATAAGACTACGGTCAGCTTTCGACAACTGTCTCCAAGTCTATGAAATCTTTTATCTAGTTATATAGTGTTATATATCTATAGTTTTTACCTAGAAAAGACCAATGAACAAAACAGCTAGTGAACAAGCAAAAACACATTTATATACCCAGGAAAACCCTGACTGTGGTGGTATTATCTATTGCTTTAAACCTATATGCATCTTTTGTTTGTTAAAGTTGTTTAAACATATCAAAATTATTAATACTTTTGAAGTCTTCATAAACAAGGCCATCCTTTAGCTATAGCCAGTGTCTGTATTTCATTGTTTTAAAATTACAGAACTAAAACTAAAATCAAACTCTTCTAATTATATAGTTTAAATTTAATGTTAACTTTTCCTTGTTGCATACATTAGAAATTTCAAGGCCACCAAATAAGCTATTACGTTTATGGGAAATGTGTTTTTTTTCTATCTCTCATTGTTAAGAACCAGTCTGTGGTGGTGGCAGATTTTGGACTCGCCCGGTTGGTGAGGGAGGAGAGAAATCAGAGCAGAACATCCTCTCTGGAAAGACCTCCAAAGGGGACACTGTCAGAGCTCCGCAGGCCTGACCGGAGGAAGCGCTACACCGTGGTAGGAAACCCCTACTGGATGGCTCCTGAGATGATTAATGGTGGGTACATAAGGTTTCAGGTTCAGTAATAGCAGGGGATCTCAAATCTCTGAATGTATCAGGACCAGGGCACCTAAACCCCATTTGACAGAGTGTTTATGTTTCTCTGGGAGCCCATAGCCCATTATTTGTTTCCAGCACTGCCAGTAGTAAAGGCAACGAGATATACAAATTGTACAGGCTCATTTCTGTATTTCTAATCATGTGTTCAGGCTGTTTGAGTCATGTGAGACCTTGCAGCAGAGGTGTGAAGATTCACGTTGGATTTATACATGCATTCATACAAAAAAAATGTTTCTTTATTTTCATTCTTTTTTGTTAATTAAATAATTTCCAGTGAGAGACCGTTTGCTGAGAATAGCTTTCTCACATGCCGTACACCATGCTGCTTTAACACAGGTATTAATACTCTATGTGAAGTTTCTGAACTGTTTTAACTAACCTCATGTGCATCTTGATACCATAAGTGCTGCAATATTGTAAAATATGCACAAAAAAAGGAAGGGTGGGGGTATGTGTGAATGTGTGGGAGACCTAATACAAGGTCTTACAACAGATCTAGTATCAACGCCCTGAAAATGTGCTACATCTCCAGCATGAGTCAGTATGGACAGTAAAGCTGTGGTTCACATTTTCCAATCTTTCCTCTGTTCCTCTCAGGGAAAAGCTATGACGAACGGGTGGACATCTTTTCATTTGGTATCATGATATGTGAGGTAAGAACATCATATGGGCAGAGCAAGATATTCCTAAAACATATTTAGCACTTTTAGAACTCCTGAGTTAAAATGTTGTGTAAATGTCACAAACAACCAATTTTATTCCTACTTTTTTATTAATCAAACATCTTTTCAATTTTTAAGCAATGTATCTATCTCTATCTCTCCTAAGGTAATAGGTAGAGTGAATGCTGACCCTGACTACCTTCCCCGGACGAACGACTTTGGGCTGAATGTAGCTGGTTTCCTGCAGCAGTACCACCCTCCACAGTGCCCCTCGGCCTTCCTGCCACTGAGTGTCCTCTGCTGTGACATGGATGCTGATAAACGGTATGATTGCACAAATCCAACACAGGTGTTGGCCTTAATTTCAATAAAGGAAAATATGAGCAATATGTATGAACATTTTGATAAATTAGACTGAGACCAAGCACCTCTCATATTTTGTTTCATATATTTTTTAATTATTCAGTTCGTTCCAGTTCCGCTTCAATTAACAGAACAACCATGCCACCACCACTACTTAAAATGTAACTAATAACATTTCATTTAAGGGTTAGTGCTTTGGTTGTATAACAGGACTCAACAATGAGGATTAACTGACTGACCAGAAAAATGTCATGTCGGGCTAGTACATCTAGCAACCACCATCACTTAACTTGCTCAATTGGTTAAGTGGTAAAAAAATGAAACGTTTCATTTTCCTGGAGCTCACGATGGGAGAAGCTAAAAAAATGAGTCATCTCGCTTCATTCTCATCTCTGTTGAGAGTTGCAAATGCGCAGTACTGTTCAGGCACTTGTGAGAAAATACTGGCAGGTAAAGACAAAGTTAATGAGCTTAAGCCCCAGAGAGCATTTCAATTATACTGGAAACGGAGGTTTATTTGAGTGGCATTACACAAAGTGGGCGAAACTCCAACTATGCATTGCACAGTTTGCAACATATCTGAGAGCAAGGATAATAAAACAGGGTTGTTTTTGACATTTACTTTAAAAAAAATTGTTAAACACGACAGTTAACTTTAGTTCTTGTTGTTACTGGATGGCCCCTAATAAATAAAAAAATGTTATAGGGGCAAGTAAAAATTGACAAAGTGAGTAGATCTCTGAACTGCATGCCCACACGGGCAAGTGACAAAAAAAACGTTACCGTTGAATCCTGTATAATATTTAAAGGAAATTTCTAACAATATTTTATTCATCTGTTACCATTACTACTATAATCAGGGAATCTTAAAGGTTATTTTCTAGCCAGTTGTATGGTGTACAAATTGACTGTACCGTAACAGATGTATGAGCCCACATACAGTGCAAATGGCCGACTTAATATCTAATCAATGCACTACTGCAGTAAAGCACGTAACACTGCCACTTTCTGTCTTTCAGTCCTTCCTTTTCAAAGCTGGAGGAGTGGCTGGAGAACCTGCTAATGCACCTGGACATCGGCCTGCCTCTGCTCTCTGAGATAGAGCAACTCCGCAGAGCCTTTTGGCAGAATCACAACCACCAAAACCACTGTCACAACCAAGACAAGACCTGTGATTCTCATGAACAAACACACTGTTCACCACAGAGCCCCGAACCCGAGCAACATTTGGACGATGCAAATAACCACATAGAATCTGATCACCTCACCTCACCTGATAGCCATTTGGACAAAGAGCAGCACCCACATGACAACCATGACATGAGGACTGAACACAACCACTCCTGTTTGAGCAGAGAATGTAACGACCACTCACAAGACAAAAGCCAGACAAGTTGCAGGTCTATGAACACAGACTCAAGTGAGACTGGGTCTGAAACCTATGAATGTAATAACTCCTCGGGGCAGGAGGCCCAGGATGAGCCATCACAACAGCTGCAGCTAAACAACTCACAGCCAGGCCGGTCTAACAGGCTCAGAAGGACGTGCAGAGCACTGTGGGACAGCTCCACAGAGGACAGCTCTTTTCTCTGACTGCTTTAATCTGATGGCCAAGTCAGGGTACATCGACAAAGCACAGTTTTCAGGGATAAAAACACTTTCTAAAGACTTCTGTGCCTTTTCAAACAAGTGAGAGAGAAGTTAAAGAGTCATTAAAGTGTATGTGGAGGACTAATAAATGGAAAACCTGCAGAGACATTTTACATGATCTGTATGTCATTTAATGACAGCTGCCTAGCACATAAGATTAGCCTCATATTGCTCTGTGAACCAGTATTTATGTAGTTTCAATAAGAGCCCCACACATGTTGATATTTCAGAGTTAAGTATCAATTGTGTTGACCGGAAATTGTTTTTTTAAAATAGCACATGACAGAAACAAACATTTTTGATAAGGATTCTTTAAATTCCACAAAGTTTGTCAGTGCTTTCAGGTGGACAGATTTTGTAATGGCAACACTGTTCCTAAATTACCTGACATGTCTTTGGCATTTCTGTGCTACAATTTCTCTTTACTTATCAGTCAACATCTATGATGATATTAGTATATCGGTGATAAGCTAAAATTGGCCGGCCAATTTATCAATTGAGGTCTAGTGTCAGCTTAGTCTAGAATCTGTGAATCATATGGCACTTTATACTTTAAGCTACACTGCATGGGTAAATTATTTATCTGAATGCCTTGCATATTTTCTGTTGAAATGTTTCAGAGCACCTCTAACATACTGAGCTGTGAACATACAAGTACAACTGTAAATTAATAAAGAGAAATATAAACTAATGTGTCTAAATTTAAATCACTACTTAGCATTGAAGCATTTTTTATAAGAATACTCTCCTACTTTATAATCAAATGGAGTCCTCTTCTAGGGCAGTTCTTTATAATTTAATATGGAAGATTGCCAACAGTTGACCCCCTTCAATGACAAATCAAGCTTTAAACCTTGTTAACATATCCAGTTATTTATTTAGTTTTTATTTAACCAGGAAGTCCCACTGAGACTGAAAATCTGTTTTACAAGAGAGACCTGGCCAAGGTAGCAGCTAATCAGAACACATTTAAAATGCAATGAATACAACATGTAATACAAAAAAAACCCCACAATAAAACGACAAATATTCAAACATAGTGGCCTCTCAAGAAAAACAAGCACGTGTCTCTGTCACCACATTCTTTGTGATGTCCTGAAATTCATCAATGGATATAAGTGTTTCTAATTTTAGATCTTTTTGACAATTGGTCCATATGGTGATATTTATAGGCTACAAGGCTTATCATGATTGAACTAAGCAGTCAACACCATGGCTGAGCATTTCCACCTTGGACCTGCAGTGTACCTAGGGTTGCAACAGTAGGAAATTTTCACAGTAAGATAACCATCTTAGAAAAGATCAGAGTCTCACGGTATGCACAGTATTACACAATTATTACTATCAGTCACAATTACCTTTAAAGGAATAAAAAAACAGAAGTTGTTTTTTGTTGTTGAACAAACACTGTATTATAATGTATTATATAACTTGAAACCACTTCCATTTTTTAAATGGAAGTATGTGTACAAAGTCTGACAGGCCAGTAATGAGTGACCCAGGAAATGAGTTGGCATTTTAGCACTCCTGGTTCCCTCATCTCAAAGTCAATGGATTTTTTGAATGTGTTTAGAGACTGTCACGTCTTGTTCTACAACATAAAATACATAAGTAAATACCACACTCCTTAATTTTTAAGCTCTCATGTGTCTTAAAAAAGGCGGTTGCTACCAAATGGAATACAGAACTTGATCATATCAGACAGCTTAACAGTCTTGCTGTGGTGGCAATGTTGAAGTCATGCAACCATGGTGTGGTTAATTGGTGTTCATTTGTGAGGATTTTCTTGCTGAACCAAACATGTAAGTATCATAAACTTTTGATTGCCACAGAGGTTATTTTCTTCCAATGCAAAAATCGCATTTGCTTTTTAAGAGAAAACTAGGACGATGTTAATGTTAGCTTTTGCATACAGAAAAACATCCTACCTGGAGCAGTAATTTGCGTATTTATAGATCCCTGCATATTAAATCAGGCAAAGGTGTAGAGTTACATATAAGCCATTTTAAGGCATGAAGTTTGATTTTTTTTTTCATGGAAAAAATACATGCAATACTGATGAACACAGACATTCGTTTTTAGGGGTTTAATCATTACCAGGAGAGGAAACTTACCAGAAAACATATGAAATAACAAAGTATCAAATACTCACCTCACGTAGGCTTGATGGCTGGCTCTGAGGAAAATGTAGCTAGCATGATGAAACAGCTGTTTTTAAAAGAAAAGCAGCTGTTAGCTAACATTAGCCGTTTGTGTCTCTAATGAAACTGTTAACCGTTAACGTTAACGTTACTGTTACTACATGCTAAGCTCTGTCCGAAACTTCGAGAAGCTAACAGTTACAATAAGGTGAGGTTTATCACTATTACAGCTTTGCGGAAGTGTTTTACAATTTCATTTCGGTTTTACAAGAAAAACGACTTCAAGGATGTGCATCTTGTTTAACGTTAACCATCCTACCTTAAGGAAAGAGCCGCGTACAGCCACTTCCTTGAACTTTTAACGTTACTGTGGGAGATTCTTCCAGTCCCGACCGGCTAACGATGGCTAGCTAAGTTAGAGCTTCATGACACAAAAACTAGATAAAATTTGATATAGCATAAGTTACTGCTAATTAATATAACGTTAATAATAAATGCTGTAGTGTGTCAGTTTTTGTAAATTGTCATTATTATTATTTTATAATTATTATTAGTTGTAGTAACATTAGATGTTGTTATCATCTTATAGTGGAGTTGTAACATTGAACTGTAAAGCTGTGTTAATCAACTTTAGGTTAAGGTTAGCTAACGTTAGCCGTTTGTGTCTCAGGAAACACTAACCTTTGACGTTGCTCTGTGCTAAACTCCATCCGAAACTTCAAGGAGCTACACTAAGGTGAGGTTTATTATTATTACAGCTTCTGGAAAGTGTTTTTACCATTTCATTCCGGTGTTACAAGAGAAATGATTTCGAGGATGTTCGTCTGATTCAACCGTCCTACCTGCGGGAACGACAAAGAGAGCCGCGTACAGCCGCTTCCTTCAACCTTTAAATGGGAGCTAATACGGAAAAGGCTAACGTTAGCTAGCTAAAGCTGCATGAGACTAAAACTTTAAATTTGGTATAGCATATTTATCCTTGCAGTCATGAAAATGCAGTAACGTTAGTGAGTTTGCAGTTTTGGATATTACTATTATTATTAACATATTTATTCTACTTAGTAATAGTTTTAATATTAGACGTTGTTATCTTCTTGTGGTGGAGTTGTAACAGTGTGCTGTTAGTAGTGTTGTGACGTTCACGAACGAACCGATTCTATTGAACGGCTCGTTAAAATGAACGATGGGAACCGAGTCGCAGCTGGGAACCGTTCTTTTTTTTTTTTTTTTTTTAATATCACTGTGTGCTCCTCCTTTGCTCCTCCCCTGAGCAAAATTCATTGTAGCCTGCTTTGTTTTTTAATGTTTATTTGTAAGTGTTAAGGTCACAGTGTTGCATGAATAACAAGTCATGGTAGCTTTACACACATACAAACAGTTTGTATAAAGGGTAAATCCAAAATAGTGATGTCACTGTCAAAGCAGAGTGATATGGCGCAACCTTGTGGAATATTTACAATGAATCCAGATCAGACTTTAAAATCTAGTCCACACATGCCAAATGAGGTTATAATCAATATTTCAGAATAATTCAAACTCAGATATTGGTGGGATATCTTATTTTGTATTATTTTGTTCCAAATCTTACCCCATCATACCTCCCAGTGATTATTTCCAAGATAAAATGAGTTACCACCAGGCTGGCTTCTTAAAACTTAATAAATATAAAAATCAGGCAAATGAGCCAGTTTTTTGAACGGCTCTTTGAAAGGAACGGCTCACCAAGATCCGGCTCCCCTCAAAGAGCCATAAATCCCATCTCTAGCTGTTAGAGTGTAACGTTAGTCAACTGGAGGTTAGCTAACAGCCGTTTGTGTCTGCCAGGAAACGTTAATGTTAACCGTTAACATAACTCCGTGGTAAACTCAACCTAAAACGTCGAGAAACTACACTAAGGTGAGGTTTATTATTATTAAGGCTTATCGAAAGTGTTTTTACAATTTCATTTCGGTTTTACAAGTGAAAGGACCTTGAAGATATGCCTCTGATAAAACTACTGGAGAAGGAGAGCCTCATACAGCCGCTTCCTTGAATTTTTCTATTTGAGCTATTTGTAAGTTAACGTTACAGTCCCGAATGGGGCTACCGTTGGTTAGCTAAAGCTACATGAGACAAAAACTAGCTTAAATTTGGTATAGCATAATGTTCATTAATATCATAAAAAATGCAACAGTGAGTTAGCAGTTTTGGGAAATGTTTTTTTTTAATATTATAATTAGTACCATTAGATGTTGTTATCATCTTGCAGTTGATTTGTAACACTGTGCTGTTAGGCTGTAATCAACTGTAGGTCAGCTAACGTTAGCCGTTTGTGTTTCAGAAAACGTTAACCGTTGACGTTACTCCGTGCTACACTAAGGTGAGGTTAATTATTACTGTGGCTTATTGGAAGAGTTTTAAAATGTAATTAAGGTTTTGCTTGATAAAGGGTACTTGAAGATGTGCCTCTGATCTAACTACATGGGAAAGAGAGCCGCTTAACTTACAGCAGCTGGCTTTAACGTTAACTTTTCTACGGGAGCTCGGGGCTAACGCTAGCTAGCTGAACCTAGTGAGAGACAAAAACTAGCGCCAACTTCAAGTAACCATTATAGCATAATGTTAATTATTATGATAAATGCAGTGGTAAGATAGCCGTTTTTGAAATTTCACATTTTATTTTATTTTATTATTCATTCTTTTATATTTAATATCATTATTGTTATTAGTAATAGTGGTAGTAGTAACTTTAGATGTTATTATCTTGCAGTGGAGTTACAACACTTAGCTGTCAGGCTATTATCACTCTGCCTGCTTCCACTCTGCTCTCAGTGTAATTAAAGCCTCGTCAGACCGGCAAGACTGAGCAGACTGCACCCCATCAGAGTTCAGTCAATACATGGACTGACATGCAATACATCACATGTTATTAGGTTTTGTATAGTTTGGCTTTTCGGCATCACTCATATTGTAGTTTATCCACTGTCCGCCTCTAAGTTTGTCGGCATCATGGAGCACATGTCGTCTCCGGTTCGGTTCCGCAGCGGTAAGAGAGGTACGTCTGAAACACTGAATACTTAATTTATATACAACTTTCAACACACCGATTTATTGTAATAACCAGTCGTTCATGTTTAGAAATTGCTCAGCCAATTGAAACATCACTGTAACATATCATAATAATAATATAGGGGTTAATGTTTTTGTATAGCACTCGTGTTCTTGTATTTATGCTGACCCCTTTGCATCTTATTTATTGTATTTTTATCACCTGACCTCTGTCAGTATTGACTTGTACACGTGTGTGATACAAACTATGGACGAAAAATTGATATTATAGGCCATTTAGTGTTATTTTCCCTACTAGTTAGTGCTGCATTTTATTTTCAAGTTTTGTTACACATTTTCATCATCGTTTTTTACAAACTATTTTTCCCCTCATTCATAAATGCCATCCTTTGCTCAAAAAGCTGCTACTTTCTCAGAGAACAAGGTAAGACATGTTTGTAGGATAGTCTTTAATTATAGTGTTTATAGCTTGTGTGTGTGTGTGTGTGTGTGTGTGTGTGTTAAGAGTTAATCTCCAACCCCCCACTCTGTCAGAGCCTTAGAAGCTGGGTTAAGCCTGTTGCAAAGCTTTGTGGGTAATGAGATCTGACAGGTAGAGGGACACCATATGAACCCTGATCAGGCCAGCAGCACTGTGGGCTTTGTTGTTCTTTCTGCTGTTTTCAGACCAGGTCAACAGGACGGTGTGAGCACTGAAGACATTTGTAGTGTATCTCCTGTAAGCCAGGTGTGGAGGCCTGGTTGTCCAAAGTGCACAGGGTAGCAAATGGAGGCCCTCTGTGAGGAAATGACCAGTGAGGAAACCAAAGCAGTTGTGGATGGCATGGTCAGTCACATGGCCCTGATGAATATTTTCATCCCCTAGCTCCATACTGAAAGATGCTCCTTAAAAATCATTTTAGAAATTATTACTTCAGTCTTGTTAGTAGATCCAGTTTGCCCCTAGTGTTTAATGTCCAGCATCAGACTGTCTGTTGTTCATCTCCCCACCTTGCCTGGACAGATGGATGAAGGCTTCTGTAATGGTATAATGGGATCACAGGTCAGGGCTAATCAGCAAAGAAAGGGTAGCCACTACAAATGGAAGACACAGAAGACTTATCATGTATTGTAATTAGAGAGCGTAATCCTGACTGTGGCCACCAGCAGCCAGTTAGTATTTCACAATTTAATTCACTGTATCAATGAGCCCAATGTGAGTAAGAGTCATAAGAGTGACTATGCTGATTATTGGTTGCACATTCCCATGCATCTCCTCAGCTGTAGCTGAAAACTAAAGAGTTCTGGTGTTAATAATATCTAACATCTCTTTTGAGATGGAGGTCTCTGAGGTAACTTTTTTATCAGTTTAGGGGATCTTGATATGACAAAGATTGAGAACCACTTAGTTAGTATTTGTCTTTATACCTGCAGTGTTACATGACATGTCAACAATCTATGTTTGATATAAATTATAGTAAACATACGATAAATGAAGGAATACTAGAATTTAATTGAGGGGAAAAGGAATTGCCAAAATCTGGACTTTGTATTGCCCTGCATAGAAGAACAATCCTGTAATTAAACTACTCATAAAGGAAGATAAAATGTAATGGTTTTCTGTGATTAGTTTATTGGTTTGATCTACTGTGGATTTTAAGTTTTCTGTGCTGTTTTTATCTTTCTGTCTGTCCTTAAGTTTGGACTCAAGACCAAAGTAATCGGCTTTTACTGTGCCATCATTTTTCTAAGCATATCAGTAAATAGGAAAGAACAATCACTTGCAAGACACCCACTGCTAATCTTGGATTCATCAATGATTCCTAACTAGCAGAAAAGATTTCCATACACATACATCTACGCCGTGTTTCACTTCTGAAACAAAAAATGAAACACTGCATAAATGCAGCGGAAATCTTTTATGTCACTAAAAAATTTTGACATGATAGTAGGGGAGCTTTAGGGGTTTAGGAGAAACAGATCAGGATTTAGTAATCTCCAAATAAGAAACTGACTTATTTCTGATGAAACAATGTGTTTTTGATAGTGATTTATATTTTTGAGACTTCTGAATGTATAAAAGCATGTGTAACTCTGCTGCCTCCTGTCATAGTTGTCCAGTCTGTCCATTGAGGACCAAGAGGACACTCACTTTCCATACGCCATGAGGGATCTCCCTCCCGTCTCTCAGCCTGGCGAACAGCACCAGGCACCAGTCCACCAAGAGGCAGAGGAACCTGGGACAGCAACCAACGGAAGACTGCCCAGCCTCCCTGGGACTCCCTCCCTGCCCCGTCCCATCCCCTGCCACCCTCCTGGCTCTCCAACAGTCCCTCATAGACCAAGTCGTGCGGGAACAGAAAGAGAGTTTCACCCACCGCCTCTGAGGAGGCAGCTCGTCTCTCAGGTGTCTGTGGATTGTCCACTTAGTCCGGCCTCACGTCCACACAGCCCTTGGGGACGCTTTGACCCCTATGTCTCTCCAGAGGTGTGTTTCTGTGTGCCAGAGCCTGTGTCAGGAGAAGCCACTAAGATACTCTAAATTACTACGTTATGTTTCAGCATCTAAATTTTCAAGAAATGGCCTGTTTCGTTATTAACTAGTAAATTTCTAAACCCTTAACTGTAATGCCAAATATCCTTAGAAATGTTTGCAGCTGCTTTATGTACACTATCATTGTAAGCAAAAACAGAGCTAGTTAATATGGAGGTCAGACATTAACTTAAAAGATTAAAACAGAGCTGCATGTCAATATGGTTAAGCAAGTGTTCACTGAACCTTTGATGAGGTCTGAAGATGAAAGTTTAATGTTTGCTGTAGAGGGAACATGGGTTCAAGCCCTGTGATGCCTTGCACTAATGTTCATAGACCTGTGAAGCAGAGGATGCAGATCATGATGAGGGTCAGAGTGTGACATGTCAAGGTCACATCACAACAGAGATGGCTGTTACTATGACTATCATGCGTCACCATGATTGTAACGTAATGTAGTATTATTACTCACTTTATTAACAATTCAATAATTACACCCACAATCCTTACTTATAAGCAATAGAGTGGTGCAGGGATGAGTCCTTAAACCTGAAAATGAGTTAACATATTAGCATGCCCCTTTCTCTTGTCTCAAAGTCAAGGGGTTTTAAATTGTTTTTTGGTTAGATGCCTGAAGATGCCTGTATTTAACATAAGCTCAAGAGACTTTTCTGTTTTGTTCTGTAACATAAAATACTCTATATGTACATACAGAGATGTAATGTTTGTGTTTTCTTTCTGCAGGATCTGGACAAGGAGTATGTGGGTTTTGCCACATTGCCCAACCAGGTTCACAGAAAGACAGTGAAAAAAGGTTTCACGTTTACGCTTATGGTGGCAGGTGAGTCCTCCCATATGTCGGCTAATTAGGATACTTTTACAGGCTGTTGTCATAACTGAATGTAATATCTCTCCTAAAAGGGGATTGTATAGCAGGCAAGATTTTCTTAAGACACGTCATATACAAAGGTCTGGAAAGTTTTAGCTGATAACATCAGACACAATGCTAAGAAATGCCTTCATCAGTGAAGATTAGAGACATACCTGCCCTCAAATCTATATTTGTCAATCATGATTTAAAATGAACTAGGGGTATAGTGTTGTGTCATCTTGTTTTATATGTGAAGAAGTACTCTTTTTTTGTGTAATTGTTGTGCAACTAAATGTTTGAGTAAATTACTTAGAGGAATACAAATATTGCACAGTTGGGTGTTATGTTTTGCTCATGCTACTTCAAGAGTCGAAATTGTCTCTTTTTCTCCGTAGGGGAGTCTGGCCTGGGTAAATCCACATTAATCAACAGCTTGTTCCTCACTGACCTGTACAAAGACAGGAAGGTTCCCAATGCACAAGGTGAGATTAGTTCTGTTATTTATTTACATGTGGCCCATGTAAATGAAATGGGGAAGTAGGTGGAACCAGACGATGCAATTGAATGGTCTCTCTAAAAAATAACATTATTAGTTGTCATTAAACTAGTGCAAAATTTGATGCTGTCATGACTTTCTGACCCCTTTACTCACACACTGTTAACTTGTTGCCTGTGTAGATTTAATGACTTTGCGCATGTGTGTGTCTGCAGAACGGATCAATCAAACAGTCGACATCATCAAACACACAATTAGCATCGAAGAGAAAGGAATCAAATTGAGGCTCACCATCATAGACACACCAGGGTTTGGGGACGCTGTCAACAACACAGAAAGGTGAGGTTGTCAACATGTGCTGCTGCTCTATTGGACATGGTTGGAAGTTAAGCATAGTAACCCAAATGCCAGAAAAAATGTTAGCATTGTAGGCTCCTGCAAACCACAAATATGTTACATATGTTATTATGTTTTGGAAATGTTGAAATATATGTTTGAACAACGCTGTGGTTAAGATTTGGGCACAAAAAACAATTGGTTATGGTTAGGAAAAGATCATGTTTCAGCTTAAAATGCCTGGTTTTGGTGGCACAGTCCAGGCAAGAAAAGCAGTGATGTCTTGTTAAAAAACAACTGCTTTTCATGCCTGGAAAGCAGCTGGAAAAACAGCACTGGTTCACTACAAAAAACTCACGTTTGGATACCTTAAAAATGTTGATATGTGATATGTATGAAACGTACAAATCTAACACATTGATGATTTGCAGAAACATACAATGTCGACATTTTCCTCTGGTGACTGGTCTGAGCATAGTCAAGCTCTGAAGTCATAAAACAGACTTCAACTCATGGCATCACAAGCACACTGAATACGCTTTTTTTTTAAGTAGCTCACATTATAAACTGTCATTTGTCCGCCAAGGTTGTTGTTTAACTCACAGAGATTGTATGTTTGCATCAGCTGGAAGCCAATAGAAGACTACATCGACCAGCAGTTTGAACAGTACTTCAGAGATGAGAGCGGGTTGAACAGAAGGAACATCCAGGACAACAGAGTCCACTGCTGCCTCTACTTCATCTCTCCATTTGGCCACGGGTACGCTGACATGTTTAACTTCTGCACATGAAGCTAAACCAGTGAAGCAGTACTGTAACAGCCTCACCTAAATGTTGTCCAATATCTATCACACATCAGTCTGCGACCTCTGGATGTGGCGTGTATGAAGGCCTTGCATGAAAAAGTCAACATAGTTCCTGTAGTGGCCAAAGCTGACAGCCTGACGCAAGCAGAGGTCTACAGAAAGAAGCAGAAGGTATGAGATCCTAAACATTCTACACAAGATTTGTATTGTTTTTTTCTGCCTTTTTATCTCAAACTTGATTGTTTCGACGTGTTCATGCACTCTAGATCAGAGAGGAGATCAAGCAGTTTGGGATCAACATCTACCAGTTTCCTGAGTGTGACTCAGATGAAGACGAAGACTTTAAAAATCACGACCAGCTACTCAAGGTTCGGAAGTTAGTTTCTTCTGGTTGAAATGTGCCGTCTCATCTACATAAAGACTGACAGTATATTGTTTTTGCTTCTCTCTGCAGGACAGCATCCCGTTTGCAGTGATTGGGAGTAATGTTCAGATGGAGAGTGAAGGTCGCAAGTTCAGGGGTCGTTTCTATCCCTGGGGTTTTGTAGAAGGTATTACACACAAAATACATTTTTTGTTTGTTTTCCAGTTCTATTTGTAATTTTACTTATTTTTAAAGAGCTTGTATTGTGTCTTTGTATATTTTTTTTACTTTGGTAGCACCTTGATTTTGTATCAGTTTTATGCATTACTTTTGTGCTATTTGATAAAGAAAAAAATAGTCTGATCCGGTAACACATTGTCGTTGCATGGTCAGTGGAAAACCCGGCTCACTCTGACTTCCTGCTGCTGAGGAACATGCTGGTGAGAACATACATGCAGGATCTGAAGGACGTGACGGCAGAGACACACTACGAAAACTTCAGGGCCCAGTGCATCCAGAACATGACGCGCATGGTGGTGCAGGAGAGGAAACGCAGGTGGGTGGAGTCAGGATGCACACCCACATGCTTTGTTCATGGACCGTATAAAATAGTTGATGTAGCTTCTGCCTCTGAAAAGTGAAGCCAATGCAGACGTGCCTTAAACCTGCATCCCTTGTAACCACCAGCAGGGGATGAAGTATGTAAGAAAATGACCCTACTCCTCACTTGATTTATTACCTCAGGACACATTCTCCTTATGAGTTTATGGTCTCAAGTTTAAAGTGTTCTTCAGCACAGCATGATGTTCATTTTTTGTACAATAATGGAGTCAGAGAGTCAGAGTAATTTATACGGCAAAGCTATCATGAAAACCTTTTACTCAGGATACAGTCGTAGTAATGTGTATCCTCCACAGCTCCACCCTGGCATCCAAATATGGTCACCTCTAACCCCCAAAAAACAAGATGGCGATGTCCAAAATGCCATCCTCAAGGCTTCAAAACTGTAGCTTACAAACCAAAGAGCGATGTCATGGTGGCTACATCCACTTCTTACCTACAGTGTTTGGCTTTGATTGATTGGTTTAATCTCTCCATGACTCACTAAAATTTTGTCTCTTTAGTTGCTGTATTTGTGAGTACCCATAAGTTCAATACAGTTCACAGGTTTAAATACAATACAGAACAATAAATCCATGCACTCTGATATTAACTGTGATAACTGAGATGCTCACACAGGTTGTGTTTGTCTTTGTGTGTCTGTGGGTGTGAATCTGGGTTTTAGTTTGCGTGAGAAGCATCGTGACCGGAGCGAAGCAGATTTTCCTCTGCCCCTGGCTGCCTGTGACACAGAGACAGAGCGACTCATCTTTGAAAAAGACGAAGAGGTACGTTTATCGCACCGACTCACTTGTTCATTCACTCGGTCAAAGAGGCGATCACCACTCACTTCATGTATTCCCCCCTGTAGCTGCGGAGGATGCAGGAGGTGTTGGAGAGGGTTCAGGAGCACATGCAGCACAACCAGAGAGGTGGCTTCTGACCCCCCCCCCCAACCCCAAACTCCCATGCTTGTGTGTTCACATGCAGCCAGGAGATGCATGTTCCAGCCTTAAGTCATCACATACTCACAGGCGAGTTCACAGAATCGATTGCAGCTGCTGATAGCACTGGAAATTGCGCATCATTTGCAGCCACTATCTGCCCCATCTCATGGTGTCGATTCACACAAGATATTGCGCTAAAGATACTCCAGGGAAAACATGCCTTTTAAGTTTTGCAGCTGATTGCAATTTGCCCTTTTTTTTATATACACATCTCATTGCAATTATTTATGTGACAAATCTAAATTTTGCTGTTGTACCAAGAACACAGTCGGCACAAGAACAGCAGAGAGAAAAAAAAAAACCTTAAGTTTTCAGACCACTGACCAACGAGGTGAAGAAGCATTCCTCAAAACTCAAGGCAAAGAATTAAAATGTGACAGAGAGAAAACGTTTTGGTCAGTGAGGCGTGACACCCCTTTTAATGCACTTCACCTACCACCAACTCACTGAAGACCAATTCACCTTCACCCAATTTTTGAGTTGCGCTGCTGCTAAAATTACTTTAATTCCATTAGTTACCTTGAGAAAGATGTAACACTGCCATCTAGGGGTCTTTGTAGTGATGTCAAAGTTTGGTTTGTAACCTGCATTTTTTGTTTCATTACTTGAGTCAATTGTATTCGATTCTTGTGTCTTTTTGTATTTTTTCATTTTTAATTTACTGTTTCGTGAGGGCGAGAAAGTCAAGAAAATCTCAATAAAAAAGCTCTAACTAATTAATGTCTGTATTTTTTTACACAAGCCCAATAAACACAGGAGCAAGATGTGTTGTAAATGTAATAAGATTTATTAAGAATCTTTATTATTTCATCAGCATAATTCTTCATCATTAATATGTTTTATCCGTTATCATCATTGTTATCTTAAACAGTGGACAGTTAGATCTAAAAGGCAGCCCAAAGTGTACAGGCGATATATAACTTAAAACTTTCTCCATAGGGAAAACATGTTTTTATATTCATATATAATATCAATGTAGCATGAGGTCCAAGATCCTGCCCACGTTATACAGTATTGTACATGGTCCCAAAAATAAACAGGAAAAACAAAACGTTTAAACAAAAGAAACTAAACAGCAATCTACATGCAACACAAAACCGAAAAGAAACAAGCATAAATTTTTTAGATACATACACTCATATGCCAAAACGTGCATACGATCACAAATTTACAAAACTTTCATACGTACATACAAATATTACAAAACTCAAATTGAATATTAGACATTATTATGTTATGAAGAAAAGAGCATTAACTTTTTTTTTTGTTACTTTTTTCCACTCCACCATGTCTCCACGTCTCAGTCCAATTCACAAAATGGAAAACTTAAAAACAATTTTTAAAAAACAACAAAAAACAATCATGACGATAAATCTTTGTCTCTTCCATTCACTCAATGTGTTCGTGTTTTGCCAGAGTTGTCACAGTGTTCAGGAAAACTGAGTATAGGCACACACGATAGCACCCAAACAGGCTCATACCGTAAATCACCTCTGTGTAAAAAAATAGCTTGCTTGCTACACACACACGCACACGCACACACACTCCATCATGCACAGGGCAAACTGTAGAACCAAAAAACAGAGCCATGCTACAGGTACAGTAGGATTAACTATAGTACAGAATATAAAACATACTGAATACAGTCACATGTACAGACAGAACATACAGACACAGCAGAGGAGGCGAGGAGCACATCCACGCCACGTTGACTACATACACTGATGGGAGACTTCATGGTGTGACATGTATAGGCTGGCAAGACGGCTGTGAAGCCATGAACGTTTTGAGTGTGCACACGTAAACACACGTAGACAAACACGTACAAAAGACACACAACAAGAGGTGGGTGTCACAACACACTTTCCATTTTAACATGAAAATATTCTGAAACTGATTTTCTGATGTTCGGTAATTGCTGTCGAAAAAAGATCACGCTGCTTCCAAATTTTTCACAAACCTGCAATACATGTAAACCAATCTTCAACCTAAAAAATATTATTTCCAGTCTTTTTGATATTTTTGTGCTATATCCAAACTTTTCGAAACTTACAAATGATAAAAATGTACTTCTCCTTGTTTCAAAAAGGAGCAGAGTGTAAGATTTAGGGGGATTTATTTATCGGTGAGGATCAGAGATTGCAACCAGCTGGAACGTCTCCTGATTAGAATTCCTTCAGTGTTCATTGTTCAGGAAGTTTTAACCAGGAGCTAAATTATCCACAGAGGTCTCCTCCTTGCCAGAACTAACAGACGCAGCAATTAAAACCACAAAAACACTGAAAAAAGAAGTCAGTGTTTGGTTTGTCTGTAATAGGCTACTGTAGAAACATGGTGGTGCAACAGGCCTTTTTTTTAGTTGATAATACACTAAAGAAAATACAGTTATTACATTATATTCCATTTTTGCCAATATGTCCCCCTAAATCCTACAAACTGGACCGCTAACTTGTAGTTTTTCTGGAGATATCACCACATTTTCGTACTGTACGTAAAAAAAAGCAGTACAACACTTGAGTCTTTCTCGAGTTGTCAATGTCAAAAGTGAACTTTTCCACTCAGCATGTCTCATCATTTTCCAAGTCTCTGCAGGAAGTTTGTGTTGTGCCCCAAGTGTTGTGTGCGACATCAGAATGAGGCGTGAATGGGACGAGGCAGCAGAGGGAGCTGTTGCATCAGAGTGAGGAAGATGAGAATCTGTATAGCCCTACAGAGGGAAACCTGGCACTGAATGTTTCGAGAGCAGTTGTGTGGGATCGTTTCCGTCTTTGAAATTCAATTCCACACACAAATTTCAGGCATTCGTGACAAGCAGACATCTTTACGTGTGGATTCTTGTTCGGCATTACGTCCACACAGTCCTTGATTGATTTGAAAACTTGACATTTAATTCTGACTGTGGGGCAGCTCATCGTGTCAAAACTGGAGTTTACTGCCGTTATACATTAAACTGACCACATCACTTTCTTACTGTTTATCTCACGCTTGCTGCTCTACCTTTGACTCTGTAGTTGTTGGACTTCCTACAAGGAAATCCACTCTACAATAACCAGCAGGCAAAGGTCATGTTGTCTCTAGACTTCTCCTCAGGGCCAGTAAAAACAGATGCTTCTGTATGTTGAGCAATCCAAACAGCCGCCTTTGACCCCGCTCCTCTTTTCTGGAGTTCCTCCAATTTCAAAGAGAGGGATACTCCACTGTTTTCAAGTCGCCTTTCAAAAAGAAGGCCATAAGAGGAAGTGGAAAAATAAATCCACTGTTGAATGGGACATCATCAGACACTCAAACCAGAAGTAAATTGTATAAATTATTGTTATTTATATCTTCAGATTGAATCTCGGGTTTATTATTGCACTGCTCATTTTTTTTTCTTAAACTATCTGCAAGGTGTGAAGTGGCAGGTGCAGCAGTGAGGAACCTTCATTTAAAGGTAGATAGATGGCCAAACAATCACTTGGAGTAAAATCGAAAACAAAAGCAAAAGGAAAAAATGACGGCAATATAAATTAGTAACTTTCCTGTCATGGTACAGTTTCCTGACGTCAAACAATAAAGAACTGCATCAGAAACTGAGACTCTTGAGCTGACGATGTAATGTGGTCTACGTCACACTCCATCACGCCAGTCTGTAACTGATTCAGATCAGTGAGACGACCAAGCTCCCTCCTCCTGCTCTCAACCACATCAGTGACATTATTCCACCACAAGGTCCTAGGTGACATCATGATTATATGAATACAAAAACGGGCACATACTGTATCACCATGGCAACAGCCGAACGACAAACAACTCTCTCTTTCTCTCGTGCGTTTTCCCTCTATGAGTGAATGAATTGTTAAGGTAAGTCCTTGATGCCTGAGTGTGAACTGAGCTTATTATGTTAGTGCTTCTGGTTGTAAAGGAAGGAGAGGAGGAAGGAAGGAAGGAGAGGAAGGAGGGAAGAAGGCAAGGAAGGAAGGTAAAACAGAGTTCCTGTCTTTGCAGCGCAGACAAATGTCACAGTCTTACTTTCACGAACAATGGCCTGACCCACTGACTCCGCTTTCACGTTATTGTTCACAAACTAACAGAGCTGTTGTCCAAAACAACAGTTGATGTTTTGTAAATTTTCAGGTGTCGATCAGAGACTCTCTGCTATTGATTATTGATAGGAGTGTATAAACTCATCCAAGTTCTGAATCTTTCTCTCCTTCAACTGAATTCCATCCGTTCCACTTTTGTTTCGTTTTTTTACTCTTTCAGGCCAGTTTGAGTGTGCTGACAGGGAACGTTGGGACTGTAACCATGGTGACAGGGTTGAGGACGGCAGCCTGTCCAACCAGCTGGGGGTGGGGGGCCAGCACTGCTGTGGGCTTTCCTAACGACGGGCTGCCCTGGCTGATCACAGCTGCGCTGTTCACCTGGGCTCCATTAGTGTTAGCTTGAGGATTCGCCTGGACGTGCGGCAAGGTGTGATGGGCAAAAGTGTGGGTGATGTGGCCCACCATGGTGGGCTGGGAGACAGACACGCCCTGGGGGTAGAGAGTCGGGAGGTGGGATGGCAGTGGACCTCCCAGGTGAGCCACCGGGTGGACGGTGATGTGTCCGATGGGCTGGGCGGCTATCGGCTGGTGGGTGGCGGCAGCTGGTGCTGCTGCAATTGGCTGGGGAATGGAGGTGGTGGGGCCGGGTGACGGGGCAATGTGCGTTAGGTGTTTGAGGTGATTAGCTGGAAGGCCATGATTGACAGCCTGGATGACTGAAGGGTGGGAGACGGCGGCATGAGCAATGACGGTGGGCTGGACCTGCATTGCTGGTTGCTGAATAGGATGGGAAGGCTGCGGAGGGGGCGGACCTGGAGCCGGAGCAGGCGCGATGGCTTGAGGGGGAGCAGAGGGGGAGGGCGTGGTCAGGACTCCAGAGAGAGGCAGGGTGGCGTGCTGGATTGATAGGTGGGGGGTGAGGAGCGGCTGGGCTTGTAAGATGGCAGGTGTTGGTTTGGGGAGGGACGTCGTAGCAGGGGGAGCGGGAACATCCTCGTCAATGTCCTGCTCAAAGTTGTCTTCTCCTTCTGTGGGTCAGAGAGGAAACTGTTAGTCATCATGATACAATCCAAGAAACAGTACCGTGTGCGTGTGTGTTTACGTGAATGTTTATGTAAACATAAAGTCTGCTGAGACACAAAATGTTAACTGACATTCAAACTGTATCTAACTACACCCAGAGGAAAACATGAGGACTTTGGATCAACGTGCGAGACTAAACAGCAGCTATGATCATCGTCTCTCTCTCCCTCCCTCTCTCCCTCTCTCCCTCTTTCTCACACACACACACACACACACACACACACACACACAAACACCCACATGCGCTCTCATGGATGGAACTGCATACGCATCCCGTGGAAACCCACACCTGTGCGCAGATGTTCAATGTGTACAGTATGTCAGAGCGTCACATGAACTCATGCGGCTGGATGACTTCTCACTAGGCTGAACGAGAGAAGTGCTTTTGGGCACACAGGAGATCCTGAGAAGCCTGGACGTATGTGTGTGCATGAGAGTTACCATGTGAGGGTGTGTGTGTAAACTTCTATTTAATAAATGCCAGGGAAGTAAGTTGTTAGGAGCATCCCTACTCCCTTCTATAAAAAAGTGCTTTTACACTTCTTGTGATTGGTTCTGTAGAGGAGTATCAGGTATGCATGTGTGTCTGTACCTGAGGCTGTGGACGTGGAGGCCTGGTCGTCCTCCGGCTGGATGGTCTGTCGGAGGACTCTGTCGATCTCGATGGCGTCCATGCACTGGCTGAGCTCGTTCTTCAGCTCGGCCAGCCGCTGCTGTGTGGCGATCTTCTCTCTGGCCAAACGCTCCATCTCGTGCTCAAACTCCTTCTCCTTACGCTTCAGAGTCTTGCAGGGGAGACACAGACGGCAGAGTAGATGAGGATCATTGGGACATAGACAAACACCATGACATACTTCTTATGGACTGTCACTCTATAGTTCAGAAAGTGGTTTGTGGTTGACACATCAATTATAAGGCCAGAAGAAAACGTGAAACATAGATCTGTTACAGTAGTTGTTACATTTTGCATAATATTGATTTCCACAGCATTATTTTTAATCAGTACAACAGTCATTCAATGATCAACCTCGGTCACTTTGAGTTCCTCTTCAGCAATAAATAACGGCCTCAGTTCTGATCAGTACTGCTTTGTTGTTTTTCCTTCTGTGTTAAGCTGCTTTTAAAGAAGTTTGCAGAAGTTTTCAATAAAAGCTTTTAAGGGAAGTAGAGGGTTTATGCCCCCTGAATACTGGACATGTGTTAATATGAAACAGATG
Source organism: Epinephelus lanceolatus (assembly GCF_041903045.1). Lineage (NCBI taxonomy): Eukaryota > Metazoa > Chordata > Actinopteri > Perciformes > Serranidae > Epinephelus > Epinephelus lanceolatus. Next base: position 32,042,320 of record NC_135744.1, read on the forward strand.
GAGGAAGTGTTTGAATATCACTGTGAGTTTGCACCTGCAAATTAACACGGAAAACAGGAGCAGATCATAAAATGGGGAAACAGGGTAATAAAACATACTTTTAAATATGGGGGGAAACAGAAACAAAGAGCTTGTTCTGTCTGAGGTGACTATTACTACAAAAATGTATCTTCAGGCTATGAGTTAGTTTGAAATAATTAAGAGAACTGGTATTGCAACAGAAAGGGAAATAAAAAACAACCTTCTTTCTCTGTGCAGTCTTAGCCACTCCCATGTTTCCCATCTTGCACAATCCTGAAACACAACGTTCCCCATGCTCTCTCAGTTTCACACACGAGCAGGACGGCACGCAAATTCAAGCATGTTCACACTGCTTTTGTTGATGTTGTCATCTATTTAAGCTCCTCCCATTTCCTGGATATCCTGCTTGTTTTTTTGAGGTCAGAGCGAGAGTAAACATCCTGCTATGTTTTAATTCCACCAATCACTCGAGTTCTTCATCATCCCTACAATTCTGATGTCACTGGATTACTGCAGCCTGACTGTTAAGACTGAATGGAAGCATTAATACTGAGCACAGTCACTGTCATGCGCTCAGCTGCATGTGTGTTAGTAGATTTGGTAGTAATGAAGCAAGAAGTACAAACGCAGCAAGAGACACTGAAGGAAAGAAAACTAAACAGAAAGATTTAGAAGGAGCGTTTCCAGCCCCACCATGCCGTCTCTGTGACCCAGTTTCTGTTTAGGTCAGCTGACGCGTGAACACCAAACAGTACGACAGGCTAAGGACATTAACAGATTACTAGGGAGGAATGAGGGAGAGTGGGGGAGGAGGAAGGTACAGGAGGGAAAGGAGTGGGTAAAGAGGGGCATGGAGGGGTGGGAAAGGAAGGGGCTCAGGGATTATGTTAGCGACCAGAGACAGAAATCAGTCAAATGCTGGTACATTTTGGCTGTGTGTTGCTGGTTATGTCATTACATTACTGGATAACTAAATATCCAGTTGACTTGTTGCAGAGTCGACATGAATTCTGGGAGAAAGACAAACTGTTCTCTGTCCTACTGGTGCAACCAAAGAGAAAATAATGATGGAAATTACAAGACAGAGGACATAAAGTAAGCACATGATCCTACTACAGGAAAAAAAGCTGTGTACTCTCTGTGGGCATGTGATGGCCACGCACAGGTTCACTCTCCTCACAGCCAGATTCACAGCCCTCTTTAATACCAGTCCTGACCAGGTGAACTTTGCCATCTTGTAACAGCTCAACATTTCTTATGCAACTTGGGCTGCAACTAATGATTATTTTAATTGTAGATTTATCTACGGATAACTTTCTCGATTTCAGGGTTGGAAATTAGCACCAGCCACCAGCCAAACATTGGTAAAACATGTAAGTGGTTGCTAGATTGACATCACTCACCAGCCTAAAACAACAACTGAGTGGCTGGTAGATTTTAGAATCCACCAGCCACAGTGGCAGGTGGCCTAAAAAGTTCATTTCCAACTCTGCGATTAATCTATTAGTTGTTTGGTCTTTAAGATAACGTCCATAAATTACTTGTTTGTCCAAAACCCAAAGATATACAGTATACTTTCATAAAAAAAATGTTGATCAAATTAGTTTGCGCTTAATGTAACAATTGACAAGTAATTACTTAAAAGTAACTGATCCATCTGACTGTTTAGGTTTTGAGCAGGAGGTGTCAGAAAAGTTACCAAAAAGATAACTGGCTTGTGGCAGCCAAGCATTCACAGCAACGTCGCTTTTTGATCCTTCGATGTCGGCCCTTGCTATCATTGTGAAGCAGAATTCACCAAGCGCTGTATTGTTCTACCACTAACAGGGAACATGATACAGGTTAGTTTTACCCTACCCCCATGTGCCCCAACACATAAAGCCTTTTACCATAATTGTAGGGACAGCTTTAAGGGGTCGTACGTGAAGAGAAGGTGGTTTTAGAGGAGACAGCATCATGGTATTATGATAAACCGGCGTATTTAAAACTCCAGACAGTGTGATTTTCAGTACAGTAAAATACAAATGCTCATCCATCTATTAAACTCATATGGAGATTCTGTACTAAGGATGTATTGTGTGTAGCTTTATGGGTGTCGGTTTCAGTGTTGTTTTGTTTGACAGGTAAGTGGTAGAGCAGATAGCCTATGTTTTAGTTTTGTTATTCTGGGTGGCCTTCCACCACAGTTAGTTAGTTGGGGTGTTTATTTTGTTGGTGACAGGTCAGAGTTTTGTTTTAATTGTTTTATGGTTTGCCGTCACCCGCCGCCCTTCCCTGAGTTTGTTATACTTAAATGTAATTCACCGCCGAGGCTCCTTCCGTGAAGCCCGATTTTCGGGTTGTGTTGCAGAGCCTGCGAGCGCGTTTTCTTTTTGTGTGCCACTTTTTACAAAAGCGTAGCTTGTGTTGTTTATTTTGTGTATGAATAAACAGCAGCTTGCCTTATTCACTTCATTGTTTGGTTTTATGTTGCTTCCCTTACCCCTAGACACATACTGGGTTGTAACAGGTGCACATCACGTTCCACCAGAAGTCAGTCTCTACTGGTGGAACAGGAAGCTGAACTGACAAAGATGGCGACTGCCAGTAATGGGGATAACATTATGGGACTGTAAACAACCAGCAAGCAACGGCAGAGATATAACGGAGGGAAAAAAGCATCTTTTTACATGCAACTTAGAAAAGTAAGGGTTTATTTTGACCAAACCAGAGTTGGTGTTTGCTGGAACAGAGGACTAACTAATTAAACAACTAATAAGACCAACTAATACAGTTTTGGTGAGTCTTATTTTGTTACTGTCAAATTTGAATGAAGTGTGTTTTACGATGAATTAGCAAGGCAATTAAGCTAGTCTTAGTTCAATGAAAGAGATAAACTTGGTGTCAGAAGGTGTGCCATTGTATTTCTCTGTTTAATAAGGAAAACTGGTGTAAGAATATTAACTTTCTTGACATGTTGTGAGTTTATTTTCTATTTATTAGACTGAGAAAGCTACTTGAGCTCGCGGAACGTAGCAAACTTGCCAGTCAGGGCGTGGGGTGGTTAGGTAGCACCATGCACAAATACCGCCATATTCAATATTCCTGGGAGAAATTTCAGAAAGGTATAAAAGGTATGACAAAATAGATATTGGTGACACTCCTGTTCATTTCTGTATTTACAAGAAGTTATTCCAGTTGCTTCATGTCTGTTATTTCATGTCTGACTTTATTGTGCATCTGCTGCATACACACCCTCCCTGGATATATCCTCCCTCGACAAGACTTCAAGACAAAGCATGACACTACTGACACACATATGGTCACACAGCCGACAGATATTCTTTGAAACACAGACATTTCCTAGCCCCGTCTGGCCACCGAGGAGCTACAGTTACTTGTGTATATGCGCATGTGCAACCATGAACATCACTTCAAGGTCTTCAAACCCAGACACCATTAGGCCTGCAGCAAATCACCAAGGAAACAGCTGTCACCCATAGCAGTTTCCTTGGCAACCTCATCCGTGAGGATTTGGCTGCTCGAGCAGCAGTTTGTAAAAAACATAAGGAGCAATCTAATTGGGTGAAGCACGGAGGTAATTACATATAAGGAGTGATGTGACTGGACGGTTGCCAGTCGGGTGCTTCAGATCACTCCCAGCCTTCCTCCTCTACACTTCCATCCCACACCCCCTCTCCTTCTACTCCCCCATCCATCGCTCCCTTGACACCCTTCCCCCCTTTTCCCCCTCCTCCTCTGCTTCATCTATGCCTCCTTTATCCTTCCTCTTTCAAGACGTGCTCTCTAAAAGAAAAGGTGAAAATGACTCCAGTGTGATAATATTTGGCCTGACAGGCGTCAGTGCCTTCCTCACAAATGCATCGTGTGGACAATGGACATGTGATCTTCACAAGGTTGACATGAGGACAAGGCATAAAAAAAAAGTGTCCGATAGAAGAGAATGGAAAAGCTTTGGCGCTCCATCATCCATAACCACCGACAAAAACACCAGTGTAACCAGGATTTGACTGGTTTAGTCTTTACATCAAACAAACACACTCATACACACTCTCCTATGCAGACAAACATGGGAGGAACAGACTACAGTGCCCTGGCCACCTGCCGCCTGTTGCCATGGTTACCGAGAGACAGCAGGGAGACACCAGACCGGATGGACAAAAAGGCTGAGGCAAACAGGGGTTAAAAGACAAAGAACATGTGATGCATCTGTTGCAGATCTGTATCTCTTCCCCTGTTATAACCATGGAAACACTGCTGTACCCGCTAACTACCAGCATCTCTCTGCAGTCTAGAGGTGCAGAGCGGAGTGGGTGAGCTGCGGTGACGTCACTGGGCTTGCGCTAGCCATGTGCTCAGATCTCACATGGCTCAGGGAGGGGGAGAGAGAGGCTGAGGTTTACAGGGGGGGAAAGGAGGGAGTCATTCATCGACAATAAAACCAGCTAATTACATTATAGACCAGAGGAGAAGGTGGTGGAATATACAGAGTAGCTTGGGATTAGTGCAGCCGTGTTAGGTTGCCTTGGTGAATAATTCAATACCGTTGTTATGGACTTTGGAAGAATCACATTGTGTTGATATCAACAAATTGTGTCATTATCTTTCAAAATGTACGTTAACTAAATTAAAGATTCCAGCTACACTTTACTTTAACACTAATAATTTTACTTATATCATTTCCCACATTTTAGCCACATCTTAATAATAAGAAAAATATTCTTTTTAATATTGTGTGCACTGTGCATCACCCTGTTAACCAGTCTCTGCACGACAGTGTGGGCTGGAGAAAAATACTGTCAGCAACTGTGAGTATCTTCTGGTGTGTGGTTACTAAGACTGATGAGTGATTATTTACACTATTGATTATTCTGCTGGTAATTTTTTTGAATAAACAATATTGTTGATTGCTTACTGTGTATAAAAATCCCAAAATGTGTGATTTGCAGTAATATAAAATAGAGAAAAGCAGCAAATCCTCACATTAAACTAGCTGTTACTGATTTGACATTGATGCTTGATAAATCTTTCAATTGACTACTTGATTCACCAACTGTTTCAGTGTTAGTGGCTATTGCCATTATGTACACTGTTGGTATTTGTTTTTGTGGCTGATGAATAGTGACCTGCCATGTGTAACTTTCTTTAAAAACATGGAAACTTAAAGTAAGCTGTGCAGTCTCAATTTCCTCACCAGCAGCTTGGCTCTGCCTCAAAACCATCATCATCTTGTGTCAAAGACTGACGCAAATCCCAGTATGTTGCTGAAGGCTGGCCCAAGATCTTGCAGCTAGTCTTGCTTTGAACAAGTTCTTCCATCTCGCAGCCTAATTTAGTTCTTTTCCACTGACTCTACATTGCATATTCCACTGAACTCAAAATCATGAAGCTTCTACTCCACAAAACAGGAACCACTGCATCTAGCTCCAGGCTACAATTCATTTCTGCCACAGTGCAGACATCCTCAATCGTCTTCTTTTGAAGACTGAAAACTCACCTCTTCAAGCTACACCAGTCCCTCCCCCACACCACCCTCAGCAATGCAATGTTATTTCTCTACACAACTACAATATGCTTCAACAAAAATGTTTATGCTTGTTCATCCTTTACACAACGCTTCCACTGGATAAGAATCTCACCAAAGTATGTTACAAAAATAGTCGTTACATTGGAGTTACTCACCACTTTCTTACAGGCTGATTCCCCATTATTTGGCAGATGCCATATCATAGTCACAAGAGGCTAACCAACACAAAACAGCTTAACGGATAACAAAACAGGCATTGTATATCAATTATAATGGACCAAAGCCTGTGCTGTTCCCAGAGCTGAACCAATTACTTCAAGACCGGAGAAAGATGAAAACAATAAGATGAAAAACAAGACGTGAGTAGGACCCAAAATATTGTGTTGGACCGCATCAGTATGTTTAAGAAGTGTTCCACTTGTGGGAAGATGATGTTTGTATAAAACTGCAGAAAGACATTTATACTTTTGAAACTTACGTTACATGACCAGAGAAAAAAGAAAAAGGGCTGTGGTATTTGCTTTTCCTCAAGAGGTAGAAAACCTACAGCTAACAGAATGCATTGCGCCAAACTGAACCGATAAATGCTCTCCCTGGTGGGTGACATGATGCGAGCTGCCCATTTGAAACTATTATGGCAGCGGGATGTTAGCTAACAATCTCACATCACAGTTAAATGGTAAGCTAAAATATATTTAGGAAAATATTTGAGACAAAAGGCAAGGCAGTAATACAACCTTGGTTCGTATTATATCAGCACTGCTTAGTTTTACTGTTTGTTTTTCAGCCTTCGCTTTACAATGCAGGAACAGTATGACGTCCACTTCCTGTTCACAAAATCCTCATATTACAGCTAAACAGTGTACTAAAATATGTTTCTGAAGACATTTTGGGCGACAAACAGAATCTTGGCTAGTTTATATTTCACCAGCACTGCCTGGTTTTACTGTTTGGTCTGAGTTTGGGGTGGGGGTCTCTCTTGATCTGCCTTTATACACTTTGTGTCCATATGCCGAAGTACAATCTGATGTTCGAGCTACAGCCCTAAAGCCAGCAAAAATCCACTGGATGACACTGATGATTTGAGCTGGCAAATGAGCAAGGAGATCTGGTTTAGTTATGATATAGTTATGATACAAAGCTGTTTGTAAATCAGTATTCCTTTTAGGCTTAGCCTCACCATGCTGGGAAAGTTGAGAAAATATAATAAAACTCTACCTGTATGTAACGCAAAGCACTGCGGAGAACACTGAGGTTGGAGGTTTTCTTCTCATCGACATTTGGAACGTTCTTCTTCAGCGTCTCAAAACACTCTTTGAGGTGCGCTCGTCTGAAGAGTCAGAAATGAGAAAGGGACACACTTTTAAATACAGCTGTCATTAGCTTACAGGAGAACATTTACCATTTATTCAGTCAGTCATTTGTTTAAGAGGTTAACCAAGTTCTAGTCATATATAGAGACCTCGTGGCTTCAATTTGCAAGCTTCAGAAGCATTAATGGTTTTGTATATAAACACAAAAACACAAAATTTGGTGTGTGGTGGTGAAGCTATAAAAAACAGGGCTGCTTTCCTTAATTCCCAATGAGATGACACTAATTCCAACAATGAGAAATTGAGTATGACTAACCTGTTCTTCTCCAGTTTATTATGCACCTCTCTAGTCCCCGCTCTGGAAACAAAAAATAAATAATCAAATACAACTATTAACCCATCTTCACTCATATATCAACTCTAACACACACACACACACAAACTGACCCTCCTGGTCTCCTCTTTCCTTCCATCCCCCTCAGGTCCTCCATCGTCACTCCATTAGGCCGCGGCTGAGATGAAGGTGGAGCTTGATGGGGAACCAGTGCATGTTGAGAGCCAGAGCCATTAGTGCTGATGGAGGTTGAGTACTGAATCTGAACCTGAGGCTGTGATTGGCTGGGCTTTGCATCAATCAGCTGCGGACTAGTCTCTAACTTAATGGGGGCAGTTTCTACCTTAATCGGGGTAGTCTCCAACTTAACCTGGGCAGTCTCTACCTTTAGTTGGGCAGTCTCTACCTTTATCTGGGGGGTGCACAACAGGTGAGGAGAGGCCGGCTGCTGCTGCTGTGGAGGGGAGGAAGCGTTCTTGGCTGGTGGCGAGCCGTTGAGGGAAGTTGCCGCCGCAGCAATCTGCGTTGTGAGGGGAAGGCGTGGGACCGAGGGCGTTGCGGTGACAACTGGAACCATTGGGATGACAGCGATGGGGACTTGAGGAGGTGGGAGAGGGGGGGGCGGAGGGGCGGGAAGGTGATGCGACTGTTGGCGGTGAGCGTCATCGCCCCAAGTGATGTGGTTGGCTCTGACTGGCTGAGACGACGAGGTCACAAGTTCCACTCGCCTTGACTCCTCCTCCCTTTTGAGGAGCTCCTTGTCGTTGCGCTGCTCCTCCTCTGTGAGTGAACATTGGAAAATAACAGATAACAACAAACAAGTTAGGAGAACAGAAGATGGACGTAAGGGGAGACAAACAGGAAAGATCACCTGACAACCTGCCCTTGGTTCAGATTTAAAACAACTATGACTGACCAGTTCCTGTGGTTAAATCTGCCTTTCATGACCTCATTGATGCATTGACACAGGTACATTAATACTGTGTGTAGTGAGTGCTCTACACACTTCCAGTTTGGAAATCATTAATGACTCCTAATTCTTGAACCAAACCCAAAACAAATAATATAAATTCCATTCAGGAAATCTAAGCTGTTTCTTTGTTTTGCTACAGCTCCCTTTGTCAGAGTGATGTCACTTTGTTTGATTAGTGAAAATCTCAATACTATGTGCACACAAACACAGAAAAAGCATGATGTCATCTGGGAATCAGATTGTTAGGGGGGGGAATAATCACAGAAATCATGTCTGCATCCGTTTCCTGACTGCAGAGAACCCCCCTCTGTCTGTACTGTGATTGGACCGCTCCAGCACTGGGCACGCTGGGTTTCGTCAGGGCCGTCTGACCAACAGCAGCGGACTGTTGTCAAGGAGCCACTCTGCTGGGTCAACTGGAGTTGGCACCATGACAACATGTAAATGAAGGACGAAACAAAAAAGCCACAAAAATAAAATTTAGAAATCACATCGTGGGACGGAGCGTTCCCACGCTTTGCTCGTGTTGCGTATACAGACTCGTGCCAGCACACATATACACATACACACACACACACACACACACACACACACATTTAATGGTATGAGTGAGTAGTTATTGCACACTGTAGCAGACAGACTCAAAGCAGTGTGGAAAGCCCTCCGTTACCATGGAAACAGCAACATTAGAAACAGAAGATCCCAGGGATTCCTCTAACCTGCACGACGCCAACACACGGCGCAGCTATCACCAACATTATAAAAAAATAAAAACACCGCATGCCAACATGCCCGGCTGCCTGTTAAGTAACACTTTCATTTCTTCTCTGCGTGAAACTGCAAACCCCATGATGACGCAATCCTCTCTCACCTAGGGCAACAGTTCACCTCAGAAAAAGCCTGCACTGTTAAATCTGATGGTGTACGACCACAACAATTTCTCTGCACTTTTTTGGGAATCATATACTTTTATTTAATTTGGGAATCTGACAACAATCCAGCGGTCTATTAATAGTGCTGCCACAGAGTAACAGTGTTATTCCTCAATTATTCATGTGCTCACATCTCTTTTAACTCCTGCTGAGCAGAGGGAGTCAGACCTGCAACTCCCTCTTTCTGTGAGCATTATGTTTAGCCCTAAATAGGAGTGAAACAAAAATAATAATAATCTGCCTGAATTGGTCATTCTGTGGTTTCAGATTCTCCAGTGTGAGTATGTGTGTCATATGTGATAGCCAACAAAGCAAGGCATTTAGAGACTCACTTTGAGCTCTGATAAATAGAGAACACATACATACACACATTATTGTCTGAAATGTTACAGTATAAAAAAGAACTGATCAATGAATTGTGAAAACAATAACTAGTTGCAGCCCTAATCACATCATTCCAGACATTTATTTTATCCAGTCTCTGAGACAAAAACTAAAATATTTATCAAAGTGTTTATAAATCATGAACGTTTTGGTCTCCTGTTATGTATATCAGACAAACACTGATCACTGCTTTAGATTTTGCATGCTCCTGCCTTATGGTGATACACACTGATATTGGAAAATGTCCTCTATGATATAATGATTATGATGACAACCATATAAATTCCACAAAGGGGCCAAAGTGCAGAAGTAAAAATAATGTCTGATATACTGTGCAAATAAAACAGAAAGTGAGAGCACATGGAAATATTTGTGTGACCCAGTCTGTTCTTCTAGCTTTTATAGTATACTCCACACACACCATGCTCCAGATTGTCAAGTGCATGCAAACGTAAATTACATAACTTCTGCATTGAAAGAGGCTGGGGCTGGGTGGGGGTGAGGAGGGAGGCTGCCCTACTTACCCCCCTTTCTCTCTCTCTGACCCGCCACTGTCAGTCGACTGAATGGGAAGGGCGGGGACGAGGAGTGCGTGTGTATGTGCGCGTAGGTGTGTATCTGAGAGAGGAGAGGGGCAGTGTGCACGTGGTCTTTGTGGGCGGATCCTAGCACGCGGTAGGGCAAGTATGCGGGGGGGAGGGGGTTGATTTGTCTGACACGTCATCAGAGGGGAGAAACACAAAAAGCAGCCCCTTGTCTCCCTTTATCAACTCATTGATCATTGTGTCGATTGACAGCTCATCGGTTTCACATAATTATTAAATGAGGAAAATAAATAATGTATAGCATATGCACGCGCGCAGATATGCAAAAGGGACGGGGTGAGCGCGTGAGGGCCCGCCCCAGTGTGTGTCATAAGATAGCTGAGCAATGTCAGGGTATTATGTAAAGAGCAGCCTCTGCTCGCCACCGCCCTGCCGGTGCTCGACGGACAATAAACTGGGGCAAATCGATTTGAAAAGCTCTTTTCAGGACAGATATGTGGAGCTCTGGTGAAAATAATCACTATTTTAAACCTAATTATTTTTATTGTATTAATAAAGTATAAAAGCAATAAAGTGCACACTCTGCAGACAGTTGCTTTATAACAAAGATACTACACTTAAACGCACCACAGTTTACTGACAGGAACTCCTCTGCCATACCTTTCACACACACATACACGCACACACATGTACGGTGAGTCACTGGAGTGTTGAAACTGTCACACACACACACACACACACACACACACACACACACACACACACGCCGAGAGCGCGCAAAGTAGTTCGGAAAACAACTTTAGCCGTTTCCGCATTAACGGCAGACAAATGTGTGCAACAACTGACGACTCAGGAATCACCGAGACTTTGCAGTGACTTCAGCCTCTTTTTTGGCGTTAACCCAGAACGACAAACAAAAACTACAAACGCTTCCGTTCATCATAGGCGGGTCGGTTGAAAAATATAAGCCCAGTCGTTGGAAGTAACTGGATACGGTCCGCACAAAAATCAGTTTAGGATGTAGCACACAGTGTTATTTAGTGTCATGTAAGCTGAGCACAATGCACCAGACTGCTGTTGAACTCACCACGTGTGATCTGTTGTTGCTGGGCTTGCCATTCCAGATATCTGGCCGCCTCCAAAAGTGTATCGATGCTCATTGCGCGTAAACCCTCACGGCAGGCGACCCGGTGGCCCGGGACGAAAGGAGGAAAAAGACCGAGGGGGGGTAGATGGTGTCCCGGTAGGAAGCGCCGTGTGCACGGTTCACACCCGCAGGCCCGAGCTCCTCGTCCGCTGTGTTTCTCCTGAAAGCAGACGGTCAATTTTTAATCCGGGCGAACGCAAAGTAGATCCTCGCATACGTAAAAAATAGGATTGCAACAAGATGGCGATGCGAGCACGGGAATACACACAACAAGGCGAGTCGTGTTCTCGTTAAGGCCCGCCCCTCCCGGATTCCTGCCCCGCCCTGTTACTACGGCCTCCGACAAAACCCGGCGACCGCATCACGCCATCCTACTCCGCGCTGTCGTTAGCCGCTAACCGTTAGCCCTCCCCAAATCACAACACTGGCATTACCCCTCTCAAAACTAATATTTAGTAATATCTAGAAGCTCCTGGAGCAAAGCAGACTCACGGTGTACTCGCCTATTTTCGTGGGAATCGAGAAAGGGAAGTCCCGTCAAAGTCACAGGTCCGCCATGTTTTCTTCCCGACCGTTGGCCCGCAGCGCATGAAGAACAATCAGGCGCCAGCGAGCCAATCAGCGCTCAGAACAACAAGGCATGGTGCTGGTCCACATGGGCACCCGCCCGGCCCGAGCGCGGCTCATTTGCATGGCGAGAGCGTGACTGGCCACCCTGCTGTCTCGAGATCAGAGCTGTCAATCAAACGACAAGGGGCGGAGTTTACTGTAGTGTCTGTGGGTGAGCAGTGATGAGAGGCGGCTGACCAGAATGTACTATTAATATGATTATTATCAAATATCCTGATGTTTAAGCCTCAAATCCTAATCAGTAATACTAAATTAAAAGGTTTTTACCAAATAAATACATATGAGGATTAATTATACACCATAGGTATTGCATATTTACAATTAAGATGGTGTGTGGGATAATGACAAGACAGTAATTTTTGTGTAATTGTTGTGTTTTGGAGGTCCATACTGAGGTTAACATTTAGATGAACAACTATTATGTGATGTAGGCTACTGTAATTTATATTTTTTGTTTCCCCTAATTGTAACATTGTCACTTTGTGTCACTTTGTGGGGGGGGGGGGGGGGGGGGACGGGACCTATAAGCAATTTTCTTTTCCACAGAAAAAATAATTTATAATATCAAGCAGCAGCAAAAAGACCTTAAGGACATGTCTGATCAATTTATTACCTGATAATTCTAGTCTTTCACAAAAATGTGTCTACAGAGTTGTTTTTTTATTAATTATTTCATCAGTGTTCATTTTGTTCTTTTTTTAATAAAAAAAAACTTCCCTTGTTGCCAGTTAACCGCCTCTTTTCCAGATTTTTTTCATTTCACACCCACTGTTTATCTCATGCATGGAAAAATATGTTGCATCACAAGGATTTTCTCCTTCTCCGCAGTTGCTCATTATTTCCATGTGGTACTTCTTCTGTTGCATTTTGTGTCTTTAATGCTGTGACTTATGTTGGATATGTTGTGTTATTTGATCATATGTAACATGTGACAGCTGTGCTGGATTATGCAGTATATCTCCCTCTGGGGAAAAGTAAATCTTATTTTAGTGTTATGATTAATGGTTTATATTACAGTGTTGTGCCTGTCTATATACTGTATACAGATGCATGTATGTGGTGTGTGCGTTGCTGCATGGTAACAGTCTTTGATTGGATGCCGCTCAGTCATATATATCCTTTACCACATCACAGGGTCTCACTCTCTCAGCCAATCAAAGCAGCAGCCCAGGGGTACATAAGAGCTGCCTCCTCCACGCCATGCGCCTTGCCTGCACATACAAACCTACTAACACCAATACTATGTTGACTATCAGGCCACATATTATCTTGTCCAGTTCGCCTGGGGAAAAAAATCCTAAAACTTCCAATAATGGGAAACAAATGCATGTGTGGGTGTGAGGGGGGGTGTGAGTCATTTTGCAACAGGCTGTATGGCAGGATGGATGACAGAAAATGAATCAGGCAGGAAAGGGGGAGGAGGGAGAGAATAGGGAAGGGAGAGCTGCTGCACATGGTAAGCACATGAGCTGCACGAAAAAAAAGTCTTTACGGATGTTATGCGTATATAGAGGGGAAAAAAGGGAGGAGGATGAGGGGGTTGGCTTGGAGAGACACAGAGGGCGGGAGGGATGTGAAGCTGGGACGGGGCTGACCCAGTTAGAAGTGCTGCATCACTATTGGATCTACAGAGCAGAGACAAAGAGGAAGCTGTGCAACACAGGAGACTTTACACAGGGAAAGTGTTCAAAGATCAAATGGACTTAGCAAAGAGTGTGTGAATCACAGACATCACTGTTTGGCTGTGATTAAAGTAAAGACTTGAGGATTTGTTTCAGTGTCTGTCAATAGCAGGTGGTTCTAACATTTCTCATGCACATGTAATTTACAATCAAAACTTATTTCCATAACCCAAACACTAAACTTCAACAAAGGTGGTGTACAATGTCTGATTCTTTGTTCAGTTTCCATGGGTGAAAAGTTATATAAACCTCTTGGATATTAACGCATGATCAGATCCTAAATTACAACCCCAATCCTTAACTTGGAAAACATGACTTGCATCAAACAGAACTGAGTTTTTTATTCGATCTTTAAGTCATTGTGAAGTCATGATGAATGTTTCTCCTCTGAAAAAAGAAGATGGTCAGTTATAGTATCTTTTCCATGACACCCATGTGACCACTGCCAACTTGAACTCAATGCAAGAAAGTGGCAGTGTTTTTTTCCTTATAGGGACATGGACCTCTCAACACAAGCTACCACTAGAGAGCGCCACATCCTGTAACATATCTCATCCAGAGCACCTCATCCCATCGTCCTCCTCAGGCTTTGCAGGGATTAGAACACTGGTCACGTAAACTATAGTGGGACTCACGTAAGCTATACTGGGATGACACACAAACCTATATATCAACGCAGGCCCTGCAGTCATCTGTGCCTCGGTCTGCACTTGAAACTACTAGTATGTTTGGATATGTTAATAAAGAAAATCCAACCTGCTATGTGAAATAGTTCAATCACCTCTGAGAGAATCAATAGTGCTGCATCTCACAGAGACAGGCCTGTTGTTCACACTGACCTTGAAATCTCTCGACACTTCCATATCATGCCAAGCTTATCGGGAATCAATGCTGGCTCATACCTCCCTGCTGCTCCTTTCACCTTCTTTGCTATAAATCTGAATCAGTGATAGTTTTGTCAGATGGGGAGAAATGGGTGACCTAGAAGAGATAAAAACAAGAAAGTGAGCTTCCTCTGTTTCTGCCCTGTTTTGATGTCTCTAGCTTACATGAGGGGAAAAGTGTGTGCAAGGCATGAGAGAGTGGTGGCTGGTGGATGTAGGCCAATGTTTCTACTCCACTGCCTCTGTTGAGAAACAGGAGTTTCAGACTGAGACAGGTTTATTATCCTTTCATCAAGTCCCATGAAGCCACTTCTCACATCTCTGCACACACATTTAGCACACAGCTTTCACTCCATCGTACTGTGCACCCATTGCCAACGTCCTTTTACTACATGAACCTTGTGTTGTACCTTGGACTCCTTTTTGGCACCTGCATTTGCCAATGCGCTTTACTGCACCACTCCCCGTTTCTCCACCCTCAAAGAACCTGCAGGACAGAGCAAGGTGTGGTGCTTGCAAGCTTGCCATCCTGGCAACTGTTGCCAGGATACTACCGAGCACAGGGAGAGAGTAATTGCTGTGTGGGTGAGTGAGCAGGTGTGTGCGCGAGCTCAGAATTAGGCTGGGGTACTGTACATAATTGATAAGGGGGGCTGAACCGTCCCTGTTGCCTCCTGATGTCTTTGCCTCTCCAGTGTGAGCTATAGTAGTAAGTAACTGGGCTGTACCTGAGGAATAAATGTCAAAACTTATTACACTGTTCTCCCCATATTACACTTGACATTTTAAGTCCTGGCACCACACCTGTCTATCCCCCACTCATCTTTCATTTAAAAAAAATACTACTAGGTCAGGACTGATCTGTTCTTCCTTTATCTGAATCAGTAAGAGTGAGTCAGCCTCTGACCCTACTCACACTAAAGTTACCCAAAGATGCCAAGAGGCCACAGCGTAGCTCCACAGCCTGATAGTTTTACATAAATTATATTCCGTATCTAGAGCAGCAGTTTTTTTAGTTTTTGTCTTGTGACCCACATTATTTTGATTTTACACTGTCAGACCCGACTGTTTTATTAAATTCAACACTTAAGTTTGTAGGCTACAGGCTGTCATTGGTCTTCACTGGCCTGAATGAACCAGAATGGCAACATTTAGTATCATTACCTGTCACAGCACCGCAACCAAAGAGTCTTTACAGTGACAGTAATGCTTGAGAATATGCTTACAGCTAAAGAAAAACAGAAAAGCATACCATATCAGAGTGGCAATTAAATGTGTCCTAGTAAGAATAAAAAATGTATTTAGATACATTTTTTTTAGATATAGAAAGTTTGCTTGATTTCTATGTCCACTGCATCTACAGGCATGTGACACTTAAATGCAATGCTTATCATGACCCTTTCAAGATAAATTTTAACCAAACTGTTTTCTTAATCTGTATTGCAGGTAAGTGGTGTGTCTATTTAGTTCTGTGCAGAGGTGGGTTTTATGTAGGGTGTATGGTTATTAGAGTGAGTTAGGTCAATCTACATGTTGCCAACAGGTAAGTGCAAGTATAAAGTAAAAGGCAGTATGAGGTTCAGTGGTAGGTTAAATCATTTGTAACATCAGAGATGTGGACTTCAATGTAGAGGAGCTTGACTCATTTTAACAAACATAAGTTGAAAGATGGATAAATCAAATTAGATGAAACATTTGTGGCAATTAGAACTTCATAAATCTAAATGTACGCCAATTTAAGGGCTACTGTTTATATAATTATATTTAAGACATTAAGACTTTTTAAATAACCTGCAGATACTCTGGTTTCCGTGGTTACACAGCCCTTGCAGGCGTAGGTGCACTTGATGTATTTAACATGAGATGAACTGGGAGGTGTGCTGCGGTATCCGACCTCTCTATGAAACTTTGCCGTGGTAAACTGTCAGACTCCCTGAAGTTTTCCTGCATCTCACCACCTTTCCTCAAAGAAAGCAGACAAACAGATCACTTATATTTACAGAATTTTATTTCATTATGTTGCAAACAATGACATCCAGATATATTGATACACAACTTTTACTGTGCGTGTATGTGCATTTGTGAGTGTATGTGTATGTGTGTGTAAAGAGAGCAGTGAGACCACAGAAAGCAGAATGAAAATCCCGTGTGAGGGAGCCCTCAATGGGTTAACAAGGCAGAGATAGCGAGCAAGAGGGCACTGGGCGATTTCTCTGGGGCGACATACACACACACAAACCTCATAAAAGGTGAGCAGACTTTTTCCTCTGTACAACACACTTTTGCTATGGGGCGTGTGCCTGTGCTCTCAGCAGCGTAGGGATCATTAAGGTCCTGTGAGTGTCTACTAGAAAGCAAGTTTGTTAAAAGAGATGAAGTAGTATGAATGAACACAGTGGGTGAGAAGCCTTGCCTCCTCTCTCTCCTCTGACCATCAGAGCAGAGACGGTGGAGAGATTCTCCTGTCGTAATATACAAACACACACACACTCACACAATGTATACACACATGTACACGTGCACTCGCCCACAGAACCTCATGTGATTCAACTAGGGAGCTGCATCTTGCTTAATCTTTTCTTCCACTTGTTTTCATCTTCTCCTGGACAGCTTCCACTCATTCTCTTTTATGCTTACTTCCCTCACACCTTCTCTATCACCATCCACGCAGTGACAGACCACAACAATGGAGGCATGGAGTAAAACTAAACAAAACAAAACCTAAACCCCCTCAACAAGGGGTGCCATTGGTTTTCGTGCACTGTCAGTTAACTGGAATCCACCTGCGCCAGCACACAAGGATATTCACCCTTTGACCTGACAGGAAGTCATGACAACAGTATGCAAATTCGGCAAATTTAACAGTATACAATTTTTTTTTGTTTGATTCACCATGCAAGGAATACTTCTTATCTTTTGAGTGTGTTTATGTGTCAGAGATTGCGTGACATTTATTAAGCGTACCCTACATCCAGAATAATTTACATAAAAGGACAATAGTCATCTTAATAGGGCTGGACCGATGTAGGGGAGGAGGGAGGGAGAGGGGAGTGGACGGGGGAGAAGGTAAAGCGCCATGGTCAACTATGGTTTGGAGTGCGAGAGGTGAAGGGCTGGGCTGGGTGTTAGGATAGAGGGAAGAGGGCTGAGGTGCAGGAGAGGGGTGGGGTAGAGTGGGCTTGGGGGGGGGGGGGTAAGTCAGGACAGGACAGGGTAAGAGATGGAGGCAGTCTCAGCGGCACTCCCAGACTTTGACTGTCTGATCGACGCTGCCTGTCACCACGTAGGGAGCAGTCTTGTGGAAATCTGCAAGAGAGAAAACATTTGTTCAGGTACACTCCATTACAGATAAGCTCGATAATTTAAACCACACGGTTGAAATTAGTTAAATGGGATGTACAAAGTGAGCTTCTCAGCGTGGGTTTAAGTTCAGAGCAGGTTAATGTTAAATGCTATTAATCTCAATAATCACTGTGTCTTACCCAGAGAGGTAACAAAGTGTTCATGGGCACACAGGGTCTTCATGCAGCGTTTGTTCTTGTAGTCCCAGATCCTAATGGTTTTGTCATCAGCACAGCTCACTATGAATCTTCCTCCAGGATGAAACAATACCCCACGCACCCAGTTGTCGTGTCCCACCTGGAGAGACAAGAATAATTACCCACCACTCCCCTCATTCATAAGCAGCAACAGAGACAGGCATAGAAATCATCACTGAGACTGCTCACCAGAGTCATAAGGCAGATGCCAATGCTGACATCCCACATCTTGATTGTTTTATCTCTGGATCCAGAGAGAAGGAAGGGGCCAGATTTTCCACTCTTCTTGCTCTGCAAAACAGAGACACAGGGAAGATGTAAGAAACCAACTGACTACATAAAAGACAATACAGCAGTTTAGTTATTTTCATACTCTAGAGGCGTGGCAATGCCAGTCGGTCTGAATTAATTCTGACTTTTAATGTAGCACCAATATCACATTCAAATCTTACTTTGTAAAATACTTTACTTTGTAACTAAATAATTACAAAACGAATCACATTACCATCAGCCTCAGCTGTGCTTTGAGGTTTACTGCTAATTAGCAAACATTAGCATGCCAACAAACTAAAAGATAGTGAAGATGGTAAACATTATACCTGCTGAAAAGCATGTTAGCATACTGACATTAGCTTTCAGCTCATGGCACAAAAGGTGCTATAAGCTAAAAGCTAAGAACAGCCTCACAGGGCCGTTAGCATGTGAACAGACTGGGCTATAAACATAGATGCAGATATGTAAATGTGATGTTATTAAAAAGCTCACATAAGGTAAATATAAGTATATTTAATTCTTCTTCACACATCAGCTGTTAGTAACAAACAGATTAGTTTGCCTCCGAATTTCCAGACAGTAAAAACGTCTTTTTCCCCAACTTTGCCAGGTTCGGTTTTAATTATTGCAGAGCAAACAAACATGACGTGAAAACCTGACCAATCACTGTAATCTGCTGAGCTAAGTTTGAAAGCCCCTGACTGCATCTAATCATTGGTGACAAACTAAATTACTAGTTAAGATTACCATCTTCACAAAAGGCTCACTGGCTTCATTGAAATAGTGCTTTTTCTGTTGCAGTTTAATAAAAGTGCATTAATGTCTTATGAGGAAGTCATTACTTCAGCACACATGGTTCGCCTTTGCTCTACACAATTGTGGGAAACCCTCCGGCTGAACCCAAATATACACGAACATCCTCTGTAGGTAAAAGTAGATCCTGCAGCAGCTGTACATACCTCTGAGCCTGTGGCCTCCAGGATGGTGGGGTGAGCACTGTCAGGGGCCCAAGCGATACACTCTACCACATGTTCATGCTCCCGCAACTCAGCTTTGCACTCCTTCGAGGCGACCACCCAGACACGCACCGTCTGGTCGTTGGAGCAACTGGCGATCAACGAACCGTCCTGGTTGGGACGCACCATCCTCACCCACTCCCTGTGCCCTGTAAATGTCTTCACACAGTACCTGTAGATGGACACATTGGAATTGAATTAAATCATGAAAGAGCTGCTTTTAGCATAAATTAATCATGAACAATGAAATATTATCAGGGATTAAACTAAGACAATGGGAAGGAGGATGGAAGATACAGATATTAGAGTATGGAAAACAAAGAAAAAACATGCTAAAATGTAAAATTACATGAATCCAAATGTCTTTAAGAGCTTGTGGCTGTAAGAGTTGAAACGACTCTCCCTCACTTACCCAGTGGCCACCTCCCACATCTTGATGGTCTTGTCTCTGGAGGCAGACACTATGTGGTCACCATTTGGCATGATGGCTACAGACGACACGTTGTGATCGTGGCCTGGACGACACAGTCAAGAGTTCAGTTGTGTAAATGGTCTGAGTTCATGTCAATACTTAAACCACCAAGCCAGATGTGCCCAAAGTCACAGTGCCCAAAAGCATTTGAGATTTCTAAAATAAAGCTAACCCTTCATTAGAAAACACTTGGTGTTCAGTTTCTAAAAATGACTAAAACCCACAATCAGAAAAGTCATTTAAACTCATTTCCACTGAAATGTAGCTTATAGGTTTGGGGACCGAAACCCAGCACCACTACGGCACCAGTTCCTATATGACCAGTGCCTACTGGACCGAATCACAACACAGATTTTGGAGCCAGATTGTGTGCATAGCAAGTGTGCAGTTGAAAGAGAGAGAAAGCAAGTGTGTGATGGTGATGCGTGACAGTGACACGGCGGCGACCTGAGCAGAGAGTATGAAACCAATTGTAGCAGTGCAATGTGTGTAGAGTTTAGGCGAATTGTCAGTGAATAAATGCTACAACTCCTCAAGACCCAAGCCAAGTTCCCCTCTCTTGCTTGTTACTTCCTGATTAAAGTGAAGGGGGTTAGCCCCGACGTTAGCAAGTGAAGATAGTCTCCCAATGGAAACTGACAAGGCTCACTTAATGTGAGGTGGTATCGTTAATCATTATTAAATCTGACACCATCCAGAACTGTTTAAAAGTATTATTTTAACACTGGCATCAGGAAAAAAATATATATATACACCTAATCCTAGCAGCTACATAGATGTTTTCCCTAATTTTATTGTGAATCCTCTTATCATGAGCCCCTGATAAATCTGCAGGCCTGTAGCACTGAAACAGTCTCTACAAACTAAAATACTTGTGAACCCAATTATATTAATTTCCTGCATCCATTTATAAACACATTTATTTAGCATAAATAGACCATATAAAAAAATAATTAAGTACTTAAGAAATTGTAATATTTCTAAATAAGACTGCATATAGCATAAGTTGTTTTGTGTATTCACTACACAGGTGCTCTTGTGCTGTAACTAATGTTATCTCTGGAAATATCTCTTACCATGCATTGTTCGGATGCACTCGAACCCCTGAAAGTCCCAAAGTTTGATGCTCATGTCAGCTGAACAGGAAGCCAGAAGCTTTCCTGTCTGGTCAAAGGAGATGTCCTGCACAGAGTCTGTGTGGCCCTTCAGGGTTCGCTCAAAGTCTCCTGCCTCATAGTCCCACACCTAAAATCACAGACACAGAAAGCACTAGTCAGTCAGGGAGGCAATTCAGTCTGACCTAATTATCAAACACAGATGTTTATCTTGACTCAAAATCAAATGTGACTACAACATTGCTGATTTTGGTCAACTTAATGAAGTCTAGTAGCCTAACAGCAAAAATTCCTATATTGACATATTCACGTCCTTTTAAGGGTCACGTTATTATGACTGTAAAATCAGATTACTTTTATTTCCCACATTCAGCAGGCAGGATGGGGTGCAGGTTAAATAATGTGTTGTGACATTAAAGACATGTAGGTTAAACTGTTTAAACAAAGTTTAAATTGTTGAGAATCTCCTTTCAAATAAAATCAGGTTGTACAAATTAAACAATCTGCTGACAGTGTTTAATCAATAAAAGGGCTGATAAGGAGAGAAGAAGGATGAGTTAAAAGAGAAAGAGATTTGCATGTTTCCCAAGGTGCTCTGCTCTGGGAGTGTTGCCTCTGACAACACGAGCATCAGCCCATCTCCACATAGATGAGCAGTGACAAAGCAGAAAAAAGAAACAGTGAGGAAGGAAAGGAAGCGGAGAGGGAGGGAGGGAGGGAGGAGGAGAATAAAGGGAGGAGGCAGAGGGGGTGAAAAGCGTGTTGAAGCAAAAGCACTGAGGATAAAAAGGGAGAGCAGCCTCAGATCTGCAGTACAGCTTTGATCTGAAGGGTCAGAGCTGCAGAGGCTATGTTGTGGCGTGCTGAAACGCTCTCTGATTTAGCTTCTAAATTCTGCTGCACGCGGCCATCGATTTAATATTCCTGCTAGAGACACATTTTCAAAGCAGTGAACCCCCTAGAAACGACATGTCAAAGATATTACATTATGTGAACACAAGAAAAGCAAAAGGGGTTTGATAGCTCCAGGGAGTACACATGGGACCTCTTAATGGATAAATTGATGTATAATACATTAATGTAATGATGCTGTTGCTTCTCAACATTGACAGATGTTTTAGAGCACTGTTATAGTAGGTCAAGACTGTGCTGCCCCCTTAGTTTTCTTAAACTTGTGTCTCTGTTTCTCTTCACAATCTAATAAAAAAAGTAGGGATGCACCGACTATTCGGTAACCGAATATATTCGGCCGAATATTGCAAAAAAACACACATTCGGTATTTGGTGGAATAAGTTAAAAGCAAGGCCGAATAATAGTGGTGTGTTTTGATAACGCAATCAAACAGCGTGCTGTGACGGGACGAGTAAAATGTCGGCAGTGTGGCGATCCGTCCGTCACGGCACTCGCATTTGCAACTAAAAATAGTTTTGAGCGAGCAAAATAGGCTTAAATCATTCAGCACGCTGTGCAAGCAGCCTACAGATTTCAACCACCAGCAGAAACAAAAGGCGAATCCCACCGATTGTGGGTTGAACGGGGGTCACAGACACAGACAGTAATGTATTCCTGTCAATTACGGTGGCCATCGGCTTACCGGCGACAGAGAAGTCGGCTCCAATAATATCCTCTTGTTGGCGTGTGGACTGCCCAGAAGTACCTGAACAGCCGAGCCAGCCGAACACAGACCGTACGTGATGTGTCAGAGGAGAAACGAGCTGTTCACGGCCCACAAACCTCACCACACTTTAGGGACTGTTCTTTACTTATGAAGGAACTTGTCAGGGGAGGAGGGTGGCTGGTTGATTCTTATTATATTTATTTATTTTATTTTGATCCCCCCTATGTTCATCACTGATTGATGGTGTTTTTGAAGTATGAATAAGTCAGTAAGTAATTTATTCCATTGAAATATCATTGATTTAGCCTATAATAGAAAAGTGATTTATCTATTTATAAATGACAAAAGGCACATCTGCCTCATTTTCGCTGTGGTATCGTGATACTACTCAGAACCATGATATTTTCATTGGTATCGCACAGTGGGTCCCAATTTTGGTACTGTGACGACACTAATCTGGAGGTGGTTCATCTGCAAAAACGAAAATGAAAAACTAAACAACCATATTCGGTATTCAGCCAAGCGCTTAATATTATTCGGCTTCAGCCACAAATTTTCATTTCGGTGCATCCCTAAAAAAAAGCCCCACAATACACTCCTGTGTCTGTGGAAACTGTCAAAAAGATATTGATCCTTCTAGAGGCTGCAGTGATGTCAACTGTATTTAATCAGATGGACAAAAATGAATATGATACGATGTATAAAGTGAAGATTTGTGGCAGGGATGTTGTATTGGATTGCATCAGACGTAGCTGGCTGTATAAACTGACATCTTAGTGCGTAAACCCTGTTTATAAACACACACACACACACCTTGATGGTAGCATCCTCGGAGGCTGTGACCATGACAGAGAAGACAGGGTGGAATATAACACGTGTGACCGGAGCGCGGTGCCCGCTCAGGGCATATCGCTCTGGAGGACGGGGGATCCACTCCTTGGGGTCTCTCTTCTGACCCACAGGTCCTCCATGTGTCATCTCCTCCTTCGCCTCATTCAACTTTGACTCCAGCTCCATCACCTGAGGCAGACCGGGAAGTTAAGAAGAAGAGTCAGAAGACAGGTAACAATTTTATGTTATCATGCCGTCCATCTGGCAGCTTAGCTTTCTAAAAAGCTGATATAAAGGTGTTTTTGTATCTACTTTTACAGGGTTTCCCCCTCATTCATGTATTTATGGCAGCCACCCAAAGATTAAAATATCTGCAGCTATTTTTGGAACTGGACCATTCATTAGGTGCACTTTTACAGGTTATTGTCTATATGACACCTACACGCCAACAAAATTAGTCTGCCTGACACATGTGAAATGTTCAGCATTTATCAAACATCCCAGGCAAATTTAAAATACACTATGAGCAAGCACCAGACAAGCCTTACCTTCTTCTGTAATCTGATGACTGAAGTCCATTTCTTTTCCAAAAGCCCTGCATACTTTTTATCTACCTCTTCATTCTATGAATGGAGAAAAGACAAGACACTGAGAAAGGGGTCCATATTCTTTTTTTTGACATTTGTGTGCACCGGTCTCATCTTACCATATCTATCTCTGCCTCTTTCTTGAAGGTGGAATAGGCCTCCTCATATCCATTGGAACGGAGATAGTCAGCTATAGCTCGGTTTCTGACAAAAAGTGGAATTAAACAGATTTTTTTTTTTTAAAAGATTTCAAGTGTTACCTCGACATTAATCACAGGTTTGGTCCTCACAGATGGTAGCATACAACCTCTGTCAATATATCTGTCAATAAGTGGTCAGTATAACTGTAATTTCATTTGATTAGGCCCAAATTTGTGATGAACTGATTACATGTCAATTAAGTCAAAGTGGGAATGTCATTTATTAGATATCAGCTCCACCTTAACAGAAATGCTGGTTCCTCCTTAAAGAGAGGAGACCACACCCTGTCTAACAGATGGGAGCAATGGGATTCAAATTTCACAGTTCCACCTCAAATGTCAGCAAATTTGAGTAAGTGCCATAAAAAAAAAAATCACAATCCGTCAGTGAAGAAAACGAAACATGAGGACCGAATCACTGGGAAACTGTGTTTTGTGCTGCTATGGAAACCAAAGACTGCCACAAAGAGAGAGTGTGGACGATGAAAGGACAGGGCAGCCACAAGCACATGGAAAGAAAAATTTAAAACACACGTATGGACTTACACACAAATACACAAAGACGTACACACAGAGTTAAATAAATGACCGGGACAGCTCTTGTACGAGATGAAGAGTGAATATTTCATGAGTAACTGTGCTAAATTTAGGCTGCAGCCTCAAGGCCACTTTGAATGTCTGATAATTGTAGTCCTGTCTGTTATAGACTTTGAACATTAGGGTGGCACTGGCAGCAGGATTTCCCTTAATTTTCCCAATCAAATCCTTTTTAAAACTCATCAGACAATAAGCCGTCCAGATCTTTTTAGGCAACAGGGGTAACCTTCATGATAATATCGTGAAATATCTGATGTTTTGTGCTGTCTGCACTGCGGTGTAGTGAACTGTGGTGCATACCGTACAATCAGCCAGGCACAGAGCCTCTCACATTAACCAGCCATCATTTTAAGTTTCTCCTCCTTCCCCATCCCCCTCACTACTTTGCCCTGTCATGTGGGTTATGAAATATTTACTAAGTAGCTATCAAATGAAGCACCTAAAAGCTTGCACCTCTTCACATTTCCTCAATAATCACACATTCTTGTAAAGCTATGCACTTTTGCGCAACACCTGCATTATCCTCTTCTGAATGACCTAGCCCAAACAGCTAAACATATTCCACTGCTTTCTATCAAGAGGGGAAAGCATGTGATGTACATCTGTGCCTCTCAAACTTCGAGGTATTGCTGAAAAGCCTTTATAAACACACTCTAAAACGCACATGCACTTTTTCATGAGCACTGCATGTGTGTTCGTCTGCATGTCTTTTCTTGTTTGCATGTGTAATGAGCCTGCACACACACATATTTACATCCAGGCACTCACAGTTCATCTCTTTGTCTCTGTGACAGCACCATGGTGGCTGCTGTTCTCTCCCTCTTGGGGGAGGTGAAGATGAGGTGAGGTGCTGAGGGAGTCTGTCTGGGAAGTTTGTGGTGGGTAGGTGTCCGATCCCTCTGTGATGTTCTTCCTTCAGAGACTGGGGGGGTGGCGAAAAGTGTGCCACGCAGAGGGAGGTGAACTGGAGATGCAGCTGTCAATCAACTGTTGGGACGAAGCTCCACGAGCATTCACTGGCCCAAGTGTTACTCACTGATCAGGCGTGCCCAGCACCTGATGAAGAGAGAAGGGAGAGAAAAGTGAGTAAAAGAAAAACAGGAAAAATGACAACTGGATGAGGCAGAAAATAGAGACGTAGATTAACGTATAATTAACAATACTAGGAAGTATGAAAAAAGCCGTCTTAGAGGCTTTTTGTCATCCTCCTGTTCATTTATGCACTGATGCATCTATCTTAGTATCATGTATATTAAGAAATATTTGATGTACAACTTAAGACTGGACTACCAACTCTCTTCCTCCTGCACAAATGATCTGAACCTCTGGATGTTGCATAAGCAAAAGACAATTTTTAAGATAGCAGGCTAGCAGCTGATCCTTGGTTCTCATTATCGTATCAAAGGTGTAATCTTTAGGCTTCATCAAGTATACCAATAGAAGTTTAAAACACATTTTCTTGTTCATGCTTTTAATCTGAATTTTGGGACGATATGACCATCTCAATAAAAGAGCACAGATCATCAACAGCACATGCTGACAAATCAAAACACCCCCATTCGATGATTGTAAAGCTAATAAGACTACTCACTTCCTGAGCTTCAACACTGCTGGCACCTGGGGCCACAATAGCACTAAGCTGCTTAGCGGCTAGACCAGACAACCTAGAGTGTGTGTGTGTGTGTGTGTGTGTGTGTGTGTTTCTAAGTGATAGAGACCACAAGTCCTCCATACAGCTGACAATGCAATGTAAAGAAGGGACGGGACGGTGGCTAACAGGATTAACCCCCGACACAGCGAGAGGACCTTGACAGCAAGCCGTCCTTGTCTATATTGTCTGGTGCATCGTTCTGGTCTGTTTTACAGTCCGTGTCCAGCTGCTAATTCCAAACACAAAAGACTCCTTCAACAAAATAAACAAAAGAATGATACTCAATTGGAAACCGGTCATAACATTTACAATTTTTCCTCTCGTATCTCCCTACTTCAGAGGAGCACCTGAGCA
Organism: Epinephelus lanceolatus; assembly: GCF_041903045.1. Classification (NCBI taxonomy): domain Eukaryota; kingdom Metazoa; phylum Chordata; class Actinopteri; order Perciformes; family Serranidae; genus Epinephelus; species Epinephelus lanceolatus. The sequence continues at coordinate 32,068,946 of NC_135744.1, forward strand.
GTTCCTCTCAGTGAAAGCCCGGCAGCCGCAGCAGACAACAAAACATTTACCCAGGGACGCATCTGAAGTGTCCTAGAAAGAACCCTGTTCACTCCTGCCTGCAAACATGATGAGCGCACTGAGCTGACAGGACAGAGCTAATGATTTTAGCTGAACAGCACTCTCAGCGTGGTTCAAAAATAGCCATTTGACCAAACAGACCAACCTCCCAACTATTACGTAACCAAGACAATCTCGGTAGCTTCTGCACCTGCCCGAGACTGCTGAGCTTCACACGCAACTGTTTGAGAGAGATGTTTTAAAGGAAAACATAGATAATTAACAAGTAACAGTGCGAGACCTGGTCTAAGTCTGTACAAAATATTCAAGTCTTGCAAGAGTCGTCCAGTTATTACACTGAAAGACGAAGGCACAGTTATCTAGGCTCTGTGCTCAACAGTGAAAACATGGTCAGAGTCATAAATCAAGAGGAAAGGTTCAAGGTGCCGTCTATGTATCAGGCTTATCAAAATGATGTAATGTAGAGGGGTTTGTTTACAACATGCATGATCATCATAACACCCAGTTCATTCCTCCTAAAATACAACGATTGCTCTGAATGAATTGCGCACAGATTCTACCAAAGGAAGAGGAAAGCCAAAAGGTTTGCAATGTTATCATACAATATGCATCTGCTCATGTATAGACACTGTGTGTGGTCACTTCCTGGTGGAATATTTTGACTTAGGACTTCAACCTCTAGATAAGCTTTATTATTTCAGTATTAAGTCGGAAATTTCACCTCTCTGTCACACAAGAAGCCTTTTGACAACATCACAGATGAGATGGTCAGGAGTTTGGCTTTGAAAGACAGTAGCTCTGAAAAATAACTGCCGATGATAACTAAATAACCTTTTAAGTCAGTTTAAAGTGGGGATGACCGTGTGAAGTCCTTCTGGTACTGAAACCTTTATTACTGGAGATCTGCTGATACACAGTCCAACCTGACACTTACATTTACCTACATGTTGATAATGTATCTGACACACTGAAATAAATGCTGTAGCCTTTTATAATCAGCCCAACTAATTTTACAGCAGTTAGGCTACTTCATTCAAACACCAAAGATCCTGTTCAAGATTATAAAGCAAATCAGCTTTTATTGTCAATGTGATATGAATGAAAATTAAACTGTGAGAATGCAACTCCAGAAACTGATGTAATACGATCAGCTATAGAGATTCTGTGTTAGAGTTGGGAACTATGGAAACACACATTTGCACTGTGGTGTTACTGAGTGATGAGTGTTTGACCTCTTAACAATCTTTGGTTGAGTACAGACGGCTTGCAGAGAGCACACAAACCCAATAACAGACAAGTTTAATTTTGGCCTAACATGATGGCATTAACAGCATGGTATGTCATTTCAACTAGTGAAAGTAATGATCAGTGCTGGCTAAAGTGGGAAGTTACCACCTGAATCTTTTGTACCTTGATCATTGCTAATCAGAGAAGAGAGATAACAGCTTTGTTAGCATCAGATTGTAACAAATCCATGTAGTTATATCATGAATGTACAGAGAAGAATTATATTAGAGGTGTGTACTGCCATTCCGAGTGTCAGGAGAGTCTATCGCCAGTGTCACCAAATAACTTTCATAGTTAGAAACTGTATTTTCACTCACATATAGAGCATAATGGTCGGCTGAAATTGACAAATCATAGTAGAGTACATTAAAGAAAGGATCCGATTTTTATCTGCTTTATAATAGCCAATAACAACACAGAGTTTTAAGGTTTTCATGGGATTAAAACTAATCACAAATGCCTGACAAGTGTTTCCAAAATACAGCAGCTATAAAATTATAGCCTAGTGGCAGGGAGAGTATACCCCCACCTGAAGGGCCTCAGTTTGATCTCTAGTATGGTCATCTGATAAAGCAGTTCGTTCAGCAAGAACTGGACCATGACCAGGGTAACAAAGGGAAAATACAGTTTTTCTTCTGCAGTACATGACAAATCATTCTTCAAAAAGAAAAAAAAATAATTCAACACATGATGCATCTCTGTCCTCATTTTTGAGCTAGAGAACTTCTGTATAAAGTAGCATTTTCACGATACTGGAATTTCTAACTTTGATACAGTATCTTGAAAAATATCAGTATTCAACTCCATTTTAATACCACGGGGAAAATTGACATTGGGGGCATACAATTTAAAATTTGTATTAAAAGATTAATTTAACAAGGCTTTATCATGACAATGACAACTTTTCTTTTCTTAGTTCGTAGCAGAGAACAGCAAAATGACTGTACTATACATAAATAATAAGGGAGTAAGAAAGCGCAGCTGGTACTGGTGTATCAGTACTGTGGAAAATGAGTCTTGAAACCAAACCAACAGAAATGCTAAGAATCGATATGTATTGACGAATCAATATATTTGACAACACTGACATAAAGTATAACAGGAACTCATTCTATGGAAATACCAGTAGAAACCTGCAGTTCCTATTATGTACAGCAGATGAAAAGCCACTGACACTCAGCAAAATACTCTACCAATATTGGGATGGCAACCTCCAAACAGGGCTGGGCAAAAACTAAATATGACTGTTAATCAACTTTCTGTTCTTATAGTAATATGATTTAGGTAAATAAAAGCATCACATCGGATACAGAAACCCAATATTAAGCCCTCTGAACTAGATTAGGGTAAAAAAAAAACTTGATAGGGGCATCCTGGAGAAAAATATTATCAAATTCACATTTAAGCCACAATAATGCATTTAAGACAGAAAACAAGCCTATCTCAATAATGTGACAGACTACATGTGTCCATGTGAAGGCCAATAAGAGCATAGGCAGCATGACCAACACATTTCATTTCCTGAAACTGAAGAAAACATAAGCATCACTGGGAGACGGCGCAGCCTCCATGTCTCTGCGTCCACTCATAATCACAACACAGCTAACAACTTCAATGCCTCACCTGCTCTCTTAAGAACCATCAAATGTTCTTGGTTTAAACTGTGATATGATGAAATTGTAAAAAGGTGAACAGATCACCTGATTAAGCTCCCAGTAGGCTACAATAAAATATCAGACTATGACATCAACAATGCCTCATCTGTCTTTCTCAGAGCACAGAAATTTTGAGCCCTGTTCAGTCAGACAAGCAGCATGTTCAACTGTGATGTGACACAGACGAAACCACTCTTCCCCCACATGAACAACAGTTATCAATCCTGTATAAATGCAGCAACATTCTCTAAAATTATGCAGAAATTTGTTTGTAAATATAATGGTGTGATCCTCATATGACATGAAGGCATTTTGACTCCATCTACAGGGCTCTCCTCAGGATTTCTGATCATGATGGTGGACTGTGAAGATTTGCTTTCTGAGTTACATATCATTATAAACTGTATGGCTTTAGGTTGTTTGACTGTTAGTTAAATAGAGTAAGTAAGTGGAGCAACACTGCTCCAGGATATGATCGCTTTCATCTTTATTTAATCTATCAATAATTTTAATAATTTTATAACTGTCAAAAAGGTCCATCAGCTTCCTAAAGCCAAAAATGAAATCTTCACATTTTTTGTTATGTCCCAGTAACAGTCCAGAATTCAAAGCTATTCACGATTCGATGACACCTTATAAATCAAAACAAAACATAACAAAAATGAAAATCAGCAAATCCTCACACTGGAGAAGCTGCAATAACAGATTGTCATTCTCACTTGATAACTGACTCAAACCATCAATTAATAAAAACTGTTGCTGCTTTATTTCCTGCCCTGCCCATGAGGTATACATGTCCTGACTCACTGTTAAGAATCGATTATCAAGTCTCAAGTCAAAATTGCCTTAATGAATTACAATCGTTTCCAATTGCAGTATTTCTTCTAAAAGCAGGTATGATTACCAAAGAAGTAGCACTGAATTTAGAAACGAATTAAAGTCAGTCTAACAAAACAAATAAGCAATGAAACCAGCCACAGGCATTAAATCTGGCTGCACATCCAGCTTTCAGTCATCATGCTCTGTTTGTGTCAAGCTGTTGTACAATGCCACTCCTTATGGGTGACCTTCAGGCCAAACAGGTCTCTGCTGGCACAAACTGAACCATAAAGGCAACATTTGATTACAAATCAAACATCAAGGCACATCATTATATCATTATTTTCCCCGGTAATTGGCAGCCTCAACTACTTCATTACACTTGTTTGATCTAATGATGTCTCCCCATGGCAAGATATTATGATATCAGTCTACTCAACAATAAAACACTCATGTTTAAAAGTTACTCAGCCTTAATCTAGAACATACTGCATGTGTTATCAAAGGTAGCATACAAGATTTCAATGTGACAAGACAGTGACATAATGTTGAAACCGCTTTGGCAGGATTTCAAAACACAATACCAATAATTTTCTATTTTCAAATTAATAGGTATTGCACTTTTATAATTGTAGTTCTGCTTATATAGAGAAGTAAAATACTAAATGGGGATGCAGGATGAAATGTAGCAGAAATTAATTATTCGCTGCCCTTTTATCAACATCTTATTGAACTTAAAGCATGAAATAGGTCAAAACCTAGAGATACAGGAGAAAATATATATCGATAAAGATAAAATATCTACAAATAAAGATAGATCTTTGCAGCCTGAAAGGTTAATAACGATTTCTGTAGACATAGGCCCTCATATTTAATGCTGTGCAATAGCAGCTACTGGGCAATCACTAGTCATCCAATTCGCTAGCAAACTTAGCTCATGAAGCAGTTTTGTATATTCCAAGTAAAATCTGTACAGCCTATTTAATTATCAGTATGTCGTACAGATCGTTGTTTAGTCTCCACCCTGATGGTGATGCCTCAAACCTTGGTAGATTACCTTAGGGGCGCATGCAGAATGCATTAAAACAATCCAAATCGGGTAAATACTGCTTTAATATATTGGAGAATGGCTCGAGTGACGTCTTTCCAAGCTTCGATGGCCACAAGGGCAAAGTTGCAGCAGTGGCTCAGCAACGCCCTTTCTAGCTAACGTTAGCTTAGCACGATAACGTAGACGTTAACTGGAGCTGTCAGTTCGAGCAGACTGGATTTACACTACCACACAGCCAAAACACACAAAGGGCGTTGGTCTACGCCAACAAGTAGCTGAGCAACACAGACCTTTGCTGAAAATAAAATATCAGTTACCAGTTACAATTAACGTGGAATTATTTGTATCCCAAGTGTAATTACAGAGCTAACGTTATTCCCCAGTTGCGTTACAAGACAAACCTGGTTTAACTGTTTGCATTGTAGTACAATGTTATTCACAAAAATCACGATGCTTCCACAATAAATGAGGTCAATAGTCAGCATTTAATTTATGCATTTGTTAGCAACATCAGAGTATTTGCACCGGGCTGTTGAAAATATGGCAGCAAGCTGACAACACCTGAGTTAGCTTAGCCGGCTAATGTACCACGTTAGCTCATCCCCAAAGAACTTCCATAAATAGACGTAGCTAACGTTAGCCGAATGTTTAGCTAGGTTTCACAACAAGTGCCTCGATACAAATCACGCCTTGACCTAGAAGCACCAAACTGGTCTTGAGATGACAACTACATTCAGCATAGTTGAATTATATCGTCGTTGGATTATCTTGATGTTCACTCTCGAAATCGATGCTCCTGTGAATGTCAACTTTGCCACTTAGCTTAGCCTAGCTTTCGGCCTCTCCGCCATTTTGAGATCGGAACTGGGAAGCGCAGACACTGCAGGCAATTCGTCGTCAAAAATAACAAGTCTTTCCAAGTGCCAAAACAAAAATGTAGCCGCGTGTAAAAACAGCTAACTTACCCTCTGACAAATGGCCATTCTCGTATCCCCTTGACTGGTCTAAGCCTGCGATGGTAAGCCCTGGTTCTGAGGTGGTACTGTGACTTTTCACATCACCCGGCACGGTCGGTCAGATTTTTTCTCCTCTTTGGTACCACCGCATTCGCCCGGCCCCAGCTAACGGTCGCGATTGGACATCGGCTGCGCGCACGTTGAGGTGAGCGGAGGCGCGCAGCGTGCACAGCTTTCACTCATGGAATTAAAGGGAAAACACACCATAAATTACTTATACGGCTTTTTTATTGCACAGACAAGTTTTAATTTGAACAATTTTAATCGTAAACAAGTGTGTCATTGAGGTGAGCAGCAGAAAGGCAGGCTGTAGTTAAGATGTCGCTTAGAGACAAATCATGCAGCTGCTCCATAGATGCTGAGTAATGAAACAACTCCAGGAAACTACGGGAACAAAACCTGTAATAAACTTACATTTTTTTGATTGACAGTTGTAAAACATATATTAAAATCACAATTATTTGTGGTAATATCTCAAAACAATTTCACTAATCTCACAGTCATTTAGGAACTTGATCCCTGCAGACCAACCAACAAAATTTCATTTGATAATAATATCAGTTTAAAGTGTAATGCTGTTACTTCCATCTTAGGGAGCCATTTAGAAACCACTCATGTGACTTCTTGTTGTGGAATGAAGACATAAGATGTTCAGATGTTTATTAGTTACCTAAATATTACTTACAACAACATGAGTTAAATGGCAGCTAATCACATCTACTACTATTATTATTTCAATATTCAGGAATATCATGATTTGAGAAGTCTTCATGGCACAAGTGTGAAACCCAGTGGACACACAAGGGACTGCAAGATGACAGCACAACATTTAAAATAAAACATTTTTTTACAATGTTGCTGCATTTTCACTTTCACAATAGGAGGCCTAAACACACCGAGCTTGTCCATTCATCCAGCAGTACAACTGTATTTAGTGTGTAGGGTTTCTACATTTATCTGACAGAAAGGAGGGGAGTTATCCATGGGCTTATATGCCTAAATTATAGCTCACAGAGTTAGTTAATGGATCCCACATATTTAGACAAAAGCTTTATCATTAGATAAGGCTCTCTTCAGTGTCCAGTCCTCCACAGACAACAGCCGAACAAACTCCTCTTCCAAAAGGAGATGGCTGCACCTGCCTGTTACTTGGATATAGTTGTCCAAAGCAGGCTAACCCACATGTTAACACCAGTAATTTGCAAGGCTTTCATTTGCCATCATTGTCTGCAGTCATTTTCAGGGGTCTGACTGAATTCACAGATGTTTTATTGTCACTCTTTCTTTGGTCCGTAGTTCAGGGTTGTTGTCCGCAGCTTTTTTCCAGTTCTTCCTCTTGAACCATTTCCTTTCCTTTCAGTTCAGTCCTCAAGTCTGCAATTTCTTTTGCACTACAGAGAGAGGCATAATACATACAGTCTGTGTGAGAAAATATTCACTTACATTAACCCTTCATCATGAACAGCACAACTGGCACATTATCTTTTATTTCATAGCTGGGGCTGTTTCTGTGTTCACCTGAGGGGAATGAGAATGATTCCACACGTCAGGTTGAGCTGCTGAAGGATGGTGGGAAGGCTTGGTGTGGTAAACTGCAGAAAAACACAGATGCGATTAAGTATAACACAACCAGAAATGCATGTGGGCAGGTGTATAAACTTGCTTGCATCATCTGCACAAACCTTTGGAGGTGGAATACAGGCACTAGGTGTGTTACTGTAGATGTGGTTGATGGCTTTCTGAAGGATCACAGCCTGCTGAGTGAGGCTCTGCAGGTACTCTGAGCTCTCCTTCACACTGCCATGGTTCTCCCCAACCTACATGTGTGTAACAATAAAGGCTCTCAGTTAAAATTATGAGCATATGACATAAATATACCAACAGCAAACATGGTATCCGAGCAATTTTAAGCCCACCTGGCTCGTATATATTGAATAAGCCTCTTTCTCGTGTTGCAGAGCTGATCGAAACTCTCCTTTACTCTCGTACACAGTGGCGAGCAGATGATGACTGCACAGAAGACAGACACAGAGAGGCAGAGAGGTAATGTAAAGTTTTATATAAAGGAAATGAAAGACGGGAGCAGTATATGGACAGGATGATCACGGAAATGTATATAATTTTCTCAGATTGTCTGTGAGCATAATGTGTTGCAGTTGGTGTTTTTTTTGTGTGTGTAAAAGTACAAGAAAACAGAGGAACATGACAACAAACAGTCTTACCTGTGTGCATGCTTCAGTGATGTGGCACCGTGGTATTTTGAGGTTGAAATTAAGGCATTCTGTAGGAACTTCAGGGAAAGCTCATACTCCATCAGTCCATGAAGTACTAGACCAAGCATACTCTGAAGTAGTGGAGGATAACAGGAATATTAACACATGTGGAGCACAAATATGTTTACACTGTGTACTTGAACATTTTGTTTGTTTATTTGTAAAAAAATATCTTTCCTAAAATTTCACCCTGCATTCCTCTGGTGTCAGAATAATCAGAAAAAACTGTTCCAACTGTAGAAATTCATGTAAACACCCTCACAAATCATAACAACAATGTCATATATGCAAAAAGATGGCAGACAAAACTAAATGTTCAGTTGATGGTATAAAACTTTTTATTAATTTACATATTGCATGTCAATTTTTTGTTCACATGTAATTTGTATTGTGGTATTACTGTATAAAGCTTCAAACTGTTATCAACATGTTGTTTAAATGTTCTGAGTAATAAAAAACAACATATCTTCTTTGTACAACAAAGAAACAACAAACAATTAAGAAAAATACTGTTAATCTTTATTCTGTTTTCAGTGTACATTTGAGTTGCACAGTAAAAATCATTTTACTTACCTTGATTACAAAAAGTTCCCATTTGTTCCTTCTTGTGTCTTGTTTTTTGGGGTTTTTTTGGGTTGAGTAGCTGTTAGTTATACTTATTTATGATTATTATGACTTTCATAATCAACTATATCCTTACACATATCCTTACCATAGTACACTGACTAAACCTACCTTTAATATCTAAAATGTATAGATCACATTTAGATTTTAGTTCAAAACAAAGCACAAAGACAGAAAGTAACACTTTGCTGGTGAGGTCACACTTACATCCAGCAGCGCGACTTGTGGATGGTCCTCTCCACTCACCAGCAGGGTGAGGTACCGAGCACGATACAGCAGCTGAAGGGAGGTCGAATGCCGTCCTCCAGCAAAGCAGTACAAGGCCAGGTAAGTCTAAACACAGATGGGAGAATACTTCCATGTCAACTATAATATTAGATGAATAGGATTAACATGTCTAACAATCTGTCTGTGGATAAATGAGAAGATAAAGGAACTCACATAGTCTTGTATGGTCTGTGGATGGTCTATACCTTGTATTCTCTCACTACTCATAACAGCCTTTTCCTGGTGGCTGAGGGCCTGTGACATGTGGAGAAATGATGGAAACAATACTCAATGAAAGCTCACAAATTGTTCTGGATGATGATTCATAAGTCTGGAGCCAGGCTAAGTAAAAGGTCATGGTAGAAATTGAACTGTAATGAATATTTACATCTGCATATTCTCCCAGGATGTAGCAGATGCGTCCCAGCAGACGCAGGCACATGCACACGTCCTCATGCAGAACCCCGCACACGCTGCTGAACAGAGTCAGGGCCTGGCTAATGAGTTCGTAACCCTCTTTGAGAAGACCTAAAAGCAAACATAAAATCCACAGATGAGCCTTGAATGTACAAAGATTATAAACATGTGCTCTTGACATGACGAACACTGAATTCAGATGAGGAAGTTATGTTTTCTTTTCTCCTTCCTAAACATGAATTTAAAATGCAAAAAACACCAAATTATTTACAATTGATCCAAATGGGGACAATACAGTGCCTATTTATGTTGTCAGTTGCTTAGCAACCGTGTTTTACATCAAAAATATGAACTTCTGAGTTTTACTTGAAGGCACCAGAAATATCATTATGTGAGACATTTTTAGCTCTATGACATTTTTGTGTATCAGGTGACATTATGCTGCATAATGTATAATGCTGTGTATTGATGCTTGTAGGCAAGGGTGTAGGCTTTGTGTCAATACTTACTTTCAATACATCCTTGTGGTACCTGTGTTACTCTTAAGGATATAATGTTGTGCTCCATAGCACATCAGCAGGGCAGATACTTTTCCATATGGGCCCTCCAGTTAATTGTGAGTCAGTATAAAAACACACAGGCAACTCTGCCATGTTAGGCGAAAAGTAATCATATGCTGTGTATGTGTTTGTATCTCACCCTGCTGCACTGCCACCTCTGCGAGTCGCACAAGCTGTGTGGCATCAGTTGCTGTAGGTTTGAGATGTTTGACCACAGGGAACATGTTGACAACATCTTCCTCACCAAACACCGGCCTGTGTCTGGACTCAAACATATACTCCCTCAGCTGCACCTATAGACACAGAGAAAAGGAAGAAGGGTAGCAGTTGTGTTTTATAGCTGCTTGTTGGATTTCACCAACCAAAACTCTTGCAGTAAATTCATAGGTAAACGTATTATGGAGAGAAGAGAGACAGATGTCTGACCTGGATGCCCGTCTTGATGGCAATCTCTCTCAGTAGGGAGATCCTCTGAAGGCTGTACTTTTCTATCACTTCATCTATACTTTCACTGAACACAGAGAGGATAGCAGTGTAAAATCTTGTAGCACATATCCAACCAAAGACACACACATGCACAAACACATTCACACACACCTATCTATTGTGTAGTGGTAATAATCTTCAGCCTCAGTCCTGATCCGGCCCCACAGCTCACTGGGGGTCAGTCTAGCCCACACACTGTCTGTCAATGAGGCGACTCGACTCCCGTGGCTCCGCCGCCGTCGGCTCCTGCGGCGAGAGAGCAGCTCATCTGAGCAGGAGTCGGGGAAACAGGAGGAGGAGCTCAAGAGGCAGTTTAGGAAGTGACTGACGGCGGCAGAGAAAGCTGCAGGTTCCACATCCTGGGAGAAAATAAAATATTGATATTAGAAAATGTAGGCTAGACTACTAAATGTTATGGTAATATTTGACTTGTTATTGAGCTCTTTACCTGTAGGTAGGTCCTGAAGATGTGTTTTGCACTCCTAATGATGACTTCACTGATGGAAATTCTCTGTGTAGGGAACATTTGATGTGTCACGTGATTCAGCATCCTCACAGACTGTTAACATCCTTTAAAAGTATACAATTAGCCACTAACTCAGAGGCCAAGTTGACTTATCATTGTGAGATCCAGCTCAACACAAGTTACAGGTTGTGCTTTTCTGAAAGTCCAAGATGCACACCACAGAGAATCTGAATAAAAAAAGGTTGGTTTTGGTGTTCTTCACACTCTAAACTTTCCAAAAAATATACAGTTCATCAACTCCCTAAAGATAAAGAACAAAGGTTGCAATCAGGACATTATGAACCCGACTACAGCAGTCCACAGTCTGCATTTCTTGTTCTTTTTATTTACTGTTCAGTTCACTGGAAATATTAATAATGATGTGGCCTACAAGGGTTTATTTTTAGTGGTTTGCTGGTATTCTTTTATAGCTTAATTTCCTCATCTACCAAACATTCGAGTAGTGTACCTCAAGGGTAGAAGGACAGGAAAACAATTGTGCAACTGACTGTTTTAACATCTACAGTATATCCTCATCTTCTGCCTGGAACTAAAGAACTGCTGCTAACGTCAGGCTACATTTATAAATATCTTACTCAGTCCTACACCAGAAAAAGATTGTCATTCAAGTGATGTGAAATCTTAACAATGTAAAAGTAAACTCAAGAGCAAGAGGTATGCAGCTACGATGACTTTACATACAAGTCATATGGTTAATAAAAGCAGGTACCTGTATGTGGCTGAGTCTATCTCTCTCCTCGACTCTGTCCAGCTCCCTCAGTAAGGTGCCCAGATATCGTACGTTCACACCCCGCTGGTGTAGCACTGAGGTCAGGGTTGCTCCATCCATCGGCACGACTATTTGGTCAAGACAGTCCCTCAGCTGCCACACACACATACACACACACAGGAGCAGAACTGTAGCTATCATCTTAAACTTATTGCACATGCCAGATGTGACCATTACTGCTCCACACAAAGACTCACCACTGCTGGAATCTGATTGGACAGTAGAAAAGCAGCCGCATCCCACAACAACTGTCTCTGCCTCTGAACCTCCTCGACACACTCAGAGAGGAAACGAACACCTGCAGCAAAGACAGACCCACAGTCAAATCTGATTAAAAAATAAAACCTTTATATATACATACATGGCCGTGTGTGTGCGCACAAGTGTGTTCAGTACCTGGAGAGCAAACATCAGGATTAAAGCGGATGTCAAAGCAGGAGTCACTCATTGATCCAACAGCCTCACAAGCTTTCATAGTCACACTTCTTCTTTGAAGTTCTGCAAAAGTAAAATATGAATGCATTATTAATCAAACAATCCTCACCATTTTACTTCTCCTCAGTTGTTAGTTAACGATGAACATTTGCACATTTTCAGGGTCTGTTAGGTTTGATGTAAGTTTATTATTTGACTGACTGAATTCTTTACTAGCACATAAAAACCAAACATTACCAACAACAAAACAATATGGGTAATAACAGAATATACAAGGGAGGCAAAAAGCTTTAAAAGTCTCTCTTAATTTTGACAATCAAGTATAAGAAACTTTAACTGAATGCAATTTGGAATAAGTCATTATTCTTTAACAAAAAGTCACATACTGATAAGAAAATAATATCTAGTATAGTAAAAAAAAATTGTTCTATAATCTTGAATATTAATTTGAAATCAGCAGGTGGAGTTTGTCTTTATGTTGTGGTGTAGTTCTTCAAATCAACTTCTCTGCTTTTAAGCCAGCAGGAATAACACATTCTTAAAGTGCTTACAAAAATGTAATATTTGAATATTTGTATTCCAAGATGAGCAAATTCTATCTGCTGATAAAGATCATGCAATGTGACTGAAAGCTCCAGAACCACTACTAAATGGACCGTGTGAGTAGTTTGTTTCCCCACCTTTTACTTCCAAGTCAAATATAAACTTGTGATATTACATATACTATAATTGTACCTACTCAGTCTGTTTCTCAGCCTAATTCTCTTTGCAGTAACACGATTTCCCCTGGTTTATTAATATGTTTTATCATTTCACTTCATTTAGCTGGTCTTATTCACCCATGTCAGCACCGGCTGTGGCTATATCTCCAGTTATCGTCTCTTCACTTTGCTCTGTGGCTTTATCTTGTTCTTCTGGTTGGATGAGCCCCTGGGACACCATCTTGATACTGAGTTCATTCCTGCAACAGAAAACACAAGATAAGGGGGATAACAAACTTCATTTCTGAAGCTCAGTTTATCCTGTTAATTGAATAGATACATGGTGGCTGCATTTGTGTTCAAACATTCAGCAAATGGTTCCACATCTCCTCTTCCTCACCTGTGCTGGACAAAGGCCTCTATCAGCTCTGGTCTCAGACTGGCCAACCCATGAGGATGTCGCCGTGGGTAACCAAAGCTCTGACACTCTTTCGGCACCTCCATCCTCTCCTCTGTCTCTGAGTGCTGGAAGTTAAGGTCAGGGGGGAAGGTCCGGAGAAGGTCTAAGATGTAGGCTCTTCCGTCATTACCCAGGATGCCTTTGGTCTCAATGCCAGAGCAAAGCTCCACTGGGCTGTCACTGTGGTCAAGCACCCAGTGGCGCTGGATTCTTAGTGGTTTACTGGTTTTATCCAGAAGCTCAAGAAACCTGAAATAATGAAAATGAAAGGTTGCATGTTTTAACTCATAGTTAAAGGTCCAGTGTGTAGGATTTAGGGGGATCAATTGACAAAATATAATATAATATAATAAGTCTGTTTTCTTTCGTGTATAATCCCCTGAAAATAAGAATCATTGTGTTTTCATTACCTCAGAACAAGCTTTTTATATCTACATAGGAGCAAGTTCTCATCCATGGAGTACACCATGTTTCTACAGTAGCCCAAAACAGACAAACCAAACACCGACTGTATCGCCATTCTCGTTATCGTGTTTTTGTGTAGGCCAGCGTAGTTAGCAGCCCCTCTGCAACGAGCAAAACAGTGCTGGAAAGTCACTCATTTTTAACGTGAAACTGCTTTATTTAGTGTTTTTACTGGTTTATATCAAAGAGACATCTTCAGGACATGTAACTGCTCTATGCAGTGTTTTTACTGATTTTCATCACCTGGTCAGTTTTGTTTTGCAGAGGAAAATAATTTGTGGATAATTTGGCTACCAGTAAAAACCTCCTGGGCAATGAACACCGAAGGAACTCCAGCCGGGAATACACGTTTGGCACACGGGAGAAGTTTCAGCTGGTTGCAATCATGGACTGTAAAAATAATGGCTGTAGCCAATCTGACATCACCCGTTTGTTTCTGGACTCCAGTTTTGAAGCTTCAAGTTCAGTATTTCATCTGTTTCCATCTTGGGTGACCATAACAGGCTGGCATTGTGGAGGAGGGGTGGATCTGACTGAGAATCTGAGGACTATCAGCAGACAGCCTGTCACTCACTGTCGCAGCCCGCCCTTAATAATTCATAACATTAAGACTTAATAAAAAGTAAACAGGTAAGTTATATAAAAATGTAACCCCCTGTACAGTTGTCATGAACGGAGAAATTACCTTTGTTGTACCAGGCTTATGTCAGCTGTAAAGTTGGGAATTTTTAACATAGGTGTCAATGAGGATTAAATCCGTCTGGAGCCAGCCTCAAGTGGCCGTTCAAAGAACTGCAGTTTTTGGCACTTCAGTGAAAGCTTCATTTTTCAGCTCAAGAGGCTGCCACTTTGTTGTAAGCTGCAATCCTCACCGCTAGATGCCACTAAATCCTACAAACTGCTCCTTTAATGATGTTCTTAATACCAAAAATATGACTTTATTGTTTTTTTGTGTGTTCGTGTGTGTTACCTGGGGTGTGTAAACACAGTTTTTCCATAGTCATTAGAGCCGTAGACGACACTCTGGTCCTGATTTTTCTCCAGTATCCCTGGGACGATTGTCTGAGCGATAACACGGATGCCACGATAATCTACGACAGCTGTTCCAAGTGTGTGAAGCCCCTCTATGTCCACAGATGCGTATGCCTGCAGCAAAGCAACAGTAATTTTGTTTTAATGTTGAGAGCATGAAGGGATGGATTAATTTATTTTAAAGTGGAAATATATAGGAAGAAAGTAGTCCATGCAACTGCAGGTGAAACTTTTTTTTGGTGTATGACTGTTTAATATTTCCTTCCTTTTAAAATCGACACAACTGTGCCTTTGCAGAAGTACTGAAATGAATACTGTCCTTTCTAGGATAAATATACAGCACACATGACACACTCACTACTCCCGCAAGTGGTGTTGTGTGGATCTACCTGCGCTCCCCTCAGGTCACAGATGGCAGCAGCGTGAGCAGCAGTGTTGCCCCCTAGTGGGAGGTAGTGCTCAGATATGTCGAACCCCAGGCTGAAGAACAGGTTGTTCCAGATGAACATCTGCATGTGAGGTGCCTCCCCTGGGTTTAATGGCATGACGTTACCGTCGACAACAGCTACAGCACCTCGTGTTGCAGCGGCAACAAAGTCACTGTTGGTCTGGATGCAGGGATTAAAATCTTGGTTAAGACAGTTTCTCTTCCTTGATTTTATTATAAACGCAACAAAATCTAATCCCAGAGCAGGAGGAAATAATCTAACATTATTTCACGTTATTCTATTAAAAAGATGAACAGCACAGAGGAAATATAGAAGGACAAGAGCCCTTATACACCTGTACTGCTGTTTCAGGGAAGATCTCACATTCACAACTGTGTTTCTCTGACCATTAATCAGAGCAACACTTTGAAAGAAGATGTTAAAAAAATCTTTGGCGTCACCTTGAATATGCTCCTCTCTCTGTGCAGCCGCTCCTGAAGGGAGGTCCTGGGGAGTTCCCTGCATCCCTGCAGCTCCTCATTCCAATCCCGACTCTGTGGTCATAACACACAACATCATCATCCTCAGATGCACTATGAAACATTTGTTTTTGTGTTTATGTGTGTACATGCATCTGCCATAAGTTCTGCACTTTACAGCATTGTTCTATTTCTCAGCATTTCCAAATGTAGCCTGTTTCCCCTATTTTATGTCTGCAACCTGCCCAGCTGTGTGCTCGTCCTGGCCCATGCGACTGGTGTGTGTCTCCTCTGCTCTGACACAGTCAAGGGTGTGATCTCCCTGACGAGCGATCCAGGTGAACACCTGGAAAGGTGCAGCGATTCGCTCATAAGGGTGCTGCTGAACTCTGGTTCACAGAAAGTGACAGAAAACATTTTTCTGTCAGTGAGGTTAGAACAGATGTGAGGATTTCTGTTTTACTTTAATGAAAGTGTTTCACGTTACTGTCTAACAGAGCCTCATGTAAGCTCTGGAAATGTAAATGACTGCCATTGATATGAGCAGTCACTTGTTCTTGTATTGCATGAAGTTTCCAGCTTGACTACAGACAGTTTGCTCACCTCTTCTTCTGCAGGGCACTGAAGTTTTTCCTGAAAGCAGGGCTGACTTGACTCAGCAGCTCAACGAGAGAGTGGCAGAGGATTTTGGGAGCTGCAGGTTTAGGATTGAAGTTGAAGGCAGTTGACCTGAAACAGTCAGAGAAGATGTTAAATCCAGGTAAGTCTTTACTGTCCTTGGTTGGTTTACTGCTATCTGGGGTCGATGTTGCTCTTAAATACTTTCTTAGTTGTGGGACTTTGAGTCCACAGCCATGCTAGCAGCTCTGTGAGGCTGTACTCAGCTAAATGCTAGAAGGTTTTCATACTTTTTGTGGCCAAGTTACAAGTTACAAGGCACACCTGAATTTATAATTGTGCACAATAGCTTTTGTAATGTGTGTTATCACTCTTATTACGGCTTAAATTGAATTTAATTTAGCTAGAATTTGCCTCTTTATTAGAAAACAGGTGCGCACAACATGCTGATACAGTCAATTTAAAATTCACTCATAACTTTTTGTATATAGGCCCAGTTGAATATTGGAATAACAGGCTAATGTGTGGTTATCACAAAATCCCACAGCACACCTGGATCGGCATTGAGGCACACCATTTGGGAACCACTTGTTTATATATTTCAGTCTGACAAAAGTAGTAGACTGACCGACCAACACTGGAGCAACGCTGCTAGTATGGCTAAAAACTCTTCACTTTTCATAGCTTAGTAAACGTACAAATGGCTGAACAGTTTAACACTCACTGGTTGAGGTAGAAACCACGTGTAGAGGATGTAATGTTGAGCTCTCTGTCCTCCACAGTCAGGACATTGAGGTACATTAAGTCCCCGTGCATCTTCCTGTTTCCTGGAGGAGGGTTCCAGCTGCTCATTGTTAGAACCCGCAGGCACTGTAATGGCTGCAATGACACTTTCATTAAGTCCCACTGTCGCTTCACTGTAACTGAATACTTTATTGAATCTTAACGAGTCATAGTTGCAAACACAATATCTGATCTCTCACCTTCCAGTCATCTCTGAGTGGCTGTAGGGGAGTAAATGGTCGTTCCTTACATCCAGGGAGGATGTATTCTGGAGGGCTGCAGTCAACAGACTCCTTTTCAGAAGCTCGCCTGTTCCCCACGCTGTCACAGTCTGCAGGGATGAATATGGAGGTGAAAGGGCTGTCTGAACTCTCAGACAAAACCCTGATGTAAGGAGGTAATGAGAGAGCAATTACCTTTGTCTCCTCTGGTAAAAAAGGTGAGGTAAGAGAGCGAGCTGCAGTTGACTCCATTGAATGCATCTGCAGGGTCAAGACTCCTCAGTAGATCACGAACATGTCTGAGATGAAGACGAGCATCACGCACTGTGTAAGCATCTGCAACATCAGAACACCTGCTTATAATGTGTTTCATCCAATCTCACACAAGATGAATGGAAGGACTTTTCTTGTTGCATTTCATGAAAGACGACGAACAAATCAATACATATATAGACAATGTAAGACGAAACACTGCAGCATAAAGTGACTCAAGTGAAGAAGAACTTATCATATAATTATAAGATCATATGATACCAAATGAGTTCTCAAAATCAGTGATACTCTCATGTCATGCAATTCAATATAGTGAGTATCATTCCTTCATTTCACATATTTCTAATTTGTGCCCCAACTGTATGCAGCGTGCCACCAATATGCATAAAGTTTTCTAGCATGTAGGGCAGCCTATAGACCAAATCACAATGTTTGTTTACAGTAACTTCAGGGTAGAAAATCCCCACATCACGTACAAAAATTGAAACAGTGCTGAGCAAATGCTGCCTGAATTGGTATGTTTTTAGCCACCTAAAAAAATCAAAATCAGTTTAAGTGTAGGCTACACTAGGCCTATATCTAGAATATTTTCACCACTTCACCTTGCTTTACTTCAATTTCACAGATAAGAAACAATAAATTATGACGACAATAAATAAAGCCTCCACAAAAATAGCATTTTAAGTCTTGTCCGCTCGTTGCTAGGCTAATTTATACAATGTAAAATGCCATAGGCTTGTGATAATAACGTTAGCATGCTGTATTTGTTTGGAAAACGTTTTTAGTGTGACAGTTGTTTTGTCTGTGAACCTTGTGAGTTGTAATGGACCCAAATTATGTACTGTTACCTTTGTTATATGTTGCTGTTGTCCCTGGTTTTATATGAGAAGAGGAAAAGATCGCTAGCTGCTAGGCTAATTTATACAATGTAAAATGCCACAGGCTGGAGCTAATAACGTTAGCATGTTGTATTTGTTTGGAAAACGTGTTTTTAGTGTAAGACAGTTGTTGTGACTGTTGTCACAGTGATTCGGTCTATATGGCACTGCATCAGATTTTAGGCCAACCTAGAGGGCACTTCATGTAGTTTTAGCTACTAGGGCATTCAAGAGGGCACTTCTGCAACCAGTCCACCAGTGGTCTGACACCTGATAACAGTTTAGATGAGAGGTCTACATATTTCAGACTAAAAAGGGCCTTTCTATCAGGTTCCAGATGTGAGGTCAGAATGAAGTCAGAGGCCAACAATGTCACCCTTTGAAGTGAACTACAGAATTAATTATCACAAAATGATTTTCTATAAAGGAGAAAGAAAAGAAAGAGGCAGTTACCCTCCACCACCTTGATCAGTGCTCCATCCTGGATGCCCTGGATGGAGTGTAAATCTGTGAGGTTGTCAAGCGTGGTGCCCCCCACCTGGAGGGAGAAGCATGTGCGGTGGCAGGTTATCTCGTGCTCCATCAGCACCTGGTGTAGCTCCGCCACCACCATCTGGCCTGAAACCTGAGAGAGGAGGATTGGAGTGATTTAGAAAGACGTGAAGATACAGTGTGTTACAGTGTCTGTAAGAAAATAATGACAGTAGCACAGCAGAACCTGAAGCTCAAAACTTTCTGTTCCAGGAGGCTGAATTCTGACAGTTAGGTTTGTCTCTTGGAGATCAACGATGTCATGGATGCTGAGTTGTTTCCTTTTATCAGCATCAGATGGCTGATCATCCCCAGGGCTTTCTTCAGTTTGACTTGGAGGCGCTGTTGACAACAGAAGAGACAAAATAAAGGTGTGGGGATGAAAACTGGCTGCTTGTTTGGAAGATAATGTTTCCCAGAATTGAAATTATAAGGGAGATTGGAAAATAAACTATTATTATATTTTAATGTAGTATAATCGGGTTATAATAAAATGTTAAGAAGAAAAGGGAAAATAATAAATGCATATTACAAAATGACAATTTGATAAAGAAAACGAGGTTGCTGTTAATCAAACAGGTAACTTCTGTATTTTTCAATCTGAACCATATTTTCACATGTTTTTGTGTCTACCTGACTGAGGGGAACAACAGTCTTTGAAACTGGTCCATTTTTGAGTGATAGGGCAGCACGTTACATTAACGTTAATGTGCAGTTTCGTACCACCAATTTACATCCACTAAACGTGTTTGTTTTTGCCACTGACAGGCTCAGATTCTTATTAAGAGTGTGTTGACAACATTATGGAAGCAAGAGAAAGAGCCTTTTTGTTTAACCAGAAACAGCCAAGCTATCACCAGAGCCCCACCAGACTCCATTTAAAAAACAGCAATTTTATCATTGTAAAACACACTTGATTCAGAGTTGACAGAAACAAAATAAAACTAACAAAAAACCTCTTGGCTCATCTTTCCACTGTTTTATCGATCACTTATTCAGGTTTGGTTGAAATAAATCCTTAATTCACCCAGTTAGATGTGACAATGTGCTGGCTCTATACATGTTAAAATGACTGGGTTTGGCAACAGCGCTTTCAGAGCTGTTTCTGGGGAAACAAAAAAGGATCTTACTGTTTAATAAAAAGGTCTATCTCTGTAGGGATCATTTCCATAATGTTGTCAGACACTTAGAATGATAATCTGGGCCTTTCAGTGAAAAAAGCAAGCACTTTTATTCAATGTAAATTGATAGTGCGCACATGCCCAGAGTGGTGACATTGCAGAATGTCCCGCTCAATAACGGACCAACTTCAAAGATTTTCGTTTCCATTAGTCATTTAGACACAATAGAATAGGAAAATATGGTCCAGGTGGAAAAATTCCAAAGTTACCCTTCAAATGGAAAACAAAAAATGCTGAAATTTAAATGCTCAAACTGGAAGCTTAAAGGAGCTATATTTAAGAAATCTAAAGCAAATAGTCATAAAAGCATCCTAATATGTCACAGAGACTAAGGAATAATGTTCATATAACATACTGATCTCACCGACAACAATAGTACGGCCAGAATATTTGCATTTAAAAAAAAGATTTTATGGTCTGCAAATCATGTTTATGTTTTGAATTTGTGTTTTGGCCTGTTGCGCCACCCACCACCGTCTACCAGTCACGCAGTCAGTAGAGTCTCAGCATCAGTTACAGTTACGACTGAGCTACAGCAGCACGGCAAGCAGCATTAGCAGTGTCCCGGTACATAGCATTAGCAGCTGGCTTCTCCTCAGCTGTATCCCGGCAGCAGCGTTAGCAGCAGAGAAGCTGGACTTGCTCGAACAGTCCACTGGAAAACCAAAGATCAAGGACGCAGTGATGCGGCCCTGCCACGGCAGCCGCCCGTGGGCAAACAAATCAGTCTCCAGCGTGTCGCTGTCCAGCAACCTCGAATCTGTAGGGGAGGGGGGGGCGGACACGACTCGCGGCAGTATTATGAATTTGAGTGCAGTAACCGTTTTGGCCACATTCTTACATACAGTGGCTTTAATGTAGCCTAGGTGCTTGAAATGAAACATGTAATTGAATAGGAAATGAAAACATGTATACAAAAAGGAAAAATTAAGAAATTAAGGTACAGTTTCCTTTAAATTTTCCATTTTTCACCCTCCTTTTGGAATTGGCTCTTTTCCCTCTAGTAGGCTATTTAACATTTGGCTTCTCACCTTTCTTTTTCACAACACCAATTTGTCATTTACAAATCCAATTTCATTTTCCATCAAAATTATGTTCTGAATATCTGAAATAAAATATTGTAATAGTTTATAAGAGTTTTGCCATTTTTGCTTTAAATTTTAATTCTAGGTAAAATTATCCTACATAGTGTAATTATCCGCCAAACAATATCACAGTACATAAACAGAGAAAAGACAAGCAAAGATAAACACAATCAAATAAAATCACACACCTTTGTCAAGTGGTGCTGCCAGAAACAGCCCATCAACTAAAAACAAGGTTGCTAGCTTCTCTTCCTCCTCCACCTGTGGTGGAGCTGGCTTGTTGTCGTCCTCCTCCCTCTTTGCTGGGTCCTGACATTGAATATGATCTGCATTTAAAATGGATTTCTCTGCAGTCTGATCTGCGCGGTCCTCAGAGAGATTTGTTGTTTTTGTTTCCTTTTCATGTACGCTCTGTCCCATCTGTTCATTATCCTGATTACTCTGTTGAGCCAGGTCTGCACGACACTCAGCAGGGTTAAAGTTCTCCACAACTTCAGTGTTGTTGTTGCTGTATTTTGTCTGCTGAACGTCCTTCTGTGACTCATCCATATAGTTGTGTTCAGCCGGCATCACTGAGGTGCACTCTGATTCAATGATTTGTTCTTTGTCTTTAACACTCTCTTGTGTCGGCTCTGTCCAGGAAAAGTCTGTATTTACCTGAGCAGCAACAATATCTTGTTGTAACCTAAATACATTCTCTTCATCTGTGTTTGACTTTTCTTTTTTTCCTGTTTGAAATGTATGCTTTGTTGAAGTGGGGGTCAGTTCCTCATGGATGTGATGCTGTTTCAGTTCTTCCTGTTCAGCTTCCTTGCCTATGTCTCCGAAGGCCCATTTGTTTTTCTCTGCCTGTCTCTCCTCCTTCCCTCGCACCTCAACAAAAACGTCCATGTCAGCCCAGCTTCCAGAGTCTATCCATCTCTGTTGTTTCTCTGAAGCATCTGAGTGTCTCTCTTGTGATGTTTGTGCCTCCAAGAACACATCCAACTGTCTCAGTATTTCATGTTCTTCCACAAGCATCTCGTTTGCAGTGTCAGTGTTTGTTAGAGCGTTTACTTCTCTCTCCACCATCTCATTACTACACATTTGATTTTGAGCCTGAACCTCTGCCTGTGACTCTGTCTGAGTCTGCACCCCCTTTCCGATCTGTGTCTCCACTACTTCGGTCTGTGTCTCAACTTCAGAAAACCCCCTGTTTCTCCACCTGCTGCTCCTCTCTTGTCCATCATCTCCCGGCTCATCCACCCTCACCACCTCCTCCTCCTCAGACACCAGCAGACACACCATCGGCTCCACCAGAGTCACGTCCCCTCCCAAGTTGCTGCTTAGGATGATGTCAGGAAACAGGAAGTGCTCTGGTTCGAGGGCTGGGTTTGTCACCCCGGTGGAGACGGTTAACAGATCATCCTCCAAGTCGTCCGGCAGGCTCAGTGATTCACATTCGCTCTCCTCACTGGAGAGCAGAGGGGATCTTTCCGCCTCACCCTGGATCGGTGTATCCTTACACTTGAAGAAGTTTGACAGTGTGTAGCAGCACTGGACTATGTTTCCCATGATGCCTTTGTGCACCAAACAGCAATAGAACTGTGCAGGTGGCCTGAGGGAGAAAAGAAGCACAGTTATACAGCTCCAGTGAGAAAAGAGTATTAAGAAAAAAACTTTAAGGTTGGTTAAATAAGACTGTCAGTTTTGCCAAATGATTTGCAATAAAAATGTTTTTCAGCATGATGTTAATTAACTTGTTAAACCTTAAAGGAAAACTTCATCCCCCAAATGACCATTTGTATATCAATTAATATCCCTTCCGTTCACAGACTGTACAAATAATGGGTGCAGTCTCTGTGACGTCACCCTTAGGTTTCTAAAGAGCCTTTTTGAAGCTCAGAGGGAGACTTCTGGCTGTCGTCATCTCGGCAGTGCCTGACCCTACCTAACCTTCACCTAATCACAAAATAGGCAAAGAGGTTGAGCGTGGGTGAAGCTGAGGCAGGCAGAACAGAGTGCTCCAGACACCAATGTATGTTATATTGTAGACCAAAACGTCAAAGTCTCTTAAGCTTGTGTTAACCACAGACCTTTTTTCAGTCATCAAACTAAAAACAGAATCAAGAAAGTATTGACTTTAAGATGAGGGAACCAGGAGTGCTAAAGTGCTAACTCATTTCCAGGTTTTCAGACTCACTTCTGGGGCACTCTATGAAGTCTGGTTGCTGAAGCATACCCACCTAGCTTGAAGCTAGCTAAGGCTAACAAGGTAGACTAAGAAGCTAGGCTATGTGCTATTCTCACAGACTGTATAAAAAAGCGTTGTTTTCACCTAAGTCACATATGACATCACATAAACAAATAAAACAAATACTTCCAATATAGACTGTGTTACAAACGCTACTTAGCACAACTTCTCCTGAAATGCAGGTGTATCATTATAAAGTTTGTTTTCATGGGGACTTGCAGGCCAACAGGTAAGTTAACATTAAACCTTTAAACAAGGCCGAAGAATGACAACCACACCACTGAGTACAAAAATACCACTTTACCTTTATTTATGAATCACAATATTTGAAACACATCTTGGGTTGAGGTTGGTTATAGCAGGGCAGTCCTGGGTATCAGGGATGAAACTAAGCTGAAGGCGTCATTCAGTGCTCCAGTGATTTTAAACACTTCCCCATTAACAGTCTCAGGCACAGACAAGTAGCGCTGCTTATGCAAAAGTGTTAAATAGTAATGTTTTAGTAAAAATGCATGTGTTTGACAAGTACAGAGCATACAGCTGAATAAATGAGACGTGGGCTATAATGCACGAGTTGTGTGAGAGTTTGTAAACACACATTCTAATTTTTCTGTTTGTTAAACTCAGACCCCTATGACTTCAATATAACAAGAATTTTCCCTTTTTTGGAGGATTTTTGGTTCACCTTGACGGCATGAGAAAAAAACAAAGTAGGCCTATTCTTCACAAATTTAACGTCACATGAAATGAGTAATTGATTTACAAATGGTCATTTAGGGGGTGAAGTGTTCCTTTAAATGCATGATTAGTTTGAATTAAGCTGCTAATTATAAACTACAAAAGGCTTTGTCACTGTCACATGTGCGTGTCTGTTTGTGTGGCATGTGTGAATGCAAGCAGATAAGAGCCTTAGACAACAGCTGATGACCGTAAGATTATAAAGTGTTCCTGCAGAGGTGTCACCTTACTGAGGAAAGGACTGGAAACTAAATCACATCAGATGGACTCTGGAATGATGTTGGATATGTGGAAATCCTGGAACACAGATGAAAGGGAACACTGAGCAAAATTTTAGAGTATAAAAATGCCTATAAGTTACAGTTATTTGGCTATATAAATAAAAACAGCAGGGTGGTCTGAATAGACTCAATTTTAATGTCTTGAATCATAATTGGAGTTTATATAAAGGTAACACACCTTATTGAAGCTCCTGGGAACACAAAGGTGCAGCAGGAAACGCATGTAGCTCAAACAACAGAAGCATAAAACAGCATCAATATGACATCAATGTAATCAATCTATGGGCCCTACCAGCCAGTGTGGAGAGAGGAAGAGGCTGTCAGTCTGTGTCATCTTCTCCAGACTCCTCTGCTGTCCATCCTGCTGAAATCACAGAGCTGAGTTCCCCAGTATTTGCTCTACAGCAGGAGGCTCCTCTGTCTTTGCTGCGAAACCACATTACACAAACTGTGTGTCAGTGCATGTGTGAGTCTGCCCTTCATGGGTGGAGAGTAGCTGTGAGAGGAGCATGCAGGCCCTTCTGTTCACACACACATGCACATCCACACACCTAGTACCCATCCAAGTCCAGAAGAGGGCAACCTCCCTGCCGTTCATGATGTAACTTCCTGTATTCAGACTGGTCCATGCACTCTCTATCAACCTTGAATGTGAGCATGTGCAGGAGGTGTATAAATAGCAGCAGCAGGAGGTCTGGCGCCTCTTTAATGTTATGAAAACTATACACGGGGCATGACACAGCAAACCTCTCCCCAAACACAAAGTCCAGGAAACAGCCCTCCAGTTCTCTGTCTCCCTTTCTCTGTACACACTTTTAGGCATGAGATCTCCAAATGCAGCTCTGTGGTTGCCATGGCAGCGCTGCAGAGAGACATTAACATTCGGAGCACAGTCTCCAAGACAACTGTGGGAACATTCTAGAATGGGACGTTTGCTAGGAGACAAGTTACACGTGTACCGTTACACTGACCACCACATGTGAGTAATGCAGTAGTTTGTGGTTGAAAGGTTCCACCCTGTGTTGTGCAATAACAATAAATTAATCTTGATTTTTTTTTTCTGTCATTCAATATAATTTCCTGTTCAGTTATCAACTCACATTAGAGACTGTTCATTATTTATGAGGGGGAGTGGGTGGTGCAACGAGGGGGAGGCATGTCAGCTGATTTCCTAAGCACTGGGGAGGGACTTATGTTTTTTATTTTAGTTTAGGGGAGGGGCATACAAATTCAAATGGTTGTTTTGAGTATAGTTTTTTGTAAGCCGACACAGAAGTTGGCACCACTGTGGTTCCCTACAGGATTTCCCACTGGATTTTAGATTATTGTGGCAAACAAACGTTACTAATACTTACGTTTTGTTAGGGAAGATAGTCTCCTCAGATTAACACCACTTTTATCATTTTTGAAGCCTAAATGCAATCACCATAAGTGAAAACCTAACGTTAGGCTATCAGTGAACAACACCATTGTCACATGATTTAATGTTGACACCACAGCTGTAAAGGTGTGGTCAGCATGATGCCGTTCCATAGTCTCATTTAGCCACTTTTTCGCAACCATTGTATTTGAGACACATAAAAACTTAAAAATTCACGAGTGACGTATTCTTTTGTGTATCTATTTTACCACTGATTTTTGAAAGAACAAGCCTTCAGGGTTGTTGTGTTTAACTTGACATAATTACACCATTTATTATAGCCAGAAGCTGTAAAAACAGAAATTATTGTTGTATATTCAAATTTCCGACAGTCCTTGGACACATCAAGTGCGCCAAACGCTCCTGTCAGAGAAAAAAAGACCAAATCTGAGCTTAAAAGAGACAGACTGAGCAAAGTAGTCCAGACTTCCCTCTCCACAGCAACGCTTCCCAGCTCCTCCTGGGGGACCCCAAGGTGTTCCCAGGCCAGACGAGGTATCCCGGAGCCTCCTACCAGTGGGACATGCTGGAACATGGGAGGCACCTCCCTTTATTTTAAGTCTCATTTAAAATATGGCCAAAAATAAACCATTAGCACAAACTAACCAGCATGTAGGACAGAGTGAAAAACTGAGGCTTTTTTCAACTTTTAAAGGGTAAGTTTTAAAAATCTAATAATTTATGGTGGAGGGAAGATCATGCATTTTTTTCTTGCATTCACTCAGGGAGGCTCAAGGAAAAATATTTGTAGCTTTGGGGAGCAGTCACACACCAGTACCCTCCCCCCTCTGATGAGTAAAGAACAGTCCCTCACCAATTAATTTGTTTCATTTATTCACCGTATCATTTCAACTTTCATCTTATGCCACCACATTTGATCACAGGAATACTAATGGCCCATGTTAATACTAAAACAATAATAATTAGCCTACAGCTTTATTTGGCCTTGTGTTTGTGCATTCACCATGCTGTGGCATATTGCAAATAAACCTGTATAGTATAAAAGATGCAGATTGCAGATGATGGACAGTCAGACTGTGACTCATCACAATCTTCCTGCACACCTCCTCAGAGTCCTCTGAACTCTGCACCCCCTCTCTCTTTTAATATTTCATTCGGTCAACTGTAGAAGCAGGAAATTTAGTGATGCATGTATTTTTGTACTCTGTGCGTAGGTGTTTTCCTTCCCTTTACTTCTTTGGCACCTTCAGCAGTGCACACAGATCTGGTTATATTTTAAGCCCAGTCAAGGTTTGGTTGTACTGCCACCCAGTGTAATGCCTGTCACAAATGTGTCCAAAGTGTCCAAATCCTAAAGATATTCAATCTATGAGGATAAAAAAGACACAATAGAGGCAAATTCTCACATCAGAGAAGCTGCAGACAGAGAATATCTGGTGTTTTTGCTTAAATAATAACTTGAATGACTGATTTATTGATTGCTGATTATATTTCTGTTCATTACTATTGTTTTGGCTCATGTATAATTTAAGTAATAATTTTAAGAAGTAGGGTATTGATACAAAAAAAATACATTATAACATCTTTGTAACAGACCTTATTTACAGCAGATATTTTGACTCTTGATATTCATTGTAGGAAAAGCACATGTAAATATTACAATTAAAGGAGCTGTGTGTGATATTTAGGGCATATCTATAATTCAGAGTCTGAGCCGGGATTGTCTGCACATGGCTCTCAACATGGAGGTGGCTAGCAGCTAATGGTGCTAACAGCACAAACAGTGCTAACAACTGCAACAGTGGTGACAGAGCTTATGTTAACTTGAGGAGGAAATGGAGGGTGGGAGTGATGCTTCCTCAATGACACTGTGGGTTGGGATGGTATTATCAGCTGTAACCACCGTATGAGCGCAGTGCAGATCGGTGGCGATTAGCTAGCCAGTGGGACACACACACACAGGGACTAACATGCACTAACATACAAGCACTACTGACTTCATTCTCTGCTCAGGATACCATTACTCCACTATATCTTTCCATAGTGGTTTGCTTCTATATTAATGGTCTGAATGTCGTATTGTGACAAGCTTACTGGGACACTTGAACAGAGCCATTGTTCATGTTATTGGTGCTTTTACTACAATGACAGTATCTGCTGTGATGAAGACCTACTAAAAACTTTTTTCAAACGTTGAAAAGAGACCACAAGACACCAGAGATACTGCTCTGCCATCATCAGGCACATTGCATGAATTTAATAAAGTGCAAATCATACAAAATGTCCCTAAACCTTCTGGAGTGACTGTCTGAACCTGGAATGCAGCTAGTGCAGTGAAAAAGCAGGTTGCCGCCACGTTAAGCAGCACGGTGTAGGTGTTGACAGACCCAGAGGCATGGCTACTAATTACAGGCAAAAGCCGTGATCAACAGTGTTAAAATCAAAAGGCATCCCTATGAAACAGTATCACTATTCAGTCTTCATTTCTTTACATTCTCACAGTACATGTCGTACCATCAATGTGAAGAATTCAGTTAATACGCTGTTGTGTATAGGTTTGATCACATTCTTGTGCAACTATCTCTAAATCTCTAACTTTACTTCCTGAAATCTACAGACAATCACAAGGTTACATCTCTCTCATCTTAAGCTTTTTCTAGCATAACTGCATCAGTTGATCTTGGCCGAGACCTGCTGGAAGACAACTTTCTCTTTTTCATCTTCATCACAGAGCGGTTTCTCCCTCTCCTGCTCCCATGTCCACCCTCCTGTGCACCCTGCTGTCCTCTATATCCTCCCACTCATCCTCCATCCCCTCCTCATCCTGCGTTCTGATTGGTTTGTTCAAGCGAAGGAGGCGGTATCTGAGCGGCACCAAGAAGAGGGCAGGGTCAGGCATGGGGTGTGGCCTCTGCGGTGATGTCACTCTCTCCTGCGGGACGCAAGCTCTGACCCTCTCCTCCCTCACGCTGACACGCCTCCTATGCCTTGCCTCTGGTTGGCTGGGAGAGGCTGGAGGAGGTGGAGACAGAAGCCAGTCTGAGCCCTCCCCTTCATAATCTTCATCCTCCTCACCTTCTTCATCATCATCATCCTCTTCTTCCTCCTTTCCTCTGGATGCCACCTCTCCCTCTGCACCAGCCTCTGTGCTCGGCCGTTGCTGGAACAGTTTTAAGCGTGCAGTGTGGAGCTCGTGGCAGAGGGTCGTGGTGGTGACATTTTGGCGTTGCAGCTCACGACTCAGCAGCGTGATCTTGTGGCTGCGGCGTTTCAGTTCCTCTAGGAAATGTCGTTCCTCGTCCCTCAGGCTCCTTCCTAGTGCTGATGCCCGTGCCCGGCCGGCCCGCAGCTCCCCACGTGCAGCGACCATCATGCACTGCTGGTCCTCTAGGAGACGCTCTACAGCCTCACAGCGTGCTGCCAGCTCTGCTTCCTCCTCTGAGAAACATAAACACATACAGTATGGACTGAAGTGTATACAAACACAGAAAATACAGACATAGTGTTGAGATTATTGTATCCATGAGGGTTTGTCATTCTGTCTTTCTATGCTCCATATCTGTGCTCTTGTACTTGCTTTCTTACTCAGTGCAACCTGCCGGGATAAATAAATCATACACAATTTTTGCTCTTACCAAGGACTGGCTGGACTAGATTTGCAACGTTGTAGGAAGCAGTGCTTTGTATTCCCTATCTCTCAACAGGATTTTGGAGCTGCATAGCTATTCAGTCATACTGGCAGGAGGTAACACAGATAGATTACAGAATTGACTGTTCTTCCTCTACAATTTATTTCAGAAATATTATCGCTAATTTATCAGTACAAGACAAAAATCTATTATTAGCAGCCAGCAAGAAAGCTGTAACATGAAAATGGTTACAGATCAAACCTCCAACAAAGTCTGACTGGTTAGATATTGTGATGTATGTTCAAAGTATGGAGTGAATCATTTTTTTGTTACTTCTACGGGCTTATACATTCTTAAAATGCTGAGAAAATGGAGTGTGTTTGTGAACTTGAGATGATTAATGATTCTTTACTGTATGAATCTGCACGTATTTCTACCGTAATGTTTGCATGAGTGCACAGGTGACTAGCCATTTGTTCTATTATGTTTTAGTTCTATCTTTGTTTTAAAAAGGTTAATGTCACTTTACTGTAATAATGTTGCCTTGTCACTGTCCCCCCTTCTCTCATGTAGTCCTTGTGAATCCCCAGTCCTCCTCTGCACAGCTCTCCTGCTTTCCTCTCCATAACTCCCACATATTGTATCACCTTCACTCCTTATCAGCTGTGACTTGCAATGTCTTACCTTCTGTGCTTCTGTCAGGAAACCTGGAGTCCAGCTCACAGCTCAGCTCTGCAGCCAGGAGGGGTAGAAGCACGGCGTGCAGACAGACAGAAAAAGTTAAGACAGGGTGACAGACAGACAGGGGGTCAAGTGATTTAGTGACAGTAGATAGATGAAGAGCAGCAGGTCACCGGTACACTGACCATGACAGCGCCTCTTCAGGTGTGTGATCTCCAGCTGCAGACCGGTCAGCATGGCCAGGTGCTCCTGCTTCAGGAAGGCGATGCCTCTCTCCACACTGGCCACCTGCTGCTCCAGCCTCCCAGCATCCATGGCTGCACCCCCACACAACCTGCACACACGCAGGTAGCTGGATGTGTTAGGATGGGGGATTTCTCAGTACAGATGTTAAGTGTCCCGATTTCAGCTCTGACATAGAGCTGGATATTATGTGTCAGTTCCACGGTACACAAATAACATCCCTTTAATTTATCAACCAGCTACTATGCGGCTAAGTATTATATGTTACTGTGATTTTCTGCAGCACATAAGATATGCATACAATCTCGTATTTGATCTTATTCGGTTTGATTTCTCGCCAACAAAAGCTTTCTGGTATCTGCACCATTGCTCACTACAGTGCTCAGTGTCTACCTGTAACTGTGCAATCATCACTCTGACCGTGGCCTACCGTGATACTGAAGCGGTATCCTGTTCAAAGCGTCTCTCATGGATCCTCGTATCGCCCTGCTATCTCTGTCCTTGATGCAGCACAGAGGGAGAAAACAAAAGACCCGTGCAAAACAAAAACAAAAAAAACCTTCCGCGTGCAAAACGGCACTTTGTGAGTGTTCCCAGGTGAGCTGCTTCACAGCTGCAGCAGGCCGACGTTTTTCTTACAGTGTGAATGAATCCTGCTGCAGTCTGAGCCGAAATAACCTCCTCATAACCTTCTGGTTGTACGTGCAGTGCGGTGCGGTGCCGCTGCTGTACTCACAACAAAGCAGCCCGGTATGAGGGGTGATCAGTGCCACAGAGCAGGAGGAGGAGGAGCTCCATGGAGGTGATGCTGCCAGCCAACAAGAAAGGATTCATTGAAGAAAAAAAAAAGCTAAGATGACTGCAAGTTCAAGTGTCATCCCACTTTTGGGCTACAATGTGTATTAAGATTGTATTTTTTGTCTTTTGGAAAAGCTTATTATATGAGTCCATGCTCTTGTGTGTAGGATTTAGTGGCATCTAATACTGAGGTTGCAGAACTGAAACCTCTCCCATGCCAAACGACCCTATAGAGCCAGTGTTTGGTTTGTCTGTTCTGGGCTACCATAGAAACACGAAGGGCTGCGATAACATGGCCAATGCACTGATGGGTGTAAAAAATATAGAGGTAAGCAGTCCAATAAGAGATCACGATTTGGTGGTGGATGGGTCACAAAACAGTAGACTTTCCCCTGACACCTTCTCTAGGAGACTGGTGTTGGGAACTATGTGAACTTTAAGTGGACTTTAAGTCTTTTTAAGGAGCGTCTTCACTACTTTTCTTTTCCCAAATCTAACCACAGCAACTTTAAGTGTGTGACTTTACATGAAGTACATAATGTCTTTCGTAAGGCGCTAATTTCTAGGATATCATACAAACCACTATGTGTGCATTTTTGTAGGATGCCTTATGGCTGTTGAGAAACAACAACACACTGTCCCACTTGATATATAGATAAAAACGTCTCATTCTGTGGTAACGAAAAGACAATTCTTATTTTCAGGTGACTTTACACTAATAAAAACTTAGTTATGGATATGATATACTATTTCTACCAATAGAGTGTCCCAGGAATGAGTCCCTAAACCTGGAAATGAGTCAACATTTTACCACTCCCAGCTCCCTCTTCTTGAAGTCAATGTTTTTTTTGAATGGGTTTATAGTTAGATGCCTGACATAAGGTCTGTGATTAACAAAAGCTTAATAGAGATTTGTTCTACAATAAATAACAAAATATGTCTGTGTCTTTAAAAAGGCAGTTGCTTACAAGTGGCTAAATGAGACTACAGAACGTCATAACACCAGATGTGGCTTACAGCCTCGCTGATGTGGCGATGTTAGTCATTTGACCATGGTGTAGTTTGTTTATAGCCTATATAACGTTATAACGTTAGCTTTTTACTTCTGCTGATTGCATTTACACTCCAAAAATCATTCAGGTGGTGTTTATCTGTGAATCTGTTGGTCTAATCTGTGAAGATTATCTTGCTCAACAAAACGTGTATCATAAACCTTTGTTTGCCACAGAGCTCATTTTCTGCAATAATCCAAAATCCAATGGAAAAATCCCATTTGTTTTTTGACAAGGGAACCAGGGTAACACTAACTTCT
Source organism: Epinephelus lanceolatus (assembly GCF_041903045.1). NCBI lineage: Eukaryota > Metazoa > Chordata > Actinopteri > Perciformes > Serranidae > Epinephelus > Epinephelus lanceolatus. The sequence goes on from NC_135744.1 coordinate 32,101,622, forward strand.
GTGCCAGCCTACAGAAAAACATCATCCCTGGAGCACTCTATAGATGCTCTGAATCCTACACTGCAGCTTAATGTAATGTTAGTGAGAAATATGTTTAAAAAAATCGGTATCGGCTAAATGTACTTTAAGTATTAAAAGTAAAAGTATTCACTGTGCAGTGTTAAAATAAGGCTATATTACTGAAGCATTAACAGCATTGTGATTTCATAGCTGGTCGAGGTGATGCCAGTTTTAGTTATTTATTATCCTGTTTGGTAGTTAAATAAGTCATGATGATCTCGATTTTATAAAGTGAATACATGTTTTGTATGTAAAACCATAATTTGAAAAGTGCTAGCTGTCAAATAAATGTTGTAGAACAAAAAGTACAACATTTCCTCTGAAATGCAGTGGAGTAAAACAGGTTTGTATAAAGTTGCATAAAATGGAAACACTAAAGTAAAGGGCACAGTCAGAAATTTAAAACGATGGTACAGATATTCACATTTTGTTTAGGACTACGATTATTTGCAGGATATTTTATCAATTAATCGTATTGTCCATAGATTTTCAGAAATTCGTGCAAAATGTCTGGTAATGTCTTCAAATGTCTTGTTTTATTGATCAACAGTCCAAAGTCCAAAGATACTCAGTTTACAACCATGTATGATGAAGAGAAGCATCAAAACTTTACATGTGAGAAGCTGTAAGAAGCAGATGTTTGGCATTTTTGCTTAAGAATTCTAAAGCCATTATTTATTAAAATAGTTATCCATTGTTATCCACTAACTGATTAATTGATTAATCATTGTAGGTCTAATTCTGTCATATCTTTTTAAAAAATCACAATTAGAATCATACAGTCTATCATAATAAACATTTTTAATTTGATAAAATGCTGCAGAAAAAAATCATAACTATACACATAAACCATTAATTCCATAATATTGAATATAAGTTGGTAGATCATGAAGAAGAGGAAGAACTCTGCAAGCTCAGGTTGATTTTATTTGCTTTGTGACATAGGCTACTGGTTATATGACGTCATCCCTACACTTGCGCAATGTAATTTGGCCATCAGTGTCAATAATGCATAAACAAATTCTAATACAGCAGGTAGAATCAAAAGTTTTGTTTGTTTTTTCATTGTTGATATCTCTTTTTTGCAAAATGGTTGACGAGGCTCATCCTTTCCTGGCTACACTCCTTTTTACCACTCATGCTTGGGAGGGGAACACGCTCATTGCGCAGAGATGTCTCGTAGTAAGGACAGACTTTTAGATGAGCAGATATAGGAGGGACATCTGCCATATGCCATGAATCCACTGAGGAGAAGAGGTGACTGAACTCCCAGACCTGGAGAGAAACACGAGGAGAGTCAGGAGGAGGGAAAAGGAAAACGTGGATCACAGTTGGTATGAATAGTGATGATTTAGTATGTCTCACAGGCGTGGCCTTCCATTGGGCTCGTCCATGCGAGCTGGTCTTCTTCTCCCAGCGGAGAGTGACCATCCCTCTCTCCTGCAGCTGAGTGGAGCACACCTGCCTCATAAGATGGGACACCAGAGCCAGCTGGGACAGGGACAAACTGTCCAGGAAACTGGCCATGTGGCACAGCACGTTGTAGGGCAGCGAGCTCAGAGGGTCCTCCTCACCTCTTGCCTGACTTCCTCTCTTCCTCTGAGAGGTGGAGGAGCCCACTGAGCGCCTGGATGACTGGGAGGTGTCTCCTAATGAGGCTTCAAGGGTTGGACGCAAGTTGAAACACTTCAGCTGCTTACTGTAAGAAAGATACATCATACACTTAAGCAAACTCAAGCCTGAGTGCAGTTTAAGTTTCTAAACTTTATCTGCTTGTGCCCTACTCTTGTGTTACTTTACTGTGTTGTGAGATGTGAGCAGGTCAAAATCTTAATAGTTGATTATTTTGGCCACTTGGGGGCAGCACAACAAGCTTTGTTCACAACACTGACATATTATCACTTCAAATTGATAAGGTGAACTTGTTAGCAAGCAGTTGCTTATTTAAACATCCAGCAGTTACAGACTCACACTATCATTATTCAGAGTCGCGTTTGCAGTCACCTGTGATGCCAGTCCAATATTCTCTCTCTCTATTAGCTCTATTTTTGGTCTCCTCCACCTCCTAAGGAAAATATCTGGTTCTTTAGCTGCTAACTGTTCCACTATGTTTACCAGCAAGTTTCTAACTGTGTCTACCTGCTGTTTTGTGCTTGGCAGGTTGAAAACCACATACAACAGTTTGTATGGTATCGAACAAATTAGCACCCCACGAATTATGTCATCACGTTACATATGTAGGTTAGGTTTAGGAAAGTAAAGTTATGTATGTCGGTTTAGGAAATTAAAGCTACCTAAGTTAGGTTTAGGCAAGAAAAAGATTACAAAGGTTACATTTAGGAAAGTAAAGTTACTTAGGTTAGGTTTAGAAATGTAAAGTTGAGTTAAGTAGTTTAGGTTTAGGAAAGGAAACATGGCTGGACAATTTATGTACTTAATGTAAAGTTACACATAGGTAGGGCTGCACAGTATATGCGGTAGACGGTAGAAATGATATAAATTTGGCCCACGGTAGAGATTTGCGCTCTACCGTCCTATCGTCGATGACGTCATCGCACCTGCCTCAGTGTGAAAATGGCTGCGAGCACAGAGACAGCGGAGCAAGAGGAGCTGGTTCACGTCCGTGCAACGTGTGTTGCTGGAGAACTTGTGAGTGAGTGAGTTAATGTCTTATGAACAGCCCTGGACTTCTCAGACTCTTTTAGCGACTTACCACTCAGAGGGAACTCATTCAGTGTCTCCTCTGGCAGCAGCACAGCGTCTCTCCCTCTCCTCTCTCGCCGTGCGCACACGGGAGTTGGTTTTCGGCAAGAGAGTTTGTCATAAACCTTTGGTAATGTAAACCTATGTGACGCTAGGGGCTCCACAAAAAACTCCATATGTGAATGTGTGATAGTTGTGGTATCATAGCAGCCTGTCACAGGTTACAGCGTGATGATTAGAGGAGAAATGGCAGAGCATAAAGGTCCAGGTGGAAAAAACACAACTCAGTCATTTAGGATTTTGCTAAAAGAAGGAAATTACCATTTGATATAGATCCCAGGGGACATTTTGCACCATAGAGTACTGGGTTTTAATTTTGAGTTTTGAGATCTGCATTCTGCACAATAAATGCTCTAAAAAATACATTATATCTTTGCTTTTGTTGTTGTTGTTGTTTTTTTTTTATCAATTTAGCTTTGCTAAGGGACTACAAAACCCATTCAGAAACACTTCTATTATAACTTTTACACTTAAATTTATACCGCGATATATACCGTTACCATGAAGGGATTCGATTTATACCGTGATATAAATTTTAGGTCATACCGCCCAGCTCTACACATAGGTCAAGTTTAGGCAAGTAAAGTTACCTTGGTTAGGTTTAAGAAAATAAACATTGCGACAGCGTATCTTAACATAAATCAAAGTTCACTTTGTTTCAGAAGGGTCTCCTGGGGGAAAGTCCTATATTTGTTTAACCCATCCACCACCCCAACCTGCTTTCTTATGCTGACTTTTGCTCTTTATAGGCGACTACTACCTTCTTTACTCCCGTCAGCACAGTTGTCACATGACTGCAGCCTTCACAATTACATGTGTTGTATTCAAACTACTCATTTACTAAACAATGAGCTGAAACTCACTATAAAGCTCCGTAAAGCTGAGGGGAACTGCAGATTCAGGTGATACTTCTCTCTATGTTAATCACTACGGGCAACTCCTTTCACGTCATCACATTGTTTTCACATTATTATTTGACACAGTATTGTTATGAAAATATAAATTAAGGCCCTTTTAACATTTTAAAAGACAAATGATGGACCCAAATATTAGATATGAATGTGAAATGTGCTCACTTGTAGGAGACGGTGGCTTTATGCGTGGAGGGCTGAAACCTCGTCTGGCTGTAGGTGCATCCGAGGTATGATAGAGGGCACCTCTCCTCAAACCATCCACTCAGGTTTGTCTGGATGTCAGTGTGGACGTTCCTGGAAAAGAGATAACAATTGATACGCTTACTAAACACACCAAGCATGTCCATCTGCTCCCATTATACATGAACAGCATTTCTCCTACTAGCTGACTTTTCTAATTGGTTTCATCCTTTTGGTAATCGACAGCTGTTAAATTCTGAGTGACAGTTGTTACTTAAAGGTTAGTCCTTAGAAAATGACACGTGACAGGAGTATAGAGGTCAGCAGGGGTCAAACACACCCATGTTAGTTGTTTTCACAGACACCTGAAATGTGTGGCGAACTCTCTGCGGAGGAAGGAGTGACAGCAGAGGAAGGTGAAGGCGCTGTTGCCTCTGTGATGTCTGCCGCTCACTCTCTCCGACTCCAGCAGAAGACGCAGCTTCAGCGGCTTGTCCACGGCCAGCTCTGCCAGAGTTGTCTTCGCTTTAAATGGAGTTGTGCGAAATGTGTAAGTCTGTGTTCCCGCGTCGTTATAGATCCCATCGGCAGCCTTTGACTCACTGACCTGCATGGAAACCATTCAATCAAAACACCTGATTCATTCCAGTTAAAGGATCATATCACTGTTTTTGCATGAGGCCATTGTGTCCCACTCATTTTCATCTCAAAGGTTGTACCAAAATGTAGGTTATTGATAAATTCACCATTTGTGTTGCTGATTTCTTTACTGCACAATATGAAAATACAGTGACTTGAAACTGGTTTTAGTCAAAAAATGCACCACTTTCTTAAAATTCTAATCTTTTTAGAGAACAAATGTTGTAGCTGGCACTAATATTGTTTTATTTAAAATTCCACTTTCATCTCCACATCTGGTCATGTGTACAGTTTATATGTTTTTATTTATACTGTTATAAATATCTGACTGACCTTGTGACCCCTGACCTCCCGCTCAGCATAGCCCAGCAGGGTGGCCTCTATTTCATCGCTGTACCAGGCCTCTTCGTTGACTTCGAGGTCAGATGTGTCCACACCGCGAGCCTCGCTGGGAGGCTTAGTTGAGTCGTACTGATGAATACGCCGTGAGCTGTAGTGATAGCTGTCAGGGATCTTAAAGGAACAAATAAATAATATATTGCATTACATCAGAATCCAAGAGAGTGCGATATTTAAGGCCTGGGTAGATTTGAAAAGCTCTAGTTCATCACTCCGGTTGATGAATTCTGAGGAATTATAAAGCTGATAAAAGACTTATGTTTTATAGTAAATAAATGTACTTTGTTATCACCTTGAAAGAGCGCAGAGTCTGGACCGGGATAGGCTCCAGGCTGCCGTAGACAAAATCGTCCTCCCTTGGCGTACAGGCCTTGATTTGTCCAAAGGTGAGCAGCATGCGCCCATGGTGCACCACATACATGTTGTACTCCTGCGGGGTGAGCTCCTGCCCCAGACGCTCCAGCACCCCCTCCTGCCACGGGGCATGACCTGTCTTACTTGTGTCTACAGCTACATCATCTTTTTTCTCTGTGTCTTTGTCCTTCACCTTCTCAGTAGGCTTTGGGGTTTCTTTGGGCTTGTTCAGGTTTTCCTGAGCGACAGCACAGCCGCCTCTCTCCATGCTGAACATCATCTCAAACAGGTTGTATTTCTCTATGTTAATGCCTGAGCTATGCACTGCACTTGGTACAGTCTCTTCAACAGCATTATTCTCGCACACGCTGTTATCTGCAGGGACAGATATGCGGAGATCAACAGGAAAATGTAAAGGCAAGAGATGAGAAAGAAAATAGCAACAACACATATTATTTTGTGTCAGCGATTTACCTTCATTGACATCATTGTCTTCAACACTACTGTCAGATCCTCCTACTGCTGTGTCCTCTTTCTTCTCTTCCTTTATTTCCTCCTCTTCCTCCTCCTCCATCAGCTCTGGATAGATTGGTTTCACCTTCAGGCGTTCATAAAGTTCTGACTGATCCACCAGGGCCATAGCGAGATCCAGAGGTTCCCCTTGCCCCTCATTTTTCTTCAGCACATTCTCCTGCAGGGCCATGGCACTGTGTGGGTTTGTTTCATCAATGGGCCAGCGGAGCCAATCCATGGAGCAACACACCACGCTGGCTGGACACACCTGGAGGTGAGCTGCCTGCGAGGAGCGAGGCATTTGGAACGGGCACCCATACTCAGCGTTGAGGCAGCGCACTCTCACGTTAGGGCAGAGCAGCAGGTGATCCTCCTCTTTGCAATGGTGAAAGAGAGCTCCACAGAGCAGGCGGCAGGGGATGACCGTACAGCACACAGAGGGCTCCACCCGAGTCCTGCAGCGCCGGATGTAGCAGGAGTCACAGTGGACATGCTGTTGCACCTTGGAGGCTCGAGAACGGTAACTCTGATTGGATGAGAAAGACAAAGAGAGGAGCCAGCTGGGATGAAAGCTGAGGATGAAATACAGTATATTAAACACGGTGAAGCAAAGCTATGTACTCGCTATATTTTTATATTTGATTGAACCAGAAGTATATCTGGAGAATCTGTGACTCACCATGTGTACAGGACTCTGAATCAGAGGTTTTGTAATCCTGTAAGAAAGATACAGAAAATTTAGAGTCATACTCTGTAACATCAGCCCTGTCATTAGCAGTGTCATAGTCAATACCACCTAGTTTGTTGACACCAAGTCAAGACCAAGACCAGAACAATGTGAGTCCTACACTTACTATATAAAATATAAACCATGCAAACCATGTGCTCTCCTCAAATTAATCTGGAAGATTCACATTTCCATAAAAACACCCACAGAAAACAAAGATTCCTTATTTACATCTCTTATTATCATACTGTATGCATGTGTATGTGTGTATAAATGTACTACGAGGAAACAAATACAAACAAACACTAAGTAGCTGAAATAAACTTTATCAAACACTCAGTTTTTGCACGAGCAATTTAATGATATCCCTGCAGTCCTCTTTGTCCAAGCCCAAGACAAGACCAAGGAAAAATGCAGTCGAAACTGAGATGAGACAGAAGGGCCCAAAGTGTCTGGAGTTTTCCTGGCCACCATTAAAACTGTCACTCAAAGAAACATGTACTGATCCAAGAGACACAGACACAAAATAACTCAAAAGAGACACAAACAGACCCTAAAGAGACATAAAATGGTTCCAAAGAGACACAAAATAACCACATAGAGACACAAAATGACCCCAGAGAGACAAAAAAAAGAGCACTAAAAGATGCAAGGGGAGTGCCAAGAGACAAATATTTATTGAAACAAAAAAAAGGCAAAATAACCACAAAGTGACTGCAAAGAGACACAAAATGGTGACCAAAAAGTACCACAAAAAGTTGCAAAACAAAAAAAATAAGCTACCACAAAGTCTGTGTGTCTTGCTCCTGTGTAGTACAGGTGAGGTGGCGGGGCCTTTTGCATATCTGTGCCCAGGGCCATATTATCTCATAACCCACCTATGGTCTTGAGACTAATCTCAAGTACTAAAACACTGTTTAGTAGTGAACCACTTGATCATCCACCTTTTTGGCTTGTGACCCCTGTAAACAAAGCAATGTCTACTTGTAATCCATCATCACCAGTCACACATGTCATGTTATAATGACCTGGTCAACCACAGAGTGATTCTGTCCTCCCTGTTTTACTGGAATGATTTTTAGAGGCCTGGCGTGGTAAAAGTATCCAATTAATGTAAAGCGTTTTAGACAGTATTAATGCTGTCTGTTGTTGTTGTTGATGTTGATGATGATGTTGTTTTCCTAACTGGTTATATCATCACTCCTCAGATTTACACTGTGTCAGCCTTCAGGGTGGAACCGGTGACACTCTGCCGGCCACAAAACAAATCAACAGCACAAAAAAAAAGTTTATAGGAAACATTTTTCACAGCTTTAGTTAATCATGCACTGAGCTTGGCTCCAAAGCAATCTAAAAAAATGAAAATGTAAGTATTCCACAACCTCCTGCTCTTACTAAATGAAGACCTGATATTCAAAATAGACTGTAAACTACTCATGTGTCCTGTGTTAATGTAGCAGTAAACCAGACAAGCATGTAACTTGTCTTTGTAGTTTCACTGTAGCTAATGCTTGCATTTTAGATCAACAAAAACAGACATTATCAGAGTAGTTCAACATATTAATAAAGGGACAAATCTTATCTAGTCAAAGGTCTTACCAAGGTGCCACCGCAGACGTTGCTTTCAGTCCCTGTGCTCTTTGAACTGGGAGGTTAAAATTAGACAAGCAACAGCAGGTTCAGCAGGAAATAACTCCCCCCTCAGTCTCTGCATTGGGTTCAAGCCACAGCCAAAAAACTTTATTAAATGCTCCCTGTCATCATTCTGAAGCTGAATCAATGTTCCTGTGTACAATAGAGAAACAATCTGTTGCATTGTCTGCAGTGACAATGCCTAAATCAAATCTCCACTAGAGGACACTGTTTGGACATTAAATAAGACTCAGCCTCATTTTGCTCTCTGCAGGTAGAAATCAACTGAATGCTGCACCACAATGTGAATCAGAGGGAAGACGGTGAGAAAGATCTCCTGATGTTAAGTCTCTGAGAAGGCTGGTAACTCAAACCATGTTCCTGACCACCTGCGTAACATTTCTCAGTCAGTGCTCAGCTCTATTTATAACACAAACACATATAACACAGACACAGACACACACACTCACTGGGACACTTGGTCTTTAAAGCACGAGACGGAGTGCAAGGAGTGTGTCTCTCTCCTTTCTGTTCTCTTACAGCGGTAGGCTAAAGTCTGTACCTCGCTGTTCCCATTGACTCGAATGCTGCAGCACCCCGTTGGTGTCCTGCCATTGTGTGTTTACATGCAAGACTTTGAGATTCATATCGTCTTTACTTGCAGGTCTGACCTACAGCTTCAGATACAAAACTGGTGCCAGAGGATCTGAAGCATGGTATGGTTTTATTTCTCAACTCTAAGATCTACCATTCAGTTTCCACTTTTATTTCCCCTTGAGTAGCTTTAAGGTTGTTAAAATGATCTTATATCCCACTGTCTGACATTAGATGCAGTATATATTGTTTTGGCTCTTCTTTGAAGCTAAATGATGTTTACAGAAAAAGAAATATTCAAACCCAGAAGTCCTTGTTTATTTGTGGATGAACCATTTCCTCAAATTGCAATATTGTACATGTCTTTTGCATTATTTTATGTGCAAATTCCACCTGACATTGTTGGCACAGACAGCATAAGTTTGACCTCCACCTCACTTGTGGGGGTCAATAGAGGTTAAAGCCTAATTATGTTTTTTAAATGAAAAAATGCTGATTTAGTTCTCTTGAGTCTGACAATCTGTAATTTTATTTTCCTTTCTTCCTCCCTAAACCCACTCAGAGTCAACGGTCTCGAACCTCCAGGGTGCGAGGGCATGTCCACTGTGATTCCTGCTACAGCCGGCGCTGCAGAGCTCGGGTGGAGGTCTCTGTGTGCTGTGCAGTCATCCCCTGCCGCCTGCTCTGTGGAGCTGTCTTCCACCTCTGCAAAGAGGAGGATCACCTGCTTCTCTGCCCTAATGTGAGGGTGCCCTGCCTCAACGCTGAGTATGGCTGTCCGCTCCACCTGCCTCGCTCCTCGCAGGCAGCTCACCTCCAGGTGTGTCCAGCCAGTGTGGTGTGTTGCTCCATGGAGTGGAACCGCTGGCCGGTCAACGATGCCCATTCTTATCCCACCACAGAGCTGTATGAAAACCTGCTCAAGGAAAGAGAGCAGGGAGGATGGCTGGACTTCACCGTGGCCCTGAAAGACCAGGATGTCCTGTTTCACTCCATGAAGATGAAGAAACTGTTCCCAGAGCTGATCCAGAGTGTGGAGGAGGAGGAGAAGGAGGAAGAGAGGAGGGAGGAGGAGAAGAGGAAGGAGAAGCAGAGGCAGAGGAAGGAGGCAGCAGAAAGGGCAGCTAAGGAGGCCAGTGGTCAAACCTGGAAGTCCTTTGTCATGTTTGACGTGCAGCAGGGCCCTGAGGAAAAAGAAGAGAGTGAGAGTGATGATGACATTGAATATCAGCAGGAGCTGACCCAGGAGGAGAGAGAGGCTCTTGCCAGGGAAACAGGAGTGCAGGCTAATCTGTTAGAAAACTACAACGCTTGGGAGCGCATGTTCACTATGGAGATGGGTGGCTGCAGGGAAGCCGGAGAGGGAGCTGTAGCAGGCAGAGGCCGGGGACAGTCAAAAGGAAATGGTAAAGACCTGGACACTCTGACAGAGGAAGATGCAGCAGATGCCTGTGTGGGTGCCACAGCATCAAACACCTGCAAACAGGGGAACAGTGCATGCGTTGCTGCCTCCACATCTTCCTCCTCGTGTCTTGCTGAAACTCTGAAGAAGAAGAAATTTGAGTACGGATCTGTGGAGCCAATGAAGATTATCACTGTGCGTACTTTTAAAGCCCCAACCAGCTTCGCTGCCAGGCAGGGCCGCATCCGCAACCCTGGTTTCTACAAGAGGGAGAGTAAAGCTGTGGATACAAGTGACCTGGGGCTGGCGCTGCAGGAGATGCCAGTGTGGGAGGAGGTTCAGGTGAGAGACCGTAATTAGTCCTGCTTGTAATGGTGTCAAGCCATCTCTCCTTTCTGGTGACCTGGAGGCAGCATGAACAAGCTGTGAACACTGACATAAAATACTTTATAAAGTTAAAATTACAAACGTGTTAGAAAACCGTTGCCTATTTACACATCCAGCAGTTATAGAGCAGAGGTAGTGCTAATTAGGAGTTGAGTTTGTGTCCATCCAGTGATTGTAAGTCCAATATCCACTCTACTTTTAGCTCTGTTTTTGTCTCCACCAACTCCTGAGGGAAATAATGGTCTCTGCACTTCATATGCCCCACCCCCAAGATATTCTTCAACATGACTAATCTATTACTCAAAGAATTAATCAGATTGGTCAATAATTAAAGTAATCATCATTATATCATATTAAAGACATTAAATGACTTGCTCAGATGAGTTCAGTGTCCAGATACCCTGAATATTTATCACATGATGTGTTTGATTTGCTCCTCAGGCCTCTCTGCTGTGCTCCCTGGAGAAAGAGCAAAGAGGTCACCTGATCGCAGAGAGCGTATGCACAGATGGTCTGTTACAAGATGAGGGCACACAGACCTACAACTTCCTGTCTGCTCCTTTCCGGAGGAACACGTCGCTGGCCGACCTGACCACTGCGAAACCACTGGAGCTGCACCTTCAGCTGCAGGTGGAGGGCGTCACCAGCCGGCACCACAAGGCCAGCTCCGCCTTCACCTTCCTCTGTGGACACACCTTCCAGCGCAGAGAATTCGGCAAACATTATAAGTGGGTTTTAGTTTTGTTTTTAATTCAAATATCACTTGGAATCCATATTTAATCTTAAACGAATGCACACAATCACATTTTATTTTGTAATAATGAATGTGCTCTCACATACAGGAACATCCACAGTGACATCCAGATGAGTGTGAACGGATGGTTTGAGCAGAGATGCCCCCTGGCATACCTGGGATGCACCTACAGCCAGAGGAGGTTGCAGCCCTCCACACATGAAGCCACTGTCTCTTACAAGTGAGATCTTTAGTCCTACATGGTGCTGATGCTCCTTTATCATGCTTCTTTAATTAGATCTATTTTATCTCAATGCAACAGGAAAGAAAAATGTAACATCATGCAGGGCAGTAAAAAATTAATGTACCTTTAGAGACCATGGTTTCACCTTTGCTTTCAGTGAGGATCTGGGCTGCTTCAGCATGCGTCCCACCCTCCCTGTCTCCCTGGGTGATGCCTCCCAGGTGTCCCAGAGAAAGGGAGGAGGTCAGGGAGGAGGAGGGGAGGAGTCTCTGAGCTCGCTGCCCTATGAGGTGCTGTGCCACATAGCCAGTTTCCTGGACAGTCTGTCCCTTTCCCAGCTGGCTTTGGTGTCCAAGCTGATGAGGCAGGTGTGCTCCACTCTGCTGCAGGAGAGAGGGATGGTCACCCTGCACTGGGAGAGGCAGAAGAACTCACAGGGAAGAGCCCAGTGGAGGGTGACGCAGACGGTAAGCTAAGAGCCAGTGTTCCTGTCATGTGAATGCATGAGGTGTGACAGTGGATCTTGTGTGGTATATATACATCTGAGCTTTCACCAGAATCATCTTGGCAGTTTAAAGTTTGTCAGGTGTATTAAAAAGAAAGAGATTTCAGGATCCTGAGAGTTCAGGTTCTGAATTTATTACCAATATTTCACAAAAAAAAAGCAGTCTTAAAAAAAGACGAGAGAAAAGTTCTTTCTTCTTCTTTCTTGGAATCAGGACTGAATATTAAGGCATCTCTCCCTTGCCTGTTTCTCTGTGCCTTCAGGTATGGCAGTTCAGCACTTTGTTCTCATCTGTGGACACTTGGTGCTTCCAAAACACCCCGTCCATGTCCGAGCACCTAAAGGTGTGTCCCTGCTATGAGAGAGAGTCCAGGACAGAGAAGATTCGCCTGCCGCGAATCAGAACAGAAGTCCAAACCAAGACAAGCTGCAAAGGTCCCACTCTGGTTAGTTTGTTCCAGCAGAAGAGGATCATGATGTAGTGTGTGCTGCTTTAATCTGTTAATATAACAGGGAGTGAGTTACATTTTGCCCGCTCTATTTCTCTCTATCATGTCATATGTCGTTTTGAAATAAAGTAAAAATGCCAATAAAAATAAGAACAAAGAGTGAAACCTGGGTGATCTCATTACTTTATACAATTAAGAACAAATCAGGAGCATCTTTACATTTGAAATGCAGTCACTAATTGTCATTGTAGACACTGCCCAGCTGGCCTCCAATGTTGTTAGACGTTGGTATGTGGTTGAATTAGTATGTGACGTCAGATGACCAGAATTCAAGGACGTCATTTTGAGGTAGAATACTGATGACAGATGACGTTGATATTTTGTTGGCATTCAGTTTTGCTGTTAAGAAACCAAAATCCATCGTCGTCCAAACTTCTCATTCCAGCTTCATCTTGACATTGAATAATGGCATTCAGTTGTAAGGTATAAAGAACAAAACCCAACATTTGGAAAACATCATACTCTTAATGTCCACATCAACCAGATTTTTATTCCAACCAAATTTTATTCCAACCAAATTTTAACATCTGTCCAACATCTTTCTGAAGTCATATTGTTGTCCTGTACCAGCTGGGTGAATATAGTACATCTTTTGAAATCACAAAACATGAATAAATATTGTTTTTTGTAACGGTACCTCTTTTGAAAAGCAGGGTATTAATTTACAAGGTGGTCAGTGTTGCATAGAAAATGATTTTTCCAAAAAAGATGTGTAAATCATCTTGTAGGTAAACACAGCTTAGGCAGTATACTGACGCTAAAAAGTGCCCTGCGTGATTTGTTTTTATGTCAAACCACTCCAAAAGTCATTGGCTAACTTGTACTTGATCTTTGCTTTCTTCTCTGCAATAGCAAATATTAGGAGTTCTCAGCAAACACAGTGTCTTCAGGTCCTGTTAAACCACATCATGAGGCAGAAAACTGAATCAATGGAGTCATGTTTGACCAGGAGAAACTCAGCCCCGACTCCCCCTGGTGGTCCTTGTGTGTGTGTTGGAGAGGACCTCTGCTCTGAGTAGTCTATAAAACAGCACTACATTCATGATGGAGATGAGACTCAGGCCTACTGTCCCCATTATTAGGATGTAGCGAGGCATGCAGTCATCATGAGCTGCCAGTCAGCTGGTCATCCAAGCCAGCATGCAGACACGAAACACCAGTAACCTGCAGATGAGACAGAAAGTCAGTAAGAGACTGCGTAAAGACCTTTATGGGCAAACTGCTTTTAGATAAATGACATAATTAGTGGAATGAGGGATCTTAAGAGGCCCTGGTGGGCAGATTTTGTTATTGTTGGACAGAGACAGATTATCTGTCTGTCTCTCAGCTCCAGCTTCATATCTGACAGTGAACTGACAAATATGAGTGTGGCATGGATCTTCTCATCTGAGTCTCAGGAAGTAAGAGAGGATACACTTGTTTCTGAGAATGTAAAAACTATTCCTTTAATGTTAAAAATTCAAATAATTTCATAATTCATAAAATCGATCCTCTGCAATACTACTATCAGCATGTGACAGGCCATCCATCTGACCTAATTAGATTCTCATGTGGAAATGCACCAGCACAGATATTCACATATGAAGTAGTTTCAGTAGGAATGTTCACAACAGACAGTTTGAATATTGATTTACACAGGGGGCCTTTATGACACCTCCACAGGAGAATCACCTACGTTCCCAGGTTGAGCCAGCTGATCACTCTGTAGATCACAGAGGGACGAGGGTCTGTGCTCTCAGTCCCCGGCCTGTTCCTCTGTCCTGACAGAAGGAGGAGCTGTCTGATATGAAGGGAAACGGTGTTGATCTCGACCAGCAATGACATCACAGCGTAGCCCACATAGATACGGGGCGTCACAGCCAAACTGAAGCAGGAGAGCACCTGAGAGAAGAGTTCACACAGAAGAAGCAGACACATGCAGTGAAACTTTATTCACCGTCTCACTTAAACAAAATCACAAAATGAATGAGAAAAATAACAGTTTCTGAGGTCACTTTTAGTTTGTTCTGCAACGGAAAATATCAATAATTAATTAAAAAAAACCTACTGTGGTATCACTTTCTAAAGGTTTAGAATTGATCTGTTAATGTAAATAATTAATTCATCATTAAACATTGTGATAAGCATTTAAAAGGACAAGTTACAGGTTGTCAAGTTGCAACAAGTCAATTTAGCTGTATTATAATGTCCTCCAGTATTGCTTGTTTTATATTTTATCTCTTTAATTCATCAGGAAGTCTCTGCAGTTAAAAATGCTGATAAGTTGTTTTCAGTAGATTATGGTCCAGATGTTGTGTAAACCAGAATCTCTCCATTTGAGGTGTCGTCCTGATGAATTAAAGGTCTGGATTAGAAAAAGAAATAGAGATTTTTGCTATGGGAAAAACCCCAGCTGCAATGGAGTGACTGTAACTTAAACCAAATGGCAATGGTCCCTTCCCTGCTTCCTAACCCTTTATTTTTGATGCCCTTGCTCGGACCGCACCCATCTTCAAACTCAACCTTCATTTTGATCTCAACTTCACACTTTCACACTAGAGTTTGTACCTGCATCTTGCGCAACTGCAACACTATCACGTTGAAAAAACAGTCCACAACAAAAAACACTCAAACACTTTGGCCCAGCTGCAGAAAATGTTTACATTATTTGACTAAAAAAATATATGCATTTTAACATCAGTTTGGACCACTCTAGCTAGTAGCTACTTTATAGTAGGCTGTACATAATCCTATACAGTGAGGTGATAGTTTTTTCTATGGCAGGCTACTTTGTACTAGGTTTAGTACAACAATAATGATCTTTTGAGAGAGAGGAGGGAGAGAGATTTTCTATTTCACTGAGACATATTGAGGCAATGGTGTTCTTCTGTTTAAACTCATTTGATGTCATTTGTACTAAGTATGATTTACTGTTAACCATTTAACTAATGAAGATGAACTGAACAGCACATAAAAGTTGCCTTTCAATGTTATGTGCACCACCTAGTGGCCTGATAATACATTGGTCGTATTGAAGCAAAAACATATGGTGCCAGTTTACTTTTTACATCCAGTTAACTGTCTACATGTCGCAGTGTAACCCAGCTGAACAGTCAGGTGTACATAATTCAACTGTCAGATAAGGAAATTAAGTACATTTACTATAAGTACTATAATTATGTACAGTTTAGAGGTACTTGAATAATTTAATTTTTATGCTTTTTACTTCTACATTCTGGAGAGAAATATTGTACTGCACACTTCTTCCATGCTTTAAAAGTTCAATCAAGACAAAGTTACTACTCAAAATGTTTAAAAAGTTGAAACCACAACTATATTTATACATAATGCACACCAATGGGCTGACAGGCTCTGTGATGGCAGCTGTGGTTTCCCAGCTAAACCAAAACTACAATGAACAATTTAATAAAGTACAAACAAACAAAAAGTACACAGAGGAAAAACAGTGATACAAAGGCCATACTATAAAATATTAGACTTATAACTAAAGCCACCACCCTCTTCCATTCACCGACCCGCTTCTCCACACACACACACACACACACACACACACACACACACACACACACACTGTTTACATGACTGGTTCAAGGCCACATCCAAGAAGTCATGGATAAAATAACCTAGAGAAGAAAATACATGAGTTGTGTGTCAGCGTGCAGTACATGTTTGTTTGTTCATTCTGGAGTTGGATATGTTTGATTTTGTATTTTTGTTCTATGTTGTCCATCTGTAACTTATGTTGCTGCCTGTCATGGTCAGGAAGCTCTTAAAAAGGAGATCTCAAGAGGTTTTTCAGGTTAAATAAAGATTAAAATAATATTCACAGTTTTAAATCTTGCAGAAAGTAAGTTTTGGTGTGTGACATTTTTATCCCATCCACATTTTGCTTTTTTATTGTCAGTATGTAACCTTGATTGTTCAGCACTTACAACTTTTCATTGTTACATGACCTGGAAGTCATTGCTGTAAAAGCCTCATAAGTGCAAACTAAAAAATAAATAAATAAATGAATTATCTGCTGCTGTTGCAGAGGTGTGTGTTAGTGCGAGATTCGTCACCTGTAGACACAGCTACAAGGCTGTGGGAGAGCAAGTAGTGAGAGGAGATCAGGTCCTCCGCCATCTGAGGTTGAAGGTAGAAACTGCGTGGCCAGAGAGAGGAAGAGTAAAACATTAAAATAAATTCTGGCACCACACCTGATTATTGCATCTTTACGCACCATACAACAGCCCATGCTCCTGTCAGCGAGCTGTAAAGACGTGCTGATATTCCTTCTCCTCCAGGCTTTCTTGTGCACCAGCTCTGGTGTTGGCAGGAATCTGACAATTGTGTTCAGCAGAAAGAGCACGCAGATCCTCCAACAACCAGAAGAGTTGACTTTAAATCCATAATATTTACCACAGAGCCTGGTGCCTTGAATTCACTTCAAATCCCATGTACTCCTGTGTTCAGGGCACATTTCAGCTCAAATACACTTTGAGGAACGAGCTGCTGAAGTGTCTTTAACACACAGTCACTAAAAAGGTGACTGATGACAGGTAAAGGGTTACAGTGACACAATCACATACATGGCATGATTTCCTTCTTGGTAAATAAACAGTTAAACCTGTTGCACTCACTGTGAATCCTGAACCTGATGGGAAGCCAGTGTAAAGAAACTAAAATGGGAGTGATGTGTGTGGACCTGTTGGACCTGGTTAACAGCCCCGCAGCAGCCTTCTGGATTATTTGAGCGAAGTTTTATTTGGACAAAAAAAGAGAAATTACAGTAGTCCAGTCAGGAGGACACAAAAGCATGGGTAATCATCTCTAGGTAAAGATAAACACTGTCTCCATTGTCCTTCTAATTAGTATTAAATACTATCATCCAGTTGAGGAAGCCCACGTCTTTCTATGTATTTACATTTTATGCATGGGTGGATTATGAGAGAATGGACCCCTGGGTACACACAGACTTTATAATGACTTGGTATCTTTTTTTTCTGTAGTCATTTTGTGTCTTTTTGTCATTTTGCCCTATTTTTTAGTTATTTCGTGTATCTTTATAGTCATTTTCTCTCTTTTCAAGGTAGTTCTGTGGGTTTTTTGGTTGTTTTGTGTCTCTTTGTGTGTTTTTTTCTCTGTTTTGCCCTTTCAGTAGTTATTTTGTGTCTCTTTGAGGTCATTTTGTGTCACTATTGGTTTTTTTGTGTTTTTGTGTTTGTTTCGCCCCTTTTGTAGTTTTTTGTCTCTTTGCAGTTCCTTTGTATGTCCTTATTTCCTTTTTGAGTCTCATCCTGGTCAGTATGTGTTAATTTAAGTGATGTTTTGCAGATGAAGGCTGGGGGCCCCTAGAACTTAGGGCCACTGCACTTCTGCATAGTAAACCTGTAATCCATCTATGATTTTGCATGTTAGTTGTTTTCATGACATTAAAATAAACTTTGGGACCTGTGAAATAAAGTGTTCCTCAAGTGCACTTAAGCACAATTTTGAGGGACTTGTACTTAACTTGAGTATTTCCATTTTCTACCACTTTATACTTCTACTTCACTACATTTAAGAGGCAAATATTTTACTGTTTTACTCCATGACATATATGTGATAACTTAAGTCCCAAGTTACTTTGCAGATTCCGATTATTAATACAAAATAAATATCAATAAACAATTGATGCTGTATTATTATAGGTTAAGGTGAGACTTTATTGATGTATTGGGGGAGAATATAAAATGGTTAAAATTAGCTCCACCTTACCAGCTGCAATATTAAAGTGAATCTACAAATTACTTCATCAATAATCATAACTAAAAAATATTAGGTCTATATACATTATTCTGAATTGGGCCATTCTACACAATGAGTACTTTTATTTTATGTACTTTAAGTATATTTTGGTGCTAACCCTTCTCAATGCAGAGCTTTTATTTGTATTTCTACACAGTGGTATTTCTATTT
Organism: Epinephelus lanceolatus; assembly: GCF_041903045.1. Taxonomy (NCBI): domain Eukaryota; kingdom Metazoa; phylum Chordata; class Actinopteri; order Perciformes; family Serranidae; genus Epinephelus; species Epinephelus lanceolatus. The sequence continues at coordinate 32,120,117 of NC_135744.1, forward strand.
TTACTTAAGTAAAAGATGTGAGTACTTTTTTTAACCACTGCCCACTTACACTCTCAGGGTTTTAGCATTAACTAAGTGACTGATTTTAAATCTTTGCAGCTTTGCAGTGATAAATCTTGAAACCTGAAACGGTGTGTGGATGATAGTACCTCCACCGGTTTTGAAAGTTGTGCTTTTGTCGCCTGTCCATTCACTGTGCTTCAGCTGCTGCTGCTTCGTCAGCCTTTCTCTATACTGCCGTTGTGAAACACAAAAGACCACCGTCGCCTTTCTCTGGAACAATAACTGGGCTGAACATGACCACTGACATCACCCACACTGTTCAGTCACCGGAGACCCAAAACTCACCTTTTGGCAGATTTTTGCTCATCTTATCAAACCTTCAAAAAAAAAAAAGTCCACTTTTTCACAGTCTGCCAGAATAAAGGGATGAAGGTTGGGGATGGACCTGTTGCCGTGGAAACGGACTCCTATCCCATCATTGAGCTGATGAGCAGAAAACAAACTGGGAGCACTGGACTGTTGTCTAAGAAAAACTTCTCTCAACGGAGCATCTGACAAACTTTGAATGTTTCTGGAGGGGTTTTGTGTATCTGTGTGGAGTTATAACTGAATCAGAGACATGTCTGGGACCAAACCACGTGAGTAACCTCTCTGAGTATTTATTGACTGAATAATTTTACAGATCTTTCACTGAATTTTAAAGCAGTTTAATTACTGGGTGTTTTTCCAAGTGTCTGAAATGAAAGTAATCATCTCTATCAGCTGATGCAGTTTGTTTAACTGTGTGTGTTCAGCCCGTCAGGAGCATCCGGACTCTGATCCAGATGACACATCAGAGGAGCTGACAGAGGTGGTGTGTCTGGAGTCAGACCTGCAGGATGGACAGTAAGGAGGAGGGGAGGTGTTCACAACCTGGCAACCTGTTTTTATTCATACACCAGTACTTTATTACTAAAATACAAAATGATGCATACATTCATCAACAAATTACACAAATGTAGGCTAAGTAAGCCTGCCTGTCTTACAAACAATCAATCAAACAACTTAAAAACTGTTTTAATTCACACATCATTACTTTCGTTGATCGGTGATTTAAATGCTTTCACTGAACCATTAATGAATTAAAACTAGCCTTTAGCCATGCTAGCAGCTCCTCGATGTCGCAGCCTTTGTTGGCACAGTGTTGATCTGAATTAAATATAGTCTAACATCCTCTCAGTGACAATGTTAACATGCTGATGCTAAGAGGGTTTATGTTTAGCATGTTAACCATCTGAGTTAAGCATTTTAGCATGTCAACGTGTGCTAATTAGCACTAAACACAAAGTAGCCTTCAGCTGAGGCTGATGGAACTGTCACTGTAGATATTTGGTCATAAACCAGAGTGTTGGACAAAATTTTGACCTGATGATGGAGCTAGATGAAAAGTTAATAAATCATCAAAGTTATCATAATTCACCTTGAGGGGGATTTGGATCTGTACCCAATTTTATCGCAATCTGTCCAACAGTAACTGGGATATTACAGGCCGGACCAAAGTGGTGGACCAATCAACCGACTGACAAAATGATATTGTCACTTCTAGATATACGCCACTAGCATGATTATTCAAAAAAGGCCGGAGAGACTGATTTAATCTTTTTTTTTTTTTTGTAGTGTTCGTTGAAAAAAAAGTGGATCTTTAGCGAAAGGGGGCCGGCATTTGTCACATCTGTATTGCCATGATTACTACAGATCACCCTGAGGAGGACAGGAGTGTGAACCTCATGATAGCACTAGAGGAAAAGTCAGGGATCACTGAAGTCTTCCTCAGGGGACCATGAATATCTGTACACAATTGCAAGGCAATCCATGCAATTGGCCAAGTTGTTAAGATGTTTCAGTCCGGACCAAAGTGGTGGACAGAGTGACACGCAGACTGACTCTCTAAAAATAAGCCTATAAGCACAGGACTGAATATACAAACTTTCAATACAGTTAACAGGTTAAAACCTGATGTACAAGTTTACAAAGCAAAGTTTGGACGAGCAAACACAAGTTTTCAATTGTTATTCAGTTACGTGGAAGTTTAACTTGGGTGTAAAACTGACTGCAGTATTTGTGTGTGCGTGTGTGTGTGTGTGTGTGTGTGTGTGTGTGTGTGTTACCTCAGGATGATGGAGGTTGAAGTGGGACACCACAGTGTGCTGTTGGCACGCAGCGAGGGCAAATACAGTGCCATTGGTAACCAATGTACACACTATGGAGCTCCACTTAGTAAAGGTAAAGAGGATCGATGTGACAGTTTTAGGCTGAGAATGAAAAATTTCAATTGCCCTGCAAGTTAACAGTTTGTCTTAGGTCATTGCATCCTTATTGGCACCATGTTAATGATGTGTGTATGTGTGTGCTCAGGGGTTCTTTCAGGCCACACAGTGCGCTGCCCGTGGCATGGCGCCTGTTTCAATGTCCATACAGGAGATCTGGAGGAATACCCCGGCATGGACTGTTTACCCTGCCATAAGGTATGAAGCAGACAGACAGACAGACAGATAGATGGACATTTAGCTTGTGAAGACATTTGCTCTCATTTTTAATTTGTCTTTATCTCTTTTGAAGGTCAAAATTCAAAACAGCAAAGTGTACGTGTCTGTAAATAAAAAGGTGAGCAGGACAACTTTTAATTTTCAGTTGATGTCGTGGTGCTTCCTGTCCCATCACATACTTGTAATGTTCTCTGTTCAGTCTGGGAATAAGCACATCTGATATATGGGTTTGTGAGGGCTTGTATTTTTGGAAGAATTTAGGGTTTGTATTCAATCATTTTGACTCAAATATTTACACTTAAAGTGGTCCAAGTCCTCTAAAACATTTCCATTACCTGCCATTAAAACTCCCCTCTGAAAATAAAGAAATTCATTGCAACTTTACTCTATAACAGAAAAAATTCTGTTGTGTGTCTTTTAAATAACTTAAAAAAAGACTGGTGAATCTAGAAGATCACCAGACTTTATAAAGTATCGATAATAAAGCTGGTTTTCTTTCAAATCACTGCTTAATTCACAGTTAAATTGGAGTTGTTGCTGATACCATTAACAATGGCTCTGTATTATTCAAGTGAAGTTATGACCAATATTTAACCAATAAAGGAACCAATCAACAGTTCAATGATGAGTTTATGTGGTGGTGTTTTTTCTCCATGGTTCAGACCCTCAGGCAGGAGAAGAGAGTGAAGAGTATGGGAGGTGCAGTACCAGGAGTAACTCATACTGTTCTGCTGCTGGGAGGAGGTGAGTGTGGACCACTCTGTGTATCTTTGTGTATGTCAATACCAGGGTCAGCAACCTTTACTATCAAAAGAGTCATTTTTGGCCAGAAAAGCTCTTTAAAATCTGCCTGGTGTAACAGCTGGTAAACCAGGTGAGAGTGGACTCAAATGCTTCTGGTAAAATACCACAGTCTCTACTGGTCAAACTGGGTAGGTTCGGTACACAGATGGACTATCAAGAAAGGCAAACAAATCCAATAGGGATAAGGAAGAGGCAGAGTCAATCAACAGGCTAAATAATGGAGCGTCGGTGGATTAGTGGATAGAGCAGGCGCCCCATGTACAAGGCTGTTGCCGCAGCAGCCCAGGTTCAACTCCAGCCTGTGGCCCCTTGCTGCATGTCACTCCCTCTCTCTCTCCCTCCCTTTCACACTTGACTGTCCTATCGATTAAAGGCAAAATGCCCCAGAATATATATATATATATATATATATATATATAGAGATATAAAAAACCAAACAGGCTAAATAACAAAAAAAGAAACAAGAAACACAAGGAGAAGACAAACTGGCACTGAGAGAAAACATGACACACACTAAACACTCTGGTGAGGGGAAGGGTAACGACACACAGGTGAGGCTAATCAGGGCGGGACAGACAATCAGACACAGGTGAAGTCATCAAAAGGGAGGGCAGTGAAGTGATCTGAAACAAGAGGAGATGTGAGAGGCCGTTTACATGTGGCCGGCTATTTTCATAAACGGACATTTCACCGTCTCCGTTTTCAAAAAGATCTTCGTTTACACTTACCCGTGTATATATACACAAGAGCATGCCAAACCTGTAGGTGGCAGTGTAGCGAGAAGCTCAAGCCTTCCATGTATCCATTGTCACCATAGCAACATAGGTCGCACTTTTGACACAGGCGCAAGTTCTGGCGCATACTGTGACGTCGGCTGCTTATAACTCCGTTTATCTCCGTTTATCTCAGTTTACATGCAAACGCACAAACGGAGTTTTCCAAAATCTCCACTCTGGCCGGAGTTTTTAGAAAGACTTGTTTTCAGAGGAGAAATCTCCGTTTGCGTGTAAACGAAGGGCACAAACGAAGGAAGATGTCTCCGTTTATCAAAATCACCGTGTACATGTAAACGGCCTCTGAGTTCCAAAGTAAAACAGGGAACAACATGAATGAAATAAAATCATCATAACTAATAGGTCTAAACGAGCATTTGAAATGTTTTACCACACAGTGGGCTTTTTATGATTGTCCAGATTTTTTTAATCTGGAATGCATAGCCAGCTTAGTTAGGGAGATCCAAGACAAGCCACCGCTACTGACATTTAGCAAAATTTAAAGGAGAAGGCAATACACACATTTTTACAGTGGAGAATGTAAGAATCACTTAAGGCCTACGACAATGAAAAATGAAGTTTGAAATGTTAAAAACAGCCATTATTAATGTGTACAATTTTTTGCTAAAGCTACAGGGAGCCACTGGAGAGGGACAAAAGAGCCGCATGTGGCTCCAGGGCCACAGGTTGCCTACCCCTGGTCTATACTGTGGTGTGTAGGGGTTGCTGTCATTTAAAGCTGAGACAGATGGATTATTAATAAGTTAGTCGACTGATAGAAATTAATCAGAGACTATTTTGATAATAATTGTTCACTTTTGAAGCAAATATTTTCTTGCTCCAGCTTCTCGGATTTAAAGATTTGCAAGCAAGATATTTGAAGACGTCGCCTTGAGCTCTGGGAAACTGTAACAGACATTGACAGACAGTGTTTTCAAATATTTCATAGAATAATCGATTAATCACATGTTGCAGCCATGCAGTCATCACTGCATTTACTGAGCAGAACTTTTTCTTTTATAGCATGTTTACCAGCCCCACCCCACTTTTAAAGTGTTTATAGGTTTTGGTTAAAACACATTATTAAAGGTCAGAACTGCACAGATGAATATTAGGAATAACTATACAGTGAATCTATATACACACAGTTATGTACAGTATGTAAAATATAGGAAAGTATGTACCAGTACATAATAAACAGATGAGTATACTACATGAATAAACGATAAGATATTTGATGATAATAATAATGGCATAAAGAAGAAAAGGAAGAAAAAATGTATAGTTATGGTCAGAATTTGCGAGTACAAGTAAACTTAATGGGATGACTAGATTAACCGAGATAAATATTATAATGAATTTCATATGTCAGTAATATGCTTTCCCTGTGTGTGTGTGATGGTGTGTTAACTCTCAGGAGCTGCGTCGTTGATCTGTGCTGAAACTCTGCGGCAGGAGAACTTTGGCGGCAGAATCCTCATGGTCAGCAGAGATGACCTTTTACCTTACGACAAAACACGACTCAGCAAGGTGCTGCAGAGTAAACAACACCACACAAACACCAACATTTTAGAGATAAATATGTGTGTATTTTTTAATTGGCCTAAACCCTGCACCCACTTTACAGGTGATGAATGTGGAGAGCGACACTATCCTGCTGAGGAGGATGGAGTTTTACCATAAGCACGACATCGAGGTGTGGCTCAGAAAAGAAGTGAGTTCCTTTTCCATCTCCTGTCCACTCATAACTGGACCTTATTGTGACAGCATTTCTTGATACATGTGGTATTTTGACCTGTTCAACACATTACAGGCGATGTCAGTGGACACAGACAAGAAGACAGTCACATTTGATGATGGTTCAGTCCAGAGCTACGACCAGCTCCTCATCTCAACAGGCTGCAGGTACACACATTCACACACAAATATACTGCTGTAATTTAAAATGCTTGTTTGGTGCAGCATCATTCTTATGGAAAAAGTCAATTGAAGTAGGAGCCTACATAAAATGACATAAATAAATCTCTCAATTTAGTTATAGTGCCCTCAGATCCCAAATGGTTTGTACAGAGGCACCAAAATGTGTCATTTGTTACATATATTATGGATGCAAACATTTTGAAATTGGGGTCACTCAAACAAAATCAGAGTGTGTCTTTAAAGATTTTAACAATAACAAACACAAGTTCACATTTGCAGTTCGTTTGGAGACCCCCTTGTGGATGAAGGTCTCTCAGCAGCTGCTTTTCACATGAATTATAAAGCTGTAGACAGTTTACTGCACATTAAGCTTCATTTACAAACTGAACACCTCCAAGTGTAAAACATTTCTTTGTTTCCTTTACAGCACTTAATTGTGAGTTCATTAACACTTCTGAGATTGATTGTTGTCAGTAAACGCAGCACATTTCTCTTGACTGAAACAATTTTGGTCAAAATATTTTATTCAATCGACAGTGACCAACAGATTTTTAATTGTAGTAATGATAAATATATCCTAACTTGTATAACTTTGTATAAGGAAAGTGGTTATTGTTGCACTTCATTGCTCAGTTATTGCCTGTCCTTTAGAGCGAAGGGTCTTGATGTACCCGGCATGAAGCTGGGCAACGTCAAGATGTTGGAGACACCAGAGGACGCCCGGCAAATCCACGCAGCCTGTCTGGGCTGCAACGTCGTCCTCGTGGGAACCTCTTTTGTCGGTACTGTGTTTGCAGTCAGTTGTTGATAAAGAGAAAAGCTTTAAATTGTTTTCTTTACTAATCAATTAATTAATTTATAAATTTAATATATTTTTTAATTTATTTAATTAATTTATTTTACTTAGCTACTTATTCTTCATTAACTCCTTTTTTTTAATTTTTGTGTCTTAGCACACATTTAATTCTCTTTTCCCCCATGCAACATTTTCCATTTTCCTTGTGCTCATATGCTAATAAGATGGGTGTGTTCATGTATTTCTAGGGCAATGATTGGATGAAAAGTGTAAGGCTTTATATTTCTCTTTACACTCCATTTTAATATTCAGTACAATTAAAAATAGTATTAGCCTGTTCATTGTTATTGTTATTCTCTGTGTTATTGTTGTATTTTGTTATATTTTTTGTTTATATTTTTGTCTGCTTCGGGGCTCCGTACACTTGTATTTGTTTCATTTGAAAATTTCCTACCTCCTGATTTTCTCTACTGCACCACCATCAACACATTATTGTTTCAGGTATGGAAGTTGCATCATATTTGATAGGCAAAGCCTCCAGTATCACGGTGATCGGCAGCAGTCAGATGCCGTACCAGAACACACTGGGTCGTGAAATTGGCAAAATCACCATGATGGTAAGAAAGAAAGACTCCTGTATTTTATCCTCTCATTACTTCTTGTTTCAGTTCAGCTAATTACAGTGTAAACTCTGCTGTTCCTGCAGATGCTGTCAGAGAAAAATGTGAAATTCTTCATGAATGATAACGTGACGGAGGTCAAAGGTGTGGATGGCAAGGTAAAGTGTGAGGAAACACATTCTGCTCATTTGTTTTATCACAGAGTGTTACATGAAAATACAAACACTCTCAGTACCTCATGTGTCCTGTGATATTGTCATTTCGTCCTCAAGGTGAAGGAGGTTGTGCTTAAAAGTGGAAAAGTCATCCCAGCCGATGTCTTGATTGTTGGTATTGGTGAGTGCACTGCAGACATTTCTGTGATATCACATTTACACACAACTCCATACATCATCATTTATTCATGTTTCTGTTCATTCCCTCTGTTACATTATCAGTGAAACATCTTATGATGACCGTTAGAGAATACTGGAGAATGCTAATAGCAAATTTTATTATTAGTATTTGTTGTGTAACTGAGTAACTATGGCAGAGCCAGCCTTGCTGTTTCCCTCTTTTTACAGTCTTTGTGCTGAGCTGAGCTAACCTGCTGCTGGCTCTAGAGTCATATTTACAGGACAGATATAAGAGAGATATCGGTCCTCTTTTCTAACTGCCCATCAGAAAGAGAATAAAATATCAGACCTTTAGTTTAAAATGTTTTCTATAATTGTATTTGACTTATATTTCTTAAAGGAGCTGTATATGACTTTCAGAGCATATCTGTGATTCATGCTGCGTTCTATTTACCTCGGAAGTCAAAGGTCAGAGGTCAGAAATGATGTAACACACAAGGTGATCGCGTTCAAGTACAAGTCAGAAAAACAAGATGTTGTTAGCAATACCATTTCAAGCCAGGTTAGCCACTGTTAGCAATACCAATTGAACCAACTGTATGATTGTTCCAGTGAGACAAAGAGTAGACTGAAGCAGAGATATTGGATGAAGCGAGATAACCAACTCAGCTCACTTCCTGATTCAGTGACGTCAGCGCCACGCCCCCGTAGGAGACTTGCGACAGCTCTGAATGTATTGTCGTCAATGAGGAAAATGAACGTGATCACAATTTATGGTCAATTCTTTCGCCCTGTAGTCACTAAAGTAAATATTGGGTCCATTTTCCACAAGCCACACATCTTCCCAATATTCTGACACTAAAGCTGCATTTTTCATCCGCACAGATCAAGAGAAAGTTAACTTTGTTTGAGCCCTGTCCATCTCAGAAAACAAGTTCTTGCGAGATCTCGTGATCTTGATAAACAGGCGATAAAATCACAGTTAGCTTACAAACAGTTATTTACCGCTAGTAATAAATACAAAATGCCCAAGCTTTGAGCTTTGTGCAACAATAGGCTGCAATAATAGGAAGAATGTATTTTCATTCCACCTGCTTCTCGATCCGCATACACAGACATCCACAGAGCCTCTGTTCAACACGGGGGGGGGGGGGGGGGGGGGTGAGGGAGAACAGGCTCTGATTGGAGGGAGAGCTAACCATGCCCACTTATGTCGATGTCGGACTCCGTAGTTTTCTCTGGACCCCTCCCAAATCTGACCAGTGATGACATGTTTAGCTGCATGTCATCATTTAACCGCTGGCTGTCCAGGTGGTGTCCAGCAAACGATGTGGGTTTTGTTAATAATTGGCAAACTTTCTGGGGAAAACCTGGTCTTATTAGGAGAGACGGCATTCACCCCACTTTGGATGGAGCTGCTCTCATTTCTAGGAACCTGGCAAATTTTATTAGTAATTTAAATCCCTGACAACCCAGAGTTGAGACCAGGACAGAGAGTTGCAGTCCTAAACGCCTCTCTGAGCTTCTAGTTCAGTTACCCAGCCATAGTTTTCATAGTTTTATACAAACGGTGTCTGTCCCCTGACCACCTAAATTATTTAAATCTAAAATTAAACAAAGAGGAGTTGTGCATAACAACCTCATAAAAATTAAAACCTCTTCTGTGACAGAAAGACAAAACAGGAGAATTAAATGCGGACTGTTAAATATCAGGTCTCTATCGTCTAAAGCAGTGTTAGTAAATGAATTAATATCAGATAATCATATTGATTTACTCAGTCTCACTGAAACCTGGCTGTGTCAAGATGAATATGTTAGTCTAAATGAGTCCACTCCTCCCAGTCATAATAATACCCACATTCCTCGAGGCAGCGGCCGAGGAGGGGGAGTTGCAGCCATTTTTAACTCTAGTCTGTTAATCAGCCCTAAACCTAAACTAGATTATAATTCATTTGAAAGCCTCGTTCTTAGTCTTTTACATCCGACCTGGAAAACCTCGCAGCCACTTTTATTTGTTATAGTGTACCGTGCTCCTGGCCCATATTCTGAATTTGTATCTGAATTCTCAGAGTTTTTATCCAGTTTAGTTCTTAAATCAGATAAAGTTATTATTGTAGGCAATTTTAACATTCATGTCGACGTTGATAATGACTCCCTGGCTACCGCGTTTATCTCATTAATAGACTCCATTGGCTTCAGTCAGGGTGTACATGAACCCACTCACTGTTTTAACCATACCCTCGATCTAGTTCTGACGTATGGAATTGAAATTGATAACCTAAAAGTCTTTCCACAGAATCCCTTGCTATCAGATCATTATCTGATTACTTTTGATTTCTTTTTACTCGATTACACGCCACTCAGCAACAGTTACTATACTAGATGTTTATCAGATAGTGCTGTCGCAAAATTTAAGGAAAAGATTACTTCGTCGTTAAATTCAATACCAATACCTTCAGTAACAGAGGTTTCCCGTCCCGACTTTAACCTCTCCCAAATTGATCATTTTGTTGATAGCGCCGTAGGCTCGCTGCAAACAACGCTCGACTCTGTAGCTCCTCTTAAAAAGAAATTAACAAAGCAAAGAAAGTTTGCTCCTTGGTATAACTCTCAAACCCGTAGGTTAAAACAAATATTGCGAAAATTTGAAAGGAATTGGCGATTGACCAAACTGGAAGAATCTCGTTTAATCTGGACAGACAGTCTCAAAACTTATAAGAGGGGCCTCCGCAATGCCAGAGCAAACTATTACTCAGCATTAATAGAAGAAAACAAGAACAGCCCCAGGTTTCTTTTCAGCACTGTAGCCAGGCTGACTGAGAGTCAAAGCTCTATTGAGCCTTGTATTCCTTTAGCCCTTAGCAGTAATGATTTTATGAGCTTTTTTAATGACAAAATTCTAACTATTAGAGGCAAAATTCATGACCTCCTGCCCTCAGATGGTAGGCCTACCTATCTAACCTCAAACACAGCTGTAGAACCTAATATATATTTAGATTGCTTCTCCCCAATTTCTCTTCAAGAATTGACCGCAGTGATTTCTTCATCTAAATCATCAACGTGTCTCTTAGACCCCATCCCAACTAGGCTACTTAAGGAGGTCTTTCCTTTAGTTAACACTCATATATTAGATATGATCAATATATCCTTATTAACAGGCTATGTACCACAGTCTTTTAAGGTAGCTGTAATTAAACCTCTCCTAAAAAAGCCCACCCTGGATCCAGAGGTGTTAGCCAACTATAGACCAATATCTAATCTTCCCTTTATGTCAAAGATCCTTGAGAAAGTAGTCGCAGACCAGCTGTGTGATTTTCTCCAGGATAATAATTTATTTGAGGAATTTCAGTCAGGATTTAGAGTGCATCATAGCACTGAGACAGCTCTAGTTAAAATTACAAATGACCTTCTGATTGCTTCAGACAAAGGACTCGTCTCTGTTCTTGTTTTATTAGATCTTAGTGCGGCGTTTGACACAATTGACCATCAAATTCTACTGCAGAGACTGGATCACTTAATTGGCCTAAAAGGTTCAGCACTAAGCTGGTTTAAATCTTATTTATCTGATCGTTTTCAATTTGTTGACGTTCGTAATGAATCATCCTTACGTACCAAAGTTTGTTTTGGAGTTCCGCAAGGTTCTGTGCTCGGACCAATCCTATTTACTCTATATATGCTTCCTTTAGGTAACATCATTAGAAATCACTCTATAAATTTCCATTGTTATGCGGATGATACACAGTTGTATTTATCGATGAAGCCAGAAGAAAGTAATCAATTAACTAAACTCCATAACTGCCTTAAAGACATAAAAAATTGGATGAGCACCAATTTCCTGATGTTAAATTCAGACAAAACTGAAGTTATTGTTCTTGGCCCCAAACAACTCAGAGACTCTTTATCTGATGACATAGTTTATCTAGATGGCATTGCTCTGGCCTCTACCACTACCGTAAGAAACCTCGGAGTAATATTTGATCAAGATTTGTCTTTTAATTCTCATTTAAAGCAAACCTCACGGACTGCATTTTTTCATCTGCGTAATATTGCGAAAATTAGGCCTATCCTGACCCGAAAAGATGCAGAAAAATTGGTCCACGCTTTTGTTACCTCAAGGCTGGATTACTGTAACTCTCTATTATCAGGTAGCTCTAGTAAGTCCTTAAAAACTCTCCAGCTAATTCAGAATGCAGCAGCACGTGTACTAACAGGAACTAAGAAACGAGATCATATTTCTCCTGTTTTAGCTTCTCTGCACTGGCTCCCTGTAAAATCCAGAATTGAATTTAAAATCCTACTGATAACTTATAAAGCTCTAAATGGTCAAGCTCCGTCATATCTTAGAGAGCTCATAGTGCCATATTATCTCACCAGAACACTGCGTTCTGAGAACGCAGGGTTACTCGTGGTCCCTAAAGTCTCCAAAAGCAGATCAGGAGCCAGAGCCTTCAGCTATCAGGCTCCTCTCCTGTGGAATCATCTTACTGTTACGGTCCGGGAGGCAGACACCGTCTCCACATTTAAGACTAGACTTAAGACTTTCCTCTTTGATAAAGCTTATAGTTAGGGCTGGCTCAGGCTTGCCCTGTACCAGCCCCTAGTTAGGCTGACTTAGGCCTAGTCTGCCGGAGGACCCCCTATAATACACCGGGCTCCCTCTCTCTCCCTCTCTCTCTCTCTCTCTCTCTCTCTCTCATCCTATTACTGCATCTTGCTAACTCGGCCATTCTGGATGTCACTAACTCGGCTTCTTCTTCGGAGCCTTTGTGCTCCACTGTCTCTCAGATTAACTCATATCGCAGCGGTGCCTGGACAGCGTGACATGTGTGGTTGTGCTGCTGCCGTGGTCCTGCCAGATGCCTCCTGCTGCTGCTGCCATCATTAGTCATTAGTCATACTTCTACTGTTATTATACACATATGACTATTGTCACACAAGTATACTGTCTGATACTAATACATACTTTCAACATATTGTACCACAGTAGCCAGAACTATAACTATAATATTATTACTTTCATTAATGTTGTTGTAAGCTACTGTCATTACCTGCATCTCTCTCTCTCTCTCTGTCTCTCTCTCTCTCTCTGTCTCATTGTGTCATATGGATTACTGTTAATTTATTATACTGATCTGTTCTGTACGACATCTATTGCACGTCTGTCCGTCCTGGAAGGGGGATCCCTCCTCAGTTGCTCTTCCTGAGGTTTCTACCGTTTTTTTTCCCCGTTAAAGGGTTTTTTTTGGGGGGAGTTTTTCCTTATCCGCTGTGAGGGTCTTAAGGACAGAGGGATGTCGTATGCTGTAAAGCCCTGTGAGGCAAATTGTGATTTGTGATATTGGGCTTTATAAATAAAATTGATTGATTGATTGATTGATTGACTTAGGAGACAGGAAGAGTAACCGTTTTCTTAACATTGGATAAGCCTACAGTTGGGTATCTCCCTTCATCCAATATCTCTGACTGAAGTGCTCATAAACAGTATTACTACAGCTTTCACTACTGTTGATAGCAAGAGAAGCCATATTGGATTTTGAGGTTGGGGTTGGTGAGGTTCCTTCGACTTTCTGAACTGGAATCTGACTTCACAGGGCATTCCAGTTAAAATTTCCAACTGGGCACTCAGAAATTTCCCAGTACAAATGGAATGCACCATCAAAGTCTGATTCGGCATGTATGGAGGGAGCTGAGCTCGTTAGCAGCTAAGGGTGTTAACACCATGAGCAGTGTTAACAATGACAATGACGCCATGGGTCGGGGCGGCATTATCATTGGTAACCAGTGGTGTAATGCAACAAAATAATATTACTTTGTTACAATACTTTAGTATTTTTTTGAAGTATATGTACTTCACTTGAGTTTTTATTTTCCTGTCAACTTTCTCTGTTACTCAAAAATAGTAATATTCTAATTGGTGACTTTAACTTCTACCAGAGTCATTTTCTGGAAGATATCGGTACTTTTACACAAGTATGGCTTTCGCTTCCTCCACCACTGGCAGTAATCACCTTGTAACAACAATGGAGAGCACCGGCTATTAGCTAGTGAGTGGGAAACTCTCTCAGGGACTCACATGCCCTAACATAAGCACACTACCGGACCGTCTACCACAACAAAACACAGAGAAGCTTGGATTACAACAGAAACACTGAGAATGCCACTTCATTCTCTGCTCAGGATGCCATTACTCCACTGTATCTTTACAAAGCAAAGATTGGTTTGCTGTTGTATTAATGTTCTGATTTCATGTTTCAGAGCAGTAAACAGCTCAACAACACTGTCAGTATTCTCATAAAGCTTTTTTCCTGTTTGTTTTTTCCATCAGGCATCAGACCAAACTCAGAGTTCCTGCAGGGCAGCAAAATACAGATGGACTCGAAAAACTTTGTAATAGTCGACAAGGTCAGCTATAATAACCTGCTGTTCACCTGATTATCTAGATCTCATTTTGTGCTTTTGTTCTCAACACTTCTTATGTTTTATTTCCTCATTTTGTGGGGTCTTACAGACTCCCACAGGCTTTAGTGTTAATAAACATTCCTCACATTAATGAGTAAAATGTGCACCATTATTCATCTTCTCCCTGCCTGTATCTCTCTCTTGCAGTACATGCGCACCAACATCCCCGATGTGTTCTGTGGGGGCGACCTGGCCACCTTCCCCCTGATGATGGCCAAAAACCAGCTAGTCAACATAGGACACTGGCAGATGGCACAAGCACATGGTAATGTAGTAACAATGTAAATGTAGCCACAGAGTCCTAGAAGACAGACTTCAGATAGACAATATTATCTTTTATTCCAGTTTGAGTATGTTCATGTATTTTTTAAATTGTTGTTTAGGGAGGATAGCGGCTCTAAACATGCTGGATAAAAAGATTGAACTCAGCTCAGTTCCTTTCTACTGGACCGTCCTACTGAATAAAACCATTCGATATGCAGGTGGGTGCGCGCACACACAACAGTGACAAACTCACTTTATGCACAAATTATGAAATACATTTAATCCTGCCATAACAGGATTTCTGATTTTCCCTGATTATCACCACTGAATGTAACTTGTGTTTTTATTCTGGTTGAGTGCAGGCTATGGGGAGGGATACACTGATCTTGTAATGAAAGGAAAGGTTGAGGACAGGAAGTTCTTGGCATTGTACATCAAGTAAGTTACAAAAAATAGCTGTTGTTGTTGACAAAAAAAATATATGTGGTTGGAAACATTTAAAGGTCCTTGACTTTAAAACATTTCCAATTTTATATCTGATTATGTTGACTGTTTTGTTTTACTTGCTTGTTTTATTAACTAACTGGCACCTGATCAGATGTAGCACTCCTAATCTCATTGTATATTCTTTGTACAATGACAATAAAGGCTTTCTGTTCTATTTTATTCTGTTGAATATTTGCCTACACATGTAATTCATTTTACCTGTAGGGATGATGAGGTCATAGCAGCAGCGAGCCTAAACTATGACCCAGCAGTGTCTGCAGTAGCTGAGCGGCTCGCAATAGGAAAAATCATCACGAAGAAAGAGGCTGAGTGTGTAAAATCTCTCTGTTTTCATGCTACTTTCTTTCTTTACTTCTTTCTTTCTTTCTTTGGATAATTCTGGTAATACTTTAGGCATATCCGCCACCCCCAAGTGACCAAGTACTCGCCCTGTGTTACATTAAATTTGTGAAGAAAACTTTTTTTTTTTTTTTTACACATGCCTCCACGGTTAACGAGAAATCCAAAAAGGGAGAAAATTCTTGATAAATTGAAGTCAAAGGCACCCGCTTTTATCAACAGCAAGACTATATCAAAACATTTTCAAACTCTCACACAAGTTGTGCAGTATAATCTGAATGCCATTTATCTAGTCGTATGCTTAGTGCTTCCCAAGCACATGTATTTTTGCTTTGCTTTTTGCTGTTTAAAACTGAACTGAAAGTGTTGCTTATATAGTGAAGCTTATATAAGCTTTTCTCTCTGCCAGACTGAACACAGGAGCTGCTGGTCTACCACTGCCTCCATCAGTTACTTTGTGTTATTGCGTGACTTTGGCGTTTTAAAGGATTTGTTCAGATTCATCAAAGTCCCACAATGGCACAACCAAACTACCAATTGAGGCAGTAGTAAACAACCCAGACTCCCTCCGAAATCGTCAAAATCCGGCGCTTGGGCAGTGACTTGCAGCGTCAGATACTGACGGAGAAAGCTGTCCTTTAACATTGGCATGATACGCGGCCTGTTGCTGGTATAGTTCACCGGCATCTGGCGGTATCGGGGGAAACACGGTGGGACAAGAAAGAAAGTTAAGGCAGCAAAACTCAGGGTAGGGTGGGTGGGTCCAAAAAACCCTGACCTTCACCCGGGAAACCAGTGTTTGCGTCCTGTAAGATTATAGAGCCAAACCCTGTTCTCTTTCCTAAACCCAACCATGTGCATTAGTTGTTGAAGGAAAAAAAACGTAAATTCGCAGTGTTGTATCTACGTAGTGCGTTTATTTTGAAAGAGACTGTATGCAAACAGAAAATTTCCTGTGAAAACAGAAGTGTGTTTTGAAAGAATACACTGCAAGTAAAAGGCACAGGTGACACAGCGTCCCAGATCATCAACAACCAACGCACCCAGGATACCTTGCACGTCGTATCTGGAAATGGAAAGTCCATGACCAAATGTCAATATGTGACGAGGTCAGAGTGAGAATGTGTTGGTCTGGATAAATGAGACTTGGATTATACTGCACGAGTTGTGCGAGAGTTTGTAAACAAATGTTTTGATACAGTTTTGCTGTTGTTAAAAGCGGACCCCTACAACTTCAATTCATCAAGAATTTCCTACTTTTTTTGATTCTTTATTTATCGTGGAGGCACGCAATTAAAACAAATTTTACTTCATGAATTCAACGTAACATAGAGTGAGCTATTGATATACAAATGATCATTTACGGGTTGTTTTATTCCTTTAAGTGACCTTAGCTCTGTGGTTCGAATTGAATGGCAATACATGAGAGGAACAAACTGGGGGTTATCAGGTGCATCAAACAATGAACATGTCCTGTCTTTTTTTCTCCCTGACAGATCAGATGACCTGAGCTGGCTGCAGTTGCCCCAATCTACACTTTCCCCCACTCTCACACTAAACACGCCATCTGCACAATGTTGACATGTAGCCAGAATCTCATTCATCTGTCTCCTCGTCACCACCGCTCTCACCAAGAAGAGTTTGGAGACCTGGATTAACAAGTTTGACTCAGAAGAGACAGACCTAACATGAACCACAGTGAAGTTTATATTAACAGTGTTGAAGTATTGGGTTTAAACTGTGCGTCACACACTCAGTGTTCAGGTGAGGGGGACTCCACCATGCAAACAACAGATACCTCAGACGGATGCAGCTTTCGAGACTTCTTTTATAATTTTAATATTTTTTATTATTTCTTTAGAGTTTTTTCATGGTTTTATGTCTCCAGGGGTATTTCAGTGACAGTCCAGAGACATCATACTCACGATGCCTCAGTATGTTCTCTGCTGTTGATCTTTAAAAGGCGGTGTACGATACCTTTTACTTGGATGGGGCTGCTGGAAAAACACAAGTGCCCTTAATGCCCGCTGCAGCCATGTGCGTGGTCCGGTCAATGAGTTGGAGGGGGGATTATGAGAACAGAGGGGGAGTGCTCAGCTCTTTGAAGCAGAGATGCTGAAATAGGCAATGGTAACAATAGGCCTCCGACAAACAGCACACAAATGCAGTGTGACAAAACCTGCACAAAAGAAGTGCTGGGTTTTTCTCTCTCCCCCCTCTGTCTCTCTGCTGGTTTATCACTGTCTTTACTGCACATCTCCTCATTTACTTTTAGCTTCACTCTCTCTTCCTGTCAGTATGGCTACATACAGTTCACTGCATCCAGGATTCAACTGGTGCAGACTCTTCAAAGCTAGTGCCAGATAATTTAGGACTGAAGGTGCCAATAACTTCTATATTGTACTAATGTTGTATGTAATTTTATTTTTTTTTTCTTCATTTTTTAACAGTATTTAGATCATGATCAGAATATCAATATGCCTCTGGATATAATACATTGCAGGATAATTAATTGAAAAATTGTTACTAGAAAAAAATAACCAGACAAGAAACTTTATTCTCTTTTTCTTTTTTTTGGGTGAACAGAGCAAATTTTTAGGCTACCTGATGTAGTCCTGTCGCCAGAAGATGATGTTGGCATTATACATTTCTGCAAACCATGGACGGTGTGAAAATTATGCAAAGTTTAGAGAGTCATCGCTTCATTTTCAGCTGCGTTTTAGCCACCAAACATCGGTGTTTTTGAGTGATCTGTCACTGTGTTTCCACCTGGTACTGTGCAATGAAAAGTGGTTGTTATCTACCAAGACATCGCTGCGTTTCCTGCCAGGACAGTGACAACAGAGACACAAAAACCGATAATTTTTTACCAAGACATCGCTGTTTTTTCAGTAAGGATTGTGCCACCAAGAGCAAATATTTTAAGCCAAAACATGATCTTTTCCTTACCAAGTGGTTTTTGTGCCTAATACTAACCACACATTAACCATGGTGTCGTTGAAACATACAGAATGTAGTGTTTCAACGTATCCTCTACATCAGTGGTTTCCAACTGGTCCAGCCACAGGGTCCAGATTTCTCCTTAGTCATTAGTTCAAGGTCCACACAGTTTAACACATTCAGCATCATACTTGTGTTTAGCCATGTGGTCAAGCTAGTTTGCTGTCTCTGTGAAGTAGCTGTCCGTTAGTAACTCACTCTACAGCAAGAGACAGCATTTCAAAATAAAAACTCTGTACTGGAAATTCACTGTACTTCAAAATAAAGTGTGTTTTTAATGGACCCACTTTTGGACCATGACCCACCAGTTAGGAAGCACTGCTCTACATAATAACTTACAAATGTAACATATCCGTGGTTTGCCAACATGTATTCCACCAACTGGGTTGCATCGACATATACAGATCTGTCAACACAATTATGATGAAACAAAAACTTCCACTCTTGAAGCTAATTGTAAAATATTTTCCATCTTTCTGCTCGTCTCATCGGCAGAAGGCAACACTGACTGTCCTGATATTCCTGCAACCTCACATCTCTCTGAGAACTACATTTACAGCATCATACTGTCAAGTATCAGCTTAAAATGTTAATGTATCTACCAGGAACAGCTTTATATTGTTACAGTGAGTAATTTAGCATATTATGTATTCTTGAGGTAAGACAGAAAATATCAGCTTTGTTATCCTGAGGATTTCAAGTTAAGACGTTCTCTGCCTCTGAGTTATAATGCTGAATATCAGTCCTCTTGCTTTGTTATCAATGCAAAGTGAACCCTGATGCCCAGGGAGAAATAACAGGGATGTATTTGTCATTTGAACTTTTTTGTCTTGTGTTTCACTTTGTTCAAGCATATTAAAAAATCTCAGGCACAACAGATCTGTGTGTTTTTGCACTCATTGCCTTGTCAGTAGTGGAGCGTCTGATTCACTCAGGGAAGATGCAACTTTTCTGCCACCCATTGTCCAACAGAGGAAGTGTTTCTAAGATCTTTTTTAAAAGGTATCTTTTTAAAGTATCCTTCACTTCAGGACTTGGAGCATTAGCAGGATGTCTGCAGTTATCAGTAATTTGAATTGCTTGAAATGCTTTTTAAAGATCTATTCAAGCTTATTTTGAATCAAATTTAAGACTGATTTTTGGACAATTAAGCCTTTTCTTATTCAAGGATTGCAGATGGGTATAAAGGTAAGTAGTAGCCTATATATGTAGTGCTGTGCAGAGGTAGGTTTTAATGGTTATTAAACTAAGTAAGATTAATCTACATTTTGCTAACAGGTAAATGAAGGTATAACATAAAAAACAATATTAAGTTCAGTGGTGAGTTTAAAGATTTGTTACATCAGAAATGTGGACTTTCACACACAACAGCTTGATTCGTTTCAAGACAAAAAAAATTCAAACACGGGTAAATTAAATTAGGCTACATAAAAAATATGTGTGGCCTCACAACTGAAATTTAAGACTATTCAGTGACACGACTTTTTGAGGATCCCCGGACAGCCTGACTAGATCACCAGTACAGCAGGTCAGACAATATTCTTTACAATTTGAGCTTTTGAACACATTAAATTAGACAGTGTGACTGCATATTAGCATTATGTTTATAGTCACACACAATTCTAATTTAACAACTCCACAACTGCTCTGGAAAATGGCTTTCTGGGTATTTTTTTTTAAAATGAAGATAAAAGAAAAGAAAAGAAAAGGATAAGAGAACTGCTAACATGCTTTTTAAAATTCCTCAGTTGTGGGAATAAAAAAAAGTGTCATGTGTCCTCCATCCATTTATCCCTCCTCCACATCACCGACCTGTGGACACGCAGATGTCAGGGGGGGTTAATGGTATTATCCTGATTGGGTTTCAGTCCTGAAAGATTACATAATTTAGAGGCACAAGATAAATGGTGCAAATCCTCTATTAAGTTTTTAACAGGCCCACTGACCAGGAGCAGGTCCTGTCCTCGTCCACTAACAGTTGTGACACTGTGGGTACGTGTTAGTTTTGTACCTGATAGAAAAAGCATTTCTGTCTGATGCATTGAAGGTCATTGAACTGGCAACATGCTCAGTTTCCCTTTGGTCCAATGTCTTACCGGCACCCAAAGATTGTCACTCTGTGGCTAAATCTATTTTAAACTGTCAACAAATAAAGCCTGAGATGACTAACAGCACGAGGCGTTCACTGGCTTCTTAATTCAGTCTGTGCTCAAATGCAGTATTGACGCCTTTTTCTCTTTGCTCTCTCAAGAAAAAGTCTGTCTCAAGGCAACCTGACTTTCTTTTAACAGAGCGTCTCTGTGTGCGATGTAACGCTGCCGCCTGTTGGCCCTGTACAGCTCCAGCCTCTTCTCCTCAGCCTGGGGGTCCTCCAGCACTCCTTCCCACCTCAGGCTCTCCCTGGCCTGGGTGCTGAGCTCCCCACTGGCTTTGTTTGTCACTGTCAGCAGGTCCGGTGAACCCTTTGGATGTTTTTTGCTCCTCTGGCCACTGCCAGCGAGCCGTTCTCCGTCCTTCCTACTGGTCGCTCTGAGCTTGGGCAGCTGTGTTTGAAGCTGACCTGGACTCTGTAGGGGCAGCACGGACATCAGCGAGGCCTCAGGGGGCAAAGACACAGCCTGAGGTTTCTCTGCAGGGAGGCAACATAAACATATAGCACAAACAAAGCTGAGGGTTTAGATTACTAATGACTCCCTCTGGAGTCGGAGGGCTAATGGCTTGGTCGGTTTACAGTAATGAGGTGTAATAGACCAGCCAGGGGAAGCAACACTGGGGGCCTATTCTCTATTGACCTATTCAACCCTGTAGGGAATCCTCTACCTACACCACATGATCTTTTTACTTGTGTTTACATTGTGTAGAATGACAGTGACCTTGGTATGAACTGCGAGAGCGATGAGACATTAATGTCAGTTCAAATAATTGGTTCAGTCTGTGCTCCTTAACTCTGCATTATGACTAATTTTAAATGCAGGGCTTTCGGGCTTTTCATTTTGTGTATTAATATGTGTTTCATGGTCTGCTTGTAGACAGTCTGTTTCCAATAAAGACTATGGCACAATCATTTAATTTCCTTTACTGTAACAAAGCCTCGGGTCCCACATCCATTTTTCAGTGCTCCATATTTGTCACGGGAATGCATGAGGATGTCAAACCCCCATCTGTCTCTCTAATAAAGGCCTAAAAAATGTTTTTGAGAAAAACATTTGATTGACATGTCTACAACAGACTGGTGATGGCTGATGTCAGTTACCATGATGAGACAATAAGCAGGTTTGTTATATTTCCTTGACTATACTGTAGTTTAATACAACAAAAAAGTAAACTTAGAAATATATATATATAGGCCTATATAAAGACAGATATTCCTGCATTCAAAATTTTATATATAAAATATATGAAATATATGTAAAATCATGAAAAGTAAAATCATTTATTATAAAGAATCATGCATAATATTACTGTTGATACCTTAGCAGTACTTTTCTCTGGGTGGAACTTGATGGTACTTGCTGCTGGGTATCTTAAACTTATTCAAGGTTCATGTTACTACGAATTGCACAGTAGGCTACATTGTGCATGCCTAATCCAAATCTGAACTCCACCTACTGTCCTGGGGATATAAATTACAATATTTCCCTGAAAATATGAAAGACACTATTTAAAAGAAGTGTCATGTAGGGACAGCAACTAATTATTATTTCATTATTAATAAATCTGTTGATTATTTCTTGATCAATCTATCAGTCTGTCTGTTTTGAAAACGTTAGAAAAATAAAGAAATGTTTCAAGTGTCGAAAATAATCAATTGATTGTAGAACTGATGCAGATTAGTTTTCTGTCCATTGACTAATCAGTTAATCCTTCATATTTTTAGTGTCTCAAAATTGTAATTATAGCACTTGAGTTTAAGATTTATTCACCTCTGGAATTAAAGAAAGGACTTGATAGTCTTTTACATTTGGGATTTCAGTGTCTTGAAACGGTCACAGTGTTTCTGACTGTTGAGGAAAAAACTTCAGAGTTTTTCAGATGAGTTCATGCATGTACACGAACTAAAATGAAACAAGAACAGCTTTCAGTTTACGCCTTGGATGGGCGTTTTTGGTAAATTTAAATGGGACTTTTACAAGATGCTTATATAACCAAACCCAGGGGAATAATCAATAATCTTATACAACTTTGGGTGCAGGGCTTTTACTTGTAATGTGTTATGTTTACATAATTGTTTTCACCCAGCACTATAAAGTGTATTTACCTGTATTTTCTGGAGGAGTGGTGGAAACAGTGGCTTTCTTTCTTTTCTTCTGGGTTTTCTTCTTCTTATTGTCAGAGCTCCTGGATGGCTGCAGCACCTTACAGTTTTTGTCCTCTGGCATCATGTAGTCTTGGCACACTGTGCTAATAAAACCGACTGTGCAGGCTAAACAAGTTAACTGAGTCTGCGGACGACTGTGCTTAAGGAGAACATGCTCCTCACAAGAATCCTCTCCAGAAGCGGAGCTGTCGACAGCTTCCGTCCTATCAAGCTACTTCATTTCCCGTGATATAAAATAACTTTGTATGCTGCACAACGAGGCAGGAGAAAGTGCAAAACGCTGCATGCTATGTGGCTAATTTCCTATTTGATCCGGGATACGTACCTCCACAATCACGCTTCACCGCAGCGTTGCCAAGTGACGCGTCTCCATGGCAACAGGACGCACGTTCTCAGAGAGGAGAAACATGAAGGTTCACAGCCTCTCTCTTTTGTTTTTTAAGTTTTACAAACCACTGAGGGTGTTTTCTTTTTAGAATAAAACTATATTTGTTCCGGTAAACACACACAAAACGTTGCGCATGTTCTGATTAATTATCTAGGCAAAATTTAAGTATATCCTAATTGATTTAAATTCAGAATCAACGTTTAGAGACGAATAAACGACATTAATTTACTGGAAAACCCGTTCCTAACGACAAGTTAGTCAGTATTGTCTGCACGCTTAGGTAATAAACCAATCACCATGGGTTAGGTAGCTTTATTCTAAGGCTTGGAGACAGTAGCAGCTTGTTTATATCCATTATGACTTGCAATTTCAGTACATTGCGTATCAACGTCACTCCATTCCCCATATTAAATTGCAAAGATATGACCCCGACGTGATTTGAACACGCAACCTTCTGATCTGGAGTCAGACGCGCTACCGTTGCGCCACGAGGTCCTGGTGGCTTGCACAGTTTCACAGTCGGAATAGCCATATATGGGGTGATTATCAAGGACTGATGTGATTGTATGTTGGTGAAGATTCTCAGTCATCCAGATCATGGTGATATTCAGTACTGTATCACAGGCAACTGGACTTGCTTGAGTTTCTTGAAGACGTTTCACCTCTCATCCAGTTGCCTACAATAATGCACTTATAACCACTTGATTAAATATACAATCATGATCAATGAGCTATATAAGAATGAGCTACTGGCCAAGTGTGTGTATGCACATGTAGGCTACACACTCCAGTTAGTCAGTGCTCAAAAATAAAAAGGTATATTTTTTAATTTCTACTTTTCTAAATGATCACACTAAATCACTGAGTTGTAGAAACTCATCTCTATTGTACTAATAAGGTAGTATTGCTATTAGTCGCTGGCTCAAACATTTATAACATTACTTTTGTACTTATTATGACCCATTAAATATTTTATTTCTACAAAATGTTGCCCATTGTAGTTCTATCTTTTGTAATTTAAAGTCTCATAGAAGAGTCTCATTCTTTGCCATACTTTTTTTTTGGTTGTCTTGTTAGTGAGCTTAATCCTGCTCTGTTGCCAGCAACTGGGGCTAAATGATAAGTGATCCTAAGTTCATCTACTTCTGAGACAGTTTAACAAACACTGAAGCCCTCTGCTGGACACTAAACAAACTTGATAAATGCAAACAGAAAACTTTAACTGCAAAGCTTCCTGTCGTCACTGTGAAATTAAATCTTAATACAAGCAAGCACACATGACCGTATGAAACCAGAGCAGTGTGAGACCTGTTGGTCTAAACTATTTTAAGCCCTTGGATACATTTGGGCAGTGGTCATTCAGCCGTTAATGTGTTACTTTGAGTAAGCTGGACAGAGTAGCTGGCTGGCCTTTAGCTGAAGCCACATTATAAAGAAACAAGAGACTGACTGTGTAAATGTAAAAGATTCCACAGCTTCTTTTTATGTGACACTTAATTTTATTCTCATAAAACTGACATCAGAGTGAATCATTTGAAGTCTGCAAAGGTTTACAGTGAGACTAAGAGACTTACAAAAGAACAACATTACAACAACATTAACATTCATATGGAGTCGTGTTTCTCACCTGATGAATTAAAGTCTAACGTTTGCTCTCGTTTTTGCACTATACGGGCTCCCTGTGGGACATATCTGGCTCACTAGCTGCTAGCTGCTCCTTTATGTCCACCAGCTAGTTGCCTTTGCAGGTCATGTACAGTGAGTTTTTAGGGCTTTTTCACTGAAATCAGCTGCCTGCTGCAGCCAAAAATGACCCAATACTGCAAGAGCAGCGAGACTAAACCAAAACAGAAAAGTATCTGAGCCAGAAAATCAACAAAAGCTGAAACTCACTATGAAACATGTACAACTGAGGACAAGTGAAGTGTCGGATGATAATTCTCTGAGGTTGTGACGAGTGACCATTTCTGAGTACAAGTAGTCATGCCATCCATGTGAATACCAAAATATTGATTATAGCAGCTTTAATGGCTGTTTCATTTCCTCAATTTTAGAAAGGTTAGCTAAATCTTGAACAGCTGATGGACTTTTTAAGAATACTTCACCCCACAAAATGAACATTTGCTTATCAATTCATGCAGTGTCACCTTAAATTTTGCTTCTTTCATATGCCTCAACGCTATGCAGCAGACATATGGATTTATCCTTGTAGGCTCAAGACTTCTCAAACACATGCATTAGCACTTCGCTATTTAAAACTGAATTTAAAGTGAAACTGGTCCACTTTTGTTGTTTTTTTTTGGTTTTTTTTTACAAAAATGCATGTTGTTTTGTGGGTGATGTAGTCCTTTAATCTCCTGAAAGTGTTCTTATTACCATTAGTGATAGTAGTAGTATAAGTAGTATTTCCTGTATTTAATTCTGTATCAAGAGAAAAAAAAACATTCATGCACTGATTTGTTTAAGTGGGAAAAAAGTTGCGTGCTAATGTGTTTCACTGATGTCCAAGAAACTTGATACTATTTATGAAACCATGTTCTTTTAAATTGCTGCACGGGGAATTTACATGTCACCTCTGACAACATCCACAGTGCGCAGCCTGGTATTTCCCAGGGAGTTTCCACCCTATTCCTGTTCCATAGAATCCAGTCCGCCACTGGTTCCTCTGCACTCCTCAGTTCCTCAGTCACATGCATGTACACACAGAAACACACACACACACACACACACACACACACACACACACACAAGTTAATTGATATGACTCTTTGAAGCACAATCCCTTTTAAAATATAAAACACAACTTATCCTTTCTAATAATTACTTGGGGACTAAATTTGGATGCTATGCTCTGTCTGCTATTAAAACATACACCCACTAGTGCTAAGAATAGTCTCAAACTCTGAGCTCAAACAAGTCTGTCCTGCTTCTGCATTCCCCCCCCACATATCTGAGCACTTCCAGTAAGAACTACAGGAAGAAAGAAGATAAATCATAACGCTGAGTCAGAGAGCACACGTAACATTTATTTATGCAGTACCCTATAGTGACAAAGTTCACAGAGACACAGGCATTATATAGGTGTTTTTTAAAAGAAAGAAGTTGTCTGTCAGGGTATCACAAAAACAAAAACACATTTACACTTGTTTAATTTTCACACAACCTTTGACCCACAATCCAGTCTTTATGGGAGTGTGGGAAAATGTGACATGCATACTTCTCCATCTGGTGCAGACATCATTACACCAACAGATCTTGAGTGGCAGTAAGTGCCTAAAGTGTCAGGGCCCCCTGGCCTTCACTTGCCAAATGTCATTTAAATCAACATGTACTGTCCAAATGACCTCAAAGAAACAAACAAACAAAAAAAACCCACAAAGAGATGCAAGGGAACTGCAAAGAGACGAAATAGCTACAAAAATGGGCAAACCAACCCAGCCTCTCACTCTGAAGTTGTCAAAAGCTGGCACCTGTAAGTGTATTTTCAAGGAAGACAATGTATGTGACAGGCAGAACTTGAAACGGCGTCCCAGAACGTCAACAACCAACGCACCCAGGGTACCTTGCACATCATATCTAGATATGGAAATTCCATAACCAAATGTCAGAGTGAGAAGTATTAGCAAAACAACCACAACAAACACACAATGACTACAAAGCGCAACACATTCTCACCCCGACCTCGTTACATATTGACGTTCGGTCATGGACTTTCCACATCAGAAAAGACATGAAAGGTACACTGGATGCGTTGGTTGTTGATGTTCTGGGATGCCGTGTCAAGTTCTGCCTGTTAAATGCATTGTCTTCTTTCAAAATAGGGGAGACCGGGGATGGTTGTAACAAAGGGATAGTTGTAACACTCTCAGTTTGGCCAATTAACTCTTCGAAAGTGTTTACTGTTCAACTGTTAAAATGCTGTTCAAACGTCAACCTCATTCAGGCTACAACACACACACACACACAGGTTAATACTTTATTATTCTTGATTTTATTTTATGTTATATATTTTTATTTATTTTATTGTACTTATTTTTGTATTTATGTTATACATTTCTGTTTATTTTAATATCATAATTATTGTATTCTTACAAGTTTATTGTTCCTTCTTTATTATTCAATGAAGTGCTTGAATACATTTAGCCTATTGTGAATTTTTTTTTAAGCACAATAATTTAATTGTTACATCCATCCCCCAGCTAGTGTTACAACTCACCCCGGTACTGGGGTACGTTGTAACAATATACCTCTTTGTATTTGACATTAATTTCCATAATCTGTGATGGTGTAGTAGAGGTCAAAGTGTGTGTTACTTATAGCAGACAAATATGGGTACCACGTATCAAAATTTAAGAGCTCTAACAAAAAAACCCACTGAGTTACACTTGCTCAAACAAAAAGTGTTACAATCATCCCCGGTCTCCCCTCCACTTCAGTTTTCACAGGAAATTTACTGTTTACATACAGTCTCTTTCAAAATAAATGCACTACATCGGTACAACAACGTGAATCTTTGTTTCTTTTTCCTTCAACATCAAAAACACGTGGTTAACTTCAGACAATGAAAGCACACGGTTGAGTTTAGGAATAGGCTTTATAATCTTACGGGACGCGAACACCACTCTCTCAGGTGGAAGTCAGTGGTTGTTGGACCCATCCACCACCCCTGCCACCCTTCCTCCTTGGAGTTTTGCCACCTTAACTTTCATTCTTATCCCACTGTGTCTCCCCCTGAGGCCGCCAAGCACCATTCAACCACAACAGCAACCGACCGCGTATCATGCCAACATTAGAGGATGGCTTTTTTCGTCAGTGTCTGACCCTGCAAGTCACTGCTCAACTGCCAGATTCTGACGATTTTGGAGTGAGACTGGGTTGCAAAGTGACATAAAACCACAAAAAGATGTATAATGACTACAGAGAGATGCAAAACCACCACAAAGTCTGTGTGTGTTCCACCTGTGTCGGAGAAGTGATGGGGTCCTTTGTTTATCTGTGCCCAGGGGTCCATTGTCTCATAGTCCGCCCATGCTTAAATGGTGAAGCAGGTTACTGAGTCACAAATTCCAAGTATAATTTATTCTTTGGGCCGAATTAGTACCTAAAATAAGTGAATGTTTTTGTGACCTTAACCAAGTATTTTACTGATGAGCTCATAACAAAAGATTCCCAAATATTACACAGCAGGCTGTGAAAATAGTGAAGGGCACATTTTTGGAGGCAATAAGCTACTCATACCAAACAACACTGTGAGTGATACAATGAACTGTCTGTCCTTTATTTTCAATACTGATCATACATAATGTTGCCTATTAGTGTTTTAATGATGAGCACTGATTCATAATGACTTCCACCTCCACCAATGCCTAAAAAGGACGTTGTGGCTGAATCAGAAAGATATGAAGGTTATCAGCTTGCAATGGAGTAAAAATGGAGTAACTGACATTTCCACAGACACAACGTCCATATCCATGAGACTGGTTTTATTTCTTATTAAATCATATTCAAATTCTCATATTCAGGAGGGGAAAAATCATAAAGTTGTTACAAAACAGGCAGAGGAAGGAGAAGACGTAGGAATGAGACAGCGGGTTTGGTCTCGTGAGGATTTGCTGTGTGTGTCAGGTGACAGTGAGGAAGCAGATTCCCAAACTGCAGCAACCTTAAAGCTGCAGAGTGACAGGCTCAGGTTCACAGCAGAGAGAGAGACTGCGAAAAGGACACCGGCCTTACAGTCTTTGCTGTGTGTGTGAGTGTCCGTGTGCATCACTGTTGAGAGGGTAACACGTTCATCTGGACCTGCTGATGTCTCTGGAGGCCATTTGCAGACTCATTTGCAGTCTTAACACAGTGTTTGTGCAGTTAGTAGCAAGTTCAAACTGAAACATCAACAGCTGCTTTGTCAGAAAACTTTTCTAGAATCTTTTAAATGTTGACCCCCACAAAGAGAGCGTTGGAAAGTCCTTCCGAAATTACATCTTGTTCCCAAGCTAGATGAGATATGTTATCCCTCCAGGTTGTCTGGGTCTACCCCGGGACCTCCAACCAGTGGGACGTGCCCGAAACACCTCCAGCTGGAGGCGCCCAGGAGGCATCCTGATCAGATGCCCAAACCACCTCAACTGACCCCTTTTTGCATGAAGGAGCAGCGGCTCTACTCTGAGCTCCCAACAGATGTCCAAGCTCCTCACCGTTTCTCTAAGGCCGAGCCCAGCCACCCCACAGAGGAAACAAATTTCGGCCGCTTGTATTCGCGATCTCATTCTTTCGGTCACTACCCAGAGCCATGACCACAGGTGAGGGTTGGGATGTAGATTTAAAGCTTAGTCTCCCCAGAAGTTTCAGCTGGTTGCAATCTACAATCCTCACTGCTAGACGCCTCTGAACCTCCCTAAATCTTACACACTGTTCCTTTAACACAAGGATTTTATTGCTATGCAGCATTTTTGGTCTGGGGCTAATACTGACTAAAACTGGTAAACTTCAGATAGATATTATAGGAGGAACGTTGGCAAACTTAGCAAACTGAGCTGTGTTTATTTTCTTAGTGTCTTTCTTTGTTGTTTAACATAAATAAATGACTCATACATTTACAATAAAACCTCTTCATATAGACAAACTGCCACGTTTACCATATTTTACATGTGCGTTATGCTTTTCAAAGCCTCTCTCTTGTCGTCAAACTTTTCACATTAATTCAGTCTTTTTTTTTAGATACTTTCTTAATCGAATAAGACAGACACGTTGTTTCACATCCTGAGCCTCTGATTAAACTTTGTTCATGTGTTTGTGTGTGTGAGTTATTATTAACAGGTCACACTGCTGCCTCATGGGCTGCACGCAGCGTGCAAACGTCAGATCCGTGCAGCTTCTGACGTCCGCTTCTCGTGGCTGCTACGTCATTACGCTGCCAGCTGATCGGAGTGGGAAGCCGGGTGTGTGTCTGACTTGGGTGTGTGTGTGTGAGAGAGAGGGAGAGAAAGAGAGAGAGGCAGAGAGAGAGAGGACTGGGGCAGGAGTTGTGTAAAAGGGGCTGAAGTCCTGCGCTGCGTCCTCCACTGCTGCTGCGCTGCAAAGAAAAGTAGGCTCACCACCAGCTCCACCACCAGATATATAAATGCTGCCAAACCGTTTTATATCGCGGATGTGAAACAAACAAACAGTCAACGACACGCCCTGCTGAAGGTCCAGGACTCCGCCGGAGCAATGGGCGAGGCAGCCTGAACTCCGCTGGACCGTCCAGATGGGTTGGCCGCGCAGGAGCGACCCGGCCGGTGGTCAAGGTGGGGCGTATTACTGGCTGTGAGGCTGTCTGTGTGTTTCTGCTGGCTAAACGCTTCTTCCTGTCAGCCTGATTTAGCCTGTGGCGGCTTGATGACCCAGTTTGCGTTGAAACGGCAACTGGGAAACCAGTCCTTAACATTATACAAGTAGGTAAAATTCACCTCTCCAGGTCTGATTTCTGCTTTACAGCGGCGGCTTTCTGCACAATTTGGCGTCGTCAGATTGTCGAGGATATAGATTTGATGTTATAGGAGTTCTGGCTGAAGGCCTGTCTGTGTGTCATGAAGATCATATTATACCGTTGAAGGCCCACTGACACAGAGGAGCTGGTATGAATTATGGGCAGCCTAGATATTTGACCACAACCTTCCAGCTCCTGCAAACATTTAATCAACATTTAGATGATTGACACAGTTTTTTAAAGTGCTGCATGGAGTATCTGCTCATGCAGTTATTTTAAGGCTGATAGCAGCTGTAGTGCTGCTTGAAATGTGCTATAAAGTCAGAATTATGCCTACATTAACACAGATTGGAACAGAAAAGCCAGCAGAGGCACGCAGACTGCACGTTATCGGTGCTAAAATATTTCCAGATGTGTTTTTAAATTATATTTAAACCCATTATGTGTAATGGCCACATTTAGGAAATCAGGAAACTTGTACTCAAAGCCTCCAGAGAATTCATTTAGGCATTTGAAAGCACATTACTGTCAAACGTTGGACTTACAGGCTATAGCAAGCGGTGAGGTCTGCATTTATGTAATCCAAACGTGTCAAAAAGTGTCAGCATTCAAAGCCCCTTCAAATTTGCTGAGTTCATAATAGGCCAAGGAAAAAGCCTGTGCTCAAGTAGGGGATAGGTGAAAATCAGGAAGATAACTAGCACCGAGTCATTTCTCAGAAATGCAGTGACACCAGCAGTCATCTGGCAGATCCTTATTCAAATAAAAGATATAAACACTTGTAAATAACTGAAGATGTTTGTAAGGAGCAGTAACACATTCTTTAAGCAGGTGACGTAAGAAAGTATATATAAGGCCTCCGTGTTTCCTCAGCTCATTTCTGTACAATTCTGTATGGTCTTTTACACTTCTATGAAACATTTTAAAAGCAAAGTGCAGTAATGTATGAGTAGTCTTTCTCTAGGATCATGGTTTGGGGGGGGGGGGGGGGGAGCTTGCTGTAGTGAACGTTCCATCGATGGAGCCTGTCTTACATAATTGTACAGCCAGAGTTCAGTGTGCCGGTAGGAATGCGCAATAGGCTGTGTCACGAGCTGCATTTGTGCCATTGCAACCCTGGAGTGTGACATAAGCCGCCCTGTCAATGAGGATCACATGGCAATGACAGGGTGTCAGTTAAAAAGCAGCTCATCTTGACTACATATGTCGTTTGTCCTGCATCCAGGCAAAATAAGCAGCGCTTGTTTTATTGCCTACATTTGCAGAAGTGAAGCCATCTTGCTCAACTTGGGTTACACCCTTCATTCCTATTGCGTGCCTTGTCAAGGGAGGATGGGGCAAGAAGGGATGTGTTATGTAGGTTCATTTAGAGAAAAAAAAAATCCAGTTCTTTCAAACAAAATGGCACAGACTGCCTGAGGACAGGCTTACAGGCCTCATACCGCACATTACCATCTCCCTGGATGTCATGAAATCAGAATGGCATTCAGCTATTTCTCTGAGCAAGTAAAACACACCCTTCATTTGTACTGATCTCAGGGTTAAAGTCAGATAGCCTTTATAGTCATGCAAACAGCTTGCAGCAGAGCATAAGAAGAGGCTCTCTGCACTATGATCAGCGTGTTGCCAAAGCCACCGCCCTTTCCCTGTCTTTGTCCCCATTCCCAGTCTAAAATGATCAGTCTATATTGCAGACTGCAATCTGGGGCAGTAAACTCTCTCCAACTGGGCCCCACCCACAGCAGAGGAATGCACCTGGAGTGATATGTAATAAAACATTTAATTATTGCGTGTTACCATTCACAGAGGTGTAGCAGCAGTATGCATATCTGTGACGCTGTCATTTCATGCTGCAGTTCTTCACATATTTCCTTGGTCTGCGTCAATGCTCAGTCAAACAGATAACTGAGGTATCTTATCTCGTCACCTCATGTGGGATTCTCAGACAAAATCATGACCCTAAACATAAAAAGGTCAAATGAGTGGGCTTGTGTGGAGAGAGGTCCGACCCACGCTCCATCATAACGCCCTTTTTTGTTTCCTGCAGCTTTTACTTGTTAGCATCTTATCCTTTTTTTTATTATTGATCTTTGTCCGTAACATTCAAGCTCTCTGGATGAATAAATCCGCTCTTGTACTTGCAGCTAGAGCTCAATAACGTGAATAATTCCTCCTTGCATTGTATATGGTTCATTCACACCCTCCTGTTTGCACACCGTCATACCTCTTTCTCTCTGACACGCACATCCTGCCGACTCCGCTCCAGTGTGTCTTTCCTCTTTCTTATCCACCCTGTTGTGGCAGAGAATGCACGTCCCAGATAAGCTCAGTCTTTTGTGTATTAGACTGTGTGTTATCTCTTTTTACACTGTTGCCCCTTGTATAAAAGCCTGTCTCAAGGCCTTCCACACTGGCTGTCATGTGGCTCTGTCTGACTCCCTCGCTCGGATAAAGCCAGAGACAGAAAGAGAAGGAGAGGGGGAGGTAGACAAAAAAAAGGCAGGCAAAGGGAAGGTGAGGGTGAACCTGACAGTGAAACCACGTCCGCCTCGTCCGGTGCAGACCAGATGTAGATAGAGAGGAGACGGGTGAAGGATAGAGGGATGGAAAAGGAGGAGTGGAAGAGACTGTGCGAGCCCACAGCAGCCGGATGGAATTTCTAACATACGCAGCTGGAATGTGAGGAATGCAGGACAGTCTGATCTGACCGAGAGAGAGACAGAGAGGGTGGAGAGGACAGACAAGTCAGGAAAGACTCAAAAAGAAGAAGAGTTATGGGAAAGGGTGGCACAGCAACAGAGTCGGGGGCTCAACACTGCCCGTCATTGTGAACATAAAGATACAGAGTCACTGTTTATGGAGGGAATGGCACGCTATGGAACAAATATCTTATTCAGGTTCAGTTTGAGGTTGTGGCAGCCATGGTCGACAGTTATGGCTGTCAGCGGTCCTGTGTGTGGCCCGAGGACTTGTACTGTACGTCCTCCTCCCTGACTTCATTCACACCAACACTGGCAGGAGTGCGGCATGTGTGGGGGAGGAGGGCGGTGTTCACTTCATGATGCTGACGTGCTGAATGATGGCCTTCTTTTGCTAAAGATCCACTTTTTAGCCTACATTTCAAATTTTATTTTATCAGTCATGCTAGCTGCGTGTCTCTAGGCAAGGGAGGGATGGTCCACCATGTTGTTCCAATATCTCAGTTACTGTTGGATGGAGTGCCATGAAATCTGGTACAGATATCCACGACCCCAGGATGAATTGTAATAACTCTGATGATCTCGTAACTTTTCATCCAGCGCTTCATCAAGTCAAGATTTGTCCTACACTCTGGTTTAAGACCAAATAACTACAAAACTAATGGTATCCCATCGGCCTCAGCTACACTTTGTGTTTAGTGTGTTAGCATGCCAACACACAACATGGCGAACATATAACCTGCTAAACATCAGCATGTTAGCATCGTCACTGTGCATGTTCGCATTAGCTCATAGCATCGTGGTGCCAGCATGGCTGTTGTCTCTTAACACCAAAAACACACCAAGCCGTAGCGAAGTGTGGCCTGCAGCAAGCTGCCATACAGTGTCTACAGAAAGCTACAGCGGCTACTCCGAGCTGTGACCGTTTGATGCTGCGGTGAAGTGCGGCCAAACTAAAAATTGGTAGCAGTTTAACTCTTAGTGGCTACTTGCGGCTTGAGAATATCCGCAGCCAATCAGTAATCTGTGACTCCTGTGACATGAACACATGAACACACCTTCCAGCCACAGAAAGGTGTAATTATTGCATTGAGCCACACTTTGCAGCTGCCTGGTGTGTTTTCAGTGTAAGGCTGCATTCTCTCAATATCCGACCAGCAGCAGAAACGGTACTTCTCCCAATCATTTAAATGTGGGTAGTGCGTCAATGCTGCGGTGCTGGGAGCCCAGGGGGACTGAAAGATGCAGCAGCCTGCAGCGAAAAGTTGAGACAGATTGACGTTTTGGAGGAATGTAACCTGATGTCACGCTTGGTGGCCAATCACATAACCGGCGTTCAGACAGCAGGATGTTCACAGTCCACGGGAGCAAGTAACACTTTTTGTGGTTAAATATTATAGTGCTCCAAAGAAATAAACTATGTGTCCCACAAAGTAGAGCACTTGCTTTGTGTGCACGTGTGTCTTGAAATGATATAAATGATAATCAAAAGGAATTCTACAGATCTTTAAATCCAACATAAACAAATTCACCAAAGACTCAGCTTAGATGGGGAAACTGGCTTTCTCTCAAACCTCCACTCCCTCACAAAAGAGCCATTTAAGTGACACTCCCATAATGCCGCAAAACTCTGCAGCTGATTGCCGCACTGCCAGACTTGGTGTGAATTCAGCCTATTCTCTTTAACCTGGGGACCTTCAGTAATTTGTAATAACTGCAGAGGTCATCTGTGATCTTAATCCCAAGCAAATCTGCCAAGTAAAAATTCCACTACAAATACTCTACCATATTTTTACAAACACAGGTCACGTGGTTATATTAGTCCGGTGCAAATCGACATCTCAGTGATTTTGGGGTCGTATTATTATTGTTACGCAGAGCTTTGTCATCATATCCAGGAGATGATGTCAATAAATTTGAAAAATATAGGCTTTGCTAACCTGGTGCGAATGTGCCATATGAAAAACAGACGCGGGGAGGTAATTTCTAAATACCATTAGGTCCTTTGGTAACACTAGTTTCTTGCATATCGAGCTTTAGACATGTTCACAGATGGCCGACAGCAGTACTGCAACAATTAAAAATCCTCAATGTTCCTGATGGACGACATTATAAAGGATATGTCTTTAAAACTGATGACCAGACACCTTGAGTGGCACCAAATTCATTTGTTAGTGTTATGAATTTTAATGTTTGTGAAACTTTTCAAGAGTCGAGGAAAGCCATTTTCATGTGCATGCATGCATCTTGGAACGAGACAGTAAGACACATGTGCAGTGCAGCCACAAAAAGTGGAAGCAAACCGGGAGGAAACTTTTTTGTGGTACGCATGACGTAAGCAACAGCTCAAAGTGGCTCACAGCGCGCGACACCAGCCAAGTTTAAATGCCAATGCATGTTACCTTTCAAATAAACAAAATAATAAGTGTGGGGTGTGGAGATTTGTAGCTGACGACAGAGCAAGCTGGTTTAGTTCTGCTTGGAAAAGCCACCACTGCAATCCAGTGATCAGTTATACGACTCACTAATTAAAACCTCTCAACGCTTGAGTTTAGAAGATTTACGAGCCTGTGATTTGATTGGGACATGACTTTAATTCTGACGCAGCACTGACAGATTTCTTTTAGTGGTTTTAAAAAAGATAAGTGTAGTAGATTTGACTGTGGATACTTTTTTCAGTGTACACCCGTCACAAGTTAGAACAGGCCTCTGTGTGCTGACTCATCAACACTGACATTTGTCATGTAGATAAATTTGCCAGGAGGTGGAGGATAATCGTATTGGTGTTTTTCCTTGTATAACCTGTTTATATTTCATATTGATCACAGTTATATGTCTGAATAGAAATGACTCTCTGGACTTCTCAGAACGATTCTGAAGTAAAATCCAAACCAAGTGTGAGACAAAATGATTTCTCCCCGCAGCAGTGTCTGTGAAATGTTCATAAGTCTTATTGACCCCCCTGCTGTGCTCAGTCTACAGGCCGCAGGACACTCAAATACCTGAGATTATTCTGGTTCTCCTTACTGCAGGAATGTACAGCATGTGTTACTCATCGTCAGCCACAGAAGTGGAGCATGTCTTCAATATCTGGAGATCACCACAAGATTACATTCTTTGAAGACAAGAAAAGCACAGACCTGTTTTAGCTTAACGTGTGGTCAGTCTGCAGTAACCTCACTGTGCACGTTTTATTTGTTTTACATGCAGTTAACAGTAAACTGTTTATTTTCCTACATCAGCTACGCACAATATTCACACCTTAAGGTCTGGTTTGGCAAGCTAAGTGTTGGAGTGTAAGTCAGGTAAGCATTGTGTTTTTCCACAAACAGTATGATCAACAGTCAAACAGGAAATAGAGAGAAAAATGAAAAAAGAAAAACAAACGTCAAATTGTTAGATTTTTTAACACTTTTTATAATTACATAAAATTTATGTAAAACTACAGAAAATATCTCTAATTTAGCCACTGATGGTTTATTTCTGTGATGGAAAATAACAGGATTATTTGCTCATTTTATGGTAAATCACATTAATTCTACACGTGTACTTTAGTATTGAAGTTCTTGGAGCAGGTGGCGGCGACGCTATGTAAAAAGTAAATTACTGCAAAAAAACATTTTTGTGTTTACAATGCTAACATGCTGACATGTAGCAGGTTTACAGTGTTCCCCATCTTAGTTTAGCATGTTAGCATACTATCTGATAATAAATACAGCACAAAGTTCAGTTGGTGGGATTGTCATTCGTTTGACAGGTGTAATAAACTTGCTTTAGTTTAGACACAATCAAAGAGATGCATTGCTGATTTTCATCCAGCTTTGTGTCATAACAATGTGGGTTACATGTCTAAATGAACTGTGGTAAACTTCCTTCGATTTTACCACCACCCACATCTCTCTGCTCAAGTCTAAGCTCAAATCTAGAGAGTTTCACTGGCCATAGGGCACAGGTGTATATTAACCAGATACTAAATCCCAAAATGGTGCCTATTCAGTCTAATGTGTGCGTGATGCATATGCAAAAAACAAACAAACAAACAAAAATCTAGCTTCCTGGTTCACTTCAGCAGTATGAGGCACACTTCATATGCGCAGTAGTGCTTCTCCAACTGCTAATGATGTCAGGGATGTTTAAATCGCTTTTCTCATCTTGAGGAAAGTTTTATAAAAATAAAACCTCCATGGATGAAAAATTCATAATAAAAAGAGTCATAAATGACCTTGTTTGCAGTTTGAGATGTCCTGTCACCAGTTTTAAAGAGGTCATTTTTATAAAGATAGTCTATAGAGAAATGGTTTTTTGGGCCGCAGGGGATTTTTTGCTGCAAAGTGATTGGCCACTGGGAAAAATTGGAAGCAAGGCTGAGCAGTGTTCCTGAGGGCCCTGCTTTTGGGCTGTTGCGTGAACTACAGATTGTACATCTGCATGTATGTCTGCCACCACAGACACAGAAAGTATAGAAGCTGATGGAGAGAGAGCTCAGCTGCACCTCTCTCTGTTTCAAACTCAGACTGAACTCCAATCAAACAGTCTTAACAGTTTCTGACTGTGTAGCCTGTTTCTGGCCTCAGATGTTTTCAGAAACATATTTTAGCTAACTTGCCGGCTGCCATATTGTTTCCTATGTCAAAACGGCCAAGCTTGCATGATGTCACCCACCAGCAGGAGTGTTTATTGGTGTGGTGCAGTGCATTCTGGTAGTTGGAGATTTTCTACCTCTTTAGCAAAAGCCAGGGAAATTTTGTCCAAACATTTTCATGGACAAAATTTCAAAAAAAATTCCATGACTTAAATAAAATTTTCATTTCAGATCTGCACTTCACTGTGTCTGCTGCACTTGCTGGTCTAGCTATGGTACTTTACCCCCCCCCCCCCACACACACACACACACACACACACACACACACACACATGCGGGAGAGTTTTGCTTCCCTTAACAAAAAAAGGCTTGGCCATATAAGTCATGGAAAATGAGAACCATGCAAGTTTTCCGTTTGTGTCAAGCATCAGATATGTTGTTTGAGTCAACTGACATTACTTGACATTGCACGTCATTTGATGTGACTGTTGTGCATCACAATGTCAATGCTGAAACGATATATCGTGCAGTAATTGGCACATGTTAGAGCTACATTACGTCAATGGCTAACTTACAGAAAATAAATTTGCCATTACATTACATGGAAGGTTAACCCTGGAAGATTACTGTAACAATTAATGTCATTACAAATGACAAAATTCCATGTGTTTTCCAAAACTTTCAATGATTTTGTCTAAATCCATAACTTTTCCAGGCCTGAAAAATAACATGGTGAAATTCCATGACTTTTCCAGGTTTTCCATGACCATAGGAAGCCTGAAAAGCAAATGCCACGGCCATTTTTCTCTGTTTTCTGTGTATTTTCAAAAGTATTTGCACCTCTCTAACAGGCAGCCTAGTTTTAAGAAAATACATTCTTTCCATTAGTAAAATACTCTAACCATATACATATTTAATTATCTTTTCTCTGTAACCATGTCAGTAGCCTTCAGTTGGAGAATTCTGCCTGCCTATAACAGAACAACTGAACTCATCTGAACAGTATCTACATGTAAACTTGCAACTTAGTCAGACTTATACAAAGTGTGTTTTGAAACACTTACAAGCTTCAACATGTAGAAAACATAGATCGGGTGTAGCTACAGGTTTTCTCTCTGGGAAACACCCCAAACATTCACTTTATTAACTAAGACTTCAAAAACAAGTTGTACTTTTGATTTCTGATTGGATTCCATGATCTCTGCTTTCATGTAGAGGCTGTCTACTCCTCTTCATTGCCTCTCGCTCATGCTTTGTAACCACGGTAACTGACATAAAAAAAAAGAAAGAAAAAGGAGGCCGGTTTGTGATTTTGAGCATCATAACTAAAGAGAATATCTAAGAATTTCTCGCTGGCACTGTCTAATGTGCAGAGGCAGAGCCGAGCAGCTGATGCGTGTACCCCTCCTGGTAATCTGACGCATGATCTTGTGTGCATCTCCCCAGTCATTCGTACATATCAGCTCATTTCACCCACTTACTCACAGCTGATTGCACACTCAGTGGCTCGACTGCACCCACTTACTGTACGTGTGTGACTGGCTTCAGGCCACCTCATACCCACGCTACCGGAGCAGGGAGTTTAGAGGGGAAGTTAAAACGATCTTTTCTTCTCTTTCTGCAGGAACATGTGCACCTAAAGCAGACGAAGGAAGGAGTCACTATTTGTGCCTTTAAAGCGGGCCGTCCGTCACTCCAGGCTGTCTAGTTTGTACTCTCACGCTCTCTGGCTGACTCCCAGCAGTCCCTCACCCTTGGCCCCAAATGGCTGACACACAGCAGTTCTTCACTGGCAAGCTTTATGTTCCTGTACACATGCTAAAGCTGCCAGCTGAAGAACTGCTCTGGTCAGCCCTGCCCCGGATGACTCAAGAAGAGGAAGCGGACGAGGGTTGCTGGGAAGAGGACTAAGGAAGGCGGTGTTTCACACGCTCAGCAGTCAGGCTGGACTTTAATAAACCGGACAGATTTGAGCCCCCATTGTTTATGTTCCTGTGTTAATCACATGTAAGCTTTATTTCACTTCAGTCAATACAGAATGTTTATTTTGTGGTCCACAATAACCTGCTTATAGTTTGTCTATGATGTGCTTTTCGCTCACAATAAAGAACAAAATATTTTCTCAGACTGCTGCGTTATTGTTGTGGACAAAACTGGACACTGTGGACAATAAAAGACATTCCAGCACCGAAGGCTCTCCTGTCCAAAAATAACAACACGCACACAAAGAGGCACACAATAGATGTATGCAAAAATGTATCACACTCATCCCTTTTAACTTTCAAGTCCCTGGTGATCCCATTAAAGGGGAGCGAGAAAGATCAGAGTAAATTGAGATGCTCTTTAAATGTAAAACTGTCCTCAGATATGCAATAACTCCTGAGAGTGGTGTTTGTTCTCACATTAACGAGTCAACAAGATGACATTTAGTCAGGAGAACTGCGTGAATCCAGTTAGATCGTTAAGATGTGAATCCAGAGGGTGAAAAAATAACACCCAGTGTCTGCTCCAAGGATTCCTTCATGGACTACAAACTTTTAGAGACTGAGGAGAGGGTAAGATAACCCACTGTATGTAAAATAATCTGTATAATAAAATAATACACACTGCAGTGCTTGTTATGTTATAATCTTGTAAGTAGGTTAAACTCTTACTTTATTACTGTATGCTGCATTAGTTTAATAAAGGAAACTTTTTTATTCTGTGTTGTCAGTCAGTTTATAAAACAGCCAAATGAACATGTTTTCTCAAGATAAATGCTAAGTGCATTCAGCATCGTTCTTTACAGATGTGATTGAGCTTTGTTGGTTTGAACCGCCAAGAAAAAACACATCAAACTGGATAAATAATAGAATCAATATTCTGTTAACACAGATTATTAGAACATTACAAGGACAGATATGGAAGTACATAGGAAATATAAGCATTTGAATTTTAACAGCCACTGAGTAATTGTAGAAATATAAACACCACTAAATTAATATCATTGTTTTTTTTTTCTTTGAAGACCAAGTGTTATTTTTTTTTTATTT
This sequence comes from Epinephelus lanceolatus, assembly GCF_041903045.1. Lineage (NCBI taxonomy): Eukaryota > Metazoa > Chordata > Actinopteri > Perciformes > Serranidae > Epinephelus > Epinephelus lanceolatus. Next base: position 32,160,946 of record NC_135744.1, read on the forward strand.
TATTTTATTTTATTATTTCTGAATCCACCCTTGTGAAATAAATACATAAATAAATAAAATTCTTGATTTGCAATTTGAGATGCTAGATTTGAATATATTTTTCCAATGTTCACAAATCCAGCGCCAAAACATTAAAGTTTCAGAAGTATAGAAAACAAGAACAACAACAACAACAACAACAACACAATAATTCAGGTCATGATCAGAAAAATCTTATAGAAAATAGCAACATCCGGCCACACAACATAGGAAGTGCAGGTTTTTTTTTTTGGTTTTTTTAAAAAAAAAAAAATAAAATAAATCAAATTCAGCTTTTAAAACTGCAAATCAAGAGGTGAATTCAGAACAACTAAATTCAGATACATGGTTTTTAAAGTAAAATATTTCAATGCTGTGAATTTAATGGCGTTCAAATTTTAATAGAAAGTATTTAGTGGTTGTTAAAATTCAAATGCTTATGTCTTGTACTTGCTTCCACATATATCTATAATTTAGGGAAAATAATCTTAAACTTGAGTGTCTGTACTCTTTAACCTTTAACTTACATCGTCAGGGTCTTGATGCAGTTTCCTCAAAGTCGCCGCTAGATGGCGGTATAATCTCTGCAAAGCTAATGTTGACACACGGCTGGGGGCGCTATAGAGCCTTGTTATAGTCAGACTGGATTATTGCTGATGTGGATGAAAACTGTACAAAACTTGTGATGAGTTCTCAGTTGATTGGAGTTGAATCATTATTAATGCATAGTTCCCTTATCCATTATAATAAAACTGTACACAGGATATGAAGTGTTACTTTTTATAAGTAGGAAAAACTGGTTATTTAATTAACAGGCAGGTCCAGTGCATTACAATTAGTACAGTTTTATTTGCTGGAGCCACTTTTAACGACTTCATACACCACTGGGTTGTTAATCGACCATAATGCATCTGATTCTCCAGTGGTGGGGTGTAATTATTACAGTGCAAATTTGAGGCACTTTACTTAATTATTTCCCTTTATTGGCACTTTATATTCCCGCTCCATTATAGTTAAGAGAGAAATATCGTAGTTTTACTACACTAAATGCAATTAGTTGCTTTACAGATAAATATTTCACAAAACATGAGTACCTACAGTATAATGTGCTGTTATAGATTACACTACCCATCTATAGGCTATATAATGATAAAACTTAACCCCACCTTTACCAGCTACAGCACTCACAGGCGTCACTGTTCTTTTGCATTATCAGCACTTTTACTTTTGAAAAGTACATTTTGAGTATTTTCGTATTGCAGTAGTGCTACTGCCACACCAGAAGGACATCTGAATACTTCACCACTAATATTTTCTAAACTGATGTTGTCTTGTGTGTAAAATCTTGATCTGCTATCACTAAAGAAAGCTGACAAATACATTTAGTGTGTTAAATATAGGTAGGATAAAACAGAAATATATACATAAATTAGCCAACAAGTAAATATGTAGTTTAACCAGTTATTTGTGACTTTAAATAAGCTGAAAAAAAAAAAGATTTAAGGGAAGAGAAAGTTTCATGGTGTAAATTTAAAGTCTGAGTACCTGAGACAGACTGAGGTTCGTGTTAAAAATGGCAGAATATGACTTTACAGGAGGACCTGAGTCAGCAGGGCGTGCATACTTTGAGAGGCTTGGGGTTCACAGGGTCCACCTTACTCCCTTACCATCTTTCTCTGTCTCCCTCCCTTATACACTCTGTGCGGTGTCCTACATGCTGATCCAGCTGATGCCCCCGCGCGTAAATGGAAAGCTTTTACGCACCGTTCGCGTTCACTTCAAAAGAGGTTTAATTGTTGTTTTTGCATTGTCACACGCCTCGACGGGTGCATAAGTAGGCCTAAGACACTGGGGATGTGCTGTGGAGATGTAAGGGATGCGGTAATACCTCACTACATAATAGAGAGGGTGGGGTGGGGGTGGGGGGTAAAAGGCAAGGCGTGCGTCCGGACGCTCACCGCCAACTAAACGCGAGAGGGACTCGGACATCAATAACATCTCGCTCATCAATAAGGCATTTTGATGGAGTTAGCCTGCTTAATTAAATAGGTTGCCTTGAAGGTATTAGGCTCTCTGAATTTATAATATTTAATCTAATGACCCCCCATGGAGAACATCTGAAGGACGACTCTTCAGCATCTCCATCCACAGGAAAGCGGCTCGCTCACACAGATTTTAAGAATTGGAGGTTTCTTATCTCTCAATGATGGCTATCAACACTGATGCTGCCTTTGGGAAAAGCGCCCTCGGCGAGAGGGAAGTTTCCAATCCCACCGACTTCCAGGACACTGAGAAGCTTCTGAGCACCGCGACCACCGAGCCCACCGGGCAGAGCAACATCAAACCGTCCGACTCCTTCTCCCTCAACATCAGAGGGAGCGTCCGGTCCCTGGATGCGGACCAGAACGGACACAGATTGCCGCTTAAGTCGGGCTCCATCGGGCAGTTGGCGACTCCACCCAAATCCTTGTCCCGTCTCAGCCTGGGGCCGCTGCCCTCCCCGGTGCCGCCCGGGTCCGTACCCCCGAGTTACCTCTGGCTCGCCGTGATGTCCTGTTTCTGCCCCGCCGTGCCGCTCAACATATGCGCCTTGTGGTATGCACATGTGGTGAGTGTTGCATTCATTTACAGCTTTAATTTCCTTCATAGTAACACATTGTGGATTATTATTATTATCTCTATGTGCTCCTGATGCTTGGGTATACTCTAAAGACAGTTGTAAGCTTTTAAACACTACAGGTGTTTTGCTCAAGCTACCTTTAAATAATTCATAGCTGATCATCTCCTTCCTTTTCCTTTCCCATTAGTCGAGGTCTGTTCTCCATACAGGAGATATTGAAGGAGCAAGAAAGTATGGGCGTCTGTCTATGGTGCTCAGCTGTCTGGCGATGCTGCTGGGTGTGGCTGTCATCATCTTCATAGTATTGACAATAGGTATGTAAGAAAGAGACACAACAAACACACTCCAAAGTGCAAAGCTGTGATTCTTAATTTCTCTTTTTCTCTGCTTCTCAGAGATGCAGAATTGAACTGTGGGATGGAAGGAGTGTCCTTTGACTTCATCTGAAATTTGCACAGAGGAGAGAAGGAGGAGGAGGAGGAGGATGAATGTCGTTTTGAAGATGAAAAAGCACAAAATCTTAGTTGGAAACAAGCTGAAGAGACTCTAAGAAGTTGCGGGCCGTTTCTCTTTGTCTGGCAACACTCATGGCCAATAACCCCACAAACTCAGGAACAAGAGGAAGGAAAAAAGAAGGCTGCACACAGTTGCAGAGTCGGATCATCAGAAAGTTAAACTACTCATAGTCCAAACTAGTGTTGCACTGAGGTACACGCCTGCCTGACACAGACAATTGGATGGCACTGCTTATTAAAAAATGGCATCAATAGATAAGAAGATGTCCTAAAGACTAAAGAACACACATGATTTGTACGTGATGTTGTGATAAATAAAAACAGCCTCATGTAGTCAGACAAAAACAGAAGGACTCAGTGCATCTCTAGTCTGTAATGCCGCCACTGCCTGCCCTGTTTCTCTTAACATTTGCAACAAAGTTCTGATTGACTGTGGGAGGATGTATATACTGATTTCATACACTGTTTACATCAAGTTTAAAACTCATGTACATTTATCACAACAACGTCCTGCTGCAGTCATAGTGTGATACCTTGCTTTGTGTGCTATTATGATAAACTGACTCCTGTTCGGACTCCACTGAACTGCCTGGATCTCTGCACCTCATTACGTTTACAATATACTGCAAGATATGAATGGGGTTGTTTTTCCCTGTATGCACTGTTCTTGGCACTCTGATGTTGATGTTTATACATTTATACTGTATGACTGGTTTACTGTGCCATAGCTCTGCATGTTGGAAATAAACTTGAATGAGCATGACGAACCTGAATGTGAGCTCATCACCTTTATTTTATGAGGCGCCGCCAGTACTGTATAAAGAAGTTTGACATCAAGAGTACACAGTCCCAGTAAAATATGACTTCATTCATTTATAAAGGGCTAAAATTACAACAGGATATAAGCAGCAATATATAAATCCCACAATGGAAATGTTATTATAATTCAGAAAATAAATAAGCTCTCCAATCTGACAGATGAGACAATTTCAATTAAGACTTTGTTTTTAATGAGATATATTTTTCTTTTCAAAATAAAATCCTTTCTTAAGGAGAGTAAATTACAATATGAAAACTTTTTTAAAAAGTCTTGAGATACAATGAATATTTCTTTGTGTTCTGAACAAAAGTGAGAGTCCATCAGTCGACAGGCGAATCAGTGGAAAGTGTAGAGCAACAGGAGTATGGTGCAGATGCCGATCACCCCGCCTAGGATTAAAGAGTCCCGCCTCTTGCGCAAATTGATTTTCTGGATGAGGCTGTTGATGGTGGGGAAACGATCTGAGGGGCAGGGGGAGTGTGGTGAAGGAAAATAATTAAGATCAAGTCAGCCTTCCCTTCCTCGCAGTGAGTAAGAGACAGAAAGCAGCAGGGAAAATACATCAGCAGAGCTCCTCACAAACCAGGAAGAGGAATAAATGGAGCTTAATGGTGTAAATCTGCTGCAGTCGGTCATTATCAGCTTCAGAGAAGAAACAAAGTAAAGACGGTAAAGAGAAAAGGAGGACAAATGATTAAAATGATTAAAGGATACTAGCCAAAGTTGTGACCCTGGTTTGAATGGACTTCAACATCCCACGCTGAAATGTGATGTTCTCTTTGGTAGCCATGGCGATACTGGAGGGAAGAAGAAACCAGGAGGGATTAGTTGGTGGGAAAAGAGGCACATATATGTCTTCACAGCGTAACCATTAAAGGCATAGTAAAGAGGTAGGGATAGGATGAAGTGGGGTTGTAGGATGAACTTACCCATAGTCAGTGTATTACCCACAATAGATGCCAGTTGGTGTGTCCCCAGTTTGGAGTAGGTGTCCACTGCCAACACGGAAGCTAAGCAGTGTACTACTGTGGACGGGGCCAGCAGCAAAACATAAGAGTAGCTGAGATCATTTACAGTGCTTTACCTATCTGTCAGACAGCACGCTCCGATTCTCTCGTAAAAGCCACCTGACTCCATTGACAAAAACAGTAATTGTGGCTCACTGAACACAGGAGCTGCTGGTCAACCACTGCCTCAAACTCCTAGTAAGTCTGTGTTATTGTGTAACTTTGGTGAATCAGAACTAACAGCAGCAGTAGACCAGCTGCTCTGGTGGTCAGTGATGGAGTTAAATCACTGTTTTTCTCAATGGAGTCTGGCGTTGAGAGGAGCGATTTAACAGCTTCAGTTCCCTGTCACAAAGGGCTGTCTGGCAGTCAGGTAAAGCAGTGAAAAAAATCTATATATAGCACACACTTGAACTGATATTGACTTTTTTAGGTGGGCTTTTTAAGGTGGCTAAAATATGTTTTCTTGCTGACCCCTTCACAACAGTTCATTGCTCAGCTTCTGTGTCGGGCAGCCTGCTTCTCCTCACTGGGGGCATTCTGACCGACATCTACTCTAGGTAATACACTCACCATGGACAAGTCCCTTATACAGCCCTACTTCAAAAAATATGAACTATTCCTTTAAGTGTAATGTTTCAGCTAAGGAGCTATCAGCAGCGAGGCATGATGGCCTGTTTTAATAGACCTGAATGTGCAGTTTGCTTATGATGTGTGTGTGTGTGTGTGTGTGTGTCTGAGTTGAGTGAGTGGGAGTAAAAGGAGAGAGGAGAGTGAACAAGGCAATAAAGCTTACCTTATTGCATTGTCGATAAGACTATCTGAGCTGTGAACAAGAAGCGGAAAAAAGGAGAGAAAAAATGAAACGTCAGGTGAGTCTTAAACAAAGATGTTCACAACTTAAAATCATTTAAAAAATGTACTTAATGTCATTTTTTTCTTTGCTGCCCATCATTCATCACTTTTAACATACAACCTTTTGATATAATTTAAACATATAGATATATTTCCTGGTTTAAGAGTCAAGAAATTACAGAACAGGACACTGGGAAAGCCCGCACCATAACACCACCCAGCTCTTTGAGTCTATTATCATAAAAGGAGCACTTCCTGTGATTCCTGCGAGACAGGAGAAAAGTGCTGGTTAATGGAGGATTTTTGAGAAAGTCAGAACCTGATTGGTCAAATCAAACCTCCATCGTAGCAGAAGCCAATTAATCTCTATAATATAACTTCTCCTAACACATAGATTTCGGGATGGTAATGTGAACCCTGTGTTATTTGTTTTAGGTGCATATAAGCAGAATGAACACACAGATGGACGGCACTGAGAACACAAAGGCGGTTTACATCGGCTGCCATTAGCTGCTGAGATAAGTGACGGACAGAAAAATGAAGTGTTCGGTCTAAAGCTGAGCAGAGCATATAAGGTCAGCAGCATGCATCCTGGCCGACTCCACTGGAGACCAAAAATCAATACTGTGCTTTATACTTCCTCCTCATCTATTCGTCCACCTCTCCCACTATCTATCTACTGCTGCGCTCTGCTTTTTCTCTCTGTTCTTTACAGGCGAGGCAGCGTCTTGCTTTTGTATATGTTCCTTTTATTTATTTCTTTACTTAGCACAGGGTTCCTACAGCTTGAGGCAAGCTAGATTTAAGACTTTTGAGTTTTTTAATGCCACTTGGAATGACATTTAAGACCAATTTTTAAATAACCAAAATTAAAGTGTTGTTGTGTTTCTCACTCTGCATGTGGAATTCCACTGCCTCGATTCCCATTGTGCCAAGTCTGAAAAACTTTTTGCATAAAATGTACCAAGACTTGTCAACATTGCCTTGCACTGGTTTCAGCCATGCCACAAACTCTTGATTAAATAGCCAGTTTTCACTGAATTTGCACATCCCCATGTCTTCCAGGGTACAGTGAAGGGTAGCTAGCAGACTCTGCTCTAAGCATCCCAGCCAGAAACAAAATGCGAATGCTATTGGTACTGCTATCTTGATCTGCATGACATTAATGTGAGAGATTCTGTAAATTATTGAAGAAAAATGGATGTAACCAATTATTTTGAGATCTTACGCAACATCAGAAAATTAGACTGAAGACTAATAGAAACCACCACTTTGCAGTTGTATGCCTCCACAAACCAGTCAAGCTGACATCCACATCGATCCAGACTCCATGTAACCATGACAGCTGTCGATGCTACAATTATGGATGTTGCTGCAAAGACGTTACATATTCTAAAACATGGCTGCTTCACACACATCTTAAATTCAAGGTGGACACTCAAGATTAGTGTCACCAACTCAGTTATGACATTGAGTAATAGCCAGTAAAGTGTTTTGCAGAACGTTATGACGTCACATTGAAGTTGACCTTTGACCTTTTGGATACAAAATGTCATCACTTCATCATTTTGTCCTTCTAGACATTTTTGTCACAATAAGTCGCATGAATTCTTGAGTCATAGGCTAAAACATGCTTTGTGAGGTCACAGTGACCTTTGACCACTGAAATCTAATCGTTCATCATAATGTCCAAGTGGACGTTTGTGCCACAGTTGAAGAAATTGCCTCGAGGTGTTCTTGAGATATCGCGTTCATGAGAATGGGACAGAAGGACGGACCACCTGAAAACATAATGCCTCTGGCCACAGCTGTCTCTGGTGGCGAGGCATAAAAATGATTCAGGAAATCTTTAATTTTTAAGACTTTAGAAAGATAAGTTTAAGACATTTTAATATCAATCAAAGCCTTATTTTCAGATTCATTAATTTTGAGACTTCTTAAAGATCCGTGGGAACCCTGATCAGTTACTACCTTTCTATTTGAAACTCCTTTCCTACTTTTATAACTAATGACCAGTTTGTGAATGGGGTTTGTATGAGGCTCAGTGGTGACACTTTTGCAACAGTTCAAATGTCAGAGCTTTAAAAGTCAATTGAAAATACATTTCATGTACTACAGATGTCTACCTAGTATGATATGAGGCTGGATTGAGGGCAAACATTTCTACATGTTTGTCTTAGTGGTTGCTTTTTTCCCCCCATAACTGTAAAGCTAAGTGTAAAGCTTCACATGTAAAACTCTACAAAATGAGCATTTATAATGAATCAACAAAACAAAGCCCAGACCATAGAAAAATGTCTGACTCTAAGTTACTCTCTACATCCAGCATTGTCCTCAAACTGATGGTACTTGATTACACTGATTGATTACTTGCATTTTTGTGCATCCTTCAGTTTAAAAACTTTAAAATACAGTGACTGAGTCAGAGACACAATGGCCAGAATTTTATCACATGAATGGTTAAAAGTTGAGTGGTACTAAAAATTTTAAACATGTTTCCTCGGACAGCATTTACATTTTGTGGCGGCCAGACAATGTGCCACAGAAGGATCCATTTAAGGGAAACATTTTGGTTTGTTGTGGCTGAGAGGCTGAACAACAGTTATGGTTAATTACAATTAGTCATGGGGCTAAGGGTTCACTGGGAAACACACCAGGACTGACTGCCACTACACAAATACCACAAATGTATCCAATATCTGTTTTGTTCTGGGGACAATTTAACGCAGCTTTTGGAGATGATCACATCAGAATTGAGGTTTGATATAAACAAATCATCACTAAACAAAGATTATGCTGTTTAGAATTTGTAAATAAACACTCATGTACAAGTGAGGACAGATGGCACTGATATAGAGAGAGTATATGAAAATAAATTTCTAGGTAATGAACCACAAAATCTGCTGGAAACCTCATATAAAACATGCAAGCTTGTTTTTATTTCCTCTTAATATTTTTATTGTACGCTTTATATTTGCACCAAAAACCAAAGCAAATTCCTTGTAAGTGAAAACCTATTTGGCAATAAATCTTATTCTGATTCCGCATCACAAAGCGCTGTACCTTCTTTATTGTTCACTTGTATTGCTGTATCTAAGTTACTGCGTGGAGCTATGGGGCAACACTTACAAAAACTCCCTACATCCATAATACATACCGCAAAAAAGGGCCATAAGGATAGTTAATAATGTAGGATTTTGTGAACACACTTACACTCTGTTCTAAAAGTCAAATGCCTCTACATTTATGGGTCAGACAGCACATATGTATTATGCATAAAGCAAGAACTGATTTACTACCAGGTAATATACAAAAAACATCTCTTTGTCAGGGAGGGTGGTTATGATTTGAAAGTCATTTAAAAAAAAAAACAGTTCAGACAACTATGAAGTGTGTGTGTGTGTGTGTGTGTGTGTGTGTGTGTGTGTGTGTGTGTGTGTGTATGTGTGTGTGTGTGTGTTTCAATGTGTGGGGTGAAACTGTTAAATGATCTGGATGTGGAACTCAAGCAGACACAGGAATAGATAAGTGTGTACTTCCTCCTACTCCTTTCAATCATGTAAGATTAAATTTAAGTTGTAAATGAGAATCTATTCATTCAGTTTGTTGTATAGGTTTATCATTAATTTCATTTATCATTTTGTTTTGATTTTTGGTTCACATGTCCGACATAAAATTTATCAATCAATGTAGCCATACAAATAATTCCACAATTTAGTACACTAAATAATTGTGTCATAAATTCCTTAATTTTAAACAGAAATGGTGAGTCAGGCCACCGTTAACAGAGAAGAGAACATGATTACTATAAGCGGTCATCCCTTTCACAATGCCACTTAAAGAAGTATCAAATATCTATAACATTCAAAGTACAGAACTGAATCTCAGCATGTTGCAAACAATAATCACTTTTCCAAGAATGTGTGAAATATATTTCCTCTTGCTATGAAGAGCTGGTTTCACTATTGAAAGTTTGTTAATGTAACTCTGTTAAACAAACACCCCCCCCTTTTTAGATTCTGTGGATATGAGGACATAAGCTGAATCAATAAAACCTTTTATGAAATACAGACCAGAGTCACACCTGTATATTATAACTGACAAAGGACTGAATCAGTCTCCTTAAAAATCAACCATCTCTACATTTGTCAGTCTCTACCTCTGCTTCATGTGTGGGTCAGCTGCTCTGTCTTCATTGAGTCTGTTTACATTTACAAGTTACACATTAAGCTGCTGCTGTGCTCCAGATGTGCTAATGCACAAACATCAAAAACACAGCAGTCAGAGTGCTGCCATGGGATTTAACAGCACATTATGTTTTATTTCGTTATTTGTTTTCATCTTTGTAGGCTCGTTCGTCTACATTTCAGCACGACCACTGTTTTACTACACTGGCAACAACAGAAACATTTCCATGGGTTGCAATGAAGGGACGATAGGTGCAGAGAATAAGCTCACTATTAAAGGTAAGTTTAGCTCAGTATCTTTATCTGAGTGTCTAAAGTGTAACTTTCTGTAGGAGTTTCATAACATAGTCCTCGCTGATGTTTTCTCTCTCCAGAGGATACTGCAGTAAATGTCTCTCTGGGTGACATCAGCAACATTCATGTCTCTGGAACGAACCGAGGATGCATTGGAGGAAGGAACGACTACTCTGTGACAGGTGGGTTATCCTTTCTCATATGGCTGGGCAAAGTGGGTGGTGGTTTATTTTGGATTCATTACTCATATTCAGAGATGTTTACAGCACATAACTGAACTGTTTCCAATCTCTCATATTCCTGGTATTTAAACAGGACGAATCCCAGCCAAGTCCAATATTGGCAACGTGCGTAATGTTACTGTTGGTAACAACTCGGGATCAATTGGTTCAGGGAACCGCATTAACATTAGCTGAGGTAAGAGGGAAGAGCACACATTAATTGGTCACACAGGACACAATATTTAATGTGTGTGTGTGTGCATATAACATGCTTGGGTGTGTTAATACTTTGTATTAATGCACCAGTTATTTCTAATTAATGTTTTTTATTCTATCTTGCTCTACCTTCTTTCTCCACCACTTTTTCCTCTCTTAGGAAACTGCTCTCAGACAGATCATGATCCACTTGGCCACAAATGACGTATGATAATGGAAATATGTTAAAACATGATGACAACAAATGACAAGACTGATGCTTGGAAATCAGGAAAGATAAAAAAAATCATGTGCTATAATATTAAAGAAAAGCAAATGAAAATAAAGTCAATATGCAGCATGAAACTGTCTTTACATTATTTTCTTTCACAGCAGACACAGCACATTTTCTTTCCATTTTTAAACTGAGCACTGGGAACATGGGAAAGATATTAGAAGTCTGATTAATCAAAACATCAGACACCTGATCACCAACTCAAAGTTTTCTGTTCAATGAAGATATAAACCAACTACAGTACGACTTGACTGGCCTCAGATAAACCAGCCCACTGTCAAAGTATGTCAATGAGGATGTGGTCGACTGTTTCAAAGGCCAAGACACAATCAAACAAAATCAAGAATGAGACTTCCACAGACTCAGCTAGATCAAGGATGTCATTCTATGTTGTTTCTGTGAAAACCAAAAGACTGAAATGTCTTAAAAGCACAGTTTGCTTCTAAATTTTTTAAGGAGTTGAGCACCATCTGGGTTATTATTAGCCATGCTAGCTGTGTGGCTCTGGGGATGGTCGGGCATCACTTTGGTCCAGACTGAAATATCTCAACACCAGTGTGGTGGATTATGATCACATTTTGTGCAAACATTCATGGTCCCCAGAGGATGAAGTCGCCTGATTTTTATGATCACCTGACTTTTCCTGTGGCGCTTCCAGCAGAGTGACATTTGTGCTTTTTAGCAAATTTTCTAAAATAATTTTTAGACAGGCTGCTATGAAATTTGACACTCATGGTCCCCTCAGAATGAATGTTAATAACTGTGGTGATCCCCCGTAGGTGAGGTGGGTTTAGACTGGAAGCCTGGTTATGGATCTCTAAATTGACCCCCACATCTTCGAGTATTATTGTGTTTTAAATAAACTTTTCTTTTTTTTTTAAATTAAAAATAAAGTGAGAGAAATGACAGCTCAGCCTAATTATCAGGCCAGTAAACCGGTGTATTATGACAGAGTCGCAGCAAGATGGGGCTATATCCAAACCTATGAACAGAGATGTGACTGAGCGTCTGATGCTACTTACTTAGTGAAGTTAAAATTTTCAGGAAAAAGCTTGACAGGGGATTATATAAAAGAAACAATTAAAAACTGACTTCAGTAAGATCATTCAAATAAGCTGCTCTGGCAAAGATGTGCCCTTGCTCTAAAATAACACTTCATGTGAATCTTTTCAACTTGAACTTGACGTTTTCTCTCTTTTACATAATGTGTCCTTCACAAAAACACACACCAACAACATAATAACTCCCAGGTATGTTTTGACAACAGCAACAATAGCAGCAATAGCATTTAACGTGCTGGCTGCTGGATCATCCAACAGTACTTTTAAAAGTTGCTTCATGAATAAATGTCTATGCTGTTCCCAGCCACCACACTGCTGATTCACAAGTTTTAGCCTCCGCTGCCACAAACTCATACAGAAAGTGAAGCTTCAGGTCACCAAACCAGAAGTCACAGTTCAGGTTAATGTCAGAGCTCAAACTGGTGACTCGTGGTGGTTCTATGGCGTCAGTATGGAACATTAAAAAAAGTACCAAGTCTGAAATTGAAATGAATTCATATTAAATGTGTAGATGATTGAACCCTACTGACTATAGAGACAGAGGTCATTTAAGTCACACCCCAACCAGACGAGAAAACAATTCATCGTTGACTTCACTGACATTATCGTCTGCTAGCAAACAACACAAAAATACATAAAAGCTACTTTGTGGTGGGATGCACAACCAACACAGATTCCATAACTTAGTTTTTACAGCTGCTTGCTAACTAAAAAAATGAACTTTTAAGCAATAAGACACGAGGCAACAGCAGGAGGATATGAGGAAAACTGTGGGACTGACACTCAGTATGCCTATGTGAGGCAAGCATTCTTCTAATTTGACCAGACAAACTGTAGAGGCTGAAGCTATCCATGCTACGAGAGGCCTAGTTTTGCTCTTATCTTTTAACTTAAATGATGATCTTACCTGGTAATTCGATGAAAAAGTAAATATCAAAGCATGATATCATTGGTCATTCAGTGGGATTGTTTCTCCAAGGTAAACCGCCAATATCGAGTTTGTTGGTGCAACTTTTCCTCTCTGGTAGACATGAGGAGCTAAAATTATCCTTTCACATGCTGGTAAGCTACAGGCATTTTGTCAGCGTTTCAGCCATTGGTTGCATATTGTGGTGCCAACAGTTGGGTGGGCCGCTCCAGTGGGCGTGGTTTTCAGAGTGTGATGCGTTGCGCTCTGTCTCTATGATGTTACATGGCAAATGGATATCAGTGTCAGTGTATGAAATATCACTTAAATAAACATACAGATTTAGAAAATAGTGGGCCAACTTACACAGATGAAAGACACAGAGAGAGCTGTCTAAGTCCAACACATCAGATGTCACAGCATTGGCGAAAACTAATTATTAGAGGTGTAGAGACGCCACTAAAGTCACTTAGCATGTGGATATATCAAATGTTTGTTTTGACTGTGTTAAATTGGCCTTGAAAATAGCCTTGAAATCGCCTGCTTAATGTTTTAAATAATCCACGGTTTCCAAATACAGTAATAATGTCCAGTTTGTTTAAACTATCAGACATGTACTTGATTGATATTTGTTCCTTCTTTTACTAGACCCATGATAACATGTTAATTTCACAGATTTTGTTAAAGGAATTAAACTGAATTTAAACAAATCATGAATTCCACTGATTTTGTGGCTATTGTATAGAGCAATTCGCACTACGTAGACGGTGGCAAGCAAAGCTAATTCTTCCAAGAGCATGTGGTCATGTCTCCATAGTAATTGAAAATTGTTTTAATTTTACAAAATATAATGTTGAGCAAGTTACTGAGTACAAATTTGGTCAACTTTCTGTAGATAAATGGCTGATAGTGAGGATATATGCAGTGCTGTTCATGAGTTCCTGTAATGACAACTTGTTCCTTGAACAGAGAAGATTGGAGGAAATGTTACATTTACTGTCATGTGCTAGACACTGCTCTGTAACCACGGGCCCCACGTCACATTTGAACATTTCTGAGTGTAATTTCAAAAAAAAAAAAAAAATTCCTGAAATTGAACCTCAGTTGATGACAAATATCACGCGTCCTCTTTAGAGACTGTGGGAACAGAAGAGTTTTGCTGAATGAACAAAATACCTGTTAACCATACAAAAGAAGCCCCTCCTCCTAAACTGTAAGACGTTCAGAAAAATATAAAAAGCAGAGACTTCTCTTCTTAAATCACAACTAGCACCTCACAGCACAGCACAGGACGAACAACTGAAACCAGAGGTAAGATAAAGACTCCATGTGTATCTGTTTCTGATGCAACTGCTGTCTTTTAAATGCAACAAATTTACTATCTTAATTTTTATTTTGCATTTGTCATTGAGGCTACGACAGACTCTCGTACACTTGGTACTTGGTACAACATTTTGACTGAACCCATTTGTATGACAATCACTTTTTACTTTCTAAATCTCAGCAGGAACAATGGCGAAAGTTGCTGACACTGAGAACATTGTCATCGGCGACAATGCAGGGAAGGTTGGCTCTGAAAATGCTGTTGACGTTACAGGTAAATCTGAGTGTGTCAATACATTTCTGTCAGCTTGTCTTGACAGTTTCACTGAATCTCTTTCTCTCATGACCACTCTTACAGGAGGTGTTGGACAAAATGCTGCTCTGGGCAACACCTCTGAAATCGCTGTCTTGGGGCAAAATACAGAGAAAGCACGCATTGGAGCAGAGAACGCCTATAAAATACAAGGTGAGTTACTCCACATACGGGAAGAACAACCATTTATTTTTGATTCATTACTTGCATTAAGATGTCAGCATCTCAACGACAACAGAGTTTCTGTGGTTAACTTTTAATTTCTTCTATCAATCCTCATGTTTCTAACAGGGGGACTAAAAAGCGGTGACAGTGTTGGCAACACTACTAAAGTTGTAGTTGGCAGTAACTCAGGATCCATTGGTTCAGGGAATCGCGTCAACATCAGCTGAGGTAAGAAGTCAGAGATTTACATGCCTCATTACTATCAGAAGTTTGCATATGACATATTGTGAATGCATCATTGTAGAACTATATAATCTGAATTTTCTCATCAGTCTTTTAATAGTTCTCACTCTCTTTGTCTTTCTCCCTTTTAGGATGTTGCCCTCCAACAGATGACTCAACCAAAAATGATGCACCATTTGTTAAATGTTAAATTGATGATTTCAAATTGGCAGAAAATGTCATTCATCACAAGCATGTCACAGAAATACAAGTGAAAATAAAGTAAAGTTCTTGCTGTATGAGACTATCTCTGACTGAATATTTACCATTTTACTGACCCTTGGAAATGTTCTTATAGTGTTTGTCCTTCTTACAAACACTGTCATGAATTTGTTTCATATGTTTTTTTGTCTTTGTGATATTGTCTTTGTCAGAAAAACTGACAAACGAGCAGTTGGGTTATCTTATTATGCATTCCAGTTTTTAACCTAAAATGATTTACTATAAAGTGGTCACACACTCATAATCTCCCTTTAACTTGTAAATAAAGTGTCGGCACCGGTTATGACTTAGTTGTGCCATAATAAAAGGGGCATATACTGTTGCTGCAGAGGCCGGCTGAGTCTATGAAAAATATCTTCAATCAATAAACACCTAGATTTTTATTTAAAGTTCACGCAGTGATAAAATAAAATGACTTTGGTGCAAAGTCTACAGATCACTGAGCAGTCATTACAGGAAACACAGACTAAGAGTGACTAAATGTCAAAATTAATATGTGATTTAGTTAAATTCTGGATAAAAGACAATAAAACATTAAAGAGAATTATTTCTGGCAAATATGTCTCATTTTTCTCAGAGGGATTTTTTGCAGAATATTTTTTATCTGTGCTCAGGATAACATCCAACACTTAGATATGAGAAAAGAGATTAATGTCAAAGTACTGAACATTTTAAAACTTTGAACTGCTGGCTAAGACCACTTTGGACAGGTAACTATTTTATTGAGGACATATATATAATATATAAAACTAACTGCAGCATATTTTATATATTTATATTTTATTATTTGGCTGTTCCCATTCAGTAAAAATAATGTCAAGCTAGGGTTGGGCGATCTGGTTTAAATAAATATCACAATAATTACAACAATACATTGCAGTTGTGATTACAGTGTGTCACAATAAAGCAAGTATTTGCAAAAGTACATAATATTGAAATTCATATTTATTTCAGTTGCCTGTCATGTGTTGCCTTACACATATTCTTTTCACATCAGTAAAACAAACACTTCACTAACGCATTAGCTAATTCTGAATTTCAGAAACATTAATTTGGACAAAACATATTAACACATTATACTGTATGCTTATGTCTTTACAAATGACTCCACTGAAAGTCAGTAACACTGAATTACAGAGCCCAAAACTGAGCCATTTACCAATAATTCCTATAAACATTTCAAACATAAATGTTAAATAACATTTCCTGTCCATTTTATTTTTTATATTCAGTAAATGAATGTCTGTGTGTATTTGTTAAGGTGTATATTTCAAATGTCAGACACAGTATTTAAGCATTTAACAAGCCGGCATAGTTATTTCCTGTTATATTTATACATATCTTGGTGTGTTTTCAAGTTCAAAGAGTCATACAGCAAAAGCTACAAATGCCTCTCCAGTAGTAAAGTCATTTGGCTGATAAAACGACTGGTATCAATACTTTTAAAAAATATAATAGTAGAATTTTAAACATTTCTCAGTATAATCTTTAATAAATCTTCTGGTTTATCAGTTATTAATCTCAGCTGATGCAGCTGTGTTAGAGAACCCCCTTTAGACTCTGTGGGATGATTTAAGTTTTGCAGAACAAACAAAACATCCCCTGACTATACGGAAGTTCCCATCCCTCAAAGTCACCAACACACATGTGCTGGGCACTTAAAAAAGCAGAGTCTTCTCTCATCATATCGACAAGCACAGATCAGACGTGTGAAACCAAAGGTAAGACAATAACTGCATGTGTCAACGTTAACTGCTCTGTCTTTGATGTGCAGCACATTTATTATCTTTAAAAGTTTATATTTTCTATTTTTACATTTACATCTCAGACATTCAGCTGGTCCTGTAACTGATGTTGTAGTATATACAAGTGATTTTTTTTTTTGCCTCAGAGTGCTGTCTGCATCCATTTTATGACAAAAACTGTTTTACTTTTTGTCTGTCTGTCTAGATTTCAGCAGGAACAATGGCACACAGCATTAGTAACAGCAAGGACATTGTGGTTGGGACCAACAAAGGGAAGATTGGCTCTGATAACAATGTTAATATTAGCAGTGAGTTCAAACTCATATCTCTATATCTTTATGTCAGTTTGTAGTTGGTGTAAGTATCAGTGATGAGCTCTGTTTGTAAAATAGAAAGTAGAAGCATGCTGTTCAGCTATTTCATATTGCTTGAGGGAGAGTATGATTATGTATTTTTTTTTAACTTTGTAATTTAAAAGGAGGATTAAAATCTCAGTCAGATACTGGGAACTCAAGTCAGACAGGAGGTGGAGGCAGCTCTGGATCCACTGCTTCTGGGAGCACTGGCAGTGGGAGTGGTGAGTTCTGTGTCTCATATTGTTAAGAGTACTCCACTGATTTAACATTGCACTTTTATAACACTGTCAGACTCACAGTACAGGTTTTTTGTAAGTATCAAAACTTAGAGATATTGTCTTTTTTATTCCACACATTCTTCTTCTGTGTCAAAACCTGGCAGCTACATTACAGCTGACAGTGTGGTCAGAGATTCTGATGCGTTATGCTAGTTGCGGCTAATGTAGCCCTGTGCCACTTGCTTCAAGTAGAGATGAGGAGCGGGCAGTGATAAATATAATGGAACTAGATGGCTCTCGGCTTGTGGTGCTCAAAGTGTCACAAAATAGATTTAAAAACTCAACAGCAATGTCTCAGAAATCGTGATGTGGTTACTCAAGATCATCCACAGAGCTTGTTGGGAGCAGTTTTATGTGGGAACTATTTTCTCTCTACCGAACTACACCCTTATCACTGTGCAGAAGGAAGCATGCATCTCCTGCTAGCTCATCTGGCACCACAGAACTAGGAGGACGCCATTAATGTTTACATCTCATGTCATGAACGGGAACAAACCTCTCATTCATGAGTAGATGCACCCTTCCTTCTGGGCAGTGATACAGGTGTATCAGCTGTAGTTTAGTAGAAAGAAAACAGTTCCTTCATGAAACTGCTCACAACAAGGTCTGTGGATTATCATGAGCAACCAGGTGATGATTTCTGTAAAGAGACATTGCTGTTGCGTTTTTCAAATGTAATTGAGCCCCACAAGCCGAGTGACATCTAGTTCCATTATATTGGAGAGAAGGCAGACATCTCTACAGCTGATATCTCCAACACTAGTCAACTCACACCAAAAAAAATTGAGATTGATAAACAGCACGTCAGCTAAGAGGGAAAAATAAGAATTTTTGATTTTGGAATGAACTGTCCCTTAAGAGCTCATTTTTGATTTCTTCTCTGTATTTTAAAAGGAGGAACAGGTCCCCAGCCAAAAACTGGCAGCTCATGTCACAAAGGAGGTGGAACTGGAGGCTGCTCTGGATTAACTGCATCTGGGAGCGTCGACAATGCAGGCGGTGAGTTCTGTGTCTTATATTGCGGTCAAGATAGCAGAAGTGGGCAGTTCATGATTTCTGATTCATAAGTCATGTTGAGGTTAGAATCTGTGCAGTAATAGTAGTTGTATCTATTTATTATTTCTGTGTTTAACAGGAGGGAAAGCAGTCAGTATTGGCAACGTAAGTAACATGACAGTTCAAGACAATGCAGGGGACATCGGTGCAAAGAATACCTCCAATGTTAGCAGTGAGTGTCTCATATTGACGGAAAGTTTATAAAAATCGGCACGTTCATTATTCATATAATATGATCAGAGTCTGCACACTAAAGCTGTGGGTCAGATTCTTTGTGTCATTCATTGTATTTCAACAGGAGGAAAAGGAGTCAAAGTGGATGTTGGCAACATAAGTAAAATGGATGCCGGATCCAACAAAGGAGGCATTGGTGCAGGGAACAAGTGCAATGTGATGGGTGAGTTCTTCGTCTCCCACTGCTGACAAGTTTGGCCGAAATGGGCAGATCCTCCTGAGTTATAAACTACACTCTGTACAGATTTGATAAAAATTTAGCAGTGATTCTGTTCTGTTTGTTATTCTTTGTATTTTAACAGGAGGAGAAGGAGTTGAAATAGGTATTGGCAACATAGCTGACATGACAGTTGGAGACAATGTAGGAGGCATCGGTGCAAAGAACACCTGCAATGTGAGCGGTGAGTGTCTCATATTGATGGGAGGTTAATAAAAATCTGCACATTCATGATTTCTAAGTCATTCTCCATGTAATACGATCAGAGTCTGCACTCTAAAGCTGTGAGTAAGATTAACATTTCAAGTGACTTTGTTCTTTGTGTCATTCATTGTATTTCAACAGGAGGAAAGGGAGTCAAAGTAGATATTGGCAACGTAAGTAAAATGGATGTCGGATCCAACAAAGGAGGCATTGGTGCAGGGAACAACTGCAACGTAATGGGTGAGCTCTTTCTCTACCACTGCTGAGAAGTTTGGCAGTAATGGGTAGATTCCTACATAAAAACTTATACTCTGTACTATGCTTGCTTTTCTTTGTATTTTTAACAGGAGGAGAAGGAGTCAAAATAGGTATTGGCAACATGGCTGACATGATAATTGGAGCAAATGTAGGAGGCATCGGTGTAGGGAACAACTGCAATGTGAATGGTGAGTCCTGGGAAGGTTCTTGTAGACTGACTGATGTACAAGACTCGAATCTGTACGCTACAGATCAATGATTAACATTTAATGTGATCTAATTCGGTTTATTTTTCTTTGTGAATCAACAGGAGGAAAAGGACTTGAAATAAATATTGGCAACGTGACACAGGCAGGGATTGGTTTCAGCGTAGAAGGTCTTGGTTTCGGGAACAGTATTAACATTAACTAATGTAAGGAGGAGTTTTAGTTGTCATGAGGACACATTTACATACATGTTTTGTGTTTGTAGGTGTGACTTTGTTATTTAAAAGCATTATTATTTTAACTGTATTTCTTTATCTCTCTCTCAGGAAATCCCAGTCCAAACGACCATGGACGACCAACAAACAAACAAAAAACACCCCAATCATGATGTAGAAAAAGACTTGTTTTTAAATGTCTCTGTTGATTGCCTTCTATTATCTCACAATAAACTGTGTTGGAGATAATTGTCTTTATTGAACTATTTTGGACAGTTTAACCTCTGATAACTGACATATATAGTATTTACAGGTTCTGTATGTGTCTTTCAGAAAATCCTTTTTATCAGTGACACCTCTCTCTGAGGCTGTTACACAAACTGCGGTCAGTCAGACTCCATTTCTTTTAGCTAACACTAGCTACTGCTGCACACTGTTAGTGCTGTAGTTGAGCTGAAGAAAGAGGCAAGGCACTCGATATCGCACATAATATCACAGCCCTTGTATTTTCAGGGAAACTTCGCTCTGAGTCTTTTACATAGAAGTGACAGCCCAGAGGCTGCTATAAGCAACCGAGACAGTCGGAGACAGTCTCAGTTTTTAGGTTACCTCACAGACTGTTGACACATTAGCAATAAAAAAAGCAATTAATAGTGTTAGAAAGTTAGATACAGAACCTTTAATTAATTAGTAGGTAACATAGTGAAAATAGTTTTGAAAGCATAAAGGCTATGTCCATGGCAGTCTTTGGAGTAACTCCTCTAGATGTCAACTTAAGTAGAGGCCAAACAGACACTGTCTCTTTCTGCTCACTTCTGGCCAGAAGGCTCATCCTGTGTAAATGGACTCTTCACCTCCAACATATGGACATTGGATCAAGGATGTTATGTATTTTACAACTGGAGAAAATCCATTGTTTTATTAAAAGATCAACTGTACACTTCTTTGCCACCTGGCCAGCAATTTTCAACTTTTGTAGGAAATATGGAAGCTGAAAAATTGTAATGAAACACGCTATACTCCCCTACTTATGTCACACGTTAATTAATTTGTCCTCATTTGTCTCTTTTTATTAAATTATTCTTTTTTGCATATACATTTTTTTTCTTTCTTGTCTATAAGATTTCCTTTGAGTGGTCTGGCTCTCTCAGTTTGTTCCTGGGTTGATGGGTGGGTGGGGTTGTCTTTTTGTCCTTACTGGTTCTGTGTTTGTTTATTAATACTCTGCATATCTTTATTGAAATACCAATGAAAAAAATTGACCTGATAACTGTAGTAGATGAAAAGTGAAGGTATTACCAAGGTCATTATGATTCATCCTCTGGGGGCTGTTAATGTCTGTACAAAATCTTATTTTAATCTATTAAATTAAGGGAGATAATTCAGTCTCGACCAGACCAGACCAGACCATCCGACTGGCCAACGGACAGTCATTGCCATATTTAGCATGGCTAACAAGAAATAATAGTCACAGTACAGAGATATAAACAGATCACAAATTAAATAAAAAAACCTGAACATGTCCAATCATCCAGCAGAGTTTACGGACTTGAAGAATGTATAACACAGAGCACTGGAGTTGTTCTGGAAGCTCATGGTGGCTTAAAACATTACTAAGAAACCTAAAAACTAGAGATGTCCTGAGCCGGTCTGAAGGATCAGTATCAGGACAACCTGATAAAGATACTTTAATGGATCAGTGTCGGCTAAAATAAAGCTGATCAAAATCTGATCCTTAATTTACTGTACTCTCCTGTGTTTTATCCACCTCAGCCTGCGAGTGTTGCAGGGCAGCTTTCCTTTTTGACAGCCAGGCTATACAGTTAGATGCTGTCTAACCTAATAAATATTAATTCTGAGTAACTTGACTTGTGAGGGAAGAAGCTTCACTTTGTAACACCACTGTACAGAAGTGAGTGGAGTGAGTGTTTCTGTAGTTTCAACAACTGATTAGTCTCTACCGTCTTCATTTCTGGAGTCACATTCTGTAGTTTAACTCAATTTATATCATATCAATCACTAAAGCCTATACCTTATATTTTAGAATTGAAAAAATAAGAGATGTCACATTAGGTAGGTCAGACTCTGTAGTGGCAGATTCCCAGTATCAAAGGACTCGGATGGGGGCCACAAAAGTTTGATAAGGATTCAGGAAATGTTCTCTCCTTCTCTCCATTCTCGTTTTGATGACCAGATTGCTGACATTGGGAACACATCGTCTTCTGCTTTCAAACTTTTTTCCTCACCACATCTTGTTTTACT
Organism: Epinephelus lanceolatus; assembly: GCF_041903045.1. Lineage (NCBI taxonomy): Eukaryota > Metazoa > Chordata > Actinopteri > Perciformes > Serranidae > Epinephelus > Epinephelus lanceolatus. The sequence continues at coordinate 32,183,277 of NC_135744.1, forward strand.
TCTGCTCTTTTACTTTCTCTTTTTGTCAATCTTCCTCTATTTGAGTGCATTTATGAAAAATGCTTGAGAAACATATTACTGGCCATGAGGTAACGTGATGAAAAACATGTCCAGTAAACCACTTGCATGCATATACTATACACATGACCACACACAAATACCACACACAAATACGAGCACATATAGTCAAACTTCACACTCAGAATTCAAACACTTAAATAAATAGAGTGCCAATAAATAAAAAATACTGAATATTCATATAGTAAATAAGGAGGGATTCTGGCTGTAGCCCTCAGCCTTCGTGACAACACAAATATTAATTTCCTGCTGTTCTGTTCGAGTGTTTCTAAGTAATAAGTTGTTTTTAATAAATCTCTTACTTTCTGAGATGTTCATGTTCCTTTAGGAAGAGCTCAGTCCTCCTGTTATTCACTCCTGTGCCGCTCTTATAGGACCTGTGTGAGAAGACAGGAGAGAAAGAAACATTAAATCATGGGGATTTGGACTGACAAATAGCTAAGGATAAAGCAAATAAAATATATTTTTGGCCTTTATTTGATAGAGACAGTAGAGGTTCAGACAGGAAATCTAGTTCAAGAAAGAGGGGTATGGCATGCAACAAAAGTCCTGGGCAAGAATGGGTTTGTTTAAGGTTATGGTAAGATGGATTTTGACCACCATTTTAATTTGTGTGAAAAACATCCCAGCTGAGTTCACACTGATAACTGTGTATTTTTCTACCTGTCAAAAGAAAAGAAAACTGATTTCCGTGGTGGAGGGGGATTCGAGTTTCCCTACCCAATCAATAGAGACCAACCTGAATCTAACCACATTTTGAGTCGACACTGATGTGTAGCCATGCCATCGCACAGGTTTAACCTGGGTTTTAAAAGCAGGGAAAGTAAAACAGACTACAGTTTGGGGAAATACTGAGACTACTTGTTGATTGAGAACAGCCTCAATAGCAGCAGCTTTCTTGTCTACAGCCGTCACCTTTGTTGTTATTACTCCTCATTGCGGCACGCAGCATGACAACACCTTGACAACAGCATTAGTCCCGCCATGGCACTCATTGAATAGATTTATTTTTTCAACCAAGAAGCTGCTGTTTCAGACGAATCAGTCAACTCGGTGGAGTGGGTGGATTCAAAGGTCTGAACCCAGGCGGGCTCTGTTTGGTGGTGCTTCATGAAAACCTAAAGTAAACGCATTACCCTGTATTAAGCTTTACGTCAGCACCAAAAAAACCTTTCCCCAGCCTTTGCTTCAGACTAAAAGAGGTATTTCCCTCCCTCCTATTAACAGATGCCTGGATGCTGATTATGTATTTCCTGCGTTAAGGCTTTTAAGTGATCAGCTCTGCTTAACCCACAACTCTGTCGTCCATCTCTTATTTACACCATCCACTCCCTATTTCTACTGATCATCTATTCATCATCCATTATCTCTTCTGTTGCCTCCCTCCCTTCATTGTCCCTCCATTCCTCTCACCTCTATGAGAATAATTAACATTCAATCTCATCATTTCTGTAATCCGTCAATACCAGAGCAGGACAATGTCTCTCACTCTTCCTCTCTGACTGTCTTGCTCTCCCTCTCCTCCCCTGGTGAAGCATTTCTCTGTATCAGTCAGGCCAGATGTAACCACTCTCCCCTAGTTTGGGCTGAATGAAAGCCTTGCGGTTTGATTTACTGTAGAAGGCACTTAGGAAAGTTATCCCCAGAGAAAGACAGACAGAGAGAGAGACATATAGACAGCGAGAGAGACAGATAGAGAAAGGGAGAGAGGGAGATCAGCTAATAAGAGGAGGTGCCTCTTATTAGAGGATGAAACATGATAGAAGCGAAATAGACTACCAAGAGGTGGGGGAATTCAGCAACAACTGGACATTTCTGCCTCCTCCTGGTTAAGGATAACATAGCAGGTGTCCACAGCAGGAGGAGGAGGAGGAGGAAAAAGAATAGAGAGGAGAAGAGTGGAGGAAAGACAGAGGGTGGAGGGACATAAGGAACACGGAAGGAAGGACTGACTATACTAACATAACGCAGACTTAAGAGAGTCTTATTATATTTCTGTAAAGTTGGGAGACTTCTGATAGACCGATTAAAATAAAGAAATGGTCAAAATCAATACAGCGATTTAGAGTACCCATTAAAAGATATAAATAACATGACTTCTATTATCTTTTTATCTTGTTCCTGTTGACATTAATGTTCAAGAAAAGTCTGAACCATATTTCCCATGTCATTTCCAAGGCTTCAATAAAATATATTATTTTAAACAACACATATGTTGCATTTAGAGCTAAAATGATCAGTTGGTTGAGGTTGATTGACAGAACATCAATCTGCAACAAACAATTTGATATCTATTAACACATGTGGTCATTTAATATGCAGAGGCACCAAAAAAATATTCACTGGCTCCATCTTCTCAAATGTAAATATTTGCAGATTTTCTTAATCTATCATAGTAAAATGAAAATCTTTTGATTCTGGACTGTTGGTTAGATAACACATGCTTCTTGAATTTCTCTGAGAACTTGGTTCAGGCATTTTTCACTGTTTTCTGACATTTTATAGCATAAATAATTAAACAAGACAATAATCAACGCATTAATAATTAAAATAATCACTAGTTACAGACCTAATTGCATCTTAATCAAACTTGACAACTGACAGCTGCATCAAAGGTAGATAAATTTGACCAGAATTACATGTCAGTGATAAGTGAACTTCTCCTGATGGACGCTGCACCCCAATTCACTCAGTATGAGAATTACAGTCGATTTAAACATTTAACATCAAAGTGCAATTCTCAAGACAGGAGAACATGAGACGTCACATGTAAAAATGCACTCACACACCGGAGGCAGAGCCCGAAACATACAGGTAATAATGTTAATATAAGAAAAGGATTGAGGTGAGAAAATTACAAATGAAGTTCATATTTCAATAGAACAAAAATGAGGAAGCTACTTGGAAGAACTCAGTTGATGATTTCCCAGCTAGTGAAATAAGGGGAGGCCATAGCGACACAGAAAATTTGTGTTTTCAGCCTGGATTTAAAAATCTCAGTAGAGCTTGTGTGTGAGCGCTTGCTTGTATTGGCAGCCGACGCAAAGACATCAGGACAGGTGTTGGATCTTTTGAGGACAATTGCAACTGTATTTTGGACTGTCAGTTCTTTATCAACAGTTCCAATCTAAAACACACAGGTGTCCTGCACAAGAGTGGCAACCCACACAGTTGGTGGTGAATGGTGTAAAATATTAGAGGATTATATTTGCTAACAATAGACAAAGTCATGTATTGTCAAAAGATGTATTAAGAGATGTAAGCAAGGTGCTTACTCAATGTCTCTGTGGACAGAGCCTAGTAGGTCCTCTCGCTCTCGCAGGCTGAAGAAGTTGCTTTTGGTTTTGTGGAACTCATGAGTATAGTCCTGTAGGATCAAATAAAAATCAAAATAAGGCTAAAACATATTTCAATTTCACAAATGTTTCTTTTTCGGTACTTAAAATGACTAACGTGGAGTTGAAACACTTTTCAGTATGAGAAAGTAACACAAGAAAGTGAAGCAATTGTACATTATGTACCTGTAAAATGTCTCTGTGTCTCTGTAGGGTATGCATCAACGCTGCATTATGTAATGACATTCCTGGTGTGTTTGTGTGTTCTGCCATCTTGTCATTGACTGCTGTGAGCTGCAGAAGAAAAAAAAGATGAAATTAAAAATAAGTAGCTGCAAAAACAATGATTTCGAGGGGTAAGCACTCTTAAAACAACTCAGAAGAATTGCATAACTTGGCAAGATTATAATTTAGACTATCAGACTACAGTAAAATAAATTAAACATTACAGTAAACATGAATGTATGTAACATAATTAGCATAAACAGAAATTCTGATATAGTCTGTGCAACCTCCAAAATAAACCATAGTTTTCGCAGCTTATAAAAACATAGGATGACACAATCAGCTCTGGCTGGCTGCTCGCGCTTTTTCTACAACAGAAAAATAATTATAAATCAAATTCATTTGTATATATTTGGGATCCCATCAATTCCATCCATAGAAGACCCTAAAACCTCTTTAATTATGGCTGTCAGTGACCATATATATGTGACATTTGACTTACATTGGCCAACAGCTGCTCCAGCTCAGTAGTCATGGCCACGAGCATGTTGTCTTGAGATGAGCCGACAGAATCAGACCTGATTTGAGAATTGGGAATGGAGAAGGATGCTAATGTTTAAGTTCAAGCTCACTTTTTTGTCATGCAAATTATAAAAATTACAGTACAAGAAATTAAATATGTACAGGCTACAGCAGCACAAAAGAGAAAAAAACTAAATGTCAACATCATTTTCTAAAACTGCAAGTAGGGCTTGGTTACATGGAGAAAATCAAATATCTCAATATTTTTGACCAAATACATCAATATTGATATTGCAACAAAATGTTAGGGTTGGCTGATGGTGCTTTCACGAAATATTTACACAGAGAGATTTTTTTTTTTTTTTTGGATCAATAATCATCAGTAATGTGAATGTAATGAACAAGTGGATAAAGGCAAATAATAGAATATCTAGTATGGTCAGGTAAGTTCAGAAAATCACATCACTTTACTGTAATGCTGCCAGGGAAAAAGAAGAGTGGCTGGTGCTTAAAATGGTAAAACACTGTGTTCTTGATAATCCTTTATCAGTTACTGGCCAACAAATAAAATTACAAATTGCTCAAAACACTAAATATCATATTACTCAAATATTGTGAGTTATCAGTGATTCAGCAGAAATGTAAAAATAATGCTTTCTTAAAACCATGAGGTCAACAATTGCACTAATTGTGTAAAATTCTATATTTATGGTCAGAAAAAGTCAGAGTGCATCCACATTTTTAAAATGAAGTGAGTGGTTTGCAGCTGACCTGCTGTCTCTTGTCCGCTGGTCCCGGTTGCTGCTGCTGCTGTAGCTGGTGCAGAGCTTACTGAAGGAGACCAGCTTGAGGTCCAGCTCATTTTCCAGCTGTCTGGCCTGTTTACGCAAATCTGGACGAAGAAGCAAAAAAAACACTCAAACAAAAAACAAACAAACAAACTCAGGCAATAAAAAGCAGAAATAGTAGAAGGCATCATATAGAAACTGCAAAATAATTATAACATATCACTTCTACTATTATCGCACCTATGGTATAGTTTATTTTTATACTGTCACCACAGTGTGACAGTAACACCAACAAGCTAAGCATGGCGTGGCTTTTAAGACAGGCTTGAGTATTTGACCCAGAGTCTGTTGGAAACTGGCACCAGCCAAATACTGGTAAAATATGCAAGTGGTAGCTAGTTTAGCTTTACTTACCAGCCAAAACAAACAAACAAACAAACAAACAAACAAACAAGTAAAGGAAACAAGGTAATCTATTGAGGGGCTGGTAGATTTTGAAACCCACTAGTTACAGAGGCAGGTGGACGAAAAGAGCTCATTTCCAACCCTGACCTAGATATGACATTACACCATGTGAGCCACATTGATGTAAACACAAGAAGACTCTCAGTATTTAGCAAAAGTGTTGAATGTTTTAGTGAACAGCTTTAGAGGCAATAAATCCCTGTGGATGAATCAGTGCGCATTAATAATTCAATTGAGAGGATTACTAAATGAAAGTCAAGTCAAGTCAAGTCAAACTTTATTTATACAATTAAAAATTACCTCAGTTGACCAAAGTGCTGTACAGTTAATGAAATATAATATAATCATACACAAATATCATAATAAATAAAACAATAAAGGAAATAGTAAGAACTCATTAGAAAATGAAAGCTATGTGAAGTAAACGTTGTTGAGTAAATCGATTTTATAGTCAACAAATGGATGTCAGTAGGTGCAAACATCTATGCTAGGTTAAACAATAATTAGTAAAAACGAAACAGTGCATTAGGATGTTCTGATTTTGTTTGTTTCTACTGTTAACGCTGCTGGACCTCTGAATAAATCTGTACATGTTGCTGCTTTATTTTACTTGTTTCCATTTTTCCTGCTAACAGGTAAAGAGGGGTCAGACAACCATGTCAAATTAAACAAACTCAGGTACCGTTTAAGTCCGCTGAAAGGATTAGCTTTAATAACTCTAACGTTAACTTTTTAAGTTTGACGTTAACGGCTAACAAGCTAACAGGTTAGCTTATAACCAGCTAAAGAACCAAGCGGATATGACGTTTATTGTCGCAACATCTTACGGGACATGTTAAATATGTTTGACCTGAATCGGCGATGAACAATAAAATACAAACATGCGAACAGTTGTTTTAAATTAGACGTTGTAACATAATTTACCTTCCCAATAGTTGCTGCCGGTTGCCATGTTTGTTGTTGACATGTCATCATTAGCCGTCAAGTGGCAACAACTGTCGCAATTTCTCCTGTGAGCCACAGCGCTCTCTGGTGGTTTCCTGCCGCAGATGCACCACTTCCTTAATCACATGCAGGCTGTGATCATTATCCAGGGTTAAATGTGAAACACGATAGCGGAGGCCTAAAAGGCTTATTGCTTGATGATTGAAATACACTCATCACTGGGTAAAGTTGGTAATTGTTTTCCCAGACAGCTCCATGATGATGGCTGTTATTCTAGGCTATTTAAGACGTATTAACACCATGATAAATCCCAATTACAAGTTCTGCATTTAAATTTCTAAGGCATAATAGAACAGTAGCCCGTCATCAGTATGATGTACTAACAGTATTAACAGTATTAAAAGTAAAAACACTCATTTGGCAGAATGGCTCATGACAGTATTACAGCTTTTATTATAGGCTATTACTGTGTTATGGTGTATTAATGTGTAGGTAGCTTTTTAATGTTTTAGATGGATAAGTTGGAGTTAATTTAACTACATTATAGGCTCTTGTAATTCAGTCTCTAAGAGTGGGCCTCATGCAGCAACATTATCTCAATTTTCTTTTATATTTTCTCTTCATTTGCAGTTTAGAGAAAAAAAATGCAAGGAGTCAACTCCAGATGCACCAAATGTCCTTAACCATTCAAATCAGCTCTTACTCAGGTGTGCTGAATGATGAATCCCACTCACTTGTATGTAACCTATTAGCACAGATGACAGCTTCTAACCACTGTATACAGGCAGGTGTGGGGCCATGTGCAAAAGACTCTAGCACATGCCCAAGACTGGAGAGAAGCTATGGCTGTGAGATCAAGTTTAGCAGTAGTGAAATCAACCTACTGTTAAATAAACTTTAACAAATTAGATTTTTCAATGTCTATAATGGTGTTATAGAAAAACTTTGCATGTCAGCAGCAGTGGGGGAGAAAGTATTCAGATACTGAATGGAGCTGGGTGGAGCTGTGTGTGTGTGTGGAGGTGTGACTGAGGCTGAATGATTGCCTGATGAGTATCACCTGCATCTGCCTGAAAATGTTTGTTTGGCACAGAGTGAGGGTGAAGCAGGGTGCTGATATTTCTGTTCACTGCTAAAGTTTCTACCATCATACAGTCCAGTTCTGCAAGTCAGTCTACATAAATGTATATTGGAAAGTATGTTTCATCATGAAAGAGTTACAGTTTTTCTCAATTGTTTACACACAAATACTGGTACTTGAGACACAATGACCACAACATGTAACTCATGCACCAACCCCCTGAACCAATTCTGCTAAACTACAAGCACAATTCCTGCTTTACACTCGAACTGCAGTTCTAAAACACATTTTTTTCAAAACACTACACACAATTCTCTGCATTTGGCACAATTTTCATGAAGAAAAGCTCTTGTTTTCACAAGGAACACACTGTCATTCAAAATTCTAAAGTTAATTGCTCTACTATGCACACTGACTCATCACATGGGCAAACACCTGTCACACAGTTTTACAATTAGCAATAAAAGGGCAACAGGTGAGCTTTTCTGTTTTGGAGCAATGGATGCCAACATTGGAAACAGAGGCAGAGCCAGAGCCAGAGGAGTGAGAGTAAGAGGAGGAGGACGGGGAGGACGAGGACAAGGACGAGGACGAGGACGAGGACGAGGACAAGGAAGGCCAAGGACCGTAATCTCTGATGAGATCTGAGCCACTTTTTCTGCCTGGAGATGGAAAGTGTATGACCGAAATCCACAAACGCGTATACCCCTTCTCCAAGCTATGGAAGACACATGTGGAGATATAGCAGTTGATGCTTTTCATGGCTGGATTCGCCATGCTAGGCGATATTTCCCCCGCTGCTTGGCCAGGGAAAACATTGCTTGTGATGTGGATGAGGTGCTGTTGCTGTGCCAGACTGAAACAGAATAGAGGATGCAGCATAGGTTTTTTTTTTTTTTTAACTGTAACTGTATACAGTAAATTCTTCTGTTGTTTTGTATGTAGACCACTGTATGTACAACTTTGTGTTGGTTGGGATGTACACTGTGTACATTGTTTTTGTGGGAAAAATAAAATATATTTGTTACCGTGTATTTGCGTGTTCTGAGTATAAAAACAATATTCTAAAATATTTTACAATACACTTATGTATGTACTGTCTGTAGTAAGTGTAACAATGAACAAAAAAAGGCCTAAGTCATTATGATGAATGGAGAAGAAGTGTTTTCCATTCATTATAGTGTTTTACATTGAGCATATCAGTGTTCAACTGGTTCTTATAAATGTCTATTCATATGATGGTTTGTGTGTGTCATTTGAAAACAAAATACCATTTTGAGAAGAAATCACATTGTTTTGAATGTAAAGTTTCATTTTGCAGGAGAATTGAGGGGTTTTGTTCATTGTGTGTGTGTTTTTTGATTTGTGTGTAGAGTTCTGAGAGTATGAGGCATGCTTTCAGAAAATGTGTGTAAACAATCGAGAAAAACTGTAAATAAACACTCTCGAACTGCAGCAAAGGCTTCATGTTTCCTCCTTGGATTCAGTGTATCAGACAGATCCCTGTGCTCCACTCCCAGTGACTAACTGAGTCTTGATAGTCACACTATAGTAAGGGAGTGAAAAATACAATACTATCTTGTGAAGTGTTGTGGCGTAGAAATAGAAAGTGGCATAAGATTAAAATACTCAAGAAGAGTAAAAGTAACTCAGTTTTGTACTTTAGTACGTGCATGCTGCAACTGGTCAGCAGAGGGACACACGGTAACTGAAATTACAGTAATTGAAATCAGTGGACCAAGTCTAGTTTAGCCCTGAAATTAATGCACTAATTATAATTACTGTAAAACACAAGTGTCATGATATGAAATTCATGCATATTTTTTGATGTTCCTAAAATTTAAAACTCGCATTTCCTCGTGTTGGGCAACAATTTGTGGACTGTGAAAACTAGATGTTTTTTAATTATCTTGGCAAAAGTGCTCTCGACCACTTGTAAAATTTTCTCTTACGTAAGAGAAGAGCAAAAATAAGAAAACAAGAAGAACAAATCGTGGATATAAACAAAAATAATAGAAAATATGTTTATATATCGTTGCGTTATATAGATTCATCTTTTTTTAACATGAAATCTTAATCTGTGAAGTAACTGCAACACTTAAAGTAATTAGAGAACAATATTTCTTTCTGAAGAATTATATGTAACGGCATGTGAAGTAAAAAATTAAGATTAGATTAAATGTACTTGGTTACTTTCCACTACTTGTAAGCCTGAGGCTTTTACATTATGTGTCTATCATAATTTTTTTAGCTAAAGTCGAGGGGATTACTTTGTGAAATAGCAAGACAATAAAAAGGCATTTCAGCCATATGCAGGTGGACCTAATCTGAAGGTAGCATAATCCTGATGCAATCTGCAGCCTGTGTAAATCTGATAAACATTGATCTTGATTCAATTTTCAGTCAATTGCAATAGTTTGTGTGTCTATATAACCCCTTAATGTCTTTGATTTTTACTGAAATATTCAGTCCCATGATGCCATGTTTTTTTATGGCCACAATCCAACACACAATTGGAAATATTGCAGAAATTTCCTGCACCACTTTATACACATTTCCCCAAAATTCAGCTTCACATGTTTGGTATGTTTGGAAACTTTGAGATCTTAACTAATTAAGATTAAGTTCTGTGGATCTGGACAACCCTAAGACAGATCAGTAGGATTGCAAGAGATTAATTGTCATCCATACCTTGACTTTTTTCAGTTTGTATTCACCTGATAAATTATGATGATATTTCACAGGTTGATTTTTATAATTTGAATTTGTGTGAAGCTCCCCAGTGGTGTCAAAGTGTCAGTATAGAAAGACGAGACACAGATGTGATTGAGGTACATGTCACTCATATTGTGAATCTCTCTGTTTCTTTGCTCATTCTCTTTATTCATCGTCTTGAACATAGGCAGTCATGGAAATCACAGTAACAGCAAGACTGGTGATCGTGTTGATGTAGAAGACAATGACGATGATGAGGATGAAGATGCCATCAATGGTGGAGATGAAGAAGAGCAAAAACTCTGAGGTGTTTTCACCGTTCTGCAGCCAACCTCGGCAGCTCAGGCCTCTCTGTCACACTGATTCAGCTTTTTTCTCTCAATTCTGTCATTCCTATTCTCTGTCTTTCTTACATCTTTCCTTTCTTTTGTGATATTTCTTTAAAAAATGCAAAAGTGCTGTGAACAACTGACACCAGTAAGCACCTGAAGTCCAGCCCGGGATCCTGCTTTGACTAGCCGGACCAACGGAGCCGGGGAGATGAAGGGTGGGGGAGAGGAAGAAGAGAAGGAGGGATGGAAGTGCAGGAGGAGGGAGAGGAAGAAGAGGAGGAGATAAGGAGGTGTGATGGAAGTGCTCCCTTTTCAGTGCTGGATTCTCCTGATGGACTGAATCTGGGGAGTCTGGGCGTGAGAGCCAAACTCACGGTAACACTTGTACTCTCCTCCGCGACAGTCACACTCCATGATGTACTGGTGGCCACGGTAGCCAGGGTACTGGTAGCACACAAAGCTGCAGGAATATACAAGAATACACTTATTAAATGCACACACTCAGTTAAGAATAGCCGAAGGAGCCCAAAACTGACATTGTGTATTATTAAATGTAGCTGTTGCTCAGGATCAGCTGAAGGTGTGTAAAGCTTCACATTAAACATTATGATGATGGACTTACGCTCCACTCTGAATGTGCATGGATCCAACCTCGTTGTTCATCCAGCCCATGGCCTGCAGAGAGGGGTAGTCATCACACAGCTCGAACTGACGACCGGTCATGTTCTCCATCTCGAAGATGGTCATGCGGGACTCCTTATGGTTCTGTACAAAGGGGGAGAAAAGGAGGTTTAGCACAATTTGAGATGAAGCTCAGCCTGAAGTGGACTAAGGGCTGTTACTGTGTTGTTCGTTAAACCTACAGCACAGCAGATGGGCCTGAAGGAGATCATCCTCTCAATGCGGTAGGAGTTGCTGCCACTGTAGGCCTCGAAGCGAGGGTAGTCTCCCTTCTCCAGGACAAACTGCTGGCCGCAGAAGCTGGAGTGCTCGTAGCCCACCCAGCTGCAAGCAAACAGCGAGAATATAAAAATCAGCACACTTTCAAAATCTTTAAAAATAAGTTGCACCATTTCAGTTTGTAAATCAGCAGTGAGGAAAAGCTCTCTGGGTACGTACGCGCCACACTCGACCTTCAGGGAGCGGATGTTCTCCATCCCACACTCCATGATGTTCTGGCAGCAGGCGGTGAACTCCATACGCCTGCCCTGGAAGTACTCCTGATCGTACACGGTGATCTGTACAACACAGACGACAACACAAAAAGGATAACTGGGGGTTGAGTAAGCCCAAATGCATCAGAATCTCTTGCTGTTGTGGTGTTAAGTGTGTGCACCATGCTTACCTTCCAGGGGCCCATGGGCATGGGAGTTGTCTGAGCCATTTTGTCTTGTTTTTCAGTACTACCTGTGAGGAAACAGAGAGTCAGACTGGCTGATGGAAGAAAACACTAGAAACACAAACCTGTATAATAAATAACCACCCATTCCTTGTCCCGTCTGCTGTGCCAGGTGGCATTTTAGCTTTCTCTAACTGTTTCTTTACCGTTTACTACATTGCAAAATTAAGTCCCAGGTTTCTCACATGCAATTAAAACATAAGCCTGTAACCTCAAGCCTCCAATTTCCTCTCCTTGATTTGTTTTTAAATGGCTCCCATATCGCCAGTAAAGGTAATAAACTTCTTACTTTGCCTTCACTGCAGTCAATTAAGACTCCCTGCTGCTAGTTAATATAGTGCATTAGAGACCCTTACTACATCGTGTCCATAGATTGGGAAACTGTATTGTATTGTTAACTGGTTTGACCTACCCAAACTGGTGAACTGTGTGGCGCAGGGTTCCACTGAACGGTCTGCAGAGACGGTGTGTATGGGGGTATATATACACACACAGGCGACAGGGGCCGGGGGGGAGGCACGCCTGGATTCATGTCAGCACTTTGCTTTGGACTCCACTGTTTTGTTGTGTGAGCACAGAGGGGTTAACACACAGACACACAGTGATTCATGCAAACACAAAGAGGGCACGCGTCTATACTGCGTTACCTCTGTGGTAAATCTATATGCTGGGGGTGTAAGCTGAGAACCTTTTCCAACAGTGTGTAGATCTATTATCAAATAGTGAAACTGCAGTTCAGTTGTAAAGCACTTTATGTTTTGAACTCTATCTTGTTTTTTTAGCAATCACTTACACCCACAGCATGTTTTAAAGCAATATTGTGATTTATTAAATGGAAAAAATGACACTTGTAAACTCTTTACAGTCCTTTATCATTATATTAATGTATAAAAAGATAAATTCTCCAAAAGCCAATTTTCACACTACGACAGATTCACATGACGTTTGCTGCAAAAAGTCCAAATAAAGGCATAGACAGCAGAGGTGTGGACTCAGGTCACATGACTTGGACTCGAGCCACAAATCATGACTTGGACTCAAGTCACAAATTTGATGAGTTTAGACTCGACTTGACAAAATTAAAAAAGACTTGAAACTCAATTTGGACTTTAAAGGTCCGGACACACCAAGCTGATGGTCAGCTGTTGGTCCAAGTTCGGCCGTCGAGCATCTGTTGCCCTAGCCTTTGCAGTACGTCCAGCACTGTTGGCCCTTCACTGGCTCTGCTGTGTTTTTTTTTTTTAGCAGATTCAGCATATTGAATCGGCGTTGGCACTGGCGCTGGCGTCGGCACTGGCAGAGTTTGTCGGTAAATGGAATCACTCTGATAGGCAGTTCAACTCAGTGTGCGAGAAAAGAAACGTGAGTGAGGAAAGTAAACAAACAGCTAAAGTCAAGAGGGAGTCTGAAACAAACTAGTTACGAAAGGTAAGATTATTTTTCTTTAGCCACTAAGCTCTTCAGCAGAAAGGTTGCTTGATGGTTTGTGTTATTGTTCACTGGAACACTGTGAATATGCCTTGTTGTTTCTACACTGGATTGTGTTGTTAGTGCGCTAACTAGCATCAAGACATACTTCAAGTTTCCCTTTTTGAATGATGATTACAGACTACTGCCATCTGCTGGTAAGGAGAGTCATTTCCCTTCACGCAGGTGCAGAATGTGCATGCTGGTTGGCCGTCGGCTCTAGTCTTTGTGGTTTGTTCATGTGCAACTTTTTGACTAAGACACAGACAACATGAGGCGAAGCAACAGTTGCGCTTTCATTACTGCTAGTTCTTTGAAGTCAGTTTAGTGTGTCAGGGCCTTTACGCCAGCAACCTATGTCTTCACTTGCACTTGAGCCTTTTGATTTGAAAGTACTTTTCCAAGTATTTTGAGTACCATTAATCAGTTAGTTTCCCTTCATTTCTTGATCCACACTACACTATTTATTTTCAGCAAGTTGATACTTAATTTCCCAGATGATCCACTTTGTTTGAACCCATTCGACAGCATCTAATTAAGTTGTAGGAGAGAACCATGAAGAGTTAATGTTATGTTACTGAGCGCCAGCTGGGAAAACGTCTACCAAAGATGATTTTGTTCATGTTCAAAAACAAGGTGGCAGTCAACAAAAACTGAATTACAGTATGCAAAATGTGCAGGATGAAAATTACAAACAGAGACACAAAAACATTCAGTCAAGTTTTTTGATGATTTTTCAAAATTCAATATATTGTTACCCTGTTGTTGAAATGGCATTACATTCAGTGAGGAGCGTATTATAAAATGTTTAAGACTCAAAACTTGGGACTTGTTAGTCTTGAATTGGGACTTGAATGCAAAAACTTGAGACTTGTTACTTACAAAACAAGTCCCACCTCTGAGACCAAACTAATCAATCTCTAGCCAGTTAAATTATTGGTTAATTCCATGTATTCAGCCAATCACATGCTTGGTACTCAATAACTTGGACACGAGATGCAGTCAGGAATTATACAAATCATCAGTTTGTAATAAAAATATTTGAACTTTTCCTCAGTCCTTATTGTTTAGTACGGAGTTGTGGCAGAATATTTTGTTTTCTTTAATCTGTTTTTTTATTGTATGATGTCATAGTGCAGAGTGAGTTTTGCTCAGCACCCACAACTCTGATTGACTTCCATAGTCCCTCTCATTAATACGTGTGCAGCATGTGCATCAGACATCTTAATTTTTCTTTGTCAAGACTCAGATCAATTATTTGTCTCCACCCTGTGTCTCATTTGAAAATGCATTTCAGCGATAATCTAATTTCCTGAAACTTGAACACCAAGTTTCATGAGGGCTGGAAAAACTGGATCAATGACATTAACACAGGATTTGAAATTGGAAGATGTTGGCTGTGTTAGAAATCTAGTCAGGCTGTTTTGCTGATCATAAAAAAATGCAGCAATCCATGGTGTGGTGGAAGCAGATCGAGTTTGTTGTTGTCAAAAGTCAGCAGATTTTAAGCTAAAATGGCACCATGAGAGTCTGATGGGTGCTTGGAGATACAATCTTTTATCAGAAACCAGCCAGTCTAAACCCACCTGGCAGAGGACATGACACTGTGGTTTTTAAATGTCAGTTGTGAATGAACATACGTGTTGCTATTTTTGGAAAAACCTGTCCAAGTGAATAAATCAACAATGAAGGTTAACAGGGGGCAATGGCACAGAATGAAAGGCCTCATTGGCAGGAGTGGCAGTGCTTTGACATCGACTGATGAGCCATAATTGGAAGTTTCACTTTCAGGTAGCAGCGTGAATGGATTTTTATCACACAGGGAAAACACTGTAGTTGTATAAAAGGAAAGGGAGCCAAAGTCGAGCTGTTCATTGCATCGATTGATCTGCATCATGGCGTCCTATTCCTCCCATCAAGCAAAGCACGCAAGCATCTTTTGTTGAAGCTGTTTCAAAGCATGTTTTACAACTTATTTAATTTATTCCAAACATCTGAATCAAAAGGTGTTTTTACAATATTTTACAGTGTTCCTCATTGTGTCATTAAATTAGGAAAGCACAGTGAATAAAACAGAGAGAGCAGCTGGTAGGTACACCCTCCTCTCTCCTCTAGCGGCACTGAACAATAAACGTTTAGGAATGGCTTCCTGAGGTCAGCACATTGCCCAGACTCTCTGTCTGTGCGTGTGTGTGTGTGTGTGTGTGTGTGTGTGTGTGTCGGTGTCATTCCCTGATTGTATCTACAACAGAGAGAGAGATACATGTGGACACATAACAAATAGTATCACAAAAAATAAATATTATTGTGAGCACATCCCTGATCAAAGCTGATTTCTTTATATCACACTGCGAGACAGGATATGCCTATATGTTTTTGTGTGTATGCGTGAGTGCGTGTGTGTGTGTGTGTGTGTGTGTGTGTGTGTGTGCATGTGTGTTTCTGCTGATGATAGCAGCAGCAGCTCAGACGTGACAAAGGGACACGCAAACTCAGCAGGCCGATGTGAAGAGCCCACAGTGACCATATAGCCGACTCTCAGTGTGCACATACACATCCACACAGCAAAACCTCAGTTTCTTCTATACATGTTTAACAGACCACACTGCAGCACATGCAGTGTTACTCTCTCTCATGCACACACAATAACCAGCCACACAAGCCTGCAAATTCAATGCTAAATTACAAAGAAACAAGCTGAAACTTACAAATGTATCTTTATATATGTTTGTAAAAAGCTTTCCTTAAATTGTCTTTTTCCGAGCAGGGCTTTTGTGAAATTGATATCTGAATATCTGAGCTTTGGTCAACATATGGACTAAAACAACAACCTTGTCTTAATTTAGTGAAATTGCATACATTGGGTCAGGGTCACCTATCAAAATAGATACAATGTAGTGACAACTGTCATTCTTATTTCCTTGTCAGCTACCCAGAAAAAAACAAAACAAAGTCAATATTAGAAGCAGGTTTTGCAGTGAATGCTGACTGCCTCTAGGGTGCAACATCTCCACATAAACCCTGAATTACCAGGTCTACAAGGATAATTAATTTGGGAAATTGTGTCACTCTTAATGACCTCTCAAGCTTGCAGGGGTCAATCGGTGCAGAGCCACGTGTGAACATTGATGTAGCTGAAAACGGATGAACGGCTCATGGACCTGAAATCAGTCTGAATATTCAGTGCCTTTAGGGGCTTTGTTGTTGTTGTTGTGGCTGCTTACTGCGCTTACAGTTGGTTTGGCACTGTTATCACCACACACAGCACCACTGCAGAGCTGTGATAGATAGTCATGTGTGACTGAGATCTGAGTGAGTCATGCAAAGACTTTACATGCATCAGTAGAGAGTGAAAGAGAAACAGGAATAGGATTAAAACCTCACAGAGTTGTTTCCATTCTGGTCTCTCCTCGGCTTCCATAACTGGGTTACAGTGAGCTGATGCTGCCTGTTTGTAGGGCCAACATGCCTGTATGGGATTTTTTTTCTACAATGCAGCAGTTACTGTTTCCAGGATGAGACAACAGCTGTAAATGTGAAGTCTGAAGAAAATGCAGTTAATTAGAGAAATATATGAGACTGCAGGTCTTAGACTTAACATGTTTTTGGTGGATTTTTAGGGGTCTACGTACAAAACAAGCAGTGATGGAAGAACTATTAAAATCCTTAGTAAGTAAAAGTAGCAAGAATACAGTATAAAAACAGTGCATGTGACACTTGAAGTATCAAATTCTACATAACGGCTCTTCTCAGTGTTACTGGATCATTATTCCAATTGCATTTAGATGTAAGCTGGTACTTTAGTGTTGTCAGGGGTGAAAGAACTAGGCTACTCAGATTCTCAGTTAAAGGTCCAGTGTGTAGTCCAGAACGGACAGGAAAAGACACTTCATTGGCATTGGCAGAAAAACACTGACTTTTTTCATGTTAAACTGCTTACCTGTTAAAATCCCAGGGTCTGTTTATTTTGGAGAGGAAGAGATTTCTGTGGATAATTTGGCTCATGGTAAAAACCTCCTGAGAGTCAGGATCAGGAACAAGGTGAGCACCCATTAACAGATGCTGAGCTAGCAGTCCGTCTGTAATGGACTGAACTGCATTGGAGAGACACTGATTTGTACTGTGAAGCTTCTTTATTCAGTGTTTTTACTGGTTTTAATCTCCTGGTCTGTTCAAGAGGAGGAGACTTCTGTGGATAATTCAGTTTCAACTATAAACCTCCTGAACAATGAATACTAAGGCCCAGGCCACACTGCATACATGAGCAGCACATGTGCGTTGCGGAACTTGTTTTTTTTTCCCAGCACCTTTGTTAACAGGTTAGAGCAGCCACACTGTCTGCGTGAGCAGTGCTGCTCAGACGCGGTGCAGCTGCACTGCTCAGCTGTGGCACATCTAAAGATTTGGAGGCCTACTGATTTGTTTCACATGATCCTTGGTTCTCAGCAAAAATAGATAGTGGAAATGGTCCTTTGATAATCTTATTGACATTATACCACCTTTCACTACAGTTTCAGTGTCTAGATCACTCACAGACATGTGCATGAAAGTGTACACCTTTGTTTTACTCAACTGCTCCTGTTTTGATTTCAAAATACAAGCGCTCTTACAATGTTTCTGTGGACAGAATCCCTTTATTTGTTAACATGAGCCTTTTTATTGTGAAATATTGCTGTGACCATGTTGCTGATAATGCAGTGGCTTGCATGGCTCCATGAATGAGTGGAGCACCACCTTTAATCATGGAAATACAATAGATACAGCAGCAGGCAGCTCTGCAGCAGCAACAACACTGAATGTGTGAACAATGCATCACACACTGCTCATGCATACAGTGTGGCCCGGGCCTAACGGAATTCTTACCCAGAAAAGTTTCAGCTCGTTGCAATCCCCAATTCTCACCACTAGATGCCCTTACTCTTACACACAGCTCCTTTAAATAAACGTACCAATAATAACATTGTCAAAGTACTCCAAGTTATGGTGTGGCATTCAAATGGACCAGAAAAATGTGTGAGCCTCTAGTAGAGGTGGCGACATTTGCAACTCACTGCTTTGCAGAGAGCCAAAGTGGTTGTGTTCTTTAGTTCATAATGTGATTATAGTGCAGGAGCTGTGGCACTTTGACACTGGCAACGCCCGCCCATGAATCCTTCATCCAATAGATTTGAAATTCCATTCAAGTAATTATCCAATGACAGTTTTACTCCTGTAAGTTGACTATATGTTTGCCTAGGCTACTTCGTCCGTTTTGACTGATTGATTGTCCATTTGAAGACAGACTGCAGATCAGTCAGTGTGCTGCAGTTTTCTGTCCTCTAATTGAGATGCCTGTTTCAAGATCACAGTGACTGACAAAGTCTTTGTTGGTTTAAATGTAGGACTAATGGATATGTTTAACTTAGATATCTTCCCTCAAAGGGAATAGAACAAGCATGCTGCAAATATCCCGGGTGTTGTGAATTTATCAGCGTTTTTTTCATCTGGATTATTGCGCGCAATTGTCGGTTATCGCGCAGATTGCGCGCAGACGCACCAGCCGCTTTGAGTCAGCCGCTCAGACGCCCCCCTCCCCTCCTTGACAGCAACGGCCATCTGCCGCCTCTTTTTCAGTTTCAAACCCAGCAGATTATTTACCACAGACTTCTAGCTTCACTTGACACAACAGAAAAAGCGTCTCAGAGAGCAGCTGCGCAGAAAAGCAGCAGGAATCAGCCCGCTGTCCGCATATTGCGCTCAGCCAACGGGAGCCGCGGTCGCTTACATGCAACCCGTCTGCGGAGACAGACTACAGGCTCATAAAGACGAAGCGGATTTGAATTAAGCACCGGATAACAGACAGCAACTGTGCATCTTTCGGTGAGGGAGGGAGGG
This sequence comes from Epinephelus lanceolatus, assembly GCF_041903045.1. Lineage (NCBI taxonomy): Eukaryota > Metazoa > Chordata > Actinopteri > Perciformes > Serranidae > Epinephelus > Epinephelus lanceolatus. The sequence goes on from NC_135744.1 coordinate 32,202,503, forward strand.
GGAGAGGGAGGCAACTGTTTTGTATCTTGGAAGCCCTGGGTTAGGAGAGGGGGAGGAGGAGCGGAGAATGAGCTATTCTTGTACCAGCAGAGGCAACAGCCAGGACCCGTCAACCGCTAAGAAGCCTGCCGGTAATAATCCGGGCAGAGACACCGCAGGCACGAACAGCAGCAGTAACGGCAGCCCGAAGCAAACGGCGGCGATGAAAGTGAAGAAAGGCTGCAACTCGACCGACGTGGGGGTCCCGGTGACCACGGAGGAGGACCTGCTCGGCAGCGCGGTGATCACTCCGGAGGATGTTCTGGGTTTGCAGAAGATCACAGAGAGTAAGTTCACTGCTGCTGTGTCAGTTGCTGAGTGACACAAAGAAGGACAAAGGTGTTGAAGTGTTACAGCTCCTGTATGAGTCATGTATCACGTCATTACTGTGTCCCCTTATTTATGTAATCCACATAGGCCCTATTGAAACACATGGTAATGCATCACGGGAGCCCCCCTCTCTGGTAAATATTAACCTGTCTGCAGATGTGCATTAAACCTCCTCTGGTGACCTGTCAGCCTGGCAGTGCTGAGTGTAGAGGTTAAGTTTAGTGCTCAATCATGGAGGTGAGTGATGCTTGAAGAGGAGCTTTAAAACATCATGTGTGCAGTTTGAATAAGTGCAACCAAGCTGGGAAGACAGAGCGGTGAAGGAGTCCCAGTGCCAATGCAGATGACAGTTAACTGCTGAACATGCATGGCTTGCATTTTATCCTTTTAAGTGACACCATGCTGACACTTCAGGATGATTTTATTAGACTAGAAAGGTGCAGAGTGTGATGCCGGGATGACAGAGGGGTCATCCTCCAAAGCAGCTTGCATGTTTCCTTTGCATGAGTTCACATTTAGTTCAGTGCTGAAGTTTTCAGCTGAGCATAGAATTAAAACACCCAGGTGTCATGTTTGTTTGTGTTTGTAATATCACATTTTTGTTTGTGTATGTTTTTAACAGATATCTAGATGACAGATGAATACCTCTTCTCTATAAGTGGACCTGTTCTTAAATTGAGCTAGAATTTGCAGTTTAATTCTGCAGTCAGGTAGCTTTGGATTTACAATAATCTTATCAGGAATGTTGTACACACCATCAGGAGAGTAAGAGTGCTGTTGTATCAGAGCTTTTAACTTAAGTGTAAAGTAGGGGAGCACAGGGTTGGGTGTCCCCCTTTTTTCTTTGATTTGAATCCCTCAAAAACTATATCCTTGATAGACCAAATCACATTGCTTATTTGGGTAGAAAAGCATCATGTCACGTACATGAAATGGAATATCGCCGAGCAAGAGCTGCCCCAATGAGTTAGTTTTTAGCCACAAAAGGCTCACCAAAAAAAGAATCAATATGTTGCAGCCCCGCCGACAGCAGCACATCACAGCTTCCATGCTGGTAGACCTTGTTTATCAAAGATGCTAGCAAAGCAACAAAGTACATAAAATGAGCACAGCAGAAATATCAGATACGTTGGACCAAGTTATTTAACTGTATATCTTTAAACATCACAGTTAGAGCTTAAAATGACAACAGTAATCAACTGGTTTGCGGATTTTATGTATCTTCACAACTGTATTCAACTGCCACTTGTCTATCCAGAAGTGATTGTTATTGTTAGTGTGACATCATGATGATTTCGGTCCATGGAAGCCTAAAAGTGGAAGCATAAAGTGTCAGGTAGAAATGGAGTGACCTTACTCTCCTGTTTAAAAGATACGGACTGTCAATATGTTTTGTGCACTTTTAACTACCATCCCATGTGGGATTGGTTGTAACACAAAGTAAGGCTGGGGGTCCCTATGTCGAAATAAAAAACATGGAAGCAATCTTATAAATGAATTTTAAGAGTTAAATTTAATGTAAACTTTCTGTTGAGATGCATCGACCTAACCAGCTGCGTCAAGAGAACATAAGCAGGGAAAATCATCCTTGTAAGTGCATTTTTCATCCTTAAATAGCAAAACAAAGAACAAAACATGTGACAACCAGTCCTAAAGAGAATGTGACTATAAACTAACAATCACATGTTGTAGCATAGCTAAGAAAAAAACAATCTAAACTGTAGCTCTCCTTTCATACGTTTAATGACAACAGGGTTTAATGATTAAAACATCTGCCACCACAATATAATTTTCTATATTTGGAGCTGGACTGCTCAGTATGTGTGCTATCGATACTGTTCAGTCACCATCTTGTAACGCAGAGAGTACTCTGAGCGCACACGGAGCAGCAGAACAACGGGTACAGTAAGAGCGAAACCTTATCATTCATTATGCTGGGTCTAAAAATTTGCTGCCACTCACAAACAGCTGCTCCTCTTATCTATCAGAGTGATCAGCTCTGATCGGACTGAGTGATTAATTATCCTGCAACTCAAAACTCTTCAAACTACTGCTGAGGAAAAAACAGAAGAGTTCTGCCTATGCTGCGTTCAGGGACCTGCAAAAACTCTATATGTGACCTCTTACCCCAACTTTCAGCACCAACATTTATTAACAGCGCCTCCCTAGGGAGCCAGGTCTAATCAATGTTACAATCAACCCGTTCTCCCCTGTAATTTAAGTACAAGTGGTAATGCTGCAATGTCAAAATACTCCATTACAAGTACAAATATTTTGCATTCAAAATTAATTCAATTCAGTTAAAATGAAAGGTAAAAGTACAGAAGTATTATCAGCAAACATATGTAAAGTGTAAAGTGTAAAGTATTTGTTATGCAGATAAACAACCCCTGTGATTGTTATATATTATATTATTCCATTATTGTTACTGACAAATTAATGTTTAAGTAGTATTTTATTGTTGCAATTCGTCGAGCAGGAGCTAATTTAAGTGCATTATATAGTGTTGTTAGGTAGTTTAATCTGTAACATTGTGTCATATTGCAATAGCCAATCATGTATTTTGTTCTGTGAAATCGTAATCACAAACTAACGTAGTGTTTAGGCTCCATGTGTACAAGCCTTAAACACAAGTGGAGCTGCTTATTCACTGATGAACAAACCAATTTAACATGTATTTTCATGGTTAAGGGCCTTTTCTGCCATTTGAGACATTTTTATTGCCACACTTAGTGTTGAAAAAGCTTCAAATAGCTCATTTTTATTACATATTCATCGTGTTCCAATAAAAAAAGCTGCTGATTACTTATTAATGCAATTTTTAATCATGTCACACCTCTAAATCTCAAACAAGCCTCTTATAGAGAAACACAGGGAGCGATAGCAGCCAAGTATCTCCTCTGTACACAGCAACACCTACACCCATCTCCAACTCAGGTCTTAAACCAGTAGTTAGCTAACAGGTGGCCAGCAGGGCATTGGACTATTTAAAGGCCAGTGTAATACCTTACTTACACAACACGGTTACATTAGCCGTTACGATACATACTGAGTGTGATAACATGCAAACACTGTCGGATTTCCTGCTTTTTATAACAGTGTGGGTGTTTAAACTCAGCAGCACACATTCTTATTTACTTCCACATGTACTGATGATCTTTTAACTCTCTTGAAACTGTTCCTGCAGCAAACATACCTTCACTAAACTCATATTTTTTCATCATATTATTTCTCGTTGCCTTGTTTTTATTACTTTTTCATGTAGGTAATACAGGAAGTTTATATGGTGATGAGTTAAGAGACTTCCCTCATCCAGTCCAACATAATCACAGATTACTAGAGGAAGAGCTCCGGGGACATCCTTTGGCTCAGCTTGTGTTTTCCTTCTTTTGCTGATGGTCCCTGTAAAGTTGGTAGTTTCTTTAAAGGAGCGGTGTGTGAGATTTAATGGCATCTAATGTTGAGGATTGCAGGCTGCAACCAGCTGACACTTCTTCTATTTGCCAAGCGTACACTCCCGATTAAGATTCATTCAGTGTTCATTGTTCTGGAGGTTTTTACTGGGAGCCGAATTATCCGCTGAGGACTCCTCCTCTCCAAAACAAACTGATCTGGTGAATTAAACTGGTAGAAACACTGAATAAAGCAGTTTCACATAAAAAAACCTGTGTTTTTACAACACAGAGGGGCTTCTAACTGTGGTGGCAAATACAGAAATGTAAATTTTACCTCTATCCGCAAATGGCAGCTCCTGCGATTTTGGCCATATTATGATTTCAATAATATTTCGATTAACTGTGCAGCCCTACCTTTAGCTGCAGCTGTATTTTGTGACATTTAACACACGTGTCTATCTTTGTGTTTTTATCTCTACATCTGTTGCTTGCAGTCCTCATGAGTGAGTCTATGCAGGGGATTGTTGTCCAGCTGCACAGCAAACGAGTGACGGCAACATCGTATTTTTTCTGTCTCCCACGCTGGACCCTGTTATGGTCTTGGAAACTCTCACTTGCCTATATCGCAGCATCATCGCTGGAGGCAAGAGAAGGCATATGTGAATCACCACAGCAACGTGGATACACGCTTGAATCACTACGGCAACGTGAAGCATCTCCCCGTGGTTACAGCCAGCGGAGCGTGCGTCTCTGCTCTCCCACACACTTCCTCCTCTACTTTCCTCCCTTTCTTTCTTCTCCTCTGCGCCCCTGTTTAACAGCGTGCTGTCACTTATTGGATTACGTAGACGGAAACAGACATATGTACACACTTGCACTTGCTTGACATTGTTTGTAGCGTTCAATCAAAGCAGGAAACAACCTGAAGAAGCCACCGAAGCCCTTCTGTTGTTTTGTGACGCGTCTGTTTTTTTCCTGCTGCTGCACATTCTCAAGTGGCTGAAATTGACTCTCGAGATACAAATGGCAAAACTCAGCACAGCTCAGCCAGACTTGACAACAGTCCTGAGTCAAACTCTCTGCTGCTTGAAGCTGCCTGGAGCTTCACTTTCTGTCAGACAAATCCTCAGAAAAGTGACTTTTAAATATAGTTGTCACTAATCATTTTCTGCTCCATCCGTCTGGTAATCAAAGCAGGCAGCTGAGATTGATTAAGATTTGCATAGACAGAACAGGCTCTCTGCTCAGTTGACTGATCTGATCCAAACTTATGTTCTTAACTGAATCTTAATCTGTCGAGTCAGTGAACCCATCACGAACCTCGGAGCTGTAAGAAAGGCTCCCCTGCAGACGCTTGTTTCTTTTAGTTAGTTACTGAGTTATTTTCAGTGTGATTATTTTTTCAGATAAAATTAAATTGTTTTGTTTAGAGCTGAAATGATAAATTGATTCATCGATCAGTTGACTAATTATTTTGATAACTGATTTATTATTTAGCAAGCAAAAACTGTGAAAAAAAGCCAAAAGTTTCATCATTCCAGCTTCTTAAATGAGAGAGTTTGATGCTATTTTAAAATCATATATCATTGAATTTAAATGACCTTGGATTATAGATTTTTGGTCAAAACAAAACCATTTAAGACATAACCTTTAGCTATGCAGTGTCTCATAGACTAAACGATACATGTATTTTAAAATATTATCTGCAAGGGAAGACCTCTGGCTCACCTGGTTAAGCGTGTGCCCCATGTGGGCTGAGTCCTCCGCCAGAGCCGCAGTTAAATTCCAGCCTGCGACCCCACACTGCATGTCATCCACTGACATTTCTCTTTCATCTGTCCTATCAATAAAAGGCAAAACTTTGAAGATTGTCTGCAGAATTATTGTTATGCTATGTTCCAGTCAAGGTCAGGATTTCCAGCTTCACCTCTAAGTGTTCCAGATGCATGATGCCAGTCGTAAACTGACTGTAACAAGCTCGTGTTTCTTTGGCAAGTGTATCCAAAACTGAACTCTCAGTCGTGCGGCCTTCTTGCATATGTGAACGATCGTGACCAGCTACCTAATATATACAACATATTCTCAGCATCAATATACAAGCAGAACAAGTTTTACTATATGATAGTAGGTTATATACTTATGTTGCCTTTTAGCTGGTGGTTTACCATTTACATTTTGCGCGTCCATGGGTGCTGCTATTGTTGTGCGATGTCAAACAACTGCTTCTTCATGAAGTCCAGGTATAAATTTGTCCTGAATTTACAAGTATGAACTCCAACTTGAAGTGGCTTTCCATGTACTGAGTTCCGAGTTGTCTGGAACTCAGCACTAGTTGCAGTCCTAATTTTGTTTATAAAATGTCAGAAACTGTGAAAAATGCCTATCACTGTTTCCCAAAACTCACTGTACTGTTTTCAAAAATGCTAATTATGTCTTGAATATATATATTCAATTACACAATATAAAACAGACAGAGAAAATCTCACATTTAAAAAAATGGAACCAGCAAATGTTTGGCAGTTTTACTTGATAAACAACTTCAGTAATCAAGCTGCTGTTGATTAATGCAACTGAGTCTTTGAGGCTGATATTTACTCTGATTGAAGTGCTGATGTTAGAGAAAAGCATAACATCAGATGTAGAGCTGCAACGATTAGCCGATTAATCGCTCATTAGAATTGATTTTTAAAGCAAAAATGTCAAATATTCTCTGGCTCCAGCTTTGTGGGGGTTATCCTGCTTGTTAGTGTCTTTCATTATAGTAAATTTAGTATTTGGGGGTTTTAAATTGTTGCTCAGACAAGACTTAAGAATGCATTGAAACAGCAATTGACAGATTCTTCAGCAGCCCTCCTCAGATTTAATTGATGAATTGTCTTGATATAGGAAAATACTGATTGACTGATGTATTATCTTCTATATCTTGGACACTTTGTGGTGCATCACCATACTTGTACCTCAGCCAATTCTAATGTACAGGAAAATCAATCAGGTTTTTAAACATGTTCTGGTTATCTGAGTACTTTTATTTAATTTCCAGTTAGTTTCAACAAGTTTAACTTATAGAGTGTAAAGCATCGTCTTTGTTGCTATGGTTACTAGGAGCCTACAGGGTAGAAGCATCAGATTTGCAGCAGTCTTATTTAGTCCCAATATTTTAACACCTGCAAGCCAATCAGAAGTAAATATATTCTGTAGCCACAGTATGTGGCTGCATTTGGAAGTGCTCATCCCGAGTGCCAGAGCGCACCCTGGCACAAACTGGACCATTTGTAAATTCGGAGCGCTGTAGTGCACTGTTCGGTTGCTCAGAACACCACACTCTCGGAGTATCAGAGTGTACTTTGGACACTGTGTCTGAGGAGACGAAGCAGGGTGAATGTCTCAGAAATAGAAATAGAGCTCAAACAACAGCCTGTTATTTTAGTATAGAGCATCACATTTAATTTACGAACGCACCCTAGGTTTTAACAGGGGTTTGACCATTGCATTATTTTTTAGAAATGTAGTCGGTGTTGAGCTACATTCAGTCTCTGAGAAGTCTAAGAACAATCACCAAGCAACAAAAGAACACTCTCGCTGTCAGTCATACTTATAAACATCACTGATGTAGTTTCACAGCCTTAAATTACATTTCCTGAGTATCTTTAAAAGGATTCACAGTGGCGAGACTTTGTGTCAGCTGAGCGACAGAAGCACTTTCACAAACTCGACTGTGCGTGAACCGGCCTGTGGACCTGCGAGGCCCTTGGTGTGAAAGAAAAATAACCAAGTGATGATCTGTGGAAATAAATTCAGTTTCACAACCTACGAGGCCCAGAGCTCAAATAACCCACTTAGGCCAGCAGTCCTGTCAGCTTGTACTCTTTTATCAGCGTGCTGGTGCACATCTGATGCAGTTAAATGCTCCGTACTGTGAAGTTAAATGAGGTAGCAGGTGATGAAACCAGGTCAACTTCATTTGCTTATCAGCATCATTATAAGATGACACTGATGGGTCATATAATTAGGGAAGGCCCAACACATATTGTCTACAACTCAGAGATTTTCAGAGACCCTCTCTCATCCTCCCACTGGTCTTCTTTCCACTGTCCCTTATTTTAAAACCATCACCATTTTCACCACAGCACTGTTGCCATGACGCTGAGGTCACCGGCAAGCAAATTCAGGTCAGTAAGACAGGGAGGAGATGTGTTGCTCCTGTACACCTGCATGCAATCAAACTTTATCACAGTTTATTGTGCTTAGGAGAGGAAATTGTTAAATGTCAAGTGTTTCATTTTCAGCTGAATTTGAGCAAATAAACAAACAAAAAAAACAAGTTCTGTTACTGAAAACACTTTCCTATAAACTGAATATCTAAATGTACACAAAAATCCAGTAATTTAGTACACTTATTTGCACGCTGAGCGACCATGCATCTTTTAAACTTATCAAAGTGTAGTCAGCAACATTAAGTTGATGTGCTTGCTCGGCAGTTCGTCTTGTGGTCGGATTATCTTGCTGGCTTGTCAGTCTCCTCCACGTCTGTGGTCTGTGACAAAAGTGGAAGTAAAATAACTGTTTATTAGATCTGATAAATGTCAGAAGGCAAGGGTGTTTAGAAAACTGCAGCCTGAAAAAGCTAACGTCATCGTGCATAAACATGCGTTCATATGCAATGAAACCTGTGCATACAATATATGGGCGTGTTGGCACTCCATAGGCGCACATAATTTTAATAAAAGTGTTATCTGGTCTCTCAGTCCAGGTTTAGTTACAACTCTGGACTAATGCAAGATGGAAAGCAACGGATTGACATTGACTATTGATGAAATACTGAATTTAAATGTTTAAAACTGTTTTGAAGGAGGGAGGATTGCAGTAGGGGCACTGGGGTGTCAGATAGGACTGTGTTCACAATTTGCAATGCCACCCACTACAAAATGAAGAATGCCTGAAAGTCTGCATGTCCACATCTCCACCCACACCAAATAAAGTGCAGCCAGAGAAACCAAAACCAATATGTTTCCAAAACCACTGATGAATATAAACAAGAAGGGTTCAGTGCAGATGTGTTGAGCGACTACTAGAATCATCATGCTGGTGTGATTGTACGCATCAAAGTGTTCAATTGAGCATTTATGTCATGCTTTAGAGGAGATTTCAAAATACTGAGATATGTATCACAATATAGCCCAAAAATATCATGATATTTGCGTAATTTGTCTCCCAGCTGTACTTTCAAGTCATGAGTGTGCATTTTAAACATGAATAAAAATCCCCTCTCAGTTGTTTTTGCCAAGGCATCGGGTGTTGACTTGAGACTAATGATCTTTGAGCACAGCCTTGCTAAAAAATGCATGATTTTTGTAAAAGCAAGACTGAAGGCATTTGCACACCCAGCCTGTATTTTTTTGTATTTGTTTTTTGAATCCCTCATTTGATAAAAATCGTTGCCCGCAGAAACCACTAGGTCGATGACTTATTGTTCTATTAATTACGAAAATTTGCGATATAGGCAAAATGAAAAGACACATTTACTCCCTTCCTTCTCTCCACTGGAGGTACCTCCCTGGCTGTCACCACTTCTGGCCATGTTTTCCATTTGGCACTGCAGCTACTTGAAGGGCCCGAGCTGTCCTCCCTCTGTGTCTCCTGTCTGTTTGCGGTCCTCAGCCTCTATTAAATCCTCTTTCTTGTCATCATCTTCCGCCTAAATATTATTATCTGGTCTGTTGAAAGTAAGCTATCGGAGTTCCTCACTGCTTTTTGATCAAACAATGCAGAAAATCAAACCTGTTGAAAACTAATGGTGATGAAAGTTACTGAGTTTGTGTGTAGACACGATTGACACAACATGAGGTCTTATTTATTTTTAAACATGCAACAATTTCAGACAAAAAATATGGATTTGGTGTCCAAAGACCCTGAGAGTATACAGTCATGCTGGCAGCTCTGTGAGGCTGAACTCAGGCACAGCGGTGGTTTGAGCTCAATCCAATCAACATCATGCTAACATGCTAACGTTTAGCATTAGATGTTCACCATCTTAATTCAGTGTGATAGCATGTTAACATTTGCCATTTAAACAGCTAGATGATTTCTGCATTACAGTTCTCTTTTTGTTCAGTTTCAAAATTCATAGTGACTGACAATGCATATTTTAAAAAAATAAAATGATGACATGGTATTTTAGAACAGCTTCCTCTGGGTGAACTGCTTCCTCTAATTTGGCATATTTCATGCTCAGGAAACCACCATGTAGGGAGTTTCATTTAAGAAGCAATGTAGCAACCCCAGTTTCATCCCAGTCTCCTTTCCTCTTGCTGCTTTAACGCTGCCTCCTCCCTCCAGTGACTTGCTGGATTTGCCTTCATACAATGAACTAAACTGGATTAGTCCATGTGAGCTGTGTTGGGCCTAATTGCCCTCCGCCTTCCGCTGAACTGGTACCGACACAGACCAAAGTTGCGCTGTATTCATGTCATATTTTTATCATTCTGTTATACTGTAATGCCCTTCAGGTATCAGCAGGTGGAGGCTGCGTTTTTCGTATTGGGCAGAGCTCAGCCAATGCTCAATTTTCTTGTTTTGTTTTGTTTTGTTTTTGTAGAAGTTGTGTCAGTGTAAACACTTACGAAATCCTTTTTTTAACAGTAAAAACTTAAATAAAATTGACTACAACAGAAATATGTTTCACTTGAATATTAAAAAATTATAAAACATAGTTAGATGGAATCAAATATACATAAAAATGCAGCCAACAAAACATAATGTCCTGCTAAAACCCGTTCAGTCTAAGTCGAGATCAGCCAAAAAAATATCAGCACAGTGATATGTTGGTAACTCTATTTGCCTGTTTTTGATCAATCTAAAAATTGCACAGTAAAATATGCGTGTGGATGTCTCAAACAGCCTCCTGTGTTTAGTTTATACACTGTTATGCTTATAATACTTTATCATTTTGAAACATTTGAAATACTGACTAGATGGATGCATATTTTTTGTTGTTTTTCCCTGAGAATTTTTACAACAGCTTGTTTATATTAAACGTAAGGGTGAATATATTTTCTAACAGTGCACATACACTGGTCTTCTGCTTTCTTGTCTTGACCCTGTGTTTCATACAGTGTATTTACAGGAGCATCCTAGTTGTCACGTTGCACTGAGAACTACGTGTGTGTGTGTGAGTGTGTGTGTGTGTGTGTTTGTCCACATGTGAAGCTCTTGTACCTGACCTGGTACTTACAGCACCGACTGCCACTGTGAGGTGAGCAAGGGGGCAGGAGACAAAATGTGTGGTTTCCATGCCAACAGGACAGAGGACCAGCAGTATACATTAGGCTGGGTTGTATATGCTAGAGAAGAATTCACTGAGCTGAAGGGGAAGCTTATAGCTCATGTGGGATAAATGGAGTTGTTCATGCCACGCCATGCAACGCTGGCAAAATGAACCTACAGCTGAAACAAACCTGAGAGTGAGAACTGAAACACAATCGCACAACGGGCCTCATGCCAGAGCGTTGTCACATTCTTACATTAAATCTTACTTGCTTGTAGCATTCGCCAAACTCTCTTAAGTGCTCAAACTTGTCACAAATTGCCACCTGTTCATGAGTTTTTAGCTTTAGCATATGCTGATACCAATTAACTTGTTATATTAGGCTACCAGTTCTGCTTTATATGTGGACACGTTTCATTCACAGCTAGACTGAGAGTCTACAGACATGTTAGCAGCTCGGTTAGGCTGCACTCAGGCATAGAGGTTAGGCCATCTTATTTTTACATGGATTAGTGTATAATGAAGTATAAGGTGCAATCCCAACATGCAGTGTCCTCACATGAAGACGTAGGGTTGCAGGAGGATTTAAATTGACTGAAAGTTGTCTTTACTTTCATTTTAAAAACCCACAATATAAATAAAACTTCCATGACTTGCTTTAAAATCAATGCATCACATTTTCATACAGTCAGGTTAAGGTAAATGTGTATCCTACTTGCAGGGAGGTGGCAACTTGTAACTGTGGAGACTTGCAGTGAGGATGGACCCACCCACCTGCAGCTCAAGTGGGACAGACTGAACTAGATCCCATTATCAATGTCAGCTGTAATTGTCGCCGGCATGCGTGTTGCATTTATAAGCCTTTAATATGGTTTCATGAGCCAGTGGTCTTAAAACCTCATACTACAAGGTTCCTAAGATGTGTCGCGTCCCAGCGTTATCTGGGTGAACTGCTAAAACGAGCTCAGAGCTGTTTATTTTGACTGAATCTAGGTCATGTGGTGCAGTATGTGTTGAACTGTGGACCTTGTGTGGTCGGTTTAGCCAGTAAATTGGTGATTTCTGTCATGTCTGTGGTGAGCAGACAGAAAGGATAAAAAAAAGCGTTGAGGCGTCATTGCTTTGTCATTAATATACTTTCTAAAATTGTAATCCTTAAGATCTCAGGGCAGGTTGATCAGGTTACTGGTGGTAACAGAGTTATTACAGCAGCAAATAGGGCTGTGAAAATGTTCAAACCAATTTCATATTAAGCCAAACGCCGGATCAATATACTGAATTTTACCATGTGTCACACTTGACTCAGCAGCCGCTCCTGACGTCTGCCTATCGTGCATTGGAGCTCTCTGTCCACATTGAACCTATTATATATGCACTTCTGTTACTTGGTGTAAACAAACCACGTAAATGTTAGCTGAGCACTTGAAATCAGACTTGAGTTGTAACCAATTGAAAGATGCATGAGTAGCCCACTTGCTATCTTCGTACATTAGTAATATTACTTTGTAAAACAGAAAAAACACGCTTTATATTCTTATATATCCTGGAAGTGACATATAATACAGCCAACAGCAAGTATGTTATGAGTGATGGTCATTTACATGTAGCTCACCAGAAACATTGAGCACCCACAGCTGCCACAGTATTTACGTTTTTGTATTTAAATAAGAAGGAATTGTGTAGATAATTACTCATTTCAACTTCATGAATCAGCCGTTCCTTGTCCATTGCGGAGCTTACAAGACAGGGGACAGGAATAAATAGGAACAAATAAATAGAAATACATAGAAACTGCCTCTTTCATCAGCTTCAAATCCAAAATGTTGTCATATTGGTTGTATTGTCGTATTGGTTTTAGTTTTCTTAAGAGACTATCTCTACCATGTCTCCTCTCATCACACCAAAAAACGCATGAACGCTCTAGTAAACAAACACAACTTGTGCCTCTCAACTCCTCCCACCTCAACTGAAATTTTGTCTCCTTCATGTTGCCACGCTCGGCTCAGCAGCATATTGCGCACAACCTGTCAGACACAAGTGGCTCCTTAGTCTGTTTATAAACATGATATTATGTTAATCACGTTGTCATATTACTTATACCAATGCAATACAAGTTGGATTTAGTGCCCTGACACCATAGGCACAGGTTGCGGATATAGGCTAGTTTTTAATTTGGCGGAATTTGTCATAATGACACTCAGCAAGCTTGCATAAAATCAAACTAGTTTAAGCTTGTACACTAGACCGGATACAAATTTGTAGATCAGGGGATATGAAAGGAATGTCCCGCCCTACACTCCTTATGATTGGCTAGTACTTGTTGCCTTTGTTGGTTGGATTGGTAAGGTTTAGACAAGAGCAATGGGATTGGTTAGGGCTGTCCTAGGATTACCAAAGTCGCGGAATGGACTGATAAAACTGGATATCAACCCAACTGTCGCAGCAAACTCTTGAGCAGCTTCTTCGTAAGAAATAATATAGAAGAGCAACTGATGTATCAGTGTACAATGTAACCAAACTAACCTGTGTTGTTTAAATAAAGAAGCAAATCAGCAATCAGTTTTTTCCCCTTCATGCCACGAGCAGTCATGATCTGATTCCATGCTGCAAAACTACACCAAAAAAAGCCATGTCTTGTTTTGTAGACACATTATAGAGAAACGTGGTGATCTGCAACATGGGTGATAATGCTTTTGCTTTTCCTGTAACTGCTCCACAATAAAGCCACTACAAAGTTTTTGCAGACCTGGGAGAAGACAGGTGTGTCTGATCATAAACTTGACTGTAAAAGATTTCAAAATTATTAATTTTACCCAACTGTGTGCAGGATTTTTGGTTCTTTCCAAGGGCACATCTGTGAAACACTGAAGAAATTTTACTCCTTACTTACAGAATAGATTTTACTACACCCGTCAGAGGTGACATGCACATACTGTATGAGATGTTACTATAAGTGAAAGGTGTCTGCCGGTGAATACATTTGTCCAATGATGAGGACATGAAGTCTAAAGTCGTTGCAGGATTTATAGTTGAGACCTGCTGATGTTAAAGTTTGGAGAAGTGGTTTGCAGACGAGCTTCCTGTTTCCAGCAGCGTCTGACCACTGCAGAGTCACTGTAACACTCACAGCTCAGCTTTGACTGTTTACAGTGTGCTGCATCATTCAGCTTTGACTGTTTACAGTCTGCTGCATCATTCAGCTTTGACTTTGATGGCCAGACACCTCACTGCACACTTCGAATTCTCAAGGGTTGTCTTTTGTTTGTATCGGCCCTCTAAACACACACACAGACAGAGACACACACACACACACAGACAGACAGAGACACACACAAAGCCTGTCTGGAGGTGTTTACTATCACAGCCCAGAAGGAGAGCTGACAGTAATAAACTGGAGTATGTTTGTGGCTTCATTAGCCTCTAGCAGCAAGTTACACTCCTTCTGTGCGTGTGTTTGTGTGTGTGTGGGTTTGTGTGTGTGACCTGAGGTAACAGACTGCTTGTAGCTTATTACAAACACCTCAGGTTTTTTGAGACGCAGTGAGAGCACACACAAATGGACGACGAACTCTCATTCAAACTCAATGTCCTCATGGGACTTCATTAGGAGGCTCAAAGGCAACTATTAGCACTCGGTTAGAGAAGGGACAAGGACACCACCAGCTGTGTCACAGTCTTTTATACACGTGCACACGTACACACACACTAATGCAGAACTGTTATCAGTGCTCCCATTCCATGCAGCCATAGATGATGTATGTTATTAATTAAAAAGATGTGGCTGCTGAGGGTGTTGGTTTCATGTGTGTGTGTGTGGAGGCTGTGAGAATCTTCAGGTGTTGTGCAGCAGTGTGTTCAGTGCTGTACGCAGAGCTGATGTGTTCAGAAGAGCCGACCTCAGCATTCAGACTGACAGAAGAGCAAAGGCATCAGAGCGTCACGAAGAATCAGATCAGCCCTGTCAGGAACACTCACCTCGTACAGTAAACGCAGTCGACAGTGTGCTGTGACTTGGGGTTAGGGATGCACCGTCTGACTTTTTCAGTCTTGATACCAATACCTAGACTTTGGGTATCAGTCGATATAAATAGCCAAGTACCAATCTGATACCAGTGTTTAATTAATAAGCTGTATGCTTCACTCTCATGGATAGATTACTGGATGGGTCGTCCAGGCACAGGCCCAGTGGCCTTAATTGTCAGGAGCCTCCCCGGTCACCTGCAAAATGTCACTCAAATTAACAAGTACGTAAAGTGACAAAAAATGACCACAAAGAGATGCTAAAAACTGCAAAGAGACACAAAATAACCACAAAGACAAAGTCTGTTTGATTAGGATGTATTTATAAATATGTAATTGTGTGATTTTATCATTCTTTTTATTCACATTGGAGCCGTCATTTTATGTAGTTTGTAATGTAATTGTTTGTGTGATGTCTAGTGATGATGACTGAGATCTCACTGATGTCAGCGATGGTTTACAAGTACATCATGTGATGACTTAATGATGCCGGTGCTATGAATAGCCACAGTTATTATTTAATGAATCAGCAGTTATTTTCAAGTCAAGCGGCCGAAATGAGCTCTGTAGGGTGGCTGGGCTCAGCCTTAGAGATAGGGTAAGGAGCTCAAACTTCCAGAGGGAGCTCAGAGTAGAGCCGCTGCTCCTTTGCGGCGAAAGGGGTCAGTTGAGGTGGTTCAGGCATCTGAGCAGGATGGCTCCTGGGTGCCTCCCATTAGAGGTATTCTGGGCACGTCCCACTGGTGGGAGGCTCTTGGGCAGACCCAGAACACGCTGGAGGGATTACGTATCTCACCTGGCCTGGGAACGTCTCAGGTTCCCTCAGGAGGAGCTGGAAAGCATTGCTGGTGAGAGGGACGCTGCTTTGCTTGGCCTGCTGCCCCCGTGACCCGGCCTTGGAAAAGCAGATGAAAATGGATGGATGGAAGCAACATAACATTCAGACTCATCATTTAACATTACAGCTAACTCACCGTGGCATTAATAGCAGGGTGGTGCTCCTTCAAGTGTCTCTTCAGGTTGGTCGTATTCTTTTCACCTAATTTGTAGCCACAGGGCGTCTCTATGTCTACGTATGTATGTCCATAGATCAATTATTTTTGTTCCGACCAACCCCTTTTTTGCATTGAAGCCATTATGTTGCTTTCATTAACTCGCTGCTGGTTTGGGATTCTGGGAATCTGCACACATCCCTCACGTACAAGTGGGCAAAATACGCAGTTTGACTGTCCGATAGCCCACCACTTACATTTAGGCACCTCAACGAGAACAAAACATACATTTCATCACAGTTTTTAATCATCAAACACCTGTTTTTAGCTCGTCAACGTCTTATTTTAGTGAAACAAAAGGTTGTTGATGACCATTTTAGTCACTGCCTCAAGTGAAACTTCATTGTTTTTACAAATGTATTTAAAAGTTAGATACTGACTCAATCAATCTAGCAAAAACTGCATTAGATTTACAGTTGGGAGCTGATGGCAGCATCTGGAAATGTCATGTTGTCATGTGTTTTGGTGGGAAACTGTCAATGTGTCATACAGACAGCTGGTGGGTTGATTGGCCAGTCGGAGCTGTCGTCATCAGCGATTAAATTATCCTGATAGACGTCTCCACTAGTTTTTTAGCAGACAGATGTGGCCATCTTACTGTCAGCAGATTCAGTGGACGCACTGTGTGTCATCATCTAATCACACACATTTACTGACCGTCATTCCAAATGTATCTGTAATTTCTCCATGTGAGCTTTGTGGCTGTTGGTGTGAGGCGAGAAAGGGAGCAGGCCTCAGTGGAGATGATGATGGAGAAATGTTGCAGTTACACCTGCTGGCCTGCGGTATCATCGGATCAGGCAGGAAGCAGGAAGTGTGTGTTCTGCTGGGGAACCCTAATAAGCATTGACACTGCCTGGTGAGGGCAGGAAGGATTAGAGGAATAAAAATAACTCGCTTCTCGTTTTTACTGGGCGCTTGTGTGTGTGTGCATGTGTGCGTGCCTGTGTTGTCCAACAGTATTTGTGAGGAAATGGCTCCTTGAACACAGTCTTACATTAAGATTCATGTCAAAAATTCACATCAAATGGTCACAGAGAGCTTTTTAATACATGAGTCAGCTGTCAAAAGGTGAAGTGATTTAAAAACGAAGAAACGACTGAAGTAATAAGATTATTTGAATGTGTTGTTCATTGCTGCAGGGCTGTTTTAGTTGTAATTATGTGAATGTTTGAGTGTATGTTTCAGCCACCTTAAGACGATTTATTTTCTTATTTCAGTTTGTTCATGCAGAGGATTGAATGCAAAGCAGCTCTTGAGATGACAACTTTCTCACTGCGGTGCAACTAGTGTTTGTTTGGAGAATTAATTCTCTTTGTTTGCAGCGGATTAGTTTTGCTTTTCTTTATGTCAAACCAACATTTTAACCAATATTTTATTTCAGTCGTAATTTCAGTGATCTAATAGCTCTGCTCAATATGTTTATTAATAAAGACAGTAAACATATTGAAAAGCTGGCAAATATATGGGAGCAAATGCAAGACTTAAGTATTTCAATTTTGCCAGCCACTGAAATTTTAAGACCACTGAATTCTTGGCATTGAAATATTTTGCTTTGAAAACCATTTATCTTATTTTTATTTGCTCTGAATTCACCTGTTTGAAATTGCAATATGACATTTCTTGATTTGTAATTTCAAGAAATTGTTTTTTTAATTTTTTTAATTGTATGAAAGCTCAAATGTCTGCCCTAACCTGTGTAGCCCAGATTTTGCTCTTGGAATTTTTTGGGGGTTAAAATTTTTGGATCTGAATTTGACCAGTCAAATTTGAGCAACCTGAATTTATCTTTTTGATATTCTGCACCTTGAATTTTTTGATCTGAATTAATGAACACTGAAAAAACCATGTATTGGGGGTGTTGGTGGCTTAGTGGATAGAGCAGGCACCCCATGTATAAGGCTGTTGCCGCAGCGGCACGGGTTCGACTCCAGCCTGTGGCCCTTTGCTGCATGTCACTCCCTCTCTCTCCCTCTTTCACACTTGACTGTCCTATCAATTAAAGGCTAAAATACCCCAAAGTATATCTTAAATCTTTTTTTTATATTATATAGCGAACTCAGTACAAATAAATTTAGATACATGGTTTTCAGAGTTAACTATTTCAAAGCTATGATTTCAGTGGTGTTTAAAACTCAATATTAAGTATTTAAAGGGTTTAAATTCAAACAAGACAGTGAAGTTATCTGATTGGCGATACCTTAGAAATATAAACATGTTTTAAATATTTTTGCATTCAACAAAATATGCAAACTGCTCAGTGCATCAGTGGTACAATAACCAACTTTGCCAAAGATAAAATATAACCTCAAGTTTGCTAACTGAGATCAGGAAACATCTGGTCAAAGAATAAGTAAAGAAATATCTCTGCTTTCGATGCCGACTGTCTCTCAGCTATTGAGGTCAGCCTTACTGCTTCTCACTTAAACATTGCCTAGGAAATGAATGTGCTTTGTATGTTATTACAAAAAAGTGCGTGCGTTGTATTTGTGTCTAAACTGTAATTCTCTCTCCTCTGTCTCTCTCTCTGTCTCTGTCAGATTATCTGTGCAGCCCGGACGAGAACATTTACAACATTGACTTCACCAGGTTCAAGATCAGAGACATGGAGACGTCCACAGTGCTGTTTGAAATCACCAAACCTCCATCCACAGGCGAGTCAATGAGCAATTTCTTTTACTTCACTTTTATTTACCTTGAGAATACATGGAGTAAACAAACATTATAAAGCAGCTTCATACATGTAGGCCAAACAAATGCAGATTTTTTCAGTAACCCGGCACTTATTTCAGTCTTCTGGGTTGTTTAATATTGTGTTTGTTGTACCATGTTTGTTTTCAGTCAACCACAGACAAGCCAAGAAATCTCTAAAAATTATTTATTTCATTTTATTCTGTTTATGTTCCACACAAACTGATCCTCACCTTAGACAAATCAGGGGAGAAGAGGGACATTGACCCTAACGCAGGCCGATTTGTCCGTTACCAGTTTACCCCTGCTTTTCTCCGACTGCGGCAAGTTGGAGCCACGTAAGTGAGAACATGTGTGAAACTTTATTTACAAAGATGTGTGTCTCTCTGTTTCTTCTCTCTGTCTGTGATTTCTCTGCCTCACTCACCTTTTCTGTCTGTCTGTCTGTCTGTATGTCTGTCTCTATGTCTTTGACCCTCCAGCGTTGAGTTCACAGTTGGAGAAATGCCAATTGAAAACTTCAGGATGATCGAGAGACATTATTTCAGAGAGAAGTTGCTGAAGAGTTTTGACTTTGAGTTCGGCTTCTGCATGCCCAGCAGCAAGAACACCTGTGAACACATCTATGAATTCCCACCTCTCTCTGAAGAAATCAGTAAGTCTATTTTTTGCTTTGTAACTGATTTGGTAGGATTCTTGAATATCAAGATAGATGTTTTCTGTTGATTGAATTATTTATTTCCTCAGATTGTTTTGTTTGAAAGGTTTTTAGAGTCCTAAAGTGGTGTAAGTGTCCAATATTTCACAAGGAGCAGTACTTAGAGGCTATAGCCATGCTAGCAGCTCTGTGGCGCTGAACTCAGGCATGCTAACATGGTGATGATAAGCAGATTGCCATGAATCTGAGTCAGAGCCCAAATGCAGAGGCTGGACAGGCAAGTAGGTGAAAAACAAGTCTTTTATATGGAGGATATCCTGGAAAGGTAAGATGGAGGTTGGCAGGGATCTTGGCAGAGGTAAGGTCTCTGAGGGGAATGGCTTGGCAGATGGTATCCAGGATTGCGAGCTGGCTGGCGGGCTTGGCAAACTGGCGAGGCATGTAAGCAGGCAGGTAGTCCGGGACATAAGGAGAGCAAGTGTAAGACCTTTCAGCAAGCAGGTAGGCAAACAAACTGACAGAGACAGGCAAGTTGAACTACTGTGTTGAAGGAGCTGGGAGCATTGCACACATTGTGTTTCCATCGAGCAGTACGGTACACTTCAGTTTGGTACGCATTTTTTCCGTTTCCACTGTGAAAAGTTGTACGTCAAGTGTGTGTGTGTGTACGCTAGGGTCTGGGTACCATGTCTGAAAAGGTTCCAAAGGTACTATACCGAAAGTGTTAGGTGGAAACAGGGCTTATAGCTCAACAGTCGAGCAGTGACTAGCTGCTCGTGCAGAACACTTGTAAAATAGAGGAGATGGCTTGATGGCAGAGAGAGAGGGGAAGGGAACGAGCAATCAGACAAAACTTAAGTGCACTAAGCACACCTAACTCAAACAAAAGGCTGAAATAAAATTCGCCTCACATGCAGCGGCAGGTGTCACAGGCAGGAGTCACAAAGGAGGGGTTGTGACACACTTAAGCGTGTTAGCCTGCAAACATTTCCTAAAAAGCACTAAAAACAAAGTAAAGCTGAAGCGAAAAGAAAAGTCATTCGTTTTGCAGGTATTTTATCTTAACTCAGAGTGCTGGACAAAGGGAAACTTTGACCTGATGTTGGCGCAATATGAAACACTGCAAGATAAAGAAAGTGATTAGATGAGTATCCGTGCCAGATTTCATTGCAGTGCATCCTAAAATTGTTGAGAAATTTCACTCAGTACCACAGATGTCAACCTCATGCTGGTGCTAGATCACCAGAGTCAGTAGGATTTATTGTCTAAGGATAATCAGTGTTTTTTTTTTCCAGAACTAGGTCAATTTTTTTTAGCTTTTACAACGCGAGTAAAGGCATCAACCAATCACGTCACACCTATACAATATGGAGGCTCCACAGTCCAAACCAAGATGGCAAACTTTATTACTCCTTTCAACCCTAACAAAGACTGCATGTAGCCTGCCAGAGCCATTCTTTCACTTCTTACCTTTCACAATAAAAGCCCAAGACATATTCACTGCATTACCATTTACCAGAGGGAACTCAAATTCACTTAGAGCATTTCACTGAAAGGAAACTTAATAAAATAGCCTACAATAGCTCAGGCTGTGCAACAACTTACCTCAGACAGACTGCCAGACGCTGCTCTGGGTCAATAGGATCCAGGTATTTGTCGCAAAGTGTTGCAAGCTGTTGCAAATATACATTGCTGCCTGTATGAATAGTTCTGATTCGAAATATTTGCAAGTTTGTAAATGCATTAAATCATGTTCTCACCCCCTCAGATTTATCTTGAGATCCCTTGGGAGGGTCACTACTCCTAGGTTGGGAACCAGTCCTCTAACAGCAGTGATGTTTTTGTGTCTGCTCCCAGTCAGAGAGATGGTCCTGCACCCGTACGAGACGCAGTCCGACAGCTTCTACTTTGTGGACAATAAGCTGGTCATGCACAACAAGGCGGACTACTCATACAACGGCGGGACATAGAGAGGACGCGCTGACACGAGAGACAGGTGGATGTACGGACTGACCAGAGGGAGGATCAGAGTGCGCTGGTGGAATTAACATCGTGTCAATCCAGTCGTCCCTCTCTCTTTTCATTTCTCTCCTTCTCTATCTCTACGCCATCCAGAGAACGCCCATACAGATGTGTCAGTTTCAATCTGTGTGTGTGTGTCTGTGTGTGTGTGAGCACGTGTAAGTTTGGCAAACGCACGCAAACGCACACACAGTTCGCAGCTCAGTGTGGCGTCATTGTAACAAAGCGTTTTTGTAACATGATAAACCAGCAGGTAAACAACTTTTTAGGAAATATGAGATGGTTTTTCGCTCTCTAGCCACGTCATGAAGAGGAAACTCTTGATAGAAATTATTTTTTTCATTCCTGTACATGTTAGGGTTAGGAACAAATATTGTATCTAAAAACGTGTGTTTTTAGGACTTGAATAACAGTTTTTGGGGAAATGATTTCTCAGATTCAGTGTGTGTGTGTGTGTGTGTGTGTGTGTGTGTGTGTGTACTTTGTGTGACTGTGTGTCCATAAGTATGTCAGTTTTTCAGGCATGATGACTGGTCTGGTAAAAATAAATTAACTTAAATGTCAATAATGTGGTCATCTGGTTTGCAAAGGTCAAATAGATTTCCAAAACACATTAGCACATTTTCTACACGTTGAGCTGTGGTTAGTTCATCAGACCTGTTTTCTGTTTCCTTCTCCTGTTATTCCTTATTTATTTCTGGAGTCGTGTGACCTGTGTTAACCCTAGGGCGTATGTCTTTATTGTATTTGCTCGAAGCACAACATCTTTACAGAGCCCACCATCAGTCAAATTGTAAAGATGAGCTGATCTGATATGACCATAACCGTACTTTGTCATTTGGGTACTAGTTGGACTTGCAGCCTCATATTGTTTTGTTTAGGTGATACAAAGGTTGTTAAGTTGTGTGTCTGAGTTTTGCTGTTTGGAAACTCCTATTAAGAGAGAAAGGGAAAACTTGCATTTGTAAATGCGGATATTTTTACAGTCAGAATTGTGTTGCAAAAAGCAGAAAGATTTGGGGTAATGTAGCAGAAATCACCCTTAAATCTTGTATATTTTTTTGTTCTGTGTGCTATCTGTTTCTGTGTCAGTGCTCGTCATGACTCTTATGTCCTTTTGATTATCTCATTTCTGCCTCGTACATTTCTGTCTCATTGTTTTCAGACACATTCCAGTGAGTTAGGACCTGAGTGTGTTGATCTCTTTTTATTTGAGGGGATTCATCATACAGAGAATCAGTAACTGAACTGACTCGGTATGCCTCTAAATCGTAATATGCACACTTCTCGCTGACTCAAATACAGTAGTTCTCATTTTTTTCTGCAAATCTGCACATACTGTTTGATTTGATGCACTTAAAAGTCAGTTTAGTGATTCTGCTTAAATTGCAGTAAACTCTGGTCATCTGTGAAAATGTGCAGTCAGTTTAAAAGAAATTACTCAAATGCACCTGTTGTGTGATCAAATCAGTGCAAAAAAAGGGTGGAAAATTATTCGGATTGTCATTGGCTCAATGTGATTAAAATCTGGTGGACTGTTTTTTTTGGGCCTTGTTAGTGACAGGGAATAAAGTAGCAAATGTGCTTAGGACGGGGCTCCAATTGGACTCTGATTGTTAATCAGAGATAAAACCGATTGACTTGAATGTTTAGTTTTAAATAAAAAAAGAACCACAGATATGTAGAACAGATTTATTTATAACTGATTGTGACTCGTGAACAAATTATTTTGAACTGATGTAAAGTTTTTGAAATGTCGATGTGACTGAACAAAAGTTAAATCAATAAAGATTTATGGGACATTTTGAAATATCACAGTGTGTTGACTGTTAATATCGTGGGTGTCAGCCATAGACTGTACATAAAGATAGACAATACGTCTCCACTTCCTTCCAAAGTTGAAGCCAAAATATCACAGATATGGTTGCTGCCATCTTGTGCTGTCAATGTCATTATGAGCCAGAGTCTACGCAGTGGTATATCGAGGTCCCACCCATACATTCATCCGACCAATTGCAGGCAGCACCATTGATTACAAGCACACACAGCTGTCAATCATAGCACCAAACCCCTTTTTACAGCATCACATAACTAATTAAAGCCAAGAACACCTGAACATACATCAGCGTGATAACAATAACCTATAATGACACTAACCATCATTGGGAAAAATTTATTTGACTTGCACTTTGATCTTTTAGTTTGGCTCATGTCCCGTCCACTAACAGAGGAGGCGGGGTTTATGACTTACACTGCAGCCAGCCACCGTGGGGCAATCGAGATGTCACAGCAGCTGTTGGAGAGCTGTCATGTCATCCCTCTATATTATACAGACTACAGTGTCAGTGAAAGAGAGAGTTTACACGTTGTTCACATGATAATGCTTCATTTCTAACCATAGAAAAAGATGTGGTACACAAATGTTGCTGGAACATCTCTTACACACATCAAGTTTATTACACTCACCTGTAATAACCAGACTAGACAGTGACCTCCACTACAGTTGTTCACTGTCGTATACAGCCTCTTATCTCAAAGTTAAACCTTCACCATCCTTTTCATCTGTAATCACTGTACCCAATACTAGTAACACCTTCCTGCTATGGATTAGTGCTTTCTTAATGTCATTTTTTTTTAACGTTTGAAGCTCCTATTGAGGTTTTTGAATGAAGCTTCAAATTCCTGCTGTCATATTTTATGATGTCAGCCCTCCCCACCCCCTAAAACAAAATTAAATATTCTTAAACAAAATCCTCAATATGAATAAAGTGATTCCTGGTTTAAATAAGTTAGGCTTTTTTTATTAGATCAACTTTCTTTGATGAATAAATTTACTTAATGGTGCTTTGTGAATTCCCTGTTAGTACAGGTGTGTGCCTCCCTTTGTGTGGGGCAAGCAGTCGAGCTAAACATCAACAAATGGTATAATACTTATAATGTCAGTGTAGCCTAATATTTGTCCGCAACTGCATGTGCAGATAAACCAGGTTTTAACAGAATGAACAGATATGTAAAAGTAAAAAAGACAAAAAGCTGCTCCGCATTCAACACACATCTCGCTCAACTCTTTAATACTCACCCAGCATCAGATTTGTATGTTCAGGAGTGACTTTTATTTAAACTTGTTACATGTATTGTGTCTTTTCAAAATAAACTTTTGTCTTCACAGGACATGTACAGTTTCCGCTGGTTAAATGCATACAGAAAATCAAAAGCAGCAACACAGGTAGAACACTTTGGTTTTAGGTTTACTTCCTTAGGTGTAGGCGGCAAAAGCACACGGTTAGGTTGAGAAAAAAATATCATGGTTTGAATAAAAATAAGTAAGTTTGTTACAAACATAACATCACATCATATGTCACTAGTGTAATCTGCTACACCTTCTAGCACACTGTTGTTTTTGAATAACTCCATTGACTTCTGGTTTCACATGAGCAGACTCCTGGGTGAAAGTCCGGAGTTTGACCCATCGCCCTCCTCTTCCGCTTGCCCTATGCGGACCTTCTCACTCCTAAGCTATACTACAGCAGTTCCTCTTAGAGTCAAAAAATGGTGCCAAGTGGTGGGTCTCATATCACTGCTAAAGCGTGCCCCTGTGTGTCAGTATGACACCAACGGCCACTGAGTGTCTGTATTTGACGAGTTGGGAGTGAGACTGGGTTGCACTGATTTAAAATTCAGTTGTCTATGAATGAAGCTCTGAACCATTGTGCACAGCTCCAGTGGTTTCTGTTCTTTAGTGTCAACCCCACTTTATGTACGTGTCACGAGAACTACTGGGATGGATTTATTAAAGAAATAGCTCAACATATTGTGAAATACATTTCCTTTCTTAGTGAGAGTTAGATGAAAAGATTGATACTACTCTCATGTTTGTCCCTTCAGTGTGAGGCTGGGGCGAAGAAATGGTTAACTTAGCTAGTTAGAAAAATGGCATCAGTCTTCTCTCTGCAATAAGACAAATACCTGCAGGCGTATTTCTCAAAATGTCAAACTATTCCTTTAATAGCTTTCACCTGTATTCATTTAGAGAGCATATTCCCAATTTACTATCAAAATCACTATCATTCCCTTGAAGGAATAAAAATAATCACCAAAAGTTAAGAAATACAAAGTAAATATTGTTAATATTAAAAACAGTGACAAAAACACTGATAAAAAAAAATAAAACATGCAATAAGAACAAAGACTTAAGGTCCAACAAAAGGACCGAAGTAATAAGTTAAATCGACTGATACAATTCATTCAATTTCAGCTCATTTACATATTGTCTGTAAACATCACTTGAAATAATCACAGTTTAAATAACCACTCAAACTGAATCTTTACATCATTTGTGAGTGATAAATAGATCAATAAGATGATCACATCCAGGGAAATGTGTACCGGGAAGTTTTTTTCCTTCTAACGGACACCTCGTTTTTGTTTTGTTCTGTCACTGGAATGACACGAGGAAGTACTGAACACTAACAGGGGATTGTCTGTCTAATAATGAAGCTAATAATCTGATAGCTTCAAGCTTATCTCAGTTTTCTTTGTCAATCAATTACTTTCACCAAGGTCTGGTTTTATAGTCATACAGGTACGTGTGATTCAGACTATACGTTGCACCACTGCTGACTAATTTGTAAGGTGGTATTCTGTTTTTGGTCATCTTTATCATGTTTACTGTGACCAGCCCTTCATGTGCTCATGAAAAAAACTTGTTGCTTATTTAGTCATGGATATTTAAGGCTATTTCATAGAGAAACATTTAAGATTTGAAGACAAGTTCTCAGGGGCTTTAACAAACTCTTATTCCACCTCTGCATGTGTCCTCCCTAACTCAAGGTTGGCTGTGTGTAGTGTTGACCCAATCAGGCATGGTGCCCATGTTAAACATGGCGTATCCCCAGGTGTTAACGGCCAAATTAATGGTCAAAATCCCAATGATGTTCAGCATGAAGCCAGCTTTCACCTGAAGGAACAGACAGTGACATTCTCATCAGTATGCAGTAAAGGTCAAAAACCAGAGTATGTGCAGGAAAGGTCTTAAGTCTTAATTAGTGAGATATTATAAGACTCAAAACATCTCTTAAAGTCCTGCAGATGTTTTTTTTACGGAGTATGTAAAAGACACTTCCCTCCTCCTACCTCAACAAATATCCTTAGAGTATTTTCTATGCTATACTATAAAGAGCATCAAAATAGAGCTTCTGACAGAGGTTCAGGATCAGCCCTCAATGTCCTCAAATCCTAGAAATGCCCCTCCATGCACCTGAGCTGTGTGGAGCTCCTGCAACTAGAGAGCCTCTTGGCAAGGATGAGTGAGGACAGCAAAATGTCAAAAGGTTGAAGACAGGTAAATTCATTTAATATATATACTGATAAATGTTATTAATGTTTATTAACTGGCCCCTGGCCAACTGTAATTGTGCAAAAATGTCCCCTGTGCAAAGCAAGTTGAATATCCCTGCTCTAAACCTTGCTCACATGACTGATTCGTGTAACACAGACTGATTATGAATCTCACCATGTCTATGACTTTGAGTTTTCCGAAAGAGAAGGCGATGGCGTTGGGTGGTGTGGCCACAGGCAGCATGAAGGCCAGAGAGGCAGCGAGGGTGCAGGGCAGCATCACGTACAGCGGGTGTATCTTAATAGCCATGGCCTATAAGAAACACAGTTAACACAGTTAAATGCACGGAGAAGCTGTGTGTCAATGTCTGTGTGTGCGCATGTCGACTTCTGTTTACCATCGAGGCCAGTATGGGCAGGAACAGGGTGGTGGTGGCCGTGTTGCTGGAGCACTCAGTGAATGTTGCCACCAGCAGGCTGAGCAGCAATGCAATGGCGTAGGGGGGAATTTGCTCCAGAGGTGCCAAGCTCTGTCCTAGCCAATCGGACAGACCTGATTTCTGGAAACAAATTTTTCAAGCAGAAATGTTGATCGTTTTGAAAAAGGAGTCATAATGTTATTATTTGCTGTGTCAGCAACATTCAATTTAGAACAAGCCCAGGCTTATTGCAGCAGCTCAAAACAATTCTGTTCTGGCAGACGCACTGCAGCGTTTTACAGAAGGATCCCAGAAGCTAATAGAAATAGTTGCTAAGTCTGCTGCAGCACGTTGCACACAGCAGATCGAGTTTTCCTGCTAACAGGCACTCTACTTGAAATAAAGATACAATCTAATTATGAGGATGAATGTATTTCTGATGACTAAAACACAGCCACAAATCTTTGATTCATGTCATTCATAATTGGCCTTTTAACTGTATTAACTTCATCTGTAGGCTACAGCACAACAAGGTCCTTGAGCAAACAGTCATAAATGTGCATACAAAATATGAGGCTGACAGGTCCAGTAGTTTGCGAGTTTAGCTGCAAACAGACAGAACAAGACACTCACACACGCACACACAACCAGACGCACGATTCCCACCAGGATTACACCTGGTAAAGACAAAAACGTGAAGCACCGAAATGCAGGACCTTCTCACATTTGAAAAGCTGTGACCAGAAACAGTTTTTCTTGATAAATACACAAATAATTGATAATCTGATGATGATAATAATCTTGAAGTACAATAAAAAAGGGAAACACAATGTTCATGTGTGTTTACCTCACTGCCAGCAGCCAGAGCGAAGCCTCCTCCAAGCAGCAGGATGATGTTCCAGGGCATTCGCTCGTGGACGATCTGCCAGTTCAGCAGAGTGGAGGGGGTGTTCACCGTCCCACCTGTGAGACCCAGACGAAGTGTGAACATGAAACAGTAATTAGTTTTAAAGTGCAGTGTCCTATCCACTGGGTAATCATCAACCAGTGCTCCAATGAGCTGAAATTCAGGTCATATGAACATTATGAAGGCATTGTATTAGCAGGGATTTTTTTTTTGGTCTCTACAAATGTGATTAGTGGATTTAACATCTCACCTTCATCATCGATACCGTAGCCTCCACACTTGGGCAACCGGGAGGGGATGACGAAGAAGAGCATTGATACTAAGATAGCGATAGTTCCGTCTGACACATGCCTGAGGGACACAAGACAATATTATTTCACAAACCCAAGAAAAGACCAAAACCAACAATGTGTTAGTCCATCTCTCAAAGCTTTCTGACCTCCCCAACCTGTCTGTAGCACTCAGCCCTAAGGACAGCCATTCCTAGCAGAACACCATTAAGCAATGTGAGCAGCTGCTTAGGGACCCCTGATCTCTTGGGGCCCCCTAGAAAATATATCTTTTTAATGAACTAGAGACAATAACTACATAAAAAAAAAGTGACAACATGTCATGCCATTGTTGACGTATAAAGTGGCATGAAAAGAACAGACTCAAGTAAAGTACAAGTACTTAAGTGCATATATGTACTTAGTTACATTCTGCCACTGGTGTTTAATAGTTTGACAACACTTGTTGGAATCTTGTCTTCTCTTGTGATTTGTTGACAGCAATGAAAATACAGAATATTGCCAGACTTACTGTTTAAAGTTATGACACAAAAAAAGATAAAGGCTCACTCCTTTTTGAAGAGCACTGTCGCCCAGCCGTCGATGAAGCCCGGCTCCCTGGTGAACCACAGGGCAACCAGCAGGACGAAGATGGTGAGCACGGCCCCTTCAGAAAACCTCATGGGCCCTAGCTTATTGTACTCCTGCTTCATCACAGTGTACGCCTCCCTATCTCTGTCGCTTCTCCCAGTGCAGCCGAACGACTGCCTCAGGCTGAGGAGATAAGTACAAAGTGCAAAGATGCAGGGTCAAGATGCATAGGTCAACAAATCAAAGGAATGATTTAAGATTTATAAGCATGACCTAAGTTCAACGATGGTTTAACTGTAAAGTTGAGCAAACTATGGATTTACAGCATTTTGTCATCATGGTGTCATTATATGGAATACCAAGTTTGAACTGAGTTTCTTTACTGAAAATCAAGTGCTCTCACTGTTTTCTCAGACACTTGAAAAAACTGAGCTGTGTTGAGGCATATAGAATTTTTAAAAAATCTTAATAAATGGTAGCATGGATTTCTTCCTGATAATAGCTTGTGCTCTTTTACTGCATCTCGAATCATAAACCTCATTCAGCAGCTTTAGTGTCAGCACAGCGATAATGTTTTCATTTCATTTCATTTTCATTTCAAACCTTTATTTAGTCTCGAAGGACATTGAGGTTTCCCTCATTTCCAATGTCGTCGAGATTACAGACACATTTGAACCACAGCACAATAAAAACAGTACAGAATAATCACTGTGAACAACAATCTCATCAGTGACCAGGTAGATAGAATAGAATCAGGTAAAACAGTTGCAATGTGAAACACAATGGTTAGAAATCAAAGTCCTGAACTCTGAAAGAGAAGGAAGAACATGAATTTTTAGAGAGTGTTGGAGGATGTTCCATGAGCTTGGAGCATCAAAAGAAAAAGCTGTTTTACCAAGTTCAGTACATGCTCGAGGAACTTTAAGAAGTAGCAGATCAGTAGAGCAGGTTGTATAGCTACCAGCATTCCACACTAACAAGGTTGAGATGTAAGGCGGTAATTTTCCAACGAGGGCCTTGAAGATATATAAAAGCCAATGTTTGTTGCGCCTCTCTTCCAGAGAAGGCCAACCAACCTTCTCATACAGAACACAATGATGTGTTCTGTACCCGTCACCAGTAATAAATCTAAGAGCAGAGTGATATACACTGTCCAAAGGCTTTAGAACTGAAGCTGCAGCATGTCTGTAAATTACATCACCATAATCAATGACAGGTAACAACACAGCTTCAACAACTCTTTTCCTACAGAATAAAGGAAAGCTGGATTTGTTTCTGTACAAAAAACTGATCTTTTGTCGCATTTTAGTGACAAGGTTGTTTACGAGGTGTTTGAATGTTAAATCCTCGTCTATCCATACGCCAAGATATTTATATTCAGTGACTCTTCCAATTCTAGAGCCTTCTATAGTAACCAAATTCAAAGTTTCATGTGCGAAGTTAGTAAAGCTGATGAACTGAAAATCATAATGAAACGTGTCACAGATTACTGGCTGCCTGTGTGACTGTAAATAGTAACATATAAACCTTTATCACCACAGATACAACTTTATTAAATGTTGCTCATAACAATAAACAGTGGCTCTGTTCTATTAAATTGTCCCAGTGAGTTATGACAGTGTGACAGTGAGCTGGGGCGACATTTAGGGAATATATTTATCATAAACTAGAAACAGGCAAACAGCAAGCCTGGCTCTGTCTGTATATATCCTGTCATATGTGTCAGACAATAAAGAGTCTGGAACAAACAAGATACACATAATTAATTTGAGAGCTTTAGGGGCGCTGGTAGGTGTATTTTGTTATCTTTGGACAGAGCCAAGTGAGTGTGCTAAGCTATGCTAATAGGCTACAGGCTGTAGCTTCATATTGAACAGATCGTCTCAAGGCTCCACTAGAGAACAAATTAAAAAAAAAAAATGTTGTAGAATTTTGTACATGTATTTTTGTTGTAATGCAGCTTCATCTTTAAAGGGTCAGTCCACCCAAAACAAAAAATACCTCAAATGATTTACATAAATAGCTTCAGTTATATTTTTTAAGTTTTTAAAGTACCTGCTACTCTCAGTACAGTGGAGTTGGATTTAATGTGTGAAAAGTGTGTTTCTCCACAAACAATGTGCCGGGGTACTTGTGTAAATGATCCCTTAGAAAGATAGACCTCTCTGTTGGAGAGTGAAATCATGTTTGTTAAACCAGAAACAGCCCTGAGATTGCTATCCCCAAACCCACCAGACTCCATTTAAATAAACAATAATTTAAGCCTGCATGCAGCCAACATATTTTCACATCTAACTGGGTGAATTAAGGGTTTACTTCAACCAAACCAGAATTGGTTATTGTTGGAATGGTGAAAAGACAAACCAAGATGGTTTAAGCGAGTTTTATTTGGTTCCTGATTAGTTGTTTTCCTGTTTGCTTCATTCTCTGAATGAACATGTTTCACAATTATAAAATTATTGTTTATTTAAATGGAGTCTGGCGCATTTGGCAGTAGCAATTTTGAGTCTGTTTCTGGTTAAACAAAAAGGATCTTACTCTTCAACAATAGGTCTCTTTGTCGGGATCCTTTCCATGATGTTTTTCAGAAACTTAAAATAAAAATCTGAGCCTGTCAGTGAAAAAAACAAGTACTTTTAGTGGACGTAAATAGACGGTATGCAACTGTTCATTAATTTGGCTGCAGCCCTCTCACTTACCAATTTAAAAAAATCAATGTCCCATTAGTCATATGAACGAAAAAACATGGAAAAATAGGGTCCAGGTTGAAAAACACAGCAGTTACATTATAAGATCTGAAAAATAGTTGTAGGGCTTAATACCATATGGTGTAAGTGGGACAGTATTTTATATGTTGGGGTTAAATGACCATTTAAACATGATGCTGAGTACGTAAAAAAACATCCATGTCTTCATTGCTCACAGAAGCATCTGTGGCTGACTGTATTAGACTGAAGTTGTCTTACTTGACACCCAGGAACATGAAGTGGAGCCATAAGAAGGTCAACACCAGCATGAGCAGCATGTTGGGAAAAGCAAAGGCAAACCAGCTGGCAAAGTTGATGACATCACCATTTCCAGGGAAGAGCCTTCACAAAAGATTAGAAACATGGAGAGATGAGAGGCAAAAAAAAAGGTACAAACAGCTGCACTACTTGCTTAGTTAATTACTTTGTTAGTTAATGCCTTACTTACTCGTCGATTTGGCCCTTCAGGATGATGTTGGGGGTTGTGCCGGTGAGCGTGGCCGTGCCTCCAATGCTGGCAGA
Organism: Epinephelus lanceolatus; assembly: GCF_041903045.1. Classification (NCBI taxonomy): domain Eukaryota; kingdom Metazoa; phylum Chordata; class Actinopteri; order Perciformes; family Serranidae; genus Epinephelus; species Epinephelus lanceolatus. Next base: position 32,234,766 of record NC_135744.1, read on the forward strand.
GTAACACACACTCAGACTCATTCCTTTGGTCAGGAGCTGGTACTTCACTTCCATTGCTTTTCTCTTGAGCTCCTGCAGCGACTCTGGACTCCACTCGTGTTCAGCTGGAGCCAAAGACAATCAGTAAGTTAAAGTTATTAAAAAAGTTCATCTACAAGCAGACATTTTTACTTACGCACGCTGTCCTCCAGCTGAGCCTTGGTGTCTGGCTGGTCCTTTATTTCCTGTTTAGTTTGACTGATCTCGAGCTCAAACGCCTCGTTGTGCTCGGCTGCAGCCTCAAAATCTCGTTTGTCTGCCCGTTCCTCTGTGGCCCTTAGCTGCTGCAGCACGGCCTGGGCGATGGGCAGCATCATGGCTGTGGTGGCCGTGTTGCTGATCCACATGGACAGCAAGGAGGAGACGATCATGAAGCCCAGCATTAACCTGTGTGAGAGGGCGGTGAAAGGGGGGAAATATGAGGACAGTGATCGTCAGTAAAACAGTAGTGGTGGGGATCAGATCTGTTGTGTTTTCTGTTTTTGCAGAACAAACAAATGTTTTTTCTCACTTATTGTTTCTAAATTCTGCCCTTCTTGTCGAATAGACGAAGCTATAGTCTTTGTTGGCTTTTGTTTTGTCTATATGCATGAGTTAAAGTTTCAGTGCATTGATTAATTTGTTGAGACGTATGTTTTTTGCAGTTGATGCTCCTGGTTGTTGTGGAGGAATTACTCAAAAGTGGCCAACAGTGTAAATCCACCCCAATCGTACTGAAGAGACCTAATCATAAGAGGTGCTGAAGGAAGGTTTTCTGTTATCAATGTACCCTTCACTAAATCCCGCCCCAGTCATAGTGTTGCATCGGCTCCGACCAGGGTCCAACAACTACAGGGCTGAATTCCACTGACTCATGAAATCATATCAGATTTTCTGCATTTACAGGCTGGTATTGTGGATTTCGAGCTAGTCACGTTCTGCCTGAGACACATGTAATAATGATACTAGTAACCTGGAGAGGTTGGAAGGAGATATACGTTTCTTCCTTATTCCCAAAACATAATCAAACCCTGAAAAGTGTAGAGTTAGGTAGCTAGCTCTCAAAGGTATACTGCATGTATACACATGCTGCCTTTGTCTTTTAATGATTGTAACAGAGAATAAAAACTACCCTGCTTTACAGGATTGATTTTCAACCAGCTCTGTGTCATTGTAGTGTGTGCAGATGAACAGTGTTTGACTTCCCCAGGAGCTCCCTGCCCATCTGTCAGTGGAAGTCCAGGTGGTGGTGGCACGAGGGGAGCCAAACACCACTCATCTGCACCATTGATATATAATAATAACTAGATACTGGATGCCAAAATGGCACCTATTTGATCCATATGCCAAAAATAATTTGGCTCATACACTTTACATTGTGATGATGTCACAGATTTTTTAAATCGTCTCATGAATATAAAATCTCCATGGATCAAAAATGAGAAAGACTCATAATTGACCTTGTTTGCAGTTCAAAGTGTCCTGTCAGCAATTTTACAGACATCTTTTACGACGTTGGCCCAAGGGGAAAATGATTTGGGAAAAACTGGAAGCAAGGCTGAGCTTCTCTCTGGGGGACCTGATCTGCTAACACTGCGATGACACAGAGCTGGTTGAAAATCACCAGGTGTGGTTCACTTTTACACTGCGATCTGTACGTTGGGCTTTAACTTCTATCTTTATCTTTTTAACCAGTTTTCACTGCTGAGTGACATTATGCATGTCTCCTACAGATGTGTATTATCCGTCTGCTTCTCTCTCTCTCTTTTAAATTTTTCTACAACATTTGATCATTTTTCTTCAGGGATTGCAGTTTGACAGTGCGGGCTCCATGTTGGCTACATCTTGACAGACCACACGCAAAGAGACAGGGCTTAGCAAAGGGTCAATTGAACATTCCTGACACGTTATATCATTTAAATAAATGTAATGTGGATGTTGTCTTAAAATGTGAACAAGTCCAGACTTCAACTACCCTCGTAACCACTGCTGACCCTGTAGTCACATCTTTCTTTTTGCTGCCTACTGTTGTGTGCACAAGTGAGCTGTATCACAAGGCTTTCTTACAGGGCCGGACGAACGCCAACTAGCAGCAGAACTCGGAGAGCGATGCGCTTATGAAGGCTCCAGTGCTCCACCGCGATGGCCACCAACAGGCCACCGATGAACAGCATGTTTGAGTCTTTCAGATACTGAATACTGACCTGAAATAAATCAAACAGACAATAACTTCAACAGAAGAATAAACGTGGAAAAACAAACAGCAAGTGTATGAGCTATCAACTAACCAAAAGACATACTGACCCATACATAAAGTATAATCCATTTTGTTTTATGAGCAGTAAGGAAAACACAGGGAACAGCAGATATTTAAGGTTCCGTTCTTCTGGTGTCCTTCAGCTGCTCTACAGCTGATCCTGACCTCTGATCTATCACAAGCTAAGCAAAGACAAATATGAGGTTGTATTTAAGGCAACTGGAACTGCTGTAAAATCCCAAAGATTTTTAGTTTAATCTGTTAATCAGTGACGGGGGAAAAGTTTGAGGGTCTACACAATAAGTAAGTTGTGATTAACTGAAGCTGGAACCAGTTTTTCTCTTCTCTTATAGCTTGCTCACATGAAATAAAATGCTGTCCTATAACAAAACTTTGCTCCAGATACTGTCAAAGACTATTTGTGAAAAGCCAAAACAAAACCTCAGAAGTACTAGACATCTTTCTACCAAAATGTCTGAGAACCTTCTGGCAGTATTTCTCCACAGGTATCAGTACGGGTACATAAAGGCTGGCACCATAGAAAGAGAATCAGAGTAGAACGAACATTCCCATTCAAATCAGTGTGGCAGGATGGTCCATGGGGATGGTAAGAGCCATTTTTGTACCATTGCCATTGCAAGAAAGAAACTTGGATCGGTGTACAATTGTATTTTTCTGCCTGATAAGGCCAGAATGAAGTTCTCAAACTACTGAGTGACACTTTACTGCCCCAATGACACTTGTCACTACAACAACTAACAACAATCGCCATTTTCGTTTTTTACAAGTGAAACGTCCATGACAAACAGTTCAATGTCCTTTCTACTGTAATTTTATTTCTGGCTGCCACATGGACTGTAGAAACTAAATTGTCCTTCAGGGATAAATAAAGTTTCCTGAACTGAACTGAACATAACGGAGCACAAAAATGTAGCCTAAATAAGGACTGACATCTCCAGCCTTCATGATGCCCATCATAGGGAAGAGGACGACTGGCAGTAGGGCAGTCACAGCCAGAGGCATACACTCTGTACACCAGTACAGAGCCATGAGGATGATAGCATAACCACATCTGGCTTCCTGCAAACACACACACACATACACTTGGGTTAGAAGAAAGTGGTAGCGAAGTAGGCCAGTTTCTCGAAAATGAGAAGTGACAAAGATCACAGCATTAGTGCAGCATTTTGTCATTTTACATGTGAAAGGTGCTGAGATATGCAAAGACACAGACACAGATGCTGGGTACAGACAAAGACACACACCTTACAGTAAAGTTAATACGGTATTTCAGCCTTCAAGTGCTTTGTCTTATCTCCGGCCTCTCTTTAAAAGGCAATAAGACTTTACACATGCAGATAACGCTAACCCTTGACCATAAAACAAACAGTTTGTTGTGTTCTTGTCTCACAAGATAATTTTTATGGGTCCTCAGTAAAATCACAAAGACCGTTTTAACTACCCGACACTAAACTTTCCACAGGAACGAGACCTCGCTCAGCTCTGCACTTTGAGTCAAAGTGTCTGCTTTTGCACTTCTAAACATTAAGACCCAGTGAGATAAAGGAATACCAACATGTGTATTTACTGTAGCATTCATGTGTCATTTATTAAATTACAGCACAATACAACAGTTTTGTAGACCTATATTTGCTTTCACTACCATTTACTTACTTTACAGGCCTACTATAATATATTTTACCACTATTACAATAGCCTCCTACTACTTTTCAGTTTTAGTATTTAATGCATCATATTTTGATTAAGTAAGTGTTTTGATTTAGGTTAGATACACACTCTCTTTTCTCTTCTTATTTTTTTTTCAGTTATGGGTTGTTCATATAAAAAAAAGCCTTATCTGACAAAATAGTTTGTCATTTTGGGAAAAAAAAAATTTACTTTCTTGCTGAGAGTTAGAAGAGAAGATCAACATTACCCTTGTGTCTGTGCACTAAATATAAAGATGGAGCAAATTGTTAGCTGAGTTTCGCATCAACACTCGAAACACCTAGCCTGGCTTAGTTGTAACAAATCCGCCTACCAGCACTGCTAAAACTCACAAATCAAGAGGTTGTATCTGGTTTGTTTATTCCATACCAAAAAAAGCAAAAACAGGTGTTATGTGATGGACTAGTCCTTAGCTAGAGGCAGTTGCCAGGCAACTACCAGTTACCTGCAATGGCAAGACTCTAAGGAAACTATAAAATAGTAATGATGTAGTTTTCCAGTAAGACTGCAGGAAGTCACCGCTCACTGATCACATCATAAACCCCTCATTAAACCACAGCTTGTCATTTTCACACATAGGTGTAGGTGCAAATTAAACAAATAAGATATAATGTGTTAGTTGCAATTTCATATCTAACTCTTTCATATCTAAAAAAAAAAAAGCACATAAGTGCATTTTCCAAAATGTTGAACTGCAGAGTGGTGCAGAACTGAGTCCTAATACCCGGACATGAGTTAGCATTTTAGCACTCCCGGTTCCCTCATCTCGAAGTTTTTTTTTAAGGTGCTTTTGGTAAGATGCCTGAAATAAGGTCTGTGGTTAACACAAGCTTAAGAGACTTTAACGTTTTGTTCTATGACATAAAATACATCAGTAAATACCCCACCCATGAATTCTGAAGCCTTTACATGGCTTACAAAAATGTGGTTGCCACCAAAAGGCTAAATGAGACCTTTACAGCATCGTTGTTGTGGCACGGGCTATTCTCATGCACGGTTCGTACGTTTTCCTGTGAAAAGTAACATATCCCCTATAACAATGAGCCAGTAATTCGTGCATATTTTGTTTGGAAGGCTGTGACAAAACACAGGACTTCCCCCAGGAGACTGGTGTTCATAACTGTTTGAACTTTGGGTGAAAAGTGATTCATTCTAAGGTGTGTCCTCACCTTGTTTCTTTTCCTAAACCTAACTACTTTACCTTAACGTTAACGTTAAGGATGTGAATCATTTGTGGGCCACTAATTTGTAGGGTTGTTGTGTGTGCACTTTTGTAAGATACAAACCATTGTATGAGGATGGGTTGCTCGTGATGCTGAAGTCATGTGACCATGGTGTATTCATTTATATTCTAATGTTAGTTTTTTCCTCCTGGAAATTGCATTTTTGCTTCAAAAATCATACAACTGGAGTTTGTTTGTGGAGATTATCTTGCTAGACAAAATGTGTCCACTGTGAATCATATACGTTTGTTTGCCACAGAGCTTATTTCTGCATTGATCCAAAATCCAATGGAAACATCCAATAGGCTTTTTCTTGAGGGAACCAGGGCGATACTAACTTCCACGCTGTCCTACAAATAAATGCACTTTATTTCTTATTACTCATTTATAGGCTAACTATTATTATACTTATTACTATTAGTAATAGTAGTATTTGATTATTATTGTTATTATCAATCATTTATTATCAGTCCACCAAACTAAGTGCATGCATATGTTGCAGCATCTTCCCATAGTTTAAATTGTTCTGGAGTGAAAAGTAACCAGAGATAAAATAACTCACTGCACTAACTTGGCATGGAGAGTGCTGCTGAAATGGAGATGGAGGCAACAGTGTTCTTTATGTCTTTATTGGCACCGAAAGTCTCTGTGTTGTCAAATGTGGTTTAAGATTAACTGTGCATTGTGCATTACAATGTCACCTTTGTCTCTCAGCCATCATAAAAGCAACAGACTCTTCTTACAGTAAATACAACAAGTCCATAAATGAGGACAAGGAAATAAACAAGCTGATGAAAAAGGTGTCTGGTTGCAGCATTTAAACACAGAAGAGGTTACATGGGTCGGCAGGTTTAAGGTTATTGCATGTGTTTCCACTGATTACGTTAGGAATTTGACCCTGAAGATTTTATCTTATGAGTGGTTTTCTTTGAAAACCTGAGGAGTGATAAGTGACGGTTAATGGCCAAATACAAATTACAAAACAAATAGCCTGCATGCATGTTAAATAACTTTGACAGATTTATGTTTTATATAATATCAGTTTGAAGGTTAATGTTATTGTTTAACCTATATGGCTCATACTCAATATAATTCTACATTTATGAAAGTGGGCATCGAAGTAAAGAACTGTCTTACTTCCTTCTTATGTTGTTGTATAAACTGTTATCGGTTGGATCTAAAGTCATCATGTTTTAATTATGTGATTGTAGCATCAATAATGGTGATGACTTGTGAAGTTTTTGTTCATAAAAACACTTTTGCCAACTGAGCTACTGACATATGTAATGCAATTTCATGAAATTTTAGACACAGATAATTTGTTACAACTCTAAAAACCCCTCAAATTGTCAGAAATAAGATTGTTTATTAATTTGCACCAATATGAAATAACAGTTTGAAAGGCAAGTTGACAAATTAATTGAACAGGTTGAACTCAAAAGGACAAATATTTGATGTGCACATACAACCGCATGTGCACTTCTTTTGCAATCACCTCTCCATGTGTTAATAAACAGGGCAACATTTGTTTCCATGATGTATGGCATGTACAGCGCAATAAACAAGTAGAAAAAAAGGGCACAGACAGTAAGGAACAAACATCTTTAGTCACAGTCAAACCCATCACAACTTTTACCTGTTTTACACTGGGAAACACTTGTGATGTTCTTCCAGTCAAGACAAACAGATTAAAACTACCCAGCTAATTAAAGGTAAGTTACCTCCATGCACACACACAATCACACTCACCGATGTAGGGATGACGAGTGGCAGGGGAAGGAGTACAAGCGGAGTGACGACGATGATGATGAAGTTTCTGTGGTTCCACAGCCACTTCAGCCAACTACCCATGATTGTGCTGGCAAAACTGACAAAAAGCAGCAAAGCGGAGAAAAACTATCCAGAGAGTAACTCACGGCTGATCAAAATTTACAAAGAGTAAATTAACCTACACAAAGTTCAGGTGAGCTGACAGAAAAGCTAAGTGACAGAAAAGCTAAGCGGTAAAGTGGAGCTGAGGAAACACAGATGTGCCTCACAGACGCCCACTGAGGTAATGAGACTGATGTAACTGCAAAAAGACCCTTTTATATCTCTAGTGGCATATCAAACATTAACCCAACACCAACGAGATCACAACCCTTTACAGAGAGGCAGATGAAGCTATTGGTTAAGAGAGAAAGCAATAGAAAAGGTAGAGAGAGGTCGAGAGGCTGAGAGATGAGGAGAAAGATAGCGAAACGATGCAGGTTTATTACCTAAAGGAGAGCAGCTCCGTCGGGTCTAACGGTCAGGGCCTGTGTATGTGCCAGCTGAGCTGAAGGAAAAGAATAGGTACAGCAGCCACTTACAGTCTGCTACAAAGTCAACAAACATGAAACTTTAGTTATAACTTTGATATAAAAATCCCCGAAAGGGATGCTTTTTTTTATCAGAGTTAAAGGACAAGTGATTATAACTCTGTATTATAGGCCTATAAGTACACAGAGGTGTAGAAGGTCTAACATGTTTTAGCCTAAGTTAGTGTCAGACTAATTCAACATTCCTCCTCAAACGAGAAGTTGAGTTTCAATCAATAAACACCCTTTTTCTATTTACGACACCCAAGGTTTTTGCCGCTGCAGCTGTAAGGGAGACTGGGGATGGTTGGCAACACTTTTAATTTCTACAACAACAAACAAACTACAAATCACCTGATTCACTCTGCACATACTTAGTTCAGAGCCTCGGAATGAGTCGCAAAAACAGAAAATGTTTGAGCGTAACATTACTTATGTAGACTTCAGATAGTTCCCGCGGGTTACTGACGGACCATTTGAATACATTATACTGAGAGACAGAATTTTTGGGGAGTAGCAGTCAATAATGCATGTTAATTTAGTTAAGATGTGTTGTCTTACCCTTTAAAAGTGCATCTGCTGTAACTCCACTGCATTGGAGCATGTGCTGTTTACTTTCAGAAACTACTGAGAGGCTCCATGATCTGCCATTGCTGTAAAAAAAAAGGGTCCATTGGAGTGAATGGAGATGACACAACTCTCTGTTCAAGGGCTCTGGCTTAGTCCTTATTCTTCATGTGAGGAATTAGCACCCAGTGGCAGACACAGCCAAGTTTATAAGAAAAAAATAACTTTAACAATTTTTTTTACTTCATTTATTTTTGTGATAGCATTGCCTGCTTTGTAGTTACAGTCATCAAACTTATGTTTAATATATGAAGGTGACTTTTATGCAAGTTAGTGCTCATGTTTTAGCTGAGAGCTGAAATGTTAGCTAGTTGGTGGCCACAGGAGTCTGGGTTAGTTGTAACAACATGAGAAAAAATGTAGAAACCTACCCCAAGCAAAATTTTAATATACTTGGCTCACACACAAGCACAAACACACACTCACAGGCAGGACCAGCACAGACAAGCAAAAACACACATAGTCAGCCAAGTAAGAGTGCAAAAGGATACACACACACACACACACACACACACACACACACACACACACACAGGATTGCAAGACAAGTGCAAACACACATAAATAAACATAGACACAGACACGCACATCATCACATCAAACACACACACACATGCGTCATCTTGGCATCCAGTATCTAGGTATTATTATAAGTCTATGAGTTCACCCCAGGCTATGTTACAACTAACCCGGACCATAAGGGTTAACTGTCACATTGCTCTCCTTGTGTTTGAGACCAAACCAGGTATTGAAGAGATAACAAGTACAAATGCACACATTCCAGATATTTAGGGGGATGTGTTCCCTGTGTCAACTCCCTACCCAAATAATATTCCACACAGCTTTTGTCATTACAGAGAGTCTTACTTTAAAGGAATAATCTGATACAGCCAGACGCTGAGGACAGCTCACCTGGGTCAGTAAACAATAACAAAATACACCTCACATGACCTTTAAAGTTCACTAGTTAACACTTTATATCCTGTTTGTTTAAACCATACATAAAAGCATCGTGTAAAAATGACATTTTATGGTGGGTTGTAAACAAGTAAAATAGAAAACACCATTCATGAATTGCACAACTGTCTTGTTTTATCATGTTTGCTAACAAACTAGTCCAATATCCTAAGGTAACCTGGGTTTTCTATTAAAGTTGTTAAAGTTTGACAATGAAATAATTCAAATGAAAAAGATATTTGCTCTTTATTTCTGTCTCTCCTTGCCTTAAATAGAAGGCGAAGTCAAACCCAAAACAAGACAATATGACTGGAAGGAGGACACACCGCTTGGTTCTGATGGCTGATCCGACAGGTGCTCCTTGGTAAGGCAGACAAAAGTAGGACAAATAGGAATCAGGAAGTCTTACAGGAAAGTTGTGCAAAAAACATAAAAAACAACAAGGTGCTATGTCTTCAGGTGAAATAATGTAATATAGAAATAGTGTGATCACTGGTGGTAGACTTGAAAGGATGCAAGTGTCGCATACTCTGGCTCCATTTGCATTTCTCTTTTATTCAGACAATGTTTCGGCCCACAGGTCTTCTTCAGGATCCACAAAGGTTATCAAACATGAAGATCACATGAGGTCTTCTTTAAGATCAACTGAGGCCTTTCTAAAGATTACCAAAGATGTTGACCTTGAGGTAGGCTTGAGAGCTGACACGTCAACTGAAAAAAGAGAAATTCATGGAGCCAGAGTGTGAGACACTTGTTTCCTACTTCCAGGTGACATCATAGGAAGATTATGAGACAATGAGCCCTTGAGCACAGATATACAAAGGGCCCCATAGCAGCAAGACACACAGACTTCGTGTTGGTTTTGTTTCTTGTAGTTGTATGCATCTTCTTTTGGTTTTGTGTCACTTTGTGTTCATTTTGTGTCTGTTTGCAGTCATTTTAAGGATTTTTTTTTGGTAATTTGTGCCTTTTTGTAGTCATTTGGGTCTCTTTGAGGTAAGTTTATGTCTTTTTTAGTTGTTTTGTGTCTTTTCGTGTCCATGTTGTGCCTTTTTGTAGTCATTTAGGTCTCTTTGAGGTAATTCTATGTCTTTAATTGTTGTTTAATTGTTTGTTGTTGCTATGTAGTTATTCTGTGTCCTATTGCAGTTCCTTTGAATCTCTCTGTGGTCATTTTGTGATCATCCTGGTTGTGCCATGCTAATTTAAATGACATTTGGCAAGGGAAGGCCAGGGGGCCCCTGACACTTTGGTCCCTGGGCTTGGGCCCAGTAGATCCATTCAATAATCCATCCATAGGTGAAACAGTATCATCAGTTTATTGTGAGTGAGTTACCTCCCCAAGCAAAGGAGTTCAAGTATCTCGGGGTCTTGCTCATGAATGAAGGTAGAATGGAGCGTGAGATGGATAGGCGGTTCGGCACAGCGTCTGCAGTGATGCCAGGTAAGGAGCTCAGACATCCGGAGGGAGTCTGGAGTAGAGCTGCAGCTCCTTTGCGTCAAAAAGGGGCCAGTTGAGGTGGTGCGGGCATCTGATCATAATTCTTCCTGGGTGCCTCCCGTTAGAGGTGTTCTGGGCATGTCAAAGGAGGAGCTGGAAAGCGTTACTGGGGAGAGAGGAGTCTGGAGTACTTTGCTCAGCCTGCTGCGACACTGGCCTCGGATAAGCAGTCAAAAATGGAATGTAAAAAAGGTTATTCTTCAAGCATATGTAACAGATCAGTGCAAATCGAGTCTCTGATAAAAACCTAGAGTCTAGCAAGACTTCCTGGTTCCTGCTTTTAATGACAATATGACTTTTTTGAGTCAGTTTTGCACAGCAATAGTTTTTAGGGTTGTTTGTCTTGAATGGAGATAAGGGTTTCTTTTAGAAATCACTAAAATGACTCAAATATCAGCACCCTAAAACTTTAACCTAAAAACAACCTGGATTTTGGCTTTGAAGGCAGGTTAATGGCCAAAGACAAGAGCATAGATGTTACAAGAAGTCTGTAAACCAATAACGAGCAACACCAGGACATGACTATCAAGTTCATTACAGTATCACTGTAGTATTTTATGATCTCACACAACACACGGAAATCACTGACAACTCTCTGTTGTTTTATAACTTCAACTTCAACTTCATATGTGAGATAAGGCCAAGGAATTAACTCATAAAACACATTGTCAACCATATTAAATCAAAACAAGGCCTATGTTGTGTCACAGAAAGCACGAACATGGACATTACAGCTTTGTTTGAAAAAGAATCTGCTCAATAGCAGTATTATATTTTCATAGACATAATATTTAGGCCCAAAAATGATTTGTCAAAAATGGGAGCTTTACTGATATTCTATTTTTTCTGCAAATAGGATGTTATTTCTCTAGCTTATGGAATATTCTTTATTACACTGAAATTTGTCCATAGTTTTTATCCACTTAAGTCCAGATCATATTTAACTAACATAGATTCCAATTGTTTATTCTATTTCTGCAGAAAAATATGAGTCTCTCCATCCAAAAAGTGTCCCTTTTTTTCCAGAGTCACAACTTCGAAGATTAGAGAATTCCACATGGAAGTAGAAGGAGAGTCGTCTCTGACCTACTTCACCATAATGGCTTTCCTCAGCAGCATTATGAGCAATTGAGAGTCAGGGACATTTCCCTGCAGACTGGATTTGCTGACACCTGTTGACCTGCTGCTCTACAGATGTTTGTGCATATTGCATATAAGTTTGTCCAAGTTTGAAGATAATATTTTAGAATGAAATTTAGATATGAAATGCTTTTGCCCTTTGTGGTCCAGACAAAAAGTCTTTAGCAGGTGAGAGTCATTTGAGTCTGAAAGATGCTGCACTTTAGCCAATCACAATGGAGGGGGTGCAGCCGAGACGTGCAGGTGTCCCCAGGAAATGTGTACCTACAGAAACAGCAAGCTCCGCATCCATAGCGCGTCCATAGCGACCGCTCCAGTAATGCCGTCTCGTCAACGTGAAAAAAATATTTTTTCCAGCGGATGTCTGAGTTACAACATGATTGAGCTAACTGGAGTAGTTTCATGTCGTATCCGGCAACGGGAGGCTTTTAACAGATGACATCCTGATGTTAGCTTTGCTAACTGTCCCTGTCAGCTGCAGCCACTGATGCTTTCTAGACATCGTGATTTCCCATAACTGAATAAATACCACACCACACCACACTGCTTTGCTAGCTCAATCATGTTGTAACTAAGATATTCGCTGGAAAAAATATTTTATTCATGGACCGTTTATTGAGTTATTACCTTATTTTTATACAGTCTATGGTTATAGACAACGCTAACGGCTAACATTAACAGCTAACGGTTAGCCCAGCTAATCTACAATAACCATATTAATTACGTGCACACAGAAATAGTAACGTTCAGTCATTGTGTTTATAGACTTAACAAACATCAGATTAGTCTACACGGTGATATAGTGACATGAAGAATGTGATATATAGCTAAACTCTGCTGGGTTTCTACCCGAAGTATTTGTAAACAACACGGCGATTCCCTGGGGGCACCGCCGGAAGTGAAGGGCGTGAGGCCCCTTCACTTACGGTTAGAAGTTAGAAGAAGAATTTTTTTCAAAATCTGGACCTCGCAAATTTCTAAACCCTGGTTATGGCCCTGCTTAGAAATCAACTTTCTTTCTCCAAAGTTACATACAGCACCTTTTAAATATCATTTTCTCATTTTAATTTCCAGTATGATGTAACACTAATTTATCTTAATCTTAGTTTAACTTAATCCTTGGTGATGCATCTCATCCTAAACTGAAATCTTACTCAGTATAAACTCCAGGCAGCTGTTTTCTGTCCTGGAGTACAAACTATCTTTACTACACCAGAGGAACTTTGTGGATTACACAACACTCATCAGACTTTTCCATGGTTGCCAGTATGTGTTCCTTGAAGCACTATTGTGAAATGTGACGTCTTATTAAATGATACTATTAAAGATATGGCAGCAACCCAGATATTAATATCCTCATTAACTGATGCAAGCACCGCTGAGAAAGCAAAAGTGCACCTGCCTTTATATTCTGTCCTCACCAGTTTTCACTGCACTTAACAAAACTATTTTCATTGACTTCATTATTTGGACTGGTTTATTATCCACTGCTGGACTGGTGCTACAGGCCCAGAAATGCTTCAGTCTGAGTGTAGAGAAAAGCTAGAACACCAGAGCTCTTTGACTGAGACATTTTATTTATAAAAAAAAATCGTTCAATGTTTAACAGAGTGATGAGGAAGTAATAACATGTCTTTAATCTGTCCGCCTGATGGTGATGCGCCAGTCTCAGCCTTTATGTCTGAATCTGTCAGACAGTCTTCTGTTGGTCATAATCCAAAATAAATTAACAGGTGCTCCACAGATTTAGAAAATATCCTGCATTTGTCTTGTTGTATTCCTTTTATGATGTGCCACTCTTATCAGGGCTTAATTTGGAGGAAGGCATTGTGTTTGCTTTGGGATTATATTTTTACACCAGAGATCAATAAGAGGAAAAAGACTGCCCTGGTTACACAATGTTTGAGCCTCATTCGACCTGATGTTATACATACACTTTATATCTTCACACTCTTTTGTAGTTTCTAGTCCAGTTTGTGATCTTGCATTTCAACCAATTTCCTAATTGAGAGTCATTCAAGCTCAACAGTCCATTACTGCGAGATTTATTCTAATTATCTGCCTTAAAAAATTAAATAACCAAGAGGCAGATGTTGGATGTTAAATTAGCCAGATAACTGGAAATCAGTGGGTATATTTTGTGCCTTAATGTGACCATGTTCAGGATGTTTCTGGGACAAACAGGTCAGAGATCAGCCACCACAGTTTAATGATTATCACAGCTGAGTGTTGACCAATCAGGAAAGCGGATGCCTGGGGGTCAACAGCTCCTGAAAAATATCTATTGATCATCTGCACACAGTGCTGCACCCCAAAGTGGGACACTGAGTTCAGACTCATCCGACTATAGTTCACTGGTGTAAACAGACAAACAGCTGTCTTCTCAATTCAGAATCCACATTTTTATTTTGTTGTTTAAGAGCAGGATATTTTCTGAGAGTTGTCATGAAGCCAGCAGTGGCTCTGCTGGGCATCGTCCTCCTTCTGAACACAGCCTTTGCTGCAGAGGGTGAGTCTTCCAGATTGTGTTTTCTGATTTAACTCAGCTTAAAGGCAAAGGAAAGATTGCAGGAACACTGAATGCAGATACGCTCAGTTAATATTAAAAGTAAAAGATGGACACAAGACTGTCAGAGTATATGTTTATGTATGTTGGCCTACATTACACAGGAGAGGGATTTTTGACATGTATGATACACGATTATTATATTAGCTTGTAAACCTGTATTACTTGGAAACTAATTAATCAAGTCACTAACACTAACACTGGTTGAAGGTAACGAAGTACATTTGTTAAAGTACAGTTCTCAGATACTTTGCTTGAGTATTTCCATTTGATGTTACTTTATACTGCGACTCCGCTACATTTCAGAGGGAAGCACTGTACTTGTTATTTATTTGACAGCTGTAGTTTCTAGTCACCTTATTTTTTACATGAAGAATATGAAATACAAAACATTCCAGTGGTCCGTCAACTTTTTGTCTTGTGATCCCTGTTGAAAAGCAGCGTCTATTAGAAAAATCCAGTTGTTCACAAAAAAACCCCAAAGATTTCAGAGAATTAAAGCAAATTTGTGTGGCAGAACTTTGTTTGTCTTGTTTTCTTGCTCATCTCAGGACCCCTCATATTTATCATGTGACCCACTGGAGGGGCCTGACCCCAAGGTTTGGAGTCATTTGACAAAAATACCTACAAACAATAAGCAAAGTGGATAGCTCTATCTCTATCTGCTACTATCTGCTTTTCTCCGTAGAGGGAGCTCTTGTATTGGAGTATTTTGCATTACTCTTATGGCAGTAAATGATCTGAGTACGTCCTCCACCACCTGGTTACTAAATGGTAAAGTCTCTATCACTACATGTCATTTTAACATTGATACAAACAACCTGCATTTCCACAGAGACCTGCGTGGGTCGCTGTGGCTCCTTTGAATCGCAGAGGAAATGTCAGTGTGACTCCATGTGTGTGTACTATGGAAGCTGCTGTGGGGAC
Source organism: Epinephelus lanceolatus (assembly GCF_041903045.1). NCBI lineage: Eukaryota > Metazoa > Chordata > Actinopteri > Perciformes > Serranidae > Epinephelus > Epinephelus lanceolatus. The sequence goes on from NC_135744.1 coordinate 32,250,049, forward strand.
TTTGACACCGTCTGCCCTAAAAAAAGTCAGTGCATTAGCAGAATCTTACCACTTCACTGAGTAAACTGTTTCTTATTGTAGTGCAGTTCTTGGCTTTTGTAAGTTATTGAATATAACTGAGACACTTCTGTTTTGCCCTCAGTTGCTCGTGGTGATACCTTTGATGAAACAGTTGACTTGTCAGAAGCAGTGACGACTTTTGCCCCGAGCCCACCAACAATTTTCCTACCAACTTTAAACCCCACCCTTGCCCCTCCCCTACCCAACACAACACAGGGGCCCACACCAGCTGTAGACCCTGACGCAGCACCCTGCAGCGGTCGACCTTTCGATGCTTTTCTGCAGCTGAAGAACGGGTCGATCTATGCATTTAGAGGTAAACCTGGATGTTTCTGTGCAGGCTTGACATGTCATTTTTTAATTTTCAGTTAATACTTTGTGTATTATCCTGGTTAAATATATTGAATTCAGTCCTTCATATAACCCTGATCCAAATGCTCCTTTTCCTCCAAGGTGAATACTTCTTTGAGTTGGATGACAAGTCCATCCTTCCTGGTTATCCTAAACTCATCGAGGATGTGTGGGGGATCTCTGGACCCATCAGTGCTGCATTCACACGCATCAATTGTCAGGGAAAAACCTACATCTTCAAGGTAGAAACTTCTACTTCTCTACAGTCTGGAAACATTGAGTGTTTTATCAAGATTTACATGGCAATCTAAATCAGTAATCAATAATAGATTGTCGATATAGAGATATTCATGCTCACAAACACTTGATGGTGAAGAAAACAAAGAATCCTGTACAGTTCATTAAGAATCTCAAATCATCAGGTAAAATACATGGTTCTTACAAACACTAACAGGGCTGAGCAGAATACTCGGATGAAATGAGTATGTGCTTAGGAGTACGAGTATCATATGAGTAAAATGTGTCATTGTCTGTGCTTGTGATAAAGGAAATTTAGGTTTAATCTATTGTGATAAAAAAATGATCTGAAGCTCAATTCTGAGGCTGTTCTGTAAATACTTTTCTCATAGATAATCAGTCTTGCAACTCCTGAATAATCCATATAAATTTCAAAATGACAACTTCTGATTAGGCCCAGCCCACTTTCGATTTAAAACCCACCCACTTCTGGCACTCCGCCCATCCCGAGTACAGATCAAGATAATGTAGTTGGTTGAACAGATGCAGACACAGATACAGATAATGGTGAACTCACTCATCCCTAATTTTTTGAGCTGTGTCTTTATTCTTTCTCAGGGAAACCAATACTGGAGGTTTGATGGTGATGTCTTGGATGAAGACTATCCGCGGGACATTTCAGTCGGCTTTGACGGCGTACCAGATTCCGTTGATGCCGCATTTGCCATACCAGCACCGAGTCACCGTGGCAAAGAGAAAGCCTACTTTTTCAAAGGTACTTTTTCTAGGGCTGTGGTTTTTTTTTTTTTTGCAGGCCTCGGAAAATAAACCCATATCGTATTCATAATACAAAAGCAAAGATTTAAAAAAGATGTGTCAATAAAAACAAACTGGCATAATAAAGCTGGACAGCTGGGATAGGCTCCAGTACGGTGGCCCTCCTGCAACCCTGAACAGGATGAGCAGTTACGGATAATAAATGAATGATGATTATTTTGTTAATCATCTTGTGACTCCTCTTGGGGTTGTGACCCCCAGGTTGCAAACGTCCAGGTTTGGAAGTACTAAATTTACTCAAGAACTGCATACAAGTACAATTTTGAGGTAACTGTACTGTACTTAGGTAATTCCATTTTCTGCTACCTTACACTTCGACTCAAATATAATCAGCAAATCCAGTATGATGTAAAAAGTGAAGCTACCCAGCTGTAAAGTAGTTTAAATTAGCCTTGTGTTTACTAGCTGCAGCATTAAAGTGATGCATCAATAGTTAGAATACAAAAATATAACATATATCATTCTGCACAATGAGTACTTTTACTTTTAATACTTTTAGTATATTGTGATCATAACACAAAGTTTGCATGCAGGACTTTTATTTGTAACAGCGTATTTTTACTCTGTGATACTGCTTCCTTTACTTAAGTAAAAGATCTGAGTGCTTCTGGACATCTCTGCTCTAAAGAGACATTTCCTTGTCTCATCATTTTATGCTGAGGAGAGCTCAACTACTAAAGTTAAGTGTTCATTAATAAATAAATGGAATTCAGGCATCATCGGTTTCATTATTTAGGCCTACGTTTGTGTTTTTCTGAGACTGTCCTCCCCCAAAATACAACCAGCTGTTTATATAAGCCCCCCAGGAAGTGTGCATATTTTCATAGTAATGCTCCACTGAGCTTTTTCATAGTAATAAGGCTGTCTCCAGGTTTCTTTATACATGCAGGGTTTGTACAAATAATTGCTATCTATATTTACGGTTATGATTAGGCAGTAACCGTTAGTGACTGTAGCACTTAAGACGGGAGCAAAGAATGAATTCAAGAGACATAGTATTAAGACCACGTACGGAAGACTTTGACCCAGGACACTGCTGTTCATATCCTGTGTCATCATGTACATGATACATCACATACGTCATGTAACGTGAAGTACGTAAATTCACGTGACATATATCAGGAAATGCTCCTTTGGGTCATATTAGAGGGACCTCTGTGGTTGTGTGTGTTGGAGGACTGCTGTGTTTTACTACTGTTACATATCAAAAAGTCTCCTGTTTTTCTTTCTTTCTTCAGGGGACAAGTACTACCAGTATGAGTTCAAGCACCAGCCTTCCCATGAAGAGTGTGTCCAAATGAGCAGGTCCTCCCCATCTGTACTGTTCACACGATACACCGACCTCTTCTGTGATCAGACATGGGAGGATTTCTTCACAGAGCTCTTTGGCGGCTCAGGTACTCCTCAGCTGTTTATATGTGTATTCATATGTATTTACATTTTTTTGTCTCTAATCATCCATCATTTCTCCTACTCATTCAGTCAGCAGTCACCAAATGGGCGCTCGTTTCATCACTAGGGACTGGCAAGGCATCAGGCCCACTGTAGATGCTGCCATGGTGGGGCGAGTCTACCTCAGTCCCAATCCCACGCCATCTTCTCCTCCATTGAGGAGGCGCAGCAGTCGGAAGAGGAAGCTCAGCAAGAAACGTGCACAGCAAAGAAGGCAGAGTCGTCATGTGTTGTTTGATGATTTGTGGGGTTATGATGATTGGTTTGATTACAGCGACTTCAGCATCTTTGAAGAGAGCCCCACACCAGAGCCCAAAAGCACCCCTGTGCAAAATGTGTATTTTTTCAAGAAAGGTATGTAGCCAGGTAACAACAACACAAACAGATTCTCCTTAAGCTGACTGCTTTAACCCCTTTTGGTTTGTGTGTTTCTTTTCTTTCTTTGATGGCAGATAAATACTACAGAGTGAATCTGCAGACAAAACGCGTGGACTCCGCAAGACCTCCTTACCCACGATCCATTGCGAAATACTGGCTGGGCTGCAAGCATGAAGACACACCTGATGCATCGAGGGCAGAGAAGAGATAGGCCAGCTGAGTCCATAGTTTGAGGAGAAAAAAAAAGAAAATCACTCTCACTATGAGCACCTCTTAATGTCACAAGTCTTAAAGTAATTACAATATGAACTTATAATAGCTTCTGTCGTTTTTGTTGTTTGCGTTTTGTTTATGATAAATAGCCCCTCTGACGTCCCCTCTGTATTCACGTGTATAGGCTGAAATTCTGCATGATTTAATAAAGCTGAGATTTTAATTCTGTGAGTGCCTGAATATTCTTCTTGTCCAAATGGTACAGTCCACACACACACACACACACACCTGATAAATTTTCTGACTAGCTATCACTACATGCCTGACTTTAACACTGACCCTACCTGTTAACCTGAATCAACTTCTAAAAGTTAAATTCCTCTTACCATCAACAGCTTTGTTATATCCCCTTTTGAAAACGGGAGACAAAAGAAGACAACAACATGACAATCTAATAACTGAAGGAGTCAGAATAAATAAATGAAAGGTGATTTATTCACACATGACACAAGGTTCTCCATATGTGGGAGAGGAAGGGACAAAGTGGTTGTGCCAAATAAAAGAAACCAATATAACCACACCAGGCCTTAACTAACCTCTACTTAACCCTTCACCTAACAAATACAAGGGTGGCAACGACCAATAAACCCAGTGTTTCTGAACACAAAATAGCTACGTGAGGGAAATGTATAGGGTACCAAGTTACCTATGGTCCTCAATGTCCCATCACTTTTAATTTCTAACAACTTTAATCAAACAGAGCAGCAGCAGCCCAGTCAGTCTCAGTGCAGACTATCAAAAAGGAGAGGCCAGAACTTTTCAGAGCTTTGTGCTTCTTCAGAGCTAAGCTAGTTTTCCAAATTGACGTTTGTACGATTAAACAAAATCCTCAGTGACACTGAACAAAATCCTTGTAAACGACTGCAGGGTTAGCAAGTTAGCTTGCTAACAAGGGAGGCTATGCTAACAAGTAAACTGTTCACTAACAAAGAGTAAGGGTAATAGTATTTTTCAGTTGCAAATTCCCACAATTGACACATTTTCCCTCCTTATATCCATGTTGATCCTGGATAGATTTTGTTAGGTTTATCCAGGACCATCATCATCATCACGCTAACTCTGGATAATTTGTTTTTGTCGACATCAACATAGCAGTAATGGTCCTGGATCAACATCAGCGATTTTATTCAGGATTAACATGGCAATGATGTCCCTGGATCAAACAAATTATGTAGGATAAAGATGAAGATGATGGTCCTGAATCAACACGAGCACTGCAATCTTAAAAAAAATAGTTTTGACTGGGCTATTAAAAAGAAGGGAGCTCTAGGAGCTCTTTTAAGGTCTAAGATGCTTTGTGAACAAGGACCTAGTCTTAACTATAAGGGGAAATTCTAATAAAACGTCACAGTTGTAAGATTTTTCTTAGGATTTCATCACGAGGAGCAACTCTTAGCACTAGGTAGCTTTGTGAATATGGCCCCAGGTTGTTAGCACCTGGAGAGAAAACAGGATACAGGGAGAGAGAGAAACAGAGAGGAAGAAAACACAGCACAAAAATGCATTTTCCCCTGCCTGGCAACAAATTCAATTTTCAATTTAATTTTATTTATATAGCACAATATCACAAACCTCAGAGGGCTTTACACCATACCAAACCATCTGTCCTTAGAGCCTCACTGCAGATAGAGAAGTTGCTCTCCTGAATGAGGTGCACCATCTGCTGGACATCTCATACACACACGCACACTCACAATAAATTAATACACATTAAAGCTAATTTATATATGTATATCCCTTTACATATGTCCTTATATGTAATGCACACAACACATTTTCTAACAGTTTGTATTAGGCTTCTGTTTCTGTTTGCATTCATGCAACTTTTTTCTTGCCATAAATACAAGCAACACCACAGCCTACTTTGTTCTATATTTTGCATGTGGACCCAGTGATGAGGACATATCCTGATATCTCATAGTTTGCTTCTTCGTTTTAGATGTGTTAGTGAATATTCAATTTGTTTACTTTATTAATTCTATTATGTTTTTTGTTTGGTTTGTTTTTATGTCACATGCGTTTCCTTTTTTGTGAAACAGCTTGAGTATTTTCAGTGTTTTAGAGTCACCACCGGACAACGTCCACACAACATTGAGCTGCAAACGTTTCTAACTGTGCTGGTCGAAATCGACTTCTGATTGGCTGAGCCGAACGCGTCGAAGAACGCGCTCGTGGCTGCAATCATAACTGAAGACCACCGTTCACAAAACTGCCTGTGAGTAGCATGGCGACCACTTTCACCGTGTTTATCGTGTTAAAGACCATATACTGTCTTACTGTTACCGAGTAACATCCTAATACTGATTTAAATTTGATTGAAAAATCTCTGGGAAAATCACTTCCGGTTTCCAGTGTAAAACATGTTTCTTGTATGTTACTGTGTGAGTACAGTTACTATGGCTTAAATATAGCCTAGAGTTTTTTCGAACATATCCATATCGTCTGTGAGCCATCTTGCAGACACTCTTCAGTAAACCAGTATATAGACAAAAAAAAGGCACCGCTGGGATTCGAACCCAGGATCTCCTGTTTACTAGACAGGCGCTTTAACCAACTAAGCCACGGCGCCACGTGACGGTGGAGACGGAAGTGGATATTATGAATAAAAACCAGACATAACAGTTGCATAAAATATTTGCTTTATTTGTGAAGCTAGCGTAATACTCTACAATATGTTAATAAATCTAAATAGCTCTATACATTTATTGCACGTGAGAAAGTCCTTTGTACAGGACGGTACAGCTTAATGTACAATGTGGTCTTAAATATAGCTACTTTTCTTTCAAACCTTCTTTTATCGTTCAACCCAAAATATAATCAATCATTGCCGCAGAAATGTCCAAATCCGACACACTGAAGTCGCCCAGGTCTTGAAAGAACAGCTCGGACAGGTCGTCCAGGTCGGAGATGTGGTCCGGCTGACTCTGGACTCTCTCCATGGGCTCAGGATGTCCGACTGTAGCGCAGCGGCTACCCTCAGGCTGGGATCTATGTGCATCTCCGAGGAAAGCCTCAAAGTCCTCTGTGAAATCCCATTCACTGAGCTCGCTGTGTGGGAACACACCGTGGCAATAGTCAGTAAAGTCCGCAGTTTGGCTGTAGTGATGCTGGGGAACTCCTGTGGGATTAGGTTCATGCAGGGAGCAGGATGTAGCTTGGTCGGCGGCGACAGGGGACGTAGGTGTGGGCAGGGACATGGTCTGACTCCCCATGATGGTTGAGAGCCTGGTGGACTGAGGTAGACTTGGAGCAGGGTACCCTGGTGGGGACGGTATGCTCGGGGTGTGGAAAGAGTGCGCCAACTGGGGGAATGGTGGACTGGGAGCTGGAGTGTAGGAGAACTCATGATGGAAGTAGTCTGCGGAGGGTTTGGGGGTCTCTCTGGTTGGTTTCTTGCTCTTGAAATAGCGCGCGCGTCGATTTTGAAACCAGACCTGTTGAAAAGAAAGAAGTATGGTTATTTTCATGGCACACTGGCTCATTGGGAAAATTACGCACGGGAAATCTGTGACGCACGTGTCATACCTGGATCTTAGACTCCGGCAGCCCAGTTATAGACGCAAGAGACTCCTTGATTTTGATATCCGGATACTGTGTGACAGAGAAGGCCCTCTCCAGCTCGCTCAGCTGCGCCTTGCTGAAAGTTGTGCGCTTCCGGCGACGCTGGGTGTCCGAGCGCATCTTGTGGGGAGCATCATGGCTTACTACAAGGAGAGGACAAAATGTTAGTTATTTGATACTTCTCTGACCACTAAACTGGAATTAAACACACTGCAAGCAGGGAATCAAATTTAAATGTTTGCACGCAGAGGGACATCCAAAGAAATGCTTTAAGCCTAACTATTTAACTGTTAAATTCGCCGATCTTTAGGCAACCAAAGTAAAAGAGATCATGCAGCATTGTGTCTTAGTCTATATGAAACGCGTTCCCTTGGTCAGTTTTTAAAAGTGTAACAAACTAAAGACATTCAGCCTCTTACCTCTGATGGAGTCCTGTGCGTAATCGTCGTTGTTGTTCATATCCAGGTATGTAGCAGGCCAATAATGTCCCGAGTAAAACGTGTTCATCTCAGAGACATTACCTCCAGTAAAATCCAATCCGAATGCCATTTTTCAGTAGAGCTCAAACACAAAGCAACCAGGAGTATGTTTCTTTAAGTCTCCCCTCGACACTGGTGAACACGCAGGACACCAGAGGGTTTTATACTTCTCTTGACAGACAGAAAACGACCCCCCTGCACCCCACCCTCTTGCACATCTCAGTGGATATTGTCAAGCCTTACAAACGCGTGCCTTTGATGTGCTACACACCTATTAACAGCTGTAAGGGCTAATAGGTGATGACCCATTAATGTGCCCATTTAGCCTAGACGGAGCTTGTCCTGTCCTGCAGGAGTGTTAGGTCACACAACACTGAGATCCTCTGGCAAATCTCTGCATGTAAAGACCATTGTTAGAGTAAAAAACATTTAAGTTTGAGGGGGAAATGGAAGAGTAGGCTTTAATATTTGTGTATTTTTTAAATCTTTATTTAGGCCTAGACGCACTTGATGAAACATCTATTTGATGCCCAGACTTCCAAAGCCATTTATTCAACAGATAGTGCTCTCCATAAAAATAAAAACACTAAAATAATTTTGACTTGGTTACACAGTGCTGAAAACATGGCAGGTGAGGCAACACTCACACTTTTCTGGCACTTCAGTCTGAGGCACATCCTCTCCTCCACAGCTCGCTGCCTCCTGGTGCGCAACAGAAGAAAACAGTGTGGATAGTGGAAGTGTATTGAAGAAGCTGCCCGAGTGTGAGGCTTCAGTCAGCTATAATGTGTCGAGGTGACAAATCGGGCTACTTTTCCCCTTCCTGGTCGGTTGGGTTTCCACCGATCGAGACATCAAAACACCGGATAACGCACAGTCCAATGCACAACCAGTTCCCAGGCTAGTGTCAGACTCAACGTGTATGGGCCATTCAGATTTAAATTTCCAAAAAATAAGGCAGACTCAGAGGGCTAACAGCTAAGACAGGCATGAAACATTTTTTAAAATTGAATTGCGTCTGTATTTTTGCTGATCTAGATGATTATCTCTTGTCAGGCACTCTGGTGGTCGTGGAGAGCATGTGATGTCAGAATTATTTTGGAGCCATAACGGACTGAAGATGAGACATTAACACCGATGATTGGCTCACATTAGCAGTTAAGTATTCCACATTGACTCCATACTCCTCCAACAATGGACCATTAAGATCATAACTCAAACTGCTGACCGTCACATGACACACATTAAGACAACACTATATCGAAACCAAAAGCAGATGGGCCGTCGAAACAGGGTCACGCGCTGCCAGGGCCTCTGTGACCCCTGTCACTGAACATGTTATTCTGCCAAACAGAAACATGGAGTAAAGGTTCTGTAGTTTATAAGCCTCAAATCAGAGCTAGTAATCACATCTGTACCAGTTGGCATTTGTAAAGATTCATGGTTTATTTGTAATATATTCAAATATTTGTCATATATTTATTTTAGTTGGCCTAGTTTATTCTAAAGGCATGTCCAAAGTCGATCCAGTATCCAGAATGTGTTGCTTTGGATTCACAAAGATAGTAGAGGTGTAAATAAGCCACTAGGTGGCAGCATTAGACCAGTTAATAAATGTAATTTTATCTATCTATCTATCTATTTATCTATCTTAGTAAAAGTCTTAAAGCAGCTATTTTCTGCCCTCAAGTATCAAAAGTAATTTTGTGATATTAACATGTAATGTATTGACAGTAAAAGTACAAGTAAATGCTGATAATACAAAAGCAAGCAGTTACAATTCTAAGAAGTTTATTTTTTGTAACAAGCACACCAAAAAAAAAAAAAAAATGGAGCATACACGAAAAATGAAAAGAATAAAATCTGGTTTGTCCTTCTCTCCCTTTCCTTAATTTGCCCTTTCATCCCTTCATGTTTTGGAGTAAAAGTATACATTTTATTAAGGATATGTAGTGGAGTTGAAGTGAAAGTTGACAGAAATATAAAACCTCAGCTAAAGTACAGATACTCTACCGCAGTGGTTTTCAAACATTTTGTGCCCAAAGCACACCAAAGGGCAAGCCAAAATCTCAAAGCACACCTGTAGTCATATCTGTGCACAAAAGCCTCTATAACGTGTGCTTTCACTGTTATCATGACATAAATGTTAGTTTTTATTTACTAATATCAAATAATAATTGACAACCAGCTATTACTCGTGAAATATTTATAGCCAAATTGATTCATAAATTAATTTTAAACCTTTTAAAATTACATCAAAGTCCCAATAACACATCAATTTAATGTAAGATAATGTTAGATAATGTGATGTGTCACACACTTGTAATTCTCTTGCACTAACGGTGACAAATAGGTTCCCAGGGAAGGTTTTTTTTTTTTTTTTTTTTACATTTTTTAGGTAGAGTTTTCCTCTTAATTAGGAAATGGGTGCACACAATATACCTTTACAGTCAATCAGAAATCAATTAATATCTTTTTATACAGGCCCAGTTGAATAATAATAACAATGTGTGGTTATCACGAAATCCCACGGCACACCTGGCTCTGAATATGGACACCATGTTTTTCCATGCTAGCCTTCCTTTTACACAAAAATTCAGTCACTAATATAAATCATAGGTACAAATAAATATGTCAGGCTTTATGAAGCCTCCCGCAACATAATTCCTCTGCAATGTAACAGGCTTAGTTCAGACCACAAACATTAACAATGGCTCACAAGCCAGACAGACAGACAGTAAACCTGAGTATACATACAGGGGACAAATGAAAGGAAAAACTCAAATTGACTGATGGAAAAATATAACTAATACAGATGCTTTGCACACAGAACATGTGCTGAAACACCAAAAGAGGGAATACAGTTTGAATTAATCCCTCCATTAGAGCTCAGAGACTTTCGTGCTCGGGGCTCTTGTTGACCTAACACTTCAAGAAGCTTTATGTTGTCTTTTCCTTGTAGTTTATCACCCATCTATTTGAGGGAAAAATGATAATGGTGACTAAACAAACCATCACTAACATGTGTTTCTTGCCAAATTAGTCCCATTATTTTGTATTTCAACGTATTCTACGTTAATTATAACTAATATTATTCTAAAAACAAACCCCACAATACACAAACTGTCCTTCTCTCTGTGTCTGAATACTTCAGTTTATACCTCACAAACTCAGGTGTGCACACAGAGAAACGCTGCTCTTCTGTGTCCACACTCCTCTCTAAGAAATCAGGATTGACACTTATGTGTGAATGACGCTGTGCCGTCCTCTCCCTCACCTACATCCTCACTCCTTCCCTCACAATACACAAACACCATTCCTCAGCCTGCTGTTTGATGTGGAAACTCCGTCCACATTTCCTGTCAACCTGAGAGATTTTTGGGCCTAATCCCATGTGCCGCATGACTGAGGTGAGGGGGTTACTCTTCGCAGCGTGTCCCATGCTGTAAAAGCCTTTTTGGATCTAAGAAATAGAAGCTGAGTGTGATTCCAGCTTGGCTGTGGATAAAAGAACGTCAGACTCAGTAGGGAAGGCAGGGAAAGCAGGAGGCATGATTTAGTGCAGCTATAGTTACAAAATAAACAGATATTACAGCTCAGGAGGAATGCTGAGGACAAGAAACTGACATATTCTGTCAGCAGGGTTTACAGCGTTGATATCTAGCAGGTCAGTGTGACTTCAGCTGTGGATGAAAGTTCAGGAAGCAGAGAAGAAAGTCCATGGAGGAAATTGTGGTTTTAGGTTGGGTCATTTGTTGTTCAGTCAGATGAATTCATCACACAGACAAAATACCTTCTAAATGGAGAGGTTTTGGCTGAAACACCTGGGTGACACTTTAGATACTTACAGCCATCTAAAAAGTTGTCATTGTCAGCATTCTGTGCATTAAAATATAATGTTGTCTCAATGAAAACCATGACAACTAAATCAATTACAGTGATGGGCAGTGTTTGGACACAAATGTCATGGTGGAGACATGAACTTGACATGTCATGGCATAAATATTTTACAGGTATTATTTAAAGAAACATTGTAACAACTCAAAGAGATCTTACACAGATCAGTTTGTTTCTGACTCTTTCTCAAGATAGGTATACTGTTTGTATTTGGTGTTGTGTTTATACTGTCCTGCTGACATGCTGCAAACTATCATACACTATATATGCAGTGGTTTACAGCATCAGCTGACTTGTCCTCATAACAGTAAACATGAAAATAAATAAATAAACTCCTTGACTTTGATTTTATTTTGGATTTTAGATTTGCATCTCGGGGACTTGGACCACGTTGGAGATATGACGGCATTTCACCCCGAACAAGAATATAATTTAGGATTTCCAGGAAAATCAGACTGGATCATCATGTCAGAGAGTATCACATGGTGCCGATATTTAAAGGTGAGGTGTGACTGCTGGCATTTGATAAAAGAGGGATATATTCGCAGTGGAGAGTTGAATAAACACTGTATATTATTATAGATAATGACAATAATAAGTTGATGAATATCATTATTTTGATCTTATTACTCTCAGCTACATATTTTTACATTAGCAGAAGGCTATACTATTTTGTAATATGGCCACATACATTTTTTTTAATATTTCGAACAGTGTTTGCATGCACAAAGGGTTGAAATAATGTAGTACCAAATAATAACTCTTAAATTTGGTGTGAGAACTATTTTTGACACTGTCAAGCCTTATTTACGAATTCTCAGAAAATTTTTTGTCACAAATTGTTTAGGACACAGAACTTTTAATTCTTGAAGATCTTTGCTTTTGATGGCTGACCAGGCTGCTCTATGCAGGTGTAGCTACATAATGCCTAATCCTAACAAGCTAAGTGCCCACAATGCCAATGCAAATATTAGTATCAGGATCACCTTTATTGGCCTAGTATGTGTACACAAATGAAGACTTTGACTCTGTTTGCATTGCTCTCATGTAGGCTACACAGAAATGAACATAGCAGCTAGGAACAAGGATGACAAAGCTGGAAAAATGAAGGTAAATAACAGACGGGACAATTATGTACACAAGTATGTGTATTTATTATATATAAATATATGTTAAAAGCACCAATGACTAACAGTAAAAATAAAACATCTATATACAAGTAAAGTATTTTGTGAGATGTAGACTAAACTATAACTTATAAATAGGGCAAATAAATAACCATTCAATGGATACACGGCCTGAAGGCATGAAGGGTTGAGGTTAGTGTATCTCTGAAATAGATTTATATGTTTATTAGGTACAGCCTAATGTTTACCATGTTCAACCTCACCATCTTAGTTTAGTTTAGTTTAGCATGCTAACATTTGTGTGGCACTAAACAAACTATTTAGCTGCCAGGGGTGTCTTAGTGGGTAAAAAGTGGAACTGTTTACCCAGGGCCCCAAAATGTGATGTATCAAGAATGAAGTGTATTTTTATTTACAAAATTAAGTACAGTAAATTTCCAGCACAGAGCTTTCATTATGAAGTGCCATCTTCTGCTATAGAGGGAGTGACTAAAGCGCAATTCATACTTCTGCGTCAAATCGATGCTGTACCTACGCCGAAGGCTCTGCAGTGATGTAGAGGCTATGCAATACCGTACGCCATAGCCTGACGTGCACCTCCCCAGAAATGTAACTACGCGTCGCAGCAACGCAGACCTCCTATTTTTGTAAGCTGAAACCATTTCCCTCAGTCGAAACAAAGCTTTTATTTACTTTGATTTCACAGCAAAGAAACAATAAATTGTGAAGACAATAAACCCTAAAAAAAATTAGCATTTTAAGTCTTGTGTGTGATTTATCCTTTGGGGATGGATTTATACTTCAGGATGTATCCTGGCTTCACATGAGCAGAGGATATCTCTGCTCGCCGCTCACTAATTTATACAATGTAAAATGCCAAAGGCCGGTGCTAATAACGTTAGCATGTTATATTTGTCTGGAAAACGTGTTTCGTATAAGACAGTTGTTTTGTCAGTGAACCTTGTTAGTTGTAATAGAGCTGAATTTTGTAAAGTTTCCTTTGTTAAATGTTGCTGTTGTCCCTGGATTTTTATTAGAACGGGAAAAGATCACTAGCTGCTAGGCTAATTTATACAATGTAAAATGCCATAGGCTTGTGCTAAAAACATTAGCATGTGTGTTTGTGGGCAAGACTGGTCCAGCAAAAGAGAAATTCTTTGTCTGTGAATGCTGCGAGTATTAGTGAAGCTGATTTGTGAACTTGTTTTAAATTTGATAGTGTTATAGAGGTGTAACTGCAGACACACCACCACACAAGTATAAATGCTCACAAAGCCACAAAGACTAAGCCTAGGGCCCAGAAGTTTGTGCTACGCCCCTGGCTTCTGCTGCTGCTGCTGATGGGAGTTCTAATTGGTGTTAAATCAGACAGAACTATGCCAACAAGCTAAAAGTAAAATATGCTAATCTCATGGTGGTGGCGCTGAAAGAGAAGGTAAGATTTAATCATATATATATGTACAAAAATTCGTGGCAATTCATTAAGTAAAAGTTGAGATATCTAAGTTAAGTCTGGACAAAGCAGGGAAACTGTAGGACAACTGCCATCCTTAGAGCATTAATGCTAACGTGGCTAACAGCTAAAGGCTAGCTGCAGCTGCAGTTTGGTCCTCCCCCGGTGGGGGTGTGACCTAACGGGGAGGGAGAGCTGTGTTTCTCTACTGCTGACGCTCTTCAGCTCCTCTGCTGCTGGTTATCTCACCATCGAGACCGAGAGGCATCTCAAAACATTCACCGTAACTCTAATTAATCAGGTAGGAATAAAAGCTAAACGCATTGTGTCGTGTTATGTCGCCATTGTTAAAGACGATCTAACGGCTGTCAGACAGCGATCGCTAAACGAACCGATAAACACTGGTATTTGTAGCGAAAAATAGCCCTGCAAGCTATAAGAATACCACTCGGGAAAATATCAAACTTTATAACATTATAACTGTGTAATAGTTATGGTTTAGCTTCAAAGTTACAATGTTTATCTAAATGACTGTGCAGTATGATCTGCCGTCATTACGGTTCACTGTGTTAAACTGTCAGTGTGTGGTTTCTCAGTCCTGCACCTTTAACTCTGACCCAGTGGCTGTAATTCTGTAAAATGGAGGTTTTCTGTTACAATCCTATTATAATAACACATTCTCCGTTTTCTATAAACAAAGAGCAGCTCGGACAGCAGGCTACCATTTGGCAGCAGGGTCATTTAAACTGCATCACTGAAGGGAGGCTATTGGGTGAACTCCTGTCAAACAGCGTCCAGTTGTTTAACTGCTTTTATTATGCATTAATGTACTACTTTACAGCAGTGGATTCAGTGTTTACAGCTTATACTGAAGTAAAAGTATCACTATCACTGTGTAAAAAAGACTAATACAAGTAAAAGTGCTAAATTTTACTGCATCAAGTAGAAAAGTATGCAAAATGTACTCAAACTATAAGTATTTAGGGGTTGATTGATTTCAGATTAGAGCTGCAACAATTAGTTGCCGAGACAAAAAACTGATTTGATAGCAGATTGACTG
Source organism: Epinephelus lanceolatus (assembly GCF_041903045.1). Lineage (NCBI taxonomy): Eukaryota > Metazoa > Chordata > Actinopteri > Perciformes > Serranidae > Epinephelus > Epinephelus lanceolatus. The sequence continues at coordinate 32,265,214 of NC_135744.1, forward strand.
TTTTGAGTCCTTTTTAAGAATCAAAACAGTCTAAAATTGTCTTATTACAGCTTCTCACATATGAATTTTCAGGTATCACAGTCATAGGAAACTGAGGTATATTTAGGTTTTGGACTGCGGGTTGGACAAAACAAAGCTTAAAAAGTCAGCTTGTACTCTAGGAAACTGTGATCGGCATTTTTTTTTTTTTTTTTTTACATTTTTTGATCGATCAAACAGTTAGAGGAAATAATTGATGCATTAACTGATAATGTAATTACACAGCAAACTATAACAAGTAATGACTTATGAATTGTTGCAAAATTAAAGCATGCATCAGTGTGTAAAGTAGCAGCTCCACCCTGACCAGTTGCAAAATTGAGATGAGGCATACATAATACATCGGTAATAAGCCAAAACTAATGATTAATTTCTTTATTGATTAATGTTTTAGTTATTTTCTACACTGTGTGGCTGGTAGCCAGTCACATGACATGTTTCAACAGTTGAAATGTCCATGGACTAGAAAACAGTCCAAAAAATGTGGCAACTTTGCCTGGCTAACTTTCACCAAATATTTTACTTAACCAAGTCTTGTGTCAGAGCAGCAGACTAAAACTATCTGTTGTTTTTCTTCCCCAGGATGTCCCGGGAGCAGCAGGCGGTGGCTCGTGCCAGGAAAGCCTTTGAAACAGGCAGGTCCAAATGTTTAGAGCACCGAATCCGCCAGCTTAAGAACCTGCAGCGGTTATTCATTGAGAAACAGAGCGTGATCTCAGATGCCGTAAAGAAAGACCTCAATAAGGTGAGCAGTGAGTGGCTCTTCCTCTGCATCCAAAATACACAATGCCTGGTGTCCAACAAGCCTCAGAGTCTGGGTTTGAGAATAAAACTAATCAGAATCAGTTTTGAGTTTGTTGGTTCAGACTTTTGTGTTTCTTAGTCTGTTTAAATTAGCTACAGGCTATTAGCTTATAGTGTTTTCGATTCTACATACTGTACAGAGTGTGTATTACAGGTTTTTATGGTTTCATCTACAAAACACAAGGATCAGACTTTGTTATGCACAGAAGAACAATAAAACACTGGACTTATTTTTATTGCTGATCCTGGTGTTTACACAGTTCACAAACATTTATCAAGTCAGGCATTCAGTGTCTAACATTAAACATAGATTAGAAAATAAGAACTGAAGAGCTAGAAAACTGATCAAATCTTTTCAGACAGTCAGAAGTATGAAGACACCCCCAAAAATAAATGACATCTCCACAAAATCTCCACAAAGGAGGGGATTCAAGTAGTTACAGAACTTTCTTGGTTTTGCAAACAGGCTTAAAAATGCATTATACAGTGAAAAAAGACCAAAACACATCAGCTTCGAGCAATGCCAACATGATTGTCTTCATCCCCAGAGCGAGGTGGGAACCCAGCTGTACGAGACTCTGGGTCTGGAGGGTGAAATAAACCTGGCCATCAAAAAGCTGAAGGAGTGGGCTGCCCCTCGACCCGTGGAGAAGAACCTGCTGACCATCTCGGATACCGTCTACATCCAGCCCGAGCCGCTGGGAGTGGTGCTCATTATCGGGGCATGGAACTACCCCTGGGCTGTCACCATCCAGCCGCTCATTGGAGCCATCGCCGCTGGTACTGTTGCATGCTGTTTGTGTGTGCGAGGGGTGTGGTGGGTGAAAGGGCAGCGTGCGTGTGTCTGCGTGTGTGTGATGTAACAAGGTCAGCGTTCACATTCTTCTGTCTGATTTCATTTGTCACTTCCCTATTTGATGAACTTTGACAAGGGATCTATCTAATCTTAGACTCTAACGGTTGAGTTTTGAAACACTGATTTGTGTCCTTAGTCCACTCAAGCAATCTCAAAATTACATAAAATGGCATTAGGGGTCAAAATGTAGAATTTGTAGAGGCACCTCAAAGCTCACGTAACTGTCAATCAATTAACAAACATGCAGAAACAACAGCAGCTCATTTTTTGGAGGCAGTGTGTAATTTCAGTTCTCTCTCTTTGTCTTGTGATCATAACCACTCCAGTTCCTGTTTAATACAAAAATTGCCCAACATTCTTTACTCATTCTTCAATTTTATTAAATCTGTTTGTGATTAAAGGGTCAAAAGCCACAGTGTACTATGAGAGAGCCAGGGATTAGCAATAGATTGAACTGTCAACTTAGTTTATTTGACACATGTGCAGGTGATCATGTGAGCATGGTGGTGGGTCTGCACACCTGAACGTACATGTCTCAACTTTATCAGTGATAGCTCAGAGGACAAGGTTAAATCCTGAGTTAATCACTCAGCTCCAAGATAATCAGTGACTCATGAATAATTCATTTCTGCCTCAGAAGCTTCTAATGGCCACCCCATCCTGAGGGTTTTGGCTCAGCTCTGATCACTTTGTGATGCAAACCTCGGGGTGGAGTGTTTGCTTGTGACTTTTTAGCATGACACTGCAGTATTTATTTGTCTCATTCTTTGTTTGCTTGAATCTTTTGTTTGTTACTTGTCCCCATGGCGATATGTATACATATTAGTGCGACAGGGCTGCTGCAGGTTGAATGCTCATGTCTGTTTCGTTTGGATAAAGCCTGTTTAGACTAAAAACACTGATGCCTGGAGGACTTAAATTAAATGAGTTCTGTCGGGCTGCAGCCCATGGAGTAAGTGTTTGCACTGTGTGGACTTGATCCTTTGCTCCAGCATTATCAGATTTTACTGTGACAGTATGTGCCGAGCAGGTCACAAGTCAGATAATCAAAATAAATGATTGGGTCAAAGGCAGCCGACAACACCAGCACCACACAAAATGATTTAGATTCAACACATTTAAATTTTAATAACCTTTAAAGGTCCAGTATGTAGGATTCAGGGGTAGCTATTAGCAGAAACGCTACCTAACATTCATAACTATGTTGTCATTAATTTATAATCACCTGATATAAATAAGAATTGTGTTTCCATTATCTTAAAGTTAGCTGTATAATAATAATGACAAGAAGTTTCATTTCTATGGCGCTTTTCTAAACTCAAGTTACAAAGTTCTTCACAATACAGTACCTTTCAATACTACACAATGTGAGAAAAATAGAAATTTGAAAGAATATCATACACAGATAAGTTAATAAAACAAATAAAATAAAATAAAAGAGACATAAAATTAAGTGTAAAAGTGTCAACATTAAAAAACAACAACCTGATATCTACATGCGGAGCAGGTTGTCTTCCATGGAGTCTGCCATGTTGTTACAGTAGTCCAGAACGTACAAACCAAACACGGGCTCTAGATAGGGCCATTCGGGCTTTCAAGTTGTCTTGTCAGCCTTCGCAGTTGTCCCACATGCTTAGCACATGGGAGAAGTGTCAATTCCGCAACTTACAGCTAGATGCCGCTAAGTCCTACACACAGGATCTTTAACACATAAATACAGTCACAGTTCCAGAAAATGTGTGTGTGTTGTACAAGTGACAACCTCTGGGGCGAAGAAATGAACCCATCACGAAGTGGCAAAAACTGCAGTTCCTTAAATGGCCACTTGAGGCTGGCTCCAAAAGCAAGTCAATCCCCAATGACACCTATGTTAAACTGCCTTTACAGCAGAAATAAACATGTACAAAAAAATGATTTTGGCCTCTATAGATAATTTCAACATAACTCACCGGTTTAACATTTATTAAGGTTTAAATTTATGCATAATGAAGGGTGTGACTACTTTGAGTGATAGGCTGCTTGCTAGGTGTCACTTAACGTTAGCAGTCAGATCCACCCCTCGCTCCTTCTTAGCTCCACCCCCTTGTCGCTTCTGACTGTAAAAAACAAAACAAAATAATGACGGCCAAAATGCTAAACTTGAAGAATCCATGGTGTCATATCACATTGTCATATCAGTGGTGCACAACACATACGCTGTGAAATCTAGTCTACACCTGCCAAAAAGGCTTAATATCTGGTGTGCCATAAAGAACATGGGGATGTTTGAGTCACCTCACTGAGACGTCTGTAGTCAGTCTTGAGTCTGAATATATTTAATACGAAAAATAAAGATCTGGGTGAGAATTACAATCCTGCATACGTTCTATTGCAGGGATCTTCAACATTTTTCAGGCCAAAGACCCCTTAACTGAAAGAAAGTTGTAACAGGGACACCCTGCTAAATATGTTGTGTAAAACTGAGTTACATATTAAACTTGGTGGATTGAGGTTGTCAGGCAGAGGGCCATGTTAGTGTCAGGCTGCAGTCTTGACCTGTATGTGCTTTTTGGTTACGTTAAGAAGGAAACTCCACTTTCACAAAGACAAGTTGTTGCAAAAGGCAAAATAAGTCGGATTAATGTTAATCTATATTTTCAGAAATATTTTACAGCCGCCCCTGCAGTAACTCTGAGGACTGTCTAGAGTTTGCAGACCCCTTGTTGATGACTCAGGTTCTAAGGTATATTGACAACCATCCATTTGAGTGTACTGAGAAAGTTGTGTCAGGCCAAGCAAACCCAAGGAGGCTAAAAATAGCTTATCCAAAGAGCAACTGAGAGGACACCACTGCTTTATTTCTAGCACCATCTGCTGTAACCCTCCAACATCAGAGCTCCAGTTACATTGCACATGTGTTATATTTCTTAGCTTGCATTGGATCAGAAAGCATTTTCAAGCCCCAAAGGAGTCCACAATCCAAGTGACGTCATGGTGGCTATCCATCATTTTATACTGTCTATGGTGCTGTGTCATCATGCACCACCTGCTGACAGCAGTGAAGGAAAAACCAAGGTATATTGGGTGTTGCATTAATAAAATGCAGCTTCTCCAGTAGTGAGAAGTACATTTTGTAGAGGTGACAAGGAGAAACAGGGGAGAAGGAAACTGAATATAACTTCTAATGAAGTTGACCAATTGTAGCTTTTGTTTTATAACAACAGACAACAGGACAAAGAGACAGCCTGAAGTAGCACTGTATGGAAATGTCTTCTGAGGTGTAGTCACAATGTATATCCAAGGAAAAAATGCTCTTATGTCAGCTAAAGTAAAGATGCAAGTCTAAGCAACAAATGGCAAACAGACACAGTAGCTGGTGAACATAGTGTAGCGTTAAGCACCTACACAAACAGGTGTTTTCCTCAAGAGTCGGTACAGACTAAAAACACAGTAAATATTTACTCCAGATTACTGATAATGTTGCTCTGTAACTGCTGCTTGTGTAAATTAGCAGCTGTTTGCTAAGATCGCTATATCAACTTAACAGATGATGATTTCAGTGTTGCGCTCACAACTTGTGTCTGCTGCCAAGTGGCCAAAAAACTCATGTTATTGGTGGTTTAAATGAAACTACGGTGGTAGAAAACAAGACTATGGGGAACAGCAGAGAAACAATTTGGAATTTTAGAGGAAAGGAGAAATAAATGAAACTTCTATCTAGTAATATCTGTTGCTTTTGTCATTTACCTGTTCAGGTAATGCAGCCGTGATCAAGCCCTCTGAGGTCTGTGTTCACACCGCAAAGGTCATGGAGGAACTGCTGCCGATTTACATCGACAAAGTAAGAATGGGTCGCATAACAGCAATATAACAAGTTTATGAGAATTTGTGAAAGTTAAATAAGTGTAGTTATTGATCATGTAATGTAAGAATATTGTTGTTTGTTAAGCAGACCATACATAACTGCCACTGAACAGACAATTGTAATAGAATATAAATGATTAAGATAAACATATATATAAACCACAGGTGTGAGTTAAAGAAATATGTACTTTTTCAAACAGGAGTATTTCAGGCAAACACTGTTCATCTTTACTGTAGTATATAAACTTTACATGGGCAACCATGCATACAAAGGCTAGTAAAAGTGTTTGCTTGCCTCTTTGAGTGTGCAAATAACTTGCAACTTGTTTTATTTTAATCTATATTATGTCTGCAAAATATCTACAATGACAAAAAAAGACATATCACAAGACTTAGTTAAACCAAGTGTTACAAAGACATATAACACGTCACTTGAAAAACTACACGCTGCATTGTGATATCTGCATGTGTGTTTGTTATTCGTGTGTCAGGAGCTTTACCCCGTAGTGACCGGAGGAGTGTCAGAGACCCAGGAGCTGCTGCGTCAAAAGTTTGATCACATCTTCTACACCGGTAACAGCATGGTGGGCAAAGTGATCATGGAGGCTGCTGCCAAACACCTGACGCCTGTCACCCTGGAGCTGGGTGGCAAGAGCCCCTGCTACATCGACAAGAACTGTGACATAAGCATAGCCTGCAGGTCAGATTAAATGTGGTTTGGCTTAAAGCTTATTTTCTTTCTAACAATTTTTTCCATCCAGTCCCTCTTACACTGTAGCTTGTAGCTGAAACCTTCCTATTATCACTTACGCTACTGTGCAGGCGTGTCACATGGGGAAAGTACACTAACTGTGGTCAGACCTGCATCGCCCCAGACTACATCCTGTGTGAGCCCAGCATCCAGGACCAGGTCATCGAAGAGGTCAAGAAGTCCATAAAGGTACTGATGACCTGAAAACACAAAAGTTAATATTTAAAATATTCTTTATCAAAGGCCTCAGAATGATTAATAGCTTTAACCTGTAATGTCAGATAGTCATGTTGTTGTAGAGGAAAACTAAATGAGTTTTAAAACCTAAGTGCACAGAAACAATCATTGGTTTGGGAGGTTATTTCTTCAGTTAATTAGTGTAATAATGAGATTGTTTTCATCGACAGGAGTTCTACACAGACAACCCAAAGACCTGTCCTGACTATGGACGCGTCATCAACCAGCGCCACTTCAAGAGGGTAATGAACATGTTGGAAGACAGCACCATCGCTGTAGGAGGAGACAATGATGAGTCAGACTGCTACATAGGTAATCCTTCTGACAGCCACTAACTCTTCACGTGCAAATCGATCAGAAGGAGGCTGTTATTGAGATTTTAATTCAGGCAGTTACACAAATTGAAGTGATGGATACCTGACAATGAAAACGTGCATCTGATAAATACTTTGTCTTTGTCGTGTTTAGCCCCCACAGTTCTGCGGGACGTGAAGCCAGAGGCAAAAGTGATGCAGGAGGAGATATTTGGACCTCTGCTCCCCATCCTGTCAGTGAGCGGCCTGGATGAAGCGATCAAGTTTATTAATAAGGGAGAGAAACCTCTGGCCCTCTACGTCTTCTCGTCAGATGACAAGGTAATTTACCACAGACACTGCACACATGCAGGGTAGTTAACAGGTGCAGACCTCTACATGTACGGTATGTTGACTCAGATGCACAAGCATAACATGAATCCTCTCTATGAAGGTGATAAAGAGAATGAAGGAGGAGACCTCCAGTGGAGGACTGCTGGCAAACGACTGTCTTGTGCACTACTCTGTCAGCTCTCTGCCTTTCGGAGGAGTGGGTGAGTACATGCAGTGACAACTCTTTGCAGAAATGATACTAAAAACAAGAATTCATTTACACTCCGTTGTGCTATGTCACTCATTGGTCAATCTTGGAACTGGTCAGCTATCATCTGTTGACGATGAAGCCTTTGGGGTCAGCAGATATCCAGGCCAAGACGTCCTCTTTCGTGTTGTTTGCAGTTTGATAAGCAACTTGAGACTGTTTAAGAGCATTTTGGCTAATCTTTATTAACATATATCTGCACATAAATACAGATAAGTTCGAGAAAAGCTAATAAAATGCTAAATTGTCATCGGACAAGAGCTGATGGGTCTAGAAATTGCATTTGTGGCCAACCCGTTTCACCTCTTTTGCTCTCCACGTGGACTGTTTACCCGCAGACAGCCAAAGCCTGCTCAGAAGGTGAATACCACTTGGAAACCCGAACGTAACCTATCGTCTATGATTCTGCATTCATACGCAGATATCTGTTCATAGGTGAACTCACCTGCTTACGCACATGTAGCACATGTAGGCTGTACAGAGAGCGCCCTCTAGTGTGAATTTTTGGCAAAATAGCGCAGGTGTCCCATCAGGGCACAAACATACCAGGTTTAATACAAGTTTCGAAACTAGGGCACTTTCCTATGCACATACATGCTATGATTAAAAGACTAGACAATTGGATTTACTGTTACAAAGCCTGAAAAATACAAACAATGTATACAGTGCATCACTGATTACTTTTTAGATATGATTTCGTACCTTTCGCACCTTCAGCTGGTTTTCATTCATTTCAGTTTGTTGTGAATATCTTGTAAAGACTTGAGACTTGCTGCAGATAATTAATCCATCACAGTGAACATACAGTATGTTTGTTTGGCTCAGAATCAGAATTAGGTTTTCATAAACAAGGAATTTACCTTGGTGGTGTGGCTCACAATGGTCAAAATAAATAAAGTAAGATAAAAGAAAACAAATACTGTAAGTCATAGATAATGTATAATTGAAATATGTGAACTATATATATGCTAAAATAAAGAGCTGTGCACGTTTTAAAATGAAGAAGATGGGTAGTGCAACATATTGACTAAACAATGTGAACAGTACTAAGAAAACAGAAGAAAAAGAAAAAAAAATATGTGCAATGTTTTTTTTTTGTCAGTTTTCAGTTGTCAGTGTGTTCATGAAAACCCAGACATCAGATAATTTCTCTGCTATCAACTGTGTTCAGCTGTGTTGTGTTGTGGCTCCTGAGTGATATTGTGCCCATTGTTACTGGCCGATTGTGTTGATTTAAAACCAGAGGCCAGTATGTCAAACCTTCGCTGTTTTCGTGTACAGGGAACAGTGGTATGGGCTGCTACCATGGCAAGTTCAGCTTTGACCAGCTCAGCCACCTGCGTGGTTGTCTCATTAAGCAGCTGAAGATGGAAGGGGTGAACAGTATGCGGTACCCACCTCACACAGCCAAGAAACTGGGCTGGGCGCGCTTCTTCATCCTGCAGAATGTAGACCTGGGCTGGATTGGGCGGATGGCGTTCTTAGCCGTCCTGGCTGTGGTGGCTGCTGTTGCGCTGCAGGTGAGTCACAGCGAAAGAGAGAACCACAGCGAAGTGCTGAACAGATAAAAACATGTTTACGGTGTGTGTCATGAGGAAGGAAAGAGGGAGAAAAAAGCGGTGATGACACTCATAGCTCAGCCATCTCCAAGCACCACCTTTAAGATGTTTGTTCTTGTGTTCTTTATTTTTTAAAGTTGCAAATGACTGGGAAGATTTAAATGCTAGCTGTGAGCTACATGTCAACTCTGCTGATGTCAAGTGCTCAAGGTTTAATTTAGTAATCAGGAAAAACATGGAAATTACAGCCCTCACATGCTAATCAATTAATGTTGATTATAAAACTGTTTATCAAAGGTGAACAAGAAAGATGAGCGCCACCCGGCGCTCATCTTTCTTTCTTTCTTTTCCGGAAAATTTAATTATGATCTATTTTTGCTGTCAGTGAGTGTATTGCATCTAAACAAAAATGCATATATCCTTGAAGGTAGAATGTATTTCTTGCTTCTCAAAGGTCTGTGTCCACATAGTGCTATTTTTTTTCTGAACACCACCATCTGGGCTGCCGCCTGGAGAAAAAACACTGTGCCCTTTTCTCAGAGCGCTCTGGCTTTTTTTGTGTGGCCGCTCTCAGCACACCTAGTTGACACTCTGTAACCGTTTGAGAAAGTCCTCGGTGTCATTACTGTCACTCTTTACTGTGTTTCGAGAGCTGTATGATTTGTTGGTCAGAAAATATTACAACAAAGATGTTAATGTCAAAATGTTATTGTCATAGAAGCAAAAACCCCGTGTAGCACATCATTAAAATGGTGCTTGGAGCGCCTTTTTTTTACCAAGTGTTGGGTTGAACTGCTTTCCAGCAACCTGCCATAGCTTTTCTGCCAAAGAAAAATGCTACCTGGACACACGCCCTAATACATTTACAAAACTTTTTTAAATGTTTGGGAACTTTCTGAAACTTTAAAAGTACACTTGTCATTTTTGTTAACACCGACTTGTCTTGTTCTTTTTCTCCTCTATTACTGGTGCGTTGTTACATTTTATGGCACATTTCTGCCACCAGCTGTCATTGTGCATCACTTCCTTTGAAGCTTCACCAACAGGAGCAAAAACATCACAGTTTGCCAGTGAGATAATTGTCAGTCTTTTTGCAAGCAGTGTGAACAAAGAGGTAGAAAATGAAAAGTAGAGTTGTTCAGATATCAAAGTATCAGTATTAGTATCAGTAATTTCTCTAATACTGCCTAAAATGCTAGATCAGCAAGGACACAAGTCTGTGCACTGATCCGATAGCACCTAATTTGTTAAGAAAAAGAGAGTTTTTACAGAAGTCAGTTCTTCACCATTTTAAAACTGAAGCCTATACAGCAAGTTGAGCTGTGCAGCCACCCGCAGTTACCGTTTGAGAGCAGCCAAGAAGAAATTATTTCCGGTAAAAAAGTGTAACGTTAGCCATTAGCAAAATGTCAAACTAGATCATAAAAGAAATTTCTTTTTTCATGTTCTTCAAAGGGTTTAACCCGAGCCATGCCATACAACAATGAAAGGAATTATTTAATATGCATACAGGGTTAAGTGGTTTGTTTGCACGATGTGACAGAATTCCATATTTAACGGGTCCGATGTAACATGATGCAGCACGATAGTCTGTATTCCAGTTAGCGCATGGTGTTGGTAGCATACAGCTGTTAATTTCTTTTTTTTTGGTTTTAATGCAATGGTATCAGATCGATTCTCGGTACAGAACAATACACAAGTCAAGGAATTAGAATTGGTTTAAGGAAGGACGAAATGGTAGGATGTCTAAAAAAAGGTAATTAACTGATGAGGAAAATAATTTTCTTTTTTCAGAATTATCTCCTTTGAAGACACCCCGCTGCTTCCCAGACAACAAGTGTCTTGTTTCCACAGCCTTTAGGACCAGAGAGAAGAGAAGAGCAGTGTGAATTTCATACCATTCCATCACTGAGTTCCTGTTTCAATCAGATGAGCATCTGCAGACGACGCTGTAATACAGGGAGTGTTCAGGGTGTTCAGGCCTTAATCCATTTTACATTTCATTAATGGTGTCAGAAGTTAATCACAGTGCAGTGTAGCAAGCATCTTATTTTCATGAAGGTAATTATTTATTCTCATGTATGGCTCTTACATTTGTTATATTTTAACCCGTTAGATCAGGTCTGCATACTTAAAGAATATGTACACAACATAATATACAGTATAATGCTGTGATTCTGCTATGAATGATTTTAAAAGAAGTAAGAAAATGTATAACACTACTGTATAACTCTTCACTGTGATACGAGCAAGACGTGCAGCATTTACTAACAAATGAAAAAATTAAGTTAGTTGCAATTCCTGCATAATGAACTGTTTATATTTTTATGAAACCTTGTTTTTATTTAGTAGGAGACAGTTCACTTTGTGTCCATTCCATTTCAATGATAGATCAGCCATTAACTCCACATTCAGCCTGAAGGCACTTGATGATTTCTGTCCTGCGTAGGTTTGTCATTTTTGTCAATGTGAAAACAGAGACGAAGACAACATGCCCAGTCTGTCTCTGAGACTTCAGTGTTTGGTCACAGACCTCTCAGTCCTCCTTTAGTTCACTACAGCCTGTAAGAATCAAACAGGATCATATGAATCATGTGTTTTTATGTCATTTTACTAAAAACACTAAATGCCTGTAACAAATTTAGGCAACATATCAAATTGTTTGGTGATTTTTAAACAACAGTAGTTGCTTAATGTTTTGTTTTTTATCACACCATTTAAATTTGAATGGATTTGTAATTAATAGTTGAATAAATACACATGTATTTCTATATTGGATTAATATTCAAATAAATATATTTCTACATGTATCACTTTGTGACTTAACTTTAATTTTATATTTTAATATGTGGTTATAATTATGTGTAACAACATACTCTATTATACAAACAATTCCAGTGAGCTAACATGATCAAGGAGATGCTTCCCACAGATGCTCAATCTTGGGATCTGGGTAATTTGGAGGCCAGGTGGACATCTTAAGTTCTTTGTAACGTTCCTTGGGCCACACCTGAACAGTTTTTGTGGTGTGGCATGGTGCATTGTCCTGCTGGGGGGGGCCACTACCATCGGGGAGTGTTGTTGCCATGGGGGGGGGGGGGACTTCATCTGCACCAGTGTTTGGGTTGGTGGAGCGTGTCAGGCATCCACATGAGTGCAGTATCAAAAGTTTCACAGCAGAACATTGCATTGTAATAAGATGATCAGTTTTATTCACTTCACCCTCCAGTGTTTTTAATGTTTTGGCTGATGAGCGTATATTTATACAAGGGGCAGGTCCTCTTTCACAGAGTCCGCCATGTTGTTTCTACAGTAGCCCAGTATGCTTGGCATACCGAAGACATTTCAGTTGGCTGCAATGTTGCAACCTCACCACTAGATGCCCCCAAATCCTACACCCAAGACCTTACACATTTTACACAACTAAAAAGTGCATCATATGTTTATGGCCTGGTGCCTTTTCCTCTGAAGTGTTTTTATTTGCCTGATGAAGGAGGCAGATCTAAATTTAACACACAGAAAACTACATAAAAATAACAGCACATTATTTGATTTTGCCACCAGGTGTCTGTCTTTCCTCGTTCACACACCAGACAACTTTCTCAGAGTGGCTTTTTCTCTCTCTTTGTTTCACACGCACACGCACACACACACACACACACACACACACACACACCTTTTGTCATACTCATGACCGTCTCCCTCCCACCCTCAAATGTAGCTCAGAGTCAGTATGTGAAGGCAACTGAAATTAGTCTTTCAGGCTCTCCTCTAGTCTCTGTGCTGATCATGGATTTTTCTGTCTACCTCCCGACTCTGCTGTCTGTCCTTTCTCAGTGCACAGGTAGGAAACAAACACACACGCACACATAGGACAATTAAAACTGCATAAAAAGCTGTGCTTGGATTTAGTTTTTGGGCCTGGTTTACATCTTGGCCACACATTCCTTTAAATTTGGGAGTTTTAAACATTTGAATCATTATTTTATCCCTTATTAAAAGTATTTTGTTGCTGCAGTTGCAGGTAGTTAAACTATACTGAAGAGACTGATGCAGCATTTCATGATGCTTTGCAATTGTGACTTCTAACAGAAAAGAAAAAACTTTTACAGCTACAGAACTTAATTAAAGGCAGTGATTCTCCGCCTGCGCTAAGAAAGAGCTCACAAGATAACTGACTGTTGAAAAGCAGTAAGGACATTTCTGAAACACAAAGATATGCATATATTCCACTGGAGCTTCTTTTTTCATGTACATTAGTGGCCAACTTTATTTCTTCAGGGCACCTCAAATAAAAAAAGGGAGAAAAGTAGATTTTGAACTGGTCACAGCTGGTGGACATACTGCAGATTATTTCCTTAAATCACTGATTAACATTTGGTTCATAAAATATATTTTAAAACAAGAAAAAATACCTGTGGAAAAAAAGAGCTCAAGGTGCGACATCAAATACCTTGTCTTTTTTTGTCCAAGCAACAGCCCCAAACATTAGAATATAAGACCAAAGAGAGCAGGAAACTCTCCCTTTTGAGAAGCTGGAACTGAAGCATTTTTACTTGAAAAAAATACTTAATAATCAATAATCAGAATAGCTGCTGCTTTATGTTGATGAACTAATTAATTAATGGACTAATATTTGCAGCTCTAGTTTCAAGAGGAAGTTGCTTTGTTTTAAAGGAGCTGTATGTGACATTTTAACCTGTTCACACTCTGAAGTCATCACATGTAGGTGGCTGAGCCAACAGCTAACAGTGCTAACAGTACTGACAAAGCTAATACTGTTAACAGGAACGCTGTTCCGCCAGTGTTGGGCAGCATGGTGTTATCTAACCGCTGTATCAGAACAAAGCAGAGCTGTGGCCGTTAGCTAGCCAGTAGGCTATGGCCCCCAAGGCTGAAAGATGGTGCCAACATGTTAGTGCCAGAAGCTGCAGTTCCTTAAACAGCCTATTGAGGCTGGCTCCAGAAGCCAGTCAGTCCTCATAGACCCCCATGTTAAAATGCCTAACTTAATAGCAGAAATAATAAAAAAAAGCCTTTGGTCTCTATAGTTAATGTCACTGTTCAAAAACCAAGATGCCAACGGCCAAGTGCTGAACTTGAGGCTTTAAAACTGGAGTCCACTAACCAGAGGGTAACAGCACGGTAGCTATGTCCGTTATTTTTAGTCTATGCAAAAAAACAAAGAAGCTTGTATTACAACCATAGATGTATAGTAATAGCTAGATATTGGACCTCAAGATGGCCCCTGTTCAGTTCAATGAAGTTGCTCACCTAATGCATATGCCAAAAAAAGTTCCCAGCTTCCAGGTTTACTTTTGGGGAATGCGGCCCACTGAATATGCATAGCAGTGTTTCTTCTGCTGACTCTGCCTGCAAGTTCTTTCACAGCTCATAGACTTTACACTGTGATGACGTCATGGATTTTATATCACTTTTATCGGCTCGAGGAAATTTTTACAAATATAAAACTACCATGGATCAAAGTTTCCTGTTAGTCATAACTATAATTGACCTTGTTTTCAGTGTGTCCTGTCAGCAGTTTTACAGACGTCTTTTTTATAATGGTGGTCTATGAGGAAAATGCTTTTTTGGCAAGTTTCAAGTTTATTTGTCACATACACAATTATATTCATATATTCTATTCTGAAAACAAGTTAAAAAATAAAGAGGCAGCTGAGTGGACCACCCTCCTAAGAGACAAATAGTCCTGCTTGGTGCTGCCTCCCATCCAGGTGGTGAGGCCACAAGGGATTTTTTTGCTGCAATATTGCAAATGGCCACTGGGAAAAATTGGTAGCAAGGCTGAGCGGCTCTCCTGGGGGTCTGTTCAGGACACTATTAGCTATGCCACTATTTTTTGACATTTCATATAGTTGTTTTGTGCTTCAGTACATTAATGCTTTCAATATCCCATACAGCACCTTTAAAGTGGGACGATGTATCTTTTGTTGAAAAGCAACAACTAATATGAGCTAAGATTAGCCACCACACCCTAACGCTCATACCAGACCAAGGAAGGTTTAGACCTTCGAACTGAGCTTAACTGTTCTCTATTACTTGTGAGTTAAATTTGTCATTTGTAAGAGGAAGAGTGTGTTATTTCTTTTTTTTTCAAACCTCACACTGTGTAACTTTAAAGGCTAAAAAAGATGTGAACCACTGATGTAATCAATGCATTTCTTTAGATGCTAGTTCATCAGCATCATGTGGACTAAGTGTAAAGAAAGGAAAAAAAAAGAAAACAGTGGATTGTCTCATGTTTGGCTTCTCTGTGCTGCTCACTTTGGCACAGGTGTATGAGCCAGGTGGAGCAAAGCCAGCCTCCACCTGTGCATTGTTCTCAGTTGGTGAGAACTGTTGTCCCCTTTCAGAGAATGGCATTGTGGGAGACAGCGGGGTTAATCTGTGTTCCTATATTAGCTAAATGGTTCTCTATAGCGCCTTTCATTCCCATTGCAGAGTCAGACACTGGAGTTCACATCAGCCACACAATACACAACCACAGCATCAGACTAATCGGCCTCACCAGCACCTCTTTGATGGACACGTTTAATGCGGTGCCGCAGTTAAGGAGTTGGATAAAGGGCCAGCGGTCCAATAAGTGAAATCACCACTTCTGATTAAAGATCAGTCTGTATCTCTTTATCTCTAACTCACTGTGTTTAGACGTAACAAAATCAATAAAGGATTCATTTTGATATGCCAAGTCCATACTGGCAATTTAGCTTCCACTGTGATTATTGATTTCACATTATGACCTCAGCTTCAACATTTGTAAATCTAATGCAGGAATGTCAGTGTGTCCTTTTTAATTTTAACAGTATAAATCAGACTGTGGTTAATATATTCAACTCTGATTGGCTAATGGCACTGGCTCTTTTAATGCTACAGTGACCAGCAAGTACAGTACAAGTACCAAGAGGTACATATTAAAAAATGTATTGTTAGCAGTTTTTCTCCAATGCTCTGGTGCACTCCTGCCAACTTCAGCAGCATTTTTGAGTTCACATTGCACCCATAAATGATCATTCGTATATCAGTTACTCACCTCGTGTCACCTTGAATTCATGAATAAAATTTTGTCTTTCTGGCATGCCTCCACAATGAATGAAGAATCCAAAAACAGCTAACATTCTTGATAAATTGAAGTAAAGGTGGACTGCGTTTACAAACAGAAAACTATATCGAAACTCACACAACTCGTGCAGGATAATACAAATCTCATTTATCCAGTCATATGCACAATTCCCTTCCTATGCAAAACATTTCTGCATAAACAGTCTCACACAGGGACAAGTAGCACACACGGGCAAGCATATGTGTTTTTTCTCTGTTTGAGCAGAGCTCAAACATATGCACTTGCCCAGGTGCGTTACTTGTATGCAGAAGTGTTTTAAATAGTACAGTTTTAGTAAAAGTGCATGTGTTTAGGAGGTACTGAGGATACAACTGGAAAAATAAGACCTGGATTATACTGCACGAGTTGTTTGAGAGTTTGTTCATGGATTTTTTTTATATAATTTTGCTGTTGTTAAACACAAACTCCTTAACTTTAATTCACCAATAATGTTGGCTGTTTTTGGATTTCTCATTCACCATGGAGACATGCCAGAGAGACAAAGCTGTCTTCACAAATTCAAGGTAACACAAGATGAGTAACTGATATGATGATGATCCTTTAAAGTCTTCTGCTCACAACATTCTCAGTGTTATTCCCAGTAAAAAAAGGTATTTCTGTTGTTTTAATGCACTGACTGTTTGAAGCAAAAGTAAAACAATACTTTGACACTATAGGAATCACATGTAAATGAAAAAAACAGAGGGTAAAGAAACTAGGAAATGCAGCTGTGGTGTTGGGATTGTAAGATGAGAAATTCTATGTAGGGACATTATTAAAATTTGCAGCAGTAATATCACTCTGGCACCTTGTCCATCCCTTCAGCTGCTTCCCTCAGTGTTTATACACACCATTGCCATTCTTCATCCAACAGATGCCCTCTGAATTTCCCTCACCCTCACGTCCAATTGAACTTCCCCACCGACCCGCTCACCTGTTTCCCATTTCTCCTAATCAGCCCAGCACATTTATCTGTTCATTTTCACCAGTTCTCTGTCAGCTTGTCAAAGTTGCAGTGTTGTTTACTCGATTCACGTTATTGCTTTTAAGCTGTAACCAAACAAATCTGATAAAATGAATGGTCTCAATTGAGTGCATTTTTTTTAAAGAACTGGTAATTCGACAAACACAAATCTCACGTCCAGGTCACACTGCAAGGCCAGTGATGACATCACTGTAGTCATACCGAGGTTGGATTTGTCGCATAAAACATTTCTATCTCAGGTGTGTGAGCAGGTGTGTGATATTGCTGACTGTGTGAACAGTTTTGAGAACACAGTTTTGAGCATGCGTTTGCTGTTTTGCATATAAAAAGACAGTTGTATGTTGTTCTCATTGTCTGTTCTCAAAACTGGGCATTTTTTGGTTTGTACGTCAAACCATTGGAGAAAAACAGCTTTGCATTTATATAATTTAATGAATTCCCCACCAAATAATATATCATATATATATATATATATATATATTTCATGTATCAAATATTGTTGTGTATTTAGCCTCTTGTCACCACAGCAGTTTTCTACCTAGCCGGCTGGACACTCATTAAATTAAAGCCATCATTGTGGTTTCTTTTTAACCCTGTGTGTTCAAGTTCAAAGTGATCACCTGTATTTTCAGTGTTTGTGTAACCTCCAGTTAAATAACAGTGAGCTTTGCTCCCAACAAACTGATGAGGAAATCACTGAGTGTGTCACGTGTTGGTCATGCATCATTAATTTGTCATTGCTGACACATTTGTCATGTTATGCTCATATTAGTGCTGTGAGAGAATTTATATTTCACTGATGAGCACAAAGAGGCGTCTGAAGGACAGGATTAGTAATGTGAGAATTAATAATTATCTTGGCTTGTGTGTGTGCATGTGTATGTGTGTGTGTGTGTGTGCGCAGAGCACAAACACATTAGCAGGTCAGTGAGTAAGACTGCTGACTGAGAACATAAACACAGTGGTTAATGGAGCATGAAAATGAGAGGAATTAATGCTCAGTTATTAACCAGAGAGAGAGAGAGAGAGAGAGAGAGACACATTGTTTGACACAAGAGAGAAGTGTCCTGAACAATAATATTCTGTGTGTCTGCGTCTAAACTGAGCTCTGTACTTTCTTTCCAGCTCAGTGGTGTTACCAGAGCCAGTACTCCTGTGACGACACATGCAGAGGTAAGACTCAAATGGAAACCCTATAATGAAAGAATACACTTGACATGTCCTTCACAAGCCTGTGATCTGTAAAGTAAGTAAAACCTCTGTACAATACCTGCTCAGCATCAAACAGCAGACACATTGAATGATTGGCTGGTGAACATGGTGCAGCATTTAGCAGCTAAGGAGCCAGATAATACCCTCAGGAGTTGGTAGAGACCAAAAGCGGAGCTAAAAGGAGGGTAGATATTGGTCTTCAATTTTAATGTTGTTTTAGATCTGCTGGATGGAACATATCAGTAATGTGTTCAGAGCTATTTTTTTGCTGCACCCCAACTGGACAAAAAAAAATATCAGTTGTTCAGATGTACACTCTTCCATACACTTGGATAAAGTTGGATAATTCTCAAGAGACAGATTTAGAAGAATGGTCAAAATCAAAGCAGCCAAGGTTGAGACATCCTGGCTTTTTGACTTCTGTAGTAATGTCCATAATGCAATGCTCAGAGGCGTCTCTCCTTAGATCCTCTTGCCTCTTAAATGCTCATGTCTTTCAAACATCACACCTACAGTTTTGTGACCAGCCTAGTTGTGAGAATAAATGGCATTGTACATTTCTGCAAACCACACATACAGTACAGGCCAAAAGTTTGGACACACCTTCTCATTCAATGCGTTTTCTTTATTTTCATGACTATTTACATTGTAGATTCTCACTGAAGGCATCAAAACTATGAATGAACACATGTGGAGTTATGTACTTAACAAAAAAAGGTGAAATAACTGAAAACATGTTTTATATTCTAGTTTCTTCAAAATAGCCACCCTTTGCTCTGATTACTGCTTTGCACACTCTTGGCATTCTCTCCATGAGCTTCAAGAGGTAGTCACCTGAAATGGTTTCCACTTCACAGGTGTGCCTTATCAGGGTTAATTAGTGGAATTTCTTGCTTTATCAATGGGGTTGGGACCATCAGTTGTGTTGTGCAGAAGTCAGGTTAATACACAGCCGACAGCCCTATTGGACAACTGTTAAAATTCATATTATGGCAAGAACCAATCAGCTAACTAAAGAAAAACGAGTGGCCATCATTACTTTGAGAAATGAAGGTCAGTCAGTCCGGAAAATTGCAAAAACTTTAAATGTGTCCCCAAGTGGAGTCGCAAAAACCATCAAGCGCTACAGCGAAACTGGCACACGAGGACCGACCCAGGAAAGGAAGACCAAGAGTCACCTCTGCTTCTGAGGATAAGTTCATCCGAGTCACCAGCTTCAGAAATCGCAAGTTAACAGCAGCTCAGATCAGAGACCAGATGAATGCCACACAGAGTTCTAGCAGCAGACCCATCTCTAGAACAACTGTTAAGAGGAGACTGCGCCAATCAGGCCTTCATGGTCAAGTAGCTGCTAAGAAACCACTGCTAAGGAGAGGCAACAAGCAGAAGAGATTTGTTTGGGCCAAGAAACACAAGGAATGGACATTAGACCAGTGGAAATCTGTGCTTTGGTCTGATGAGTCCAAATTTGAGATCTTTGCTTCCAACCGCCGTGTCTTTGTGAGACGCAGAAAAGGTGAACGGATGGATTCCACATGCCTGGTTCCCACTGTGAAGCATGGAGGAGGAGGTGTGATGGTGTGGGGGTGTTTTGCTGGTGACACTGTTGGGGATTTATTCAAAATTGAAGGCACACTGAACCAGCATGGCTACCACAGCATCCTGCAGCGACATGCCATCCCATCCAGTTTGCGTTTAGTTGGACGATCATTTATTTTTCAACAGGACAATGACCCCAAACACACCTCCAGGCTGTGTAAGGGCTATTTGACCAAGAAGGAGAGTGATGGAGTGCTGCGGCAGATGACCTGGCCTCCACAGTCACTGGACGTGAACCCAATCGAGATGGTTTGGGGTGAGCTGGACCGCAGAGTGAAGGCAAAGGGGCCAACAAGTGCTAAACACCTCTGGGAACTCCTTCAAGACTGTTGGAAAACCATTTCAGGTGACTACCTCTTGAAGCTCATGGAGAGAATGCCAAGAGTGTGCAAAGCAGTAATCAGAGCAAAGGGTGGCTATTTTGAAGAAACTAGAATATAAAACATGTTTTCAGTTATTTCACCTTTTTTTGTTAAGTACATAACTCCACATGTGTTCATTCATAGTTTTGATGCCTTCAGTGAGAATCTACAATGTAAATAGTCATGGAAATAAAGAAAACGCATTGAATGAGAAGGTGTGTCCAAACTTTTGGCCTGTACTGTATGTTACACTTACATGTTATACATATCACATCAACATTTCTAAAGTAACATAGTTCAGAGGACACGTATATGAGCTGAGTTTCTCATTAGGAGGAGAAGATGGTGGAAGGGCATGCGAGATGGCTGCCAAGCAGCAGAGCACTTTTCAAAAGTGGATGAGTTTTAACAAGAGTATGGGACATGTCCAGCTATGCTTGCAGCAGCCTAACTGTGTATTTTAAAGATATACTATGCAGGATTTTCCTTAAAAAACAATTTATAGACTCATACAGAAGTAATCCCTCCCAGTCATTGCTTACAACCCAACAGAATGTGTGTGTGTATTTTTCTGCAGAGACGTGTAGTTTCTTATTTTCTTTTCTGTATTTGGGATGTTTGTGGGCATGTACCCCCATAGTGCCCAGGTGAAGTCAGGGCTTTATCAAAAAGTCAGTGACTAGGTGTCAGGACATAAGCAGCAGACATCCAAGAGACACGGCGCTGAAAACAAAAAAACAAGGCAAAACACCAAAAGAGAGTGAATCTTTTTGATATTCTAGACATTATCTTTATAGTTTTACAGACGATTCTTTTGCAATACACCAAAACAATTATCTGAGAACAACTGAAAGCAGAAGACTTTATGTTCATCCTCAGTGGGATTAGTAGTGCTAGCAATGTTTTCACAATAGTGTAGGTGAATGGTATTGTGCATTACAGAGTTTTAAAGATACTATGTGTAACAAGAACTTAATATATGCAGCCCTGGCTGACCCACTCTCTCAGTAGCATGGGGAAATAAAGACCAGTGTCACAGTGAAGCCTAACATCTGATGATGTTGCTGCTGCTGTTTATGTCATTCAGATCCTATCCGCTGGGCAGCTCAGTTTCCCAGCTGTGGAGGATTACGCCAATCACCCATTAACATTGTCACCAGCAAAGTGCACGTCAACAGCGCCCTGCCACCCTTCAACTTCATCGGCCACACCAACACAAACAACATCACAGTGGAAAACAAAGGACACTCTGGTAATGACAAGCCCATGTTACTTTCCTCCCTGTCAGCCCAGTTGTTTTTACCAGATGTTGAACACCTCTGGTTTGTTGATAAACTCTAAGTCTTACACTTGTATTCTCTTCACTGTAGCTCACTTTGCTCTGCCGCAGTCGGTCCGACTGACAGGAGGAGCTCTGCCCGGTCACTACAGAGCCGCCCAGTTTCACTTCCACTGGGGAGGTGAAGGGACGCCAGGATCAGAGCACACCATTGACGGAGAGAGGTTCCCCATGGAGGTTCGTCTCACAGCAGCCAACATATCATTTGTTGCCTTGGTAATAAAAGTGTTGTGCTGGAAAACATCTTTTAGTCAACACAGGGCAGAGTTAGGTTCAAGCGTAGGACAGTTTTTGCAGCATTTTCCATTAGACACCAGCATTTTTCTTTTTAACATGGTGGAAGTAGGACTCACAGTGTCACAGTAGCTGTGATTGCATGTTTCTCTTCATGTAGGGGCAGTATAACAGTGTATATGGTCATATTTATTGGGATTTTCATGAGCATTATATCTAAATTGACATCTATAGTATCAGCCAAACCAGCCAATC
This sequence comes from Epinephelus lanceolatus, assembly GCF_041903045.1. Classification (NCBI taxonomy): domain Eukaryota; kingdom Metazoa; phylum Chordata; class Actinopteri; order Perciformes; family Serranidae; genus Epinephelus; species Epinephelus lanceolatus. The sequence goes on from NC_135744.1 coordinate 32,287,303, forward strand.
AGAGGAGAAATTAAAACCAGCAATAAGCAGAGGGCAGCTTTTTTTTTAATGTTTTGGGGGTTTTTTTGGAAAATGTGTTAAACATGGTTATACTGTGGGCCAGTATAAAATGCCATCCATAGAGTGACCCAGTTTGTTGTGTTTTGTGTTTCCAGCTGCATATAGTCCACATCAAGGAGCCGTACGGCTCTCTGGCAGAGGCAGAACATGATATGGCTGGTATAGCTCTGCTTGCCTTCCTGTTTGAGGTAATATGTTAAAAGGAAAGTTCACCCCCAAATGAAAAATACATATATTTCCTCTCACCTGTAGTGCTATTCATCAGTCTAGATTGTTTTGGTGTGAGGGGTGTGCAGGAGATATCCACCATAGAGGTGTCTGACTTCTCTCAAATATGATGGAAACACATTTGAAAAACTCACCATCAGCAACGTCTCTTTCCAGAAATCATGACCCGGTCACTCAAGATATTCCACAGACCTCATTGTGAGCAGTTTCATGTAGGAAACAACATCCGCCAACTGAATCATTGCACAGAAGGAAATGTGTATATACTCATAGACGAGAGGCTCGTGATTGTGAGAGTATGAGATGTGTCCTCCTCGGCTGAGCTGTAAAGTCAGCTAGCTCAGTGGTGCTAGGTGAGCTAGCAGTAGATGCACGCTTCCTTCTGCACAGTGATACACTTGGTGGGTGTAGTTCAGCAGAAAGAAAATAGTTCCTACATGAAACTGCTCACAACAAGGTCTGTGGATTATCTTGAGTAACCAGGTCATGATTAAAGAGACATTGCTTTTGATTTTTTCAAATGTATTTTTGGGGGCTTTAAGCACCAAAAGCCAAGTACCATCTAGTTCCATTATATTGGAGAGAAGGCAGACATGTCTACAGCTGATATCTTCAACACACACCAAAACATTCTAGATTAATAAATAGCACTACACACAAGAGGTAAATACGTATTTTTTTTATTTTGGGGTGAACTGTCCCTTTAAGATTTGTCTTCATGACTCTGCACCTTAATAAAGATAAATTATCAAGACTTGCATCATAACATCGATGGTGTCTTCCTCACAGGAAACAACCGATGATCATCCTCATCTGGACCCAGTAATAGCTGCTTTGGGCCGGGTACAAAACAATGGTATGACTTTGATAACTTAAATTAACTTTTTGTTAGTGTAAGGTCCTTCTTGTAAAATCAATTTTCAGTCTATTGTACAATTAAATCAAACCTAACTTTTCCTCCAAACACCTCTCCTCCCTTTTTTCTGTGTTAAGGCAGCAGCACGGTGATCCAAAACTTTCGACTCAGTGACATTATCCCGTCTGCAAAGGAGCTCCACAGTTACTACCGCTATGTGGGCTCCATGACAACTCCAGGATGTGAACAGGCTGTTGCCTGGACGGTGTTTCACAAGACTCTGCCCATCAGCAGTCGACAGGTGAGCAAGTATAGACTGAAAGCTTGGAGTCAGCACACTGGTGACAAACTAGTCTTCCTGATTGTGTTTCTCTAACAAATCTGTGAACTTTTGACATAAATAGAGATACAGTGAAGTCCTTTACATCATTCATTATGATATTTAATTGAAAATATGTTATATCCCAGTGCAGAACTTAACTTTTGAGAGAAGATTTTTGGGAATTAAAATAAGAAGTGTCTGTAATAAGTTTAATTTTTAAGAGCTAGAAGTTTTAACATTGGAAAAGTGGAAAGTAAATGTAGAAAGTCTGAAGGATCAGTGCCTGATAAAAGAGGTTGATCCTCTTTCCTCCCCACTCCAGCTGGATGCAATAGTTCGGCAGTGTCGATTCTGGACGGGACAGCCCATGACAGACATCTTCAGACCTACGCAGCCTCTGGACGGCAGAGTTGTGTACCGGTCCAAGGCGAGTGCAGCTCTGACAAGTGTGATCCACCTGTGGTTCGGTGTGTTCTCAGCCGTAATCGGGACAACATGTCTGATACACTGACTCAAGACATAAAAACACCTGATTTTAGTGTCAGAAGCTCGTGTATGTATCAAGGCAACTTTAACCTGTGTGATAGTTAAACAACAAACTGTTTATTATGTTTAAGGTTATTCATTAAACAAAATGTCACCTGCATTTGCACACAAACTATGGAACACTAAATCCATCATGATTGTTGTGACAGTGAGAGAATTTATTTTGTAAGGTGAAAGTAACTCACCTCTTAGTACTTAGTCTGTGTGTGAGTATTACATAGGATCTTTACCTCAGCAAGCCTTTATGTTTCCTTTATTATGTTGTCATTAGGGGTCCATATATTCCTATATATATTCCTTAATGTGTTTTTTCAGTGAGATAGAAGTGTGATGAATAAAAAAAAATCTAGAATTAGGGGTTCACAGTAACCTTTCTTTTTTTTCTTTCTTGACAGTTACAAGCTGACTGACTTCCCTTTTTCATGAAGTGCTATCTCTTCTGTACTTCTGCATATTGTTTTCTTCGCTGTCTGTCAGGGTTTAATGTAGAAGACCAGACAATCAAGGCATTTCCTACGTGTACTGTACATGTGTTATATTGTGGGAAAAAACCAAACAAGTTGTAAAATGTACATAAATACCTTTGATTCTCTGCCATAATCATGAGTTCGTCTTTATTACTGCTTATGGCTCTATTTAAGTGGTTAGTGCTGAGTGCATTGCTTTGTCTATAATCAACATTTATCAAATTAAAACCAGGGAGAAATACGCTGCCAGATTTACTATGAAAAAAAACCCCAACTAGAATTATTGCCTTGCATTTGTATGCATCCGCAAACCAGTCAAATTGCAGTGACAGTTTACATTAATGTCTGTGTAGAGTCATGTGTGGCTGTAAGAGTTGACAGTGCTTCAAATGTTTCTGCAAAGAAGCAGCATAAATGTGGATGTTTCACACACATCTTCCCCCCGGCAGCATAGAGGGTCCATATAATCAGCACAGTTGCAAGGTGGACACCTAAGATTGGTGTCACCAATTCAGTGATCAGTCATCTGACCAAATGTCTCCCTTCTGTTCCTGAGGTATAGTGTTGAATCATGGTCAGAAAAGTTTTTCGTTCAGAACATTATGATGTCACAGTGAAGATGACCTTTGACCTTTTGAATGTAAAATCCCATCACTTCATTTTATCCTGTTAGACATTTACGTGAAACTTTGCCATAATTTGTGTATAATTGCTTAAATAATGGACAAAAATATGTTTTGTGAGGTCACAGTGACCTTGACCTTTGACCACCAAAATCTAAGTGGTTTATCCTCAAGTCCAGGTGGGCGTTTGTACCAAATTTGAGAAAAGTCACTTAATGCCAACTTGAGATGTCATGCTCACAAGAATGAGACAGACGTGAGGTCACAGTGACCTTGACCTTTGACCACCAAAATCCAATAAGTTCATTTTTAATTCGAAGTGGATGTTTGTGCCTAAATTTGAAAATGTTCTTGAGATAACACCTCCAGCTACAGCTATCACCGGCGCAGAGGCATAACAAATTGACAGTATAAACCAGTAAATTTATTTGAACCCTTGTAATATTATCAATAGGACTTTAATAATTTTACATTAGGACTGCTCCAATTGGAGTTTTTAGGGACAGTGTTGATTTTATGTCAATAAAATCTGAAACAGATCACTGAATGTTTCTTAAGCATTTTACATAAAGTTTCTGCATAAACCCTCTTAAAAACATTTTTGCAATGTTGCCTTAATCTTGTGTAAACATTAGAAATAAATCTCCCTTGCATTGTGCTTTAATACACTCTGTGGAGCTCTACGACAGGTGAGTTTTATGACTGTAAACTGGGAGTGACGGTAATTTATCATTGTGTCTTTGGTGTACCACTCTACAGTGACTTCATGTTGTTTTAAGTTGATCCCAGCTGCAGCAATTTTTTCCTTGGCAACTATAAAGCAGATCTTATCTTATATATGTTACCATTAAATTAACATACTTTATTTGAGCTGTATCTTTGGGCAGATAGGAAATGCTAACCCATTTTCATGACTTAAAATTATGTCTGTTTTTGTCTCTGCTGTAAAACTCACAAGCTGTTCTGTGGCATTAAACAGCACCATCTTGAGTCTGTGTGGGTGTAGACAGGCAGATAAATTGCCTCAGATGCCTGAGCGGTGGAAGTCAGTCAGCCTCAAAAGATCAGCCTGTAAAACGCTGCTTGAGTAACATTTATTTACTGTCAGGTCCCTTGTAACACGTATGATCAATGCATGATCAATAACCAGACCAAACCACTGACATATGGAGGTAAAAAAAAGAGAGAAGAATGTTTGAAAGGCAACATGGTTTCCAAGTCATTAGTAAGTCCTTTTGACCTCAGTTGGACATTTCATACTAGTGTAAAATGTGGCAGTAAACCTGATTCAACATTTTAAGGTGACATTAGGAAGATGTCACTGTGTGTGTTTCTTCAGCCAGGTCCTCAGGTGTTCCACCTGTGCAGTAACGCTACTCTGGGCTGTGCCTCCAGGGGCGCTATACTGCTCCACACTGCTCCTGTAGTCCCACACTGTGGATACGTCGCTTCCGAACAGAGGGCTGAAATGACAGAATAGATGCAGAGGAGAGAAAGAGAGGGGAAATCAAAATGGCATCAAAAATGCTGGTGGGTTATGTGTGTAAATTAGAAGAAGACAGTCACCTAACAGCACTCAGGTCTTCGAGAGTGAGTTGATTCAAGGCGATATTTTTGGATTCAGCTGCGAATACAGCTTTGCCAGAGATACCATGAGCCTCTCTGAAGGGCACCTGCAACACAAAATGACACAGACTCTGTTACTGTTGCTCTTGATTCTTTCATGGTACAGCATCTTAAGAATATTCATGTTGCATTATTTGATTAAACATGGACTTTTATGTTCTTTTGAATCACATCTCTTTCCACTGACTTCTTAAAAATATTCTTACATTTGCATTTGGATGGAAATATCTGAAACACCACTCACCCCCTTTCTCACAAGGTAGTACGCCAAGTCAGTGGCCAGCATGTCTGGACTGAGGGCGGCTTCCATCACACTCTGATTAATCTGAAACACAGGACAAACATCCAAGGAAACAAAATCTTTTTCATTTTGTCTTTTGAAAGGCTTTGTCCTCTTTTAAAGTTTGTTAAAATGGAACTATGGTATTTTTCAACCTAAATCCTATTTTCTCATTTTTTTGTGTGTCTAATTGACTCATGGGAACAAGTTTTGAAATTGGTCCAGTATTGAGAGACTGCTGCAGCCGGCAGTAGCAAAACAGGTTGCAATGTCACCACTCAGTGCATGTGCCCCTCGTCAATTTATGTCCATTAAAAGTGCTTGTTTTTGCCACTAAAATTATTATTAAAGTTATTATTATATTATTACAAAAAGGACCCTACAGAAAATTGAAATATTTTTCCCTATATTTGCTTGCTCAGACTCTTTAAGTCTTGCTAACAAGAAGTCTCGTTCTGGAATCTCATGAGTGGTGACTTGTTGCAAGACGATTATGGTGGAAATGATAGTGAGATAGTGAATATTTAGCCCACTTCGACAATGTGGTAAAGTCTGTGAGATTTCAGAACGCGACTTCTCGTTAGTGTGACTTGGACACAACAAAGAACAGAACAAGTGAAAGGTTCAGGAAAATGTTTCATTTCTCTGTAGGGTCATTTCCATAATGTTATGAGACACTCTAGTAACTATCTGAGCCTGTTTGTGGCAAAAACTCACTCACAAGTCACTTGGACAAAAAACATGAGAAAATAAGGTTGAAAAATACCGGAGTTCCCTTTCAAAAAACAGTCCATGCTGCTTCGCACAGGAGAAACATAATAACAACTGTACGCCTTTTTAATAGCAAGTTCAGAAAATTCTGCACAATGCTGTGAAATTGGTGTGTCTGGAAATCTTGTAGACACTGGACATATTGTCTTTCTTTTTTCTAACACGTGCAAGGCTTCTGCATTGTGTGCTCACTAGAAATGGATGTAGCAAAATGAAAGAGGTCAAGGACTTTATACAAAATAATACCAAGCAGTCACAAATCTGATCTGCAGCCATGAGACCATTAAGTGTATTTTTTTTTTCTTTCAAAATAAGTAACTGTGTCTTAAGTCACTGACCTTGAGAGTTGACATGACTCCAGTTGTCACCTGCAGCACAGCGTGCAGACTATCATAGCAGTCAAACATGGCCTCCTTATCCTCCTGAGGAAGTGGGATGACAAAGACACCACGACCATGAAGTTAGACAGAATATATCCAGAAGTAACTGCACACAAACATACGCATTCATACCTGCAGGTCTTTGTTGTAAGTGCTGGGCAGGCCCTTCAGGGTCATCATAAAACCTGCACACTGAAATACAAAGTCAAAACTTGAGCTTGACAAGAAAACTGGTTCATCTCAAAGAGGTTTATCCTAATAAATAAACAAAGCAGTACAGTTCATCAAAGCACAGCGAGTCTGAATGTGATGCTCTGACTAGTAAAACCTGACTTTTACACTGTGGTTTGCTAAGTTTGATTCTGCAGAAAAACTAATGATAGCTTTATGGCACATGAGGGCACTGGTGTTCCAGAGGAAAGCTGCAAGCTGACAGAGGCAGGAGTGAAACGCCTGCTGAACATACATGATCCTCCTCTAATCAGTAAAAGGGAAAACTTCTGAGCAAAGAAGCAACATCGCTGCAACAAAAAGCAACAGCGCTTATGGGAAATGTGGTCTTCACTTGCACCACTGCAGTGCTTTCATTTGTTTGCTGAAATGATGAAGATATCACCATTTAATTTCACAAAGACATATTTGAGAGCCATTTCGGCAAATGTGGGCTCTCAAGACACAACATTAAGTGGTAAAGTGGGCCCTTCAATGAACAGATGATGTAATAAAAGTGAATCTTAAGATGGAGGTCTTACTCTGCCAAAGACACGACCTGCTTTACTCCTGATCAGCTCCAGACTGTCAGCATTCTTCTTCTGGGGCATCAGACTGCTGCCTGTGCTACACACAACAAGTGCAGGTGAGAAGAAAGAAGGCAAATAGAGAGGAGTGGTGAAATAGGATGTAACACGTGCTCCAACATCACAATAATGACAGGACTCATGAAGAGTACAGCAGTTCACAGCAGATGTAGTCTTTCAATAAAAAACGTTACATTTAAGGCCTTTGAGGGGCGAATGGGGAGAACTTGTTCGGACGCATGTTCAAGGCCACAACAATAAACCAATGTCCGATTCGTCAGGTTTCCAATTAACAGTTTCAGAGTCCGTCAAATGTAAGTTTCCATTCATCAATTTCAGTTTCAACACGCTACAAACTCCTCATGCTGCCACACCTAACAGGTCTGTCACGCACCTGCTCATCACCTGCACCTTACCTATATTACCTGCGTTTTCCTGTTCTAGTGCGCCACCCCGTGTACAAACATCAAAACTGCATCCATTTACATGAATCAAGACAAACACAAAGAATGTTATTGTGGCTCCAACAGACTTAAAAAAAAAACATCTTTAGGAGCATGCAATAATTACTTTATGTCACTCCAGTTACTCGTGCACTCTCTGATTTTCTCTCAGTTTTCATATTGCGTTAGAGTATGGGCTCAAGCATCATCATCTACAATCAGACATCTAACATTTTTACACAATCAGGCACTTAAAACAATGGACAAAAAGCCTGTCCGGTGGCATCACTGACGCATATTAGAGCGATACAATCTTTTCAGCTTTGACAGCTTTATTAGCTTTTGTTTCCCAAGATTAGTTTTCAAAAGTATGAACAGTCTAGCTCCAGAGCCTTTTTCCAGATTTATTCAAAGACAAGACAGTAATAGAGCAACAAGGAGCAGCGTGAATGGCAACTGTAAAATAGCATATCGTAAATTTTAATTTGGACAATCAGCTAGGCTGACAAGGGCTGTCAGCTCTGGAATACATTACCAACTGAGATCAAACTGATTACAGATTTAGGGGCTATCAGTGTAAGTGTACTGTAGTATACGTATTGTTGAATAAGTTGCGATGTTTGTATTCTTAACTACAGTAACTATTATAATACAGCCAGACATTTCATTTACTAATACTAACTATACTAATTATATGAATGAATTGCTGTAACACTGAGCTTTCTACAAACTAAAGCTAAATGATTTACTCCATAGTTGAGCAAACTGTAATTTCAGATCACGTAATGAAACACACACTGACCTGTAGGCATCAGAGAGTGAGATGAAGGAGAACTCTTTTGTGCTGTACAGCATCAGGTCCTCGGCCATCTTACTGAGGTGGGTCGAACACAACGAAGCCCAGAACAGGAACTCCGCTGAAGAACACACATGCAAACATGAGGAAAATTAGAGAAGACAAAAAAAGGCTAACTAGATTTTAACATGTTCTTTATTGACAGCTGACTGATAACCGGTTCCATATCTAGTACAGCAAGAATACGATCATACCTGATTATTTGTTTGTTTTGATTTGTCCCGTTTGTCTGTATCCCCACCTCCATCTACCCCAATGTATGCATTGTACACAAAAAAATTAAGGGAACACTTAATGGTCACAGTATAGCACCAAGTCAGTTACACTTCAGGGATATCAATCTGTCCAATTAGGAAGCACAAGTGATTGTGATTCACCAGGTGCAACCCCAAAAAAGGGAATGGTTTTACATGTGGTGTCCACAGACAGTTGCTCTCTCCTTCTCTTTCCTGTCAGACTCTTCCCTAGTTTTGTGATTTGCTAGTGTCCCTGTCACTACTGGTAGCGTGAGGCGATACCTGCAGCCCAATCAGGCTGCACAGCTCCATCAGGGAGGGCGCAAGAAGGTTTGCTGTGTCTCCCAGCACAGTCTCAAAAGCATGGAGGAGATACCAGGAGACCCGGAGAGCTGGACAGGGCCACAGAAGGGCATCAACCCAGCAGCAGGAACGGTATCTGCTCCTTTGTGCGAGGAGGAACGGGAGGAGCACTGCCAGAACCCTACAAAGTGACCTCAGCAGGCTATTGGTGTGCATGTTTCTGACCACACTGTCAGAAACAGACTCCATGAGGGCCTGACATCCTCTAGTGGGACCTGTGCTCACAGCCCGGCACCATGCAGCTCGATTGGCATTCTCCAGAGAACACCAGAATTGCAGGTCCTCCACTGGTGCCCTGTTCTCTTCACAGGTGAGCCAGTGGTACCCTGACTGCTGTTAGGTACCAAGATGAAATCCTCAGAGCGACTGTCAGACCTTATGCTGGTGCAGTGGGCCCTGAGTTCCTCCTGGTGCAGGACAATGCCCGGCCTCATGTGGCCAGAGTGTGTAGGCAGTTCCTGGATGATGAAGGCATTGATGCCATTGACAGGCCCTCTCGTTCCCCTGACCTAAATCCAACTGAACACCTTTGGGCTTATGTATCAGTGCATCGGACGCCACCAACAGCAACACAAAGGTAACACCACAGACAGTGCAGGAGCTCACTGACGCCCTGATCCAGGTCCAGGAGGAGATCCCCCAGGACAACATCCGCCAACTCATCAGGAGAATGCCCAGACATTGTCGGGAGTGTATACAGGCATGCAGGGGCCATACACATTGCTGAGTCACATTATGAGTTGCTGTGATAAAATTCACGTAAGCTGGATCAGCCTGTGATTTCAATTTTTTACTTTGATTTTTGGTGTGATTTTAAATCCAGCCCTCAGGGGTTTGGTTTCCACTGACTATTGTTACGTCATTTTGTTCTCAACAAATTACACCATGTACATCAATTTGAATAATTCATTAATCAAGATCTGATGAGTGATTTTAGCGCTCCCTTAATTATTTTGAGCATTGTATGTCACTACCTTAACTTTTTTGGACTACCCTTTGCACCATAAAAAAAGAAAACAAATAAAAAACTTAAACAGCAGACAGACACATATGGCTTACGCACCAACAAAGTCCCTTTGGCCAGTGGCATCCATGCTGTTCAAACTGATGCTGTCAAACTGCAACTCTACAGAAGAGGAAAACTGGTATAGTTCAGTTTTTATAAATACATTTTTCCTAAATAACCAAGACACAAGACAGTAATAGTCTGCTCATTTTTAACCTGACCTTTCTGCAGCAGCTCCCTGTCAATGTCAAATGGTGTTCCAGCAATGGCCCCACTGAAAACAAGAAGAAAAATTTGGGTTAATCTATCACCTCTGGGGGTGTGAATCCATATCAGACAGCGAGTGTGTTCACAGTGTACCTGCCGAGTGGTAAAACATTAACTCTTTTCTTAATCTCCTGAAGCCGGTCCACATCTCTGCTCAGAGCAACAGCATGGCTGAGGGTTGGTTCAGCCAGCGAGTTGGGAAACAGAAACACAAGATTGCCATGAACAAAACACCATCTAATATAAAAGCTGGGACACGTGCAACGATTGTTCGCTTTTTAAAGATCACCTTAGAATCCAGTGGCTCCATCTGATTGGCTGAGCCCTCTGCATGTGGGTGTAACCAGGAAACAGGACGTCAATTTCTCTGAGGTTCAGAAAAGTGACAGAAGACATCGCAGGGCAACTTTTTTTAAAAAAAAATCACAATCACAAATGTGTGTTTGTGTGTATCGGTGTGTTTCTGTCTTACGCTGCTGCCCGCTCCACCATGGTAGACATCAGCTGTAGGGCATTGTCCGTCAGGGTTGAGATGGCATCTCGCAGCCACAGCCTCATGTCAGTCACAACCTGGTCGACCCAAACGCACACAGCACAGTCTCATGATATCAGCTAGTCCCTGCAATGATGTGATACATGGACCGCAGCTCCAAATAGCAGTATAATATTAATATTGTAAAGACAAACCTGATCGTTTCTGCTCCTGCCAGTGTGCAGCTTCCCTGCAGGAGCACCAATCAGCTCCTGAATAAACAGACAGTAAAAGGACTAAAACATTCTCACTCATGACAGCCATCAGCCAATACTAAAATGGTCCATAGGTTCTCAGCTGATCATTCTTCTCCATGCTCTGTGGGATGTTGACACTTGAAAAGAGGGAAAGCAAGTGAGTGAATGGAGCTCTACCTCACCTTTAGTCTGCGCTCATTGGCAGTGTGAATGTCTTCATCTCCAGGTTTGATCACAAAAACACCTTTGGACCACTCTTCAGACACCTGGAGGAAAAAAACACTGTATCACCAAGCAGGTTAAAAACACACAGCTACTTTTAAACAGTAGTACATAGCACACATACAGTATATGGACGCACTGACTTCAAGGCTGCACTATCCACTTGTATTAGCGTATAAATCAAATTATCAACATAATGTATATAGGAAGCTTAGTTTGCTTTGCCAAAGCTAAACATGAGTGTAGAGAAGGCACCCGGAAACCTGACCTGGCTGTGTGGGTGAAAGACTTGGCAGCTGACATCTGTCACATGATGATAGCATTGTTCACGACAAACTCAGCATAATACAGAGAGGAATTCTGCGCCATGGCACATTTTCAGCTGTCACCCATTAACTTACGTTTGTGGCAAACATACCCATAATGCAACAGGAGTGTATTTCCTTGCATATCTGTGGGAGAGAACTCACAAAGACCATAATCATAGTGCTGCAAATTGTCAGCTTGGATTTATGATGTGGTTAACTTCCTTTTTTTCCCTAAAGCTGAGTGTAGCTTTGTGTGTGTGTGTGTGTGTGTGTGTGTGTGTTTTTTTTTACCTGATCCAGCCCATTTAAAATTTGCTGCATCTCATCTGTGGTGACCAGCTTTGCCTTCTCCAGAGCTTTCACATAAGCCTTGCTCCCTCGGATGTCAGCATCCCACATCCTCTGGTCATACGCGATGGATGCGTTGAACTTCTCCATGATGGGATCAGTGTCTCCCACGAAACGACCTCCCCAAAGTTTACTTCCCTGATCAGCAGCAGAGACAGGGGCCAAATAATGTGTGTGCACCGCTACATTTACATTAGCTAGAGCATCTGGCAGACAACTAATGTGTCTGCTACGTGATAAAAGAGAATGACAAAGGAGAAGAGGGATTCCAGTTTGACAGCTGGCTTAAACGCCCAGCTGGGTGCTAAAACAACAACAACACATGAATGGCAGTGTTGGAGTTTTCCAAAGCTAAATGTTAAACTTACCTCTGTGTTGGCCATGTTTGTCACCAGTGGGTATCCGTAGCGGTTTGGTCCGGTTTTGGCTTTAAGGGACGTTGAATCAAAACTTGTGTTAAGTGCCAACGAACAGATCTCGATGGCAGACACTGTCGCGTGCAGCGCCAGCAGAGAAGATTCTGCTAAAGCTGTGTGTATCGCTTTAAATGACGTCACCGGAGTTGTTGATGTCATATTACGTCATACATAACTGGTATGGGAAGAAGTAAAACTTTTTTTTATTTAAAATTATTCATTTGCACAAAACGGCACATTAGGTGAGAAAGATAAGATAAAATAGAATAAAATAAGATAATATAAGATCAAATTAATGGTTACTCTAGGAGTCCTCAGATATTTTCAGTTCAACATCACCTCTGATGGGAGACTTAGCTTGTTTTCCTTTCATTAGTCCTAAAGTACTGAGGTGATGGTCTAGAATGTCTCTCCTGAAAACAGAAAAAAGGAGGAAGAAGCAAAGTGATTGGCCATTCTCCTCTCAGTTCCCCATCCACTTTGAGGCTGTACATTTTCTGACATGGAAGTTGAAAGTTTGTTGTCTGTTGTCATTAATGGATATTTTTAATTCAATCTGAGATAGAGAGATTTGGGGGGGGGGGTTTGTTTATGTTATGTTTAGTGTTTGTTTATGTTATGTTTAGTTATTTTATGTTATTGTTTGATTTCCTTCATATCATATGTGGTTTACTTCTCTTCAACCTAAGACAGATGTTACCTGAGCTATAGGACTTGAAAGTGTCCCTTGTTTGTTTGTATTAAGCTCAATTAAGCATTATTGGGGGAGAAGAAAGTTCACTATCCACACTACAAGCTGTCACCATGACAGTAGTACCTTTTTTATTATTATTCTCTATTAAACAAACATAATATATTAACATTATATACACAGAGACTTATCTTTACCCGGGGTTGCCTACATATAACTGAGAAAAAAACAAAAAGAAAAGAAAAAAAAGAAAAACATTGAAAAATTAGTATAAATCCAGAGTACTGTGCTGTGCATATGTAATTTATCAAACACACAGATTGTTTTTTATTGCCTTTTCATTATCAAGGCCTCTTATTTGGGGGCCACAATGTTGTAGATTTTGATAGAAAAGCTTAAAATTCGGTTTGGAGTCGCCCACTTCCTGTAAATGTGGGATTTGCTCAATAAGAAAAATTAATGGTACAAAAAAAACATCTCATTGCTTTGATTTTTTTATTTTTTTTTCCAAATGTAGTAATTAATTAATGAAAAAAATATGTTTGTGGGTCATTTTCCAGGTCATACTAGCTTGTTATAGAAATGTGTTAACTTAACAGGTAACTTATAAATGTTGTAATCACATTTTTAGCAGCCATTTATCTTCATCTATTAAACATGAAAGCAGAGCAAAGCCCTATTCCACACACCGTTTAAGCTCTGTGTCAGATTTGAACCAATCACAATCGTCTTGGGCGGTGCTGTAACAACGGTGCCCTGCCAAACAGTGTCGGGGGGAACTTGTTTTGGTGGAACACTTGCACCTTAGCATTAAACTGTGTAAATCCCCGCAAAAGAAAGCGACGCTTAAAACATGAATTGGATATTGTTGCTCTTGTTTCACGCTCGCTCAGTGTTAAAGTGAAGTGTGGAGATAGGTCTGGTAAGTTCCATGTAGCGAGGGGGGTTTAAAAATGGTGACACACTGACAGCGGAGGATGACGGAAGCAGTTGGTCTCACAGGCGGAGTGTCCCAAAGGCGGGGAATTTGTCAAACATGGTTCCCTGGTGTTTGTTTAACATTTTTGGTGAAGCTGTGACTACTGAAGCTGTGTACAGATATGGTTCTCATGAGTACTGGTAACGGTGTTCTTAAATAAGCTAAATTAGCTACGTAAAATAACTTGTTATATGATGTAGAAGGCGACGGTGTTTTGTTGATTCATGCTGCCTTGTCGAGGATAATCACTCAGCTTAGCGCAAATCGATAGCAAAGTCTCGCTAACCTATCACAAAATGATTGCAAACAGGAGTAAGTCTTCTGTCAAAATATGGGGAACATATTTTGATACTCATTTTCAACATCCTAATTTGAGATGTCAGAGGTAGCGTGTCTCGACGGACCTCCTGACCCAGTGTGTAACGTTAACGGTACTGTGAGCAGGCGCAGAACCGTTATGTAACTTAGCACATCTGGGTAGGTAACGTTAGCAAGTAACGACAGATCATTGGCATTTGACTTCGCGTTATAAAGCGAGAATATTGAAAAAAGATAGAATAGAAATACAGAAATAAAACTAGTGACGTTAGGTGTCTACTGCTAGCATACACAAGTCAGAGTGGATTGTGTATTATATACACTGTCATTCATTTGGCTGTATGTTACACCGTTCTTGTGTTATTTTATGAAAATGGGCATTTGCAAAGCCTATATGTAATTGCTTAAATTAGGCTTCATTTTGTGTCATTAGATTGAGGGGGATATTTGTCCCCCCCAACAACAAAAAACATGCACAAACATGTTGGATAATGAGATGGCATCATGCCACATCCTAGTATGCATGAATAGGGTGAGGACCACCTTACATTTGTTTTGTGAGTGTGTGTGTTTGTTTTAGTAAAGTGACTCTCAATAAATGTGTTAATATGAATACACTAAGTAAAGATTTCACATGTACTGGAAGTCATTTGAAATTAACCATATTTCTTTGCCTTTTCCTCAGGGTAGTATCCCACATCATCATCTTCCTCATCTTCTGCATCCTAAAAATTCAGCCGGAAACAGCAAATTAAAAATGGGACCAAAGTCGAGGCCCACAAGTAATGGCCCAATGGACAGATTTCTCAAGGTAGCAATTTTCTCCTGTATAATGAAATGTCCACTCAAATCTTGTCAGTTTCATATAAGCAGTATCACATTAATTATGTTTTTACGTTAATGCTTATCATTTGCTGTTAATAACTTTTCTGTCTGATATCTCAAGAAAAGCACATCCAACCAGAATGGGAAAAGCTGTCAGCCTCCTAATTTGCAACATGCTGCAAAGGTTGGTCATTTTTATCCTGTATATGTGTTGGCAAATAAGAATATTTGATACTGTAATCAAGCTTATTTTTTCTTCATTTTTATTTGACTTTGGGGCTCAACTTCTTGCTTTTTGTTAGTTTCTTTAAGTTTAAGGTTTAAGTGTTGTCTGTTTCTGTGTGTCAGCCCTGTGATAAACTGGCGACCCCTGCAGGGAGTACCTCACCTCTCACCCAGAGTCCGCAGGCATCGGCTCCAGTCCCTCGCAAGCCTCTGGATAAACAGGTATAGCTAACGGATGGATGTTTGAGAGTGGTATGGTTTTAACAGGAAATAAAATGTTTTGATTTGATTCAATGAAGTGAGACTTAATTTTGTTTCATTTCTAGGAAGAGGAGTCAGATGAAAGCTACTCTCTCCACTGGTGCTGGGGTGACAAGAATTTCAAAGAGCGCGGTAAAGGAGGAACTGTCGAGGACTTGCTGAAGAGAAATTCAGAGTTTAGAAGAATTGCAGAAAAGAACAAAAACAAAGAGCTTGTTATAGTAAGAGATGGAAAAGCTATCAGTTCACGCTTTCCCTGTAGCTTGATTAAAAATGATCCACTGACTATCAAGTTTATCAAAGCTGTAGACCATCCAAAGCAATCGGTTGGTGGTTCTGTTCAAAGAAAGAGGCCATCTGGCGAGCTTGTGATGTTTCATGTACGGACAAAGGGAGGTAAAAAAGTAGTGAATATCATGAGAAACCCGGCACTAAAAACAGACTTCAGTGAAATGACTGTTTATGCATACAAAGGCGAAAAAGTGAGGAAAGCTCTGAGAAGAGATGGTCGTTTAAAGGATGTTGTTTTTAAGAAGAACTGTGTGCTCTCTCACACGAGCACTGACGCAAACACTGGGATGTCCAGCCTTGTTGATGATCTTGATGGTGAAACTTTCAAGATCATATTGCTCAATAAGTCTAATCCACCAGAAAGTCAGCCCGACAGTCAGGATGATGCTTACGTGATGCAAAATGAAGCTGAGATATCTGACTGTAATGGAAACCCAGATCCTTCAAAGCAGCCAACCACCACAGCTGAGTCAGTGAACGACAGCATACCAAAAAAGAAACCAAAGCTAAATGGTAACATGGCACCAGAAATCATATTGCATGAAATTCCCAATTCAAAAAAGACGCAGTGCCACCTGTCTTCTCAGTTTCAAGATGTAGTGAAAGGAAAGAAAACGCTGCAAGGATCTAAGCTCTCTCGTATCCAGAATCTCTTCCGCGTAGAGTTTGGAAAGAACGCTCAAACATGCAGGGAAGTGAAAACAATGAAGACACTGATGGATCTCAGTAACTCTGTTTGCCAGGTCAGAATAAATAACAGACCAGAAGGAAGTGGTTTTCTCCTATTTGGCAATTTTGTCCTCACAAATGCTCATGTAGTTAAAGGCATTTATAATGAGTACACAGGGCAACTTAATGAGAGAGTCACTGTCCATTTCTCTTATGAAAGTCTAAACCCCATGGAGTCAGGAGCTGCAGTGGAAGAGGTCGTTGGATTTGAATACGGTCCTGTTGTGTCAAGCTACGAGTGTGACTGGGCGTTGTTGAGGGTCTATGCAGATCAGACATTACCTGATGCTCTGTTAAAGCGCTTTGGATTTCTTCCCCAAAGTGGTGGGATCTGCATTATTGGGCATCCTGACGGTGGTGTGAAAAAGATAGATCCATGCCTGATTATTCCGACTGAAAACCGAAACCAGGTAGTAGAGAGGCATCACAGTGAAAATCCAGATGGTGTTCTGCCGGAAAACCATCACTACAGTGAGAACCAGCAGCCCATTCAGATGATTACTCAGCAGTTCTTTGAGGATGTGACAGAAGATGTGCAATATATCAGACAGGCTCTGACTTACGAGTCTTGCTTTTATTTTGGCTCATCTGGCTCTCCAGTCTTTGATGAGCACTGCAATGTGGTTGCAATGCATTCAGGCGGATATGCCTACCGCAATGCAAGAGGTGAAAGGCAGAGTGTCATAGAGTTTGCCCATCCTTTGTCCTTCGTTAACGAACGCATCATTCTCCAAATGGTGGAAAGAGGAAGGTTCGATGTGTTAAGAGAGTACCTGGCTTGCGGTAATCCACGACACCAAAACACCATGACCAGTTTAAAGAAAGTGGTTGAGAGCAGAAATCTCACAGCATTTAAAAATGCAGTCAACAATTCACTGGCCACAGGTGACGAGAGTCTGAAGACATTCTTTAAATTCTTCTCTCAGAGAGAGGAACCTGTCCCAATGGACATTGATGAAGCATACACAGTCTAAGTGCTGACAGAAGATACAGTGTGAGTTCCTTAGAAGTGTCACTTGATGGTGGTTGTGACGCATCTTTATCAGCTGATCTGTCAATCAGCTGATATTAGGGAGGCGTGACTATCCTGTCACTTTTGACGGGACAATCACGTCACCTGCTGTCTGTCCGCCGCCTCTCCAGGACGCTGCTCCAGGTGTGGGAGAGCATGTATGCCCCCTCGTCCCGTCAAAACTGACAGGACGATCACGCCTCCCTAACATCAGCTGATTGACAGATCAGCTGATAAAGACATGTCACAACCACCATCAAGTGACACTTCTGAGGAAGGCAGAAGTTTCCGCCAAAATGATATGAGATATGTAACATCCTAACACATGTCTGAGATAAAAGAACAACCAAAGTCATTATCAGAAACTAAAGACATAATGAACACCAATGAACCATAGTCAATCAGTTTTAAGATAAAGGAAATTACGTCGTGAAAAAACCCCCAGTTATAACTGCATCGCACTCTCCCGCTCTAACCCTCTAACTTTTCAAAACTACACAAATAATCCAGCCATTAAATTCTATTTTCAGATCCTGAACAATATCTCCAATCCCACACTTACTGCACTACTTCCAAGTCACAACACAAGACAGCAACGACTAGATCAGTCTCGCATGCACTTATTCCTCTACCACCTTACAATTACAGTTACGGTCAGAGATCATTTTGTCACAATCACACTAAGTTTTGGAACTAGATCCCACACTACATCAGAGCAATACTGTCTTTTACACATTTCAAACACATTTAAACACTATCTGATGGAAGGATGGACCTGCAACCACTGATTTAAATCCCATATCCCATTTTACTCACTCCATTTCAGTCCGCTACTCTGCAATGTCTATGTAGCTGCCTATGTTTTGTTGTTTTGCCTCTGCTGATTGTTTCTGTTTATACTTTATATTGTAATGTGTTTTTGTGGCAAAACAGGAACCTGCTACAAACCAGTTTTTAACTGAGTCAGGCCAGTTTGAACTGTAACACACAATGGTACATTTAATTCATTTCCTGTATAAATAAAGAAATGAAACGAACAAATAAATAATGAGGATTTTACAGTATCCAATAAAGTGTTTTTTTTTTTTGATACTTGGATTTTGATTGTGTATTCTTTGCTCTTATCGACAGCATAAATGTACGAATGAGAGAATTTCTCACCTTGAACATCTCTTGACACTGATTTTGCTACCATTCATATTTTCATGTGGAATTATAGATTACATAAGAGGCACAGTATATCCATACTGCTCTGTACACCAAATACTGATGTGGTTCAGTAACTGCAGTTTTTCTGCTCTGATGGGGGGAAAATATCAGCTAGTGAGTGTCATACTAAACTGTCATATAACATGCTATAGCATTGTTATTACATGTTACGTAACCTCTCCATATCTCTTATTCACTACTGGTGTACATTTCCATCATTCATTCACACATTTTTTATTGCAGGGTTTCATAGATGAAGACTTACTTGCAGAGTAAATCATTTTTTTTCTTTTTGTTGGTTTAAAACAGACATGAACACGAAGTTAAACATCCACCCAAAATATTCTGGTATTCATTTACAGTGATAGAACAAATGGCACATTATTTCTTCTTCTAATTCACAGAAAGTACAAGAATATTCAGTATGACGTCTAAATCTCTCCAATGTTTTTCTATGCTGGATATATAGGATGCAACATTGTACAGGAAACTTCTTTAACTTTATTATTAAGACAGAATTTGTCTCCAGTCAGCCACACTTTGTGACAGTTAATTTCATCATAAAGCGATGCCCAAGAAAACCTTAATGGGGGCAGAGTTACAGCTTGTATGTGATTCCTGATGTATTTCTTGATAGATTTATTCTTGGTAACTTCAACTTCTCAGATGAATATACCTCTGCTAGATAGCCGATGACTGAATCCGCAATTGCTGAACCTCAGCACCTTTCTTGGCAAAGCATCAATAACTACTGCCTGTGGGCGCAACTGGAGAGCTGAATTTGGAGATTAATTATTTGTCAGTGTCTGCCCCTCAGTATTAACAGGTTGTCTAATCAACATAATAACACTGTCAACCCATTTCCAATAATATATTTCCTTTTATATTTAATATCTTTTTACCAAATGTAATTAATTGGTGAAAATGGTGTTTGTATGTCATTTTCCAGGCCAGACAAGCTTGTTTATTGAAATGTGTTAACTTTACAGGTAACTTATAAATATTGTAATCACATTTTAGCAGAAATTAAACACTACCCATTAAACATGAACACAGATGATGATTTTTTATAAATTTATTTAACACATAAGTTTACAGAATGCAAATCTTCAACATTATTACACACATATGTCATATATAACATATGCCAGGGGGGATAAGAGTTTACAAGAAAATATTAAAATGATCACAAATATGAATGGTTTTAATTGCCTTTTGATTAAGGGAAAATTTAATGGAATCGATGTACTGCTTGACCTCACTGTAGAAAGCAACAAAAGAAGGTTTTCTATGTGTAAACTGTGAATGTGAAGCACAGCCGGGCTTTCTTCCACACAAGTTTGAACATAAGCGCTGTGTCAGATTTGAACCAATCACAATCGTCTTTGGCGGTTATGACGTAACAACGGTGCCCTGCAAAACAGTGTCGGAGGGGAACTTGTTCTGGTGGAACACTTGCACCCTGGCATTAAACTGCCTGAATCCCCGCAAAGGAAAGCGCCACATAAAACATAAAAAGATATTTTAGCGTGTAGGTTGCTAACTTTGATATTTTTGCCGTTGTTACACGCTCAGTCTTAAAACCAAGTCTCGAGAAAGGTCTGGTAAAGTGAGACTAGTTCCACGTAGCGACGGGGATTTTTAAAACGGTGACACGCGGAGGGGAGGATAACAGATATCTCTGAGGATAACCTTAGACATAGGATAACGAACGCAGTCGGTCTCGCTGGCGGGATATTCAAAAGGCGGAAGAAAAAAAAGGCGGAAGAATTGTTCGACACGACGCTCGTCCCTTCAAAGATGGTGTTTATTTACCACTTTTTGTGAAGCTGTGACAAATGACGAAACGAATAGGTATGGTTCTTATGTGTCATAGTAACGGTGTCCTTAAATAAGCTAACTTAGCTAAATTATATAACGTGTTACATGATGAAGTCGACTTTGTTTTGCTGATTCATGCCGAGTTAAAGTGCTCACTTAGCTTAGTGCGAATGGATAGCAGTACCCCAGCAAGAAGTGTACTGTAAGAATATGAGGGACATATTTTATTCTCAATTTTAACATCTTAATTTGAGATTTCAGAGGTAGCATGTCTCAACAAACCTCAATCCACGTCATAACGGTACTGTGAGCAGGCGCAGAACCGCTATGTAGCACATCTGGGAAAGAAATGTTAGCAAGTAACGACAGATCAGTGCCTGGTATTTGACGCGAGAATATAAAAAAAATGTAAAAACAAAAATGTTATAAAAAATACAGAATTAAAAGGAGTAACATCAGGTGTTTACTGAATAATGTGGCCTAACAATGAATATGTATTGTATGGAGTGTTCTTCGTTTGGTTGTATGCTATACCTTTCTTGTATTAATGTATGAAAATAAGTATTTGCATAGCCTACATGTCATTTTGTAAGTTTAGTTTTGTGGCATTGGAGTGAGGAGGATATGTGTCCTTTCCAACAACAACAAGACATGCACACACTTGTTGGATAATGAGATGGCATCATGCCACATCCTAGCATGCATGAATAGTGCTGACCACCTTACATTTGTTTTGTTTTGAATTGCAGTAAATGTCATATTGGTGCGGATACATTAAGTGATGACTCAATGTGTACTGTAAAGCAGGGTTGGAAATAAGCACCAGAAACCACAAAAAAACAAACAAAAAAAACAAAACAGAAAAACAATGCTAATCTATTGAGTTGCTGGTAGATTTTAGAATCCACGAACCACAGCGGCAGATGGACCAAAAAAACCCCACCTCTGACTCTAAGTCATTTGAAATTAACCATATTTCTTCGCCTTTTCCTCAGGGTAGTATCCCACACCATCATCATCTTCATCTTCTGCATCCTTAAAATTCAGCCAGAAGCAACACATTAAAAATGGGACCAAAGTTGAGGCCCACAAGTAATGGCCCAATGGACAGATTTGTCAAGGTAGCAGTTTTCTCCTGTATAATGATATGTACACTCAGAACATTAATTATATGTTAACAACGGCATTTTGCTTTGCAAGACTACAAATTTATATGGTGTTGTCAATTTCGTTTAGCTCTGTCCTTTTTATCAAGGAAATGAATTAAGAAATAACCTGTCAAAAGTCTTAAATGTTCATTCCATAATATACATTTCTATAAATAACTTTTCTGTCTGATATCTCAAGAAAAGGACATCTAACCAGAATGAGGAAAGCTGTCAGCCTCCTAATTTACAACCTGCTGCAAAGGTTTGTCATATTTATGCTGTATCTGTGTTGGCAAATAAAAAAACATTTGATACTGTAAACAACCTTATTTTTCTTGTCTTCATTTTTATTTAACTTTGTGGCTCAACTTCTTGCTTTTTGTTAGTTTCTTTTGCATTAGCGGCACATTGTAAAAATCTATTTAATATGTGCTTTGATTTCACTTCAGCCATGTTTCTGAGATAATAACAGAAAGGTTTAAGTGTTGTCTGTCTCTATGTGTCAGCCCTGTGATAAACTGGCGACCCCTGCAGGGAGTACCTCACCTCTCACCCAAAGTCCGCAGGCATCGGCTCCAGTCCCTCGTGAGCCACTGGATAAACAGGTATAGCTAACGGACCCTCATGAAAAAACACTGCTGAATCACTACTCATCACTACTACTAAATACCTACACAAAAACTACTGTTTCACTACTTGATTGCTATTGAGCTGTGTAGTGATTTGAATAGTAATGAGTAATGTATTGGGTGATTTCACTACTGATCACTACTGACAATTACTACATGATGCCTATTCAAATCCCTGCACAATTGCTACTTAATCACTTCTGTCTCACTATTGGATTTTGGGAAATTACTATATAATCACTACTCATTCCTTCACATTTATTATTGAATAACTACACAATGCTTACACATTTACTGCTGTATGCCTTCACAATCCCTATGGAATTACTACATCCTTCTGAGTATGTAGTGTTTTATCACTACTCATCACTATTGAATTACTTTTTATTTCTACAGAAACCATTTTGAATTACTATTGAAACTGTACATGATCATCTCTTAATCACTTCTGTCTCACTATTGGATTTTGGGAAATTACTATATAATCACTACTCATTCCTTCACATTTATCATTGAATTACTACACAATGCTTACACATTTACTGCTGTATGCCTTCACAATCCCTATGGAATTCCTACATCCTTCTGCATATGTAGTGTTTTATCACTACTCATCACTATTGAATTACTTTTTATTTCTACACAAACCATTTTGAATTACTACTGAAACTGTACATGATTATCTCTTAATTACTTCTGTCTCACTATTGGCTTTTGGGAAATTACTATATAATCACTATTCATTCCCTTCACATTTATCATTGAATTACTACACAATGCTTACATATTTACTGCTGTATGTCTTCACAATCTCTATGGAATTACTACATCCTTCTGTGTGTGTAGTGTTTTATCACTACTCATCACTATTGAATTACTTTTAATTGCTGCACAACCCTTTTGAAATTACTACTGAAACCCTACATGATTACCACTTAATTACTTTTGTCTTGCTATTAAGCAATGACTACATATAAACAATTAATTCCTTGACTTTTACTCTTAAATTACAACATTCTTACAATTTCTGATGATGAAACTGTCCCATTCATTACCATTTACCAGTTCAGTATCATGGTTCAGTCAGTATTCAGGTGAGACGTGAAACCAGGGTGTAAAATATCATACAATTTTATTGCAAATTATTACATACATTAATTACATTACATATTTGATCAGGAACATGTCTTGTGCCATTGAATGCACTTAAAAGAACAGCTAGACTACCCCCAAGGAACCCTCCTCCAACCAGAACTACGGAGTTGTCTCTTCGAACTTGTCATAACCAGACACCTGACTATCCTCTGTGACACACATACAGTATCTCTATGGGCTTCTTCAGGTGTCTTGTGAATGCACTTAAGAACAGCTAGACTACCCCCTAGGAACTACCCCAACACACACAAAAAGACCAGTTGGTTAGCAAAAAAAAAAGGACTAGGACCCGCGCAAGCGTGATCCTATGTGATATTACACGAGCGTAATCCATATACAATATGAATGAAACACTCTCGCAAGGCCACTGGAGCTCCATCCACCTGACAGACATGTAGATTATTTCTAACACTTGTCATTTTCTTAGATAAAGCACACAAACTATCACTGTTATGTAAATATCATGGTTAAACATACCACATGATGAACCACTTGTCTCTGTGATGAACCAGAGCCATGCTTCTTGTCTTCATTTTTATTTAACTTTGTGGCTCAACTTCTTGCTTTTTGTTAGTTTCTTTTGCATTAGCGGCACATTGTAAAAATCTATTTAATATGTGCTTTGATTTCACTTCAGCCATGTTTCTGAGATAATAACAGAAAGGTTTAAGTGTTGTCTGTCTCTATGTGTCAGCCCTGTGATAAACTGGCGACCCCTGCAGGGAGTACCTCACCTCTCACCCAAAGTCCGCAGGCATCGGCTCCAGTCCCTCGTGAGCCACTGGATAAACAGGTATAGCTAACGGACCCTCATGAAAAAACACTGCTGAATCACTACTCATCACTACTACTAAATACCTACACAAAAACTACTGTTTCACTACTTGATTGCTATTGAGCTGTGTAGTGATTTGAATAGTAATGAGTAATGTATTGGGTGATTTCACTACTGATCACTACTGACAATTACTACATGATGCCTATTCAAATCCCTGCACAATTGCTACTTAATCACTTCTGTCTCACTATTGGATTTTGGGAAATTACTATATAATCACTACTCATTCCTTCACATTTATTATTGAATAACTACACAATGCTTACACATTTACTGCTGTATGCCTTCACAATCCCTATGGAATTACTACATCCTTCTGAGTATGTAGTGTTTTATCACTACTCATCACTATTGAATTACTTTTTATTTCTACAGAAACCATTTTGAATTACTATTGAAACTGTACATGATCATCTCTTAATCACTTCTGTCTCACTATTGGATTTTGGGAAATTACTATATAATCACTACTCATTCCTTCACATTTATCATTGAATTACTACACAATGCTTACACATTTACTGCTGTATGCCTTCACAATCCCTATGGAATTCCTACATCCTTCTGCATATGTAGTGTTTTATCACTACTCATCACTATTGAATTACTTTTTATTTCTACACAAACCATTTTGAATTACTACTGAAACTGTACATGATTATCTCTTAATTACTTCTGTCTCACTATTGGCTTTTGGGAAATTACTATATAATCACTATTCATTCCCTTCACATTTATCATTGAATTACTACACAATGCTTACATATTTACTGCTGTATGTCTTCACAATCTCTATGGAATTACTACATCCTTCTGTGTGTGTAGTGTTTTATCACTACTCATCACTATTGAATTACTTTTAATTGCTGCACAACCCTTTTGAAATTACTACTGAAACCCTACATGATTACCACTTAATTACTT
The DNA here is from genome assembly GCF_041903045.1 of Epinephelus lanceolatus. Classification (NCBI taxonomy): domain Eukaryota; kingdom Metazoa; phylum Chordata; class Actinopteri; order Perciformes; family Serranidae; genus Epinephelus; species Epinephelus lanceolatus. The sequence continues at coordinate 32,312,508 of NC_135744.1, forward strand.
TTGTCTTGCTATTAAGCAATGACTACATATAAACAATTAATTCCTTGACTTTTACTCTTAAATTACAACATTCTTACAATTTCTGATGATGAAACTGTCCCATTCATTACCATTTACCAGTTCAGTATCATGGTTCAGTCAGTATTCAGGTGAGACGTGAAACCAGGGTGTAAAATATCATACAATTTTATTGCAAATTATTACATACATTAATTACATTACATATTTGATCAGGAACATGTCTTGTGCCATTGAATGCACTTAAAAGAACAGCTAGACTACCCCCAAGGAACCCTCCTCCAACCAGAACTACGGAGTTGTCTCTTCGAACTTGTCATAACCAGACACCTGACTATCCTCTGTGACACACATACAGTATCTCTATGGGCTTCTTCAGGTGTCTTGTGAATGCACTTAAGAACAGCTAGACTACCCCCTAGGAACTACCCCAACACACACAAAAAGACCAGTTGGTTAGCAAAAAAAAAAGGACTAGGACCCGCGCAAGCGTGATCCTATGTGATATTACACGAGCGTAATCCATATACAATATGAATGAAACACTCTCGCAAGGCCACTGGAGCTCCATCCACCTGACAGACATGTAGATTATTTCTAACACTTGTCATTTTCTTAGATAAAGCACACAAACTATCACTGTTATGTAAATATCATGGTTAAACATACCACATGATGAACCACTTGTCTCTGTGATGAACCAGAGCCATGCTCATGTTCAAAGTGGTTCCTCTGTAATGACAAAAAGCAAAAAAAAAAAGTGGATCAATTCACAACCTTATTTTTATTTCATGGAACATATTTACAAAGTTCAGTCTCTTACCTTCCTGCCCGACTGTACAGACGTCCACTCAGGAGGGGGGCCCATCACAGCACCACAGCTTGCGGTTGTTCAGGGGGAAGCGGTCAGCGTGGTGAAAATATTTCACACCTTAAAAAAAAAAAAGGAAAAAGAAAAGAAACACAGTTTTTTGAAAAAAGGCAATGTCAACTTTCTTATTAGAAAACCATAATGGGTATAATATTAGAAATGATATGTAAAATATATAATTCTCATAAGCCTTCATAAAACTGTTTAGAACCATGTATCATTATTTTCAAACATACCGAGACATGCTGACGCGGTGAAATTCATGCCGGAAAAACTCTTGGATATCCCCCGGGACTGTCAAGTGTGGGACAAGGTTCCAGCGAAGACCTAAACAAAATAATAATGGTTAATGACAAAATCATATTGACCTGTACACATCTGCCTCATTAAAAAGAATACATGAATAACCTACCTGTGCAGTCGGCCAGACGCTGCAGACAGTGGCCAGGTATTGGCCAAAAGCTATGCCTCCTTGCTTAGGCGTCTTGCTGGCTGTCAGGTTGTTCCTAGGGGCCATGACACAGACAGCATCAGAGATCCGAGGAAGAACAGCATGAGACCAAATTCAAAGTTCAAGCACTTCAACACAATATGTGAACTCAAGACTATAAAAATACACAAAGTTAGGAGTTTAACTCAGTCATACAGCAAGGATATACATGAAAAGTTGATTTCAAGAAGGCACGCCATATACATGCACCAGCGTCACTGGAGGCCAACTGTCGCTCCGCCATCCTCCACTTAGCCGCCTCAGAGCGACGGTAGGACTTGCCACGGGGCATCTAAAAGTATAAAGACCCAGTTATTAAGCATATTAAAATCAAACTGATAATTTACTAATGATTTGACAATGACAGCAGCTGACACAAACACACACACACAACTGATACACTTTTTTGATTGACAAGGCCAAACAGTTTCACGACCACACTGCATTCTAACTTCTTCAAATACTTGTATTATTAAATCAATTATGTCCACACACACATAAAGCTTTAATTACATTAATAAATACATAAAAACAGTAGGCTATATCACAGAGCATTGGACAAATGTAATTCATTTTCAGACATTAAACATGAGAAGATTATTTCAATTGGACATTCTCATTTCCCAGAGGACTCTGCTTAAGCATTAATGAGTGTTACACGCCAGTAATATGAAGTTATTTACGTGTTTTGCGGTTAATTATAACGTGGATCTGTTCATCCCTGCATGCGGAGGCAAACAGGGAGATGAGCTTCATTTCCTGCTAGATTGAGTGCGACTCATTCATCCAAACTTTGCAAACATGGTCGGGATTTGTAGAGGACATATGTATGTTGTTCACTATAAAATGTGGTTACTATAAATAAATGCACCTCTGTGCAGAGAGGGAAATATGAAAAAATGCTCCGTTCGACATCCCTCTCCCCTAAGTTACAACACATCACTCTCTGGTCGAGTCAGAGAACAATGGCGGCTAACTAGCCGTTACGCTAACTACCCGCTAAGTTACGCTAGCTTACTAAGCTAAGCTAATGGCAAAACATTGCAATTTAATCACTGAATATTCCACAGTTTAAAAACAACCAGTGTGAGCTGACGCAATATCTAAAATACCGCACTCTCCTGCTGAGTCGAAGGATGCTGGGGGCTAAGTAAGTCCTACGCTACCTAGCCGCTACGCCAACGAACGGCTACGCTAACGAACTGCTACGGTATCTTACTGAGCTGAGCTAGTGACAATACATTCCAATTGATATAATGTAGGTACACACATAGTTTATATAGCATACAAACCCACATATAATGTCAGAAGCACGAGCAACATTCACAAAATGACTACGCTACAAGCAAGCTCCTACCACTTACCGTAATAACTGCCGTGTCCTTCGATGAAGAGGGACAAACAATCACGACGCAGCGCCGGGGAACAAGGTGGAAGCTCCAAACGGAATGTCATTGGATAACATGATCCTTAGCTAAGCCCCGCTCCCTTGGTTACTGTTGCTATGCCTTTCAAGCATTCACTGCCAGCCATGCTCTGTGCATAAGAACTACAGAGTATGCAGCAATATAGCATCGGTTTCAAAGTAAATATCAGACATTTCTTGGAAAACTGTTCGGAGATATCAGAGACAAGCAGTCAAAAGATAAGACATTTTTGACTTGAGCATCTTAGTGATAAAGCCATCATCAATGGAGCTCCGATACTATGATTCACCACGACAACAGGGGAGAAATACACAGCTACGGTCATAAAAAGAATCACTGACAGTAACTGACGTAACTCATATTAAATGTAACATCACTTTCTTTTCATATTAGTCTTTGAGAAAGTCATTAAATGTTGTTCAATGTTTTTAATAATTGGGTGAAAATGAAATTTAAAAACAGACCCATGATTGCTCCTCACTTTGGTTTTATTCATATTCCACATATTAAACAAAGTAAAAGTTTACTCAGTCACTATTTCAGCTTGAGTAGCTTTTACCACCAACTGATGCTGATTACCACACATCTAGTCTCCTAACATCCTGTTGAGTAGATGAACATGTGGAAAAAAGCACAGGTGGTGGTCACCTCCACCTCCACCTCCATCACGTCCAACAAAAGGCAGAGAAACTGGTCCTGAGTCAGGTCGCTGGATGACCAGAGCCTCAGGTCATCACTCACCCCCAGGTCCCCAGGGCCTAGAGGCTATTAATGTTACCCATAATGTTGCAGCAAATTAGAAACACAGACATGGAAAGGGAGTTGTTAACAAAATTAGAAAAATAAATGACTACTGATTGTTGTTTTTGTATCTGTAGAGTTCGCTAAATTACAAGGTGTGGAAATCACAAAATCAATGCCAAATTGAATTGATTTGAATCAAAATGGCCAACTTACTGTTTGGAGTAGAGCACTGGTGGCAGAGACTTTTTTGTGCGTCTGGGCAACTTACACATATGTACACATTTTCATTTTCCTACTCTTATCTCACTATAATTGTCAGGACAGTGTTTCCTGACTAGTCCAACAAGAAAACAGTTGTCACATCTGACTGATTATAGCTCTACCTCCTCTTAGAGACTTAAACAATTGCTTTTTTTATTTATCTACAAGGACTGCAGATAGGGCAGAGGACAGTCTGCCTTTTTTTTTGGAAACTTATTATTTCTTTTTATTTGCTGAACACCATATTCTATTATTCAGATTAAAGACCCCAAAAGATATTTCTGTGTCCTGTGCTGGTTTAATTTCGCCAGGCTACAACTGTTTTTGTAAATTGTGTGTGTGGTTGGATAATTATAAAGTAATAAATCATTTCAATTAAAAAAATTCTGTTGTGTTTTCAGTTACTGTATTATATCACAAATATCCTTTAATTTTATTGAATTGTAAATGTATATGAATGGTCAGTGGAATATCCCGAAATGAAATCCCTGAGAAATTACCTTCGCTTCTATATATAAAAAACAAAAAACAATTTTACAGTAGGCTCTCATTGTCTATTCTGAGCACTATGATACTTAAGATACACACAGAGCCTCATGAAAAACTACTGTGTGTATACACATCAAGTATGTATATTCAAGCACTAAAATCTAATTGATCACTATTTAAAATATGTAGTGTTGCTGTAGTGTTGTGACTACATATTTACTATACAAGCAAGTAGTAAAATCTCTACATAATCAGTATTTAAATGCCTGTGTAATGAAGCAGTAGTGTTTTAACAGCTCTTTCACTACTCTGCTTGGTTACTACTAGAAACACTACTGTTTTACTACAAAACTCTACTGGTGTGTCATAAGTAGTGTTGCTGTAGTGTTGTGACTACATATTCACTATATGAGCAAGTAGTAAAATCTCTACATAATCAGTATTTAAATGCCTGTGTAATGAAGCAGTAGTGTTTTAACAGCTTTTTCACTACTCTGCTTGGTTACTACTGGAAACACTACTGTTTTACTACAAAGCTCTACTGGTGTGTCATGAGTAGTGTATGAACTACAGATTTACTACACAATTACTACAGGTGACTACACAGCCACTACTACACGAATAGGTTTTGTGTAGTAATTTAATAGCAGTTTTTCATGAGGGGATGGATGGTTTGAGAGTGGTATGGTTTTAACAGGAAATAAAATGTTTTGATTTGATTCAATGAAGTGAGACTTAATTTTGTTTCATTTCTAGGAAGAGGAGTCAGATGAAAGCTATTCTCTCCACTGGTGCTGGGGTGACAAGAATTTCAAAGAGCGCGGTAAAGGAGGAACTGTCGAGGACTTGCTGAAGAGAAATTCAGAGTTTAGAAGAATTGCAGAAAAGAACAAAAACAAGGAGCTTGTTATAGTAAGAGATGGAAAAGCTATCACTTCACACTTTCCCTGTAGCTTGACTGAAAAAGATCCACTGACTGTCAAGTTTATCAAAGCTGTAGACCATCCAAAGCAATCGGTTGGTGGTTCTGTTCGTCCTCAAAGAAAGAGACCATCTGGCGAGCTTGTGATGTTTCATGTACGGACAAAGGGAGGTAAAAAAGTAGTGAATATCATGAGAAACCCGGCACTAAAAACAGACTTTAGTGAAATGACTGTTTATGCATACAAAGGCGAAAAAGTGAGGAAAGCTCTGAGAAGAGATGGTCGTTTAAACAATCTTGTATTTAAGAAGAACTGTGTGCTCTCTCACACGAGCACTGACGCAAACACTGGGATGTCCAGCTTTGTTGATGATCTTGATGGTGAAACTTTCAAGATCATATTGCTCAATGACTCTTGTCCACTAGAAAGTCCGCCTGGCAGTCTTGATGATGCTTACATGATGCAAAATGAAGCTGAGATATCTGACTGTAATGGAAACCCAGATCCTTCAAAGCAGCCAACCACCACAGCTGAGTCAGTGAACGACAACATACCAAAAAAGAAACCAAAGCTAAATGGTAACATGGCACCAGAAATCATATTGCATGAAATTCCCAATTCAAAAAAGACGCAGTGCCACCTGTCTTCTCAGTTTCAAGATGTAGTGAAAGGAAAGAAAACGCTGCAAGGATCTAAGCTCTCTCGTATCCAGAATCTCTTCCGCGTAGAGTTTGGAAAGAACGCTCAAACATGCAGGGAAGTGAAAACAATGAAGACACTGATGGATCTCAGTAACTCTGTTTGCCAGGTCAGAATAAATAACAGACCAGAAGGAAGTGGTTTTCTCCTATTTGGCAATTTTGTCCTCACAAATGCTCATGTAGTTAAAGGCATTTATAATGAGTACACAAGGCAACTTAATGAGAGAGTCACTGTCCATTTCTCTTTCGAAAGTCTAAACCCCGTGGAGTCAGAAGCAGCAGTGGAAGAGGTCGTTGGATTTGAATACGGTTCTGATGTGTCAAGCTACGAGTGTGACTGGGCGTTGTTGAGGGTCTGTGCTGATCAGACATTACCTGATGCTCTGTTAAAGCACTTTGGATTTCTTCCCCAAAGTGGTGGGATCTGCATTATTGGGCATCCTGATGGTGGTGTGAAAAAGATAGATCCATGCTTGATTATTCCGACTGCAAACCGAAACCAGGTGGTAGAGAGGCATCACAGTGAAAATCCAGATGGCGTTCTGCCGGAAAACCATCACTACAGTGAGAACCAACAGCGCATTCAGATGATTACTCAGCAGTTCTTTGAGGGTGTGACAGAAGATGTGCAACATATCAGACAGCTTTTAACTTACGAGTCTTGCTTTTATTCTGGCTCATCTGGCTCTCCAGTCTTTGACGAGCACTGCAATGTGGTTGCAATGCATTCAGGCGGATATCCCTACCGCAATGCAAGAGGTGAAAGGCAGAGTGTCATAGAGTTTGCCCATCCTTTGTCCGTCATTAACGAACACATCATTCTCCAAATGGTGGAAAGAGGAAGGTTCGATGTGTTAAGAGAGTACCTGGCTTGCGGTAATCCACGACACCAAAACACCATGACCAGTTTAAAGAAAGTGGTTGAGAGCAGAAATCTCACAGCATTTAAAAATGCAGTCAACAATTCACTGGCCACAGGTGACGAGAGTCTGAAGACATTCTTTAAATTCTTCTCTCAGAGAGAGGAACCTGTCCCAATGGACATTGATGAAGCGTACACAGTCTAAGTGCTGACAGAAGATACAGTGTGAGCAGTTTCAGCAGTGAGCAACACAGCATGTCATGTCTGTTTTCATACTCAGGATACTGTTGTTTAACACCTGAGGAGTGCAGTGACTGCGTGAAAGATCTCAGGCAAAACCTTATATTATAATTGTTTAAAGTAACCATAATCAATCAGTTTTAAGATAAAGGTAACCAGTTTCTCCATAGTCATTTTTAGCCATGTTTGTATCTGTAAATGCTCCTTTTATTCAGTAAGACTGCAAAATCTTTGTTCATTAACTGACAAATTACTGACAGTTGGTTCAGTGCATGTCCTAATGAGTCTCTGTGTGAGGAATGTTTGTTTTTAAGAAATTATATTATAAAAATGATGTCATGAGATTTGTTTTAACTCACATATTATCAGCGTCAAAGGCGTGTTTTATGCTTTTTGATATTCTGTCTTTATACTGTTTTTAAAAAAATATATTATAAAATGATATGAAATTTGTTTTAACTCAAATATTATCAGTGTCAAAGGTCTGTTTTATGCTTTTTGATATTCTGTCTTTAAACTGAAATGATATAAAAATGATGTCATGAGATTTGTTTTAACTCAGATATTATCAGCCTCAAAGACGTGTTTTATGCTTTTTGATATTCTGTCTTTATACTGTTTTTAAGAAAATCACACTTGAGATTTTGATTTCTTCCTCTCCTTTTTTTTTTTAGAAATACATTGCATTTAAAAACAATTGTACAATATTGGATATTGTGAAATCTGTCTTTGGCTGAATATCACTGATCACTATCACTAAAATGAGAGTTGGGATTTTGAAGGAATCTAGCCTGGTAAAATATGTTCTGGAAAAAAAATTATAATAAATAAAAAATGATTGTTTTAATTATCCAATAAATTGATTTTCTGATTGGATTCTGATTGTGTATTCTTTGCTGTTATCCACAGCATAAATGTATGAATGAGAGAATTTGTCACCTTGAATATCTCTGACACTGATTTTGAGATAAATAGACAAGAGTGGCACCAACTGAACATGATGTCTTAATTTTATGTGCAGTTTGATGCTTTATTCTTTATCTGGATCTCCATAAACTCACTCAATGTGGCCCTCATGTCTTCATTAGAGTTCACATCATGGAAAAGGTTTAAAAGTCATAAACTAGCCTTTATGAAACAAGGAGAAGTCAGCACAAACGGTCTAACACAAGCACGGGCACATTTTTTAATCATTCTTTTATTAATCTCTAATTAATAACACATAAAAACGCTGAATTTACAATATTAAAGCCAGCTTGATGCAGGGCGGAACGTTTGACCCGGTTACATTTTCCACACGGGCACATTTGCAACGGACCAAAGCTAAGTGTCAGGCGAAATGGAAGTGTAAGAATTTTTTTTTAATTTATTTTAACTGTAGAATTTAACACAATGAGTTTGTTGATCGGCAGGTATTTATTGTTTATTAATGTAGCTAAACAGTATGGTTAAAGGTGCAACGTGTTTGTCGCAGTTTCCGGTTAGTTTATTGACCGAGCTGTGGGAAGCAGACTGCAGAGACACACTGTCAGGTCTCTGGGACTGCAAAAGAAAAGCGCTAAATTGTTCTCTGTCTTTTTAAAATAATAATAAGACACTCTGAAGGTGAATAAATCAGATAAAACATTAGTTTATTGGTTCAGGCAGCTGTCAATACAACACTGAGCCTCTGTATTAGTGATTTTATTTGAGTCATGAAGTCATTGAGGATAATGATTTACTGTTTTTCTTCTGTCTTTTGTGTCATTTCACTGATAATAGACGTATGAATTGAATATGTTTGCGTTTTGTCGGCCTACTCTGAGTTGAACACCACTGTAAAATTGTAATGTGCGTTTAAAAAATATTTTCAGACATTTTATAGACAAACATAAAAAATAATTAAAGAAATGTTTTAAAGATCAATTGATGTGAAAAAAATATGAGATAGATACACTTTTTAAATAAATAAATAAATAAGTAAAGCACCACATACACTTTGTAAAGTGCACTTAGCCTTCTTTATTTGTCCCTGTGTGTCAATCTAAATCTCAGTTTCTTGTTAATCATAGTCATTTTTCTTATTTTTATGTTATCAAACTAGTAAAATGTCCACCATCCATCTTTTAGGGGTGGGGAAAAAAATCGATGCAGCATAGTATCAAGATACTTTTGTGTGGCAATATCATATCGTCAGCACACAGTGTCAAGTATCGATCTTTTAAATGTATGCATTATTAATATTACAAATACAAATGAAATTGAAATCCCATTCCTATGGGAATAATATAATCAATTGCATTTTCAGTCCACTAGATACATTTTGCTGCTGCAAAAAAATGGCTGAAATGAGATGAACAGACTGAAAACTTTGTCTTATTAGATCAAACAGATGCTGACAAAGTTTATCACAATGTTCGGCATATCGAGACATATTTCAAATTGCAGTAATATTGTGTTATGACTTAAGTGTTGTGATCGTATCATATCGTGTATCCTCTGGTGATTCCCACCCCTACAATCTTTGGGAACTTTCAGTCACATTTCACAGTCTTCATTCAGTGACTGGAAGTGAAGACAGTGACATCTGGTTAAAAGCTCCACACGCTAGAAAGTTGGCCTTTTCATCTTAGATTATTTGTTTACATACAGTTTGTAAAGACAAAGAATGAGACTCTGTGTTTAAACTTTATTTTCTTCTTTTCAGGAAAAACGCTAACGCTGCTATGCTCAGTAACTATGAGGTAACGTGTTATGTCTCAGTGCTTTACATAAATCTTTTTGTAGTGTTCAGTAAAGAGATGAAAATAACGTAGTGTTGCTTCAGACTTGTCTGTCTGTGTGTTTCTCAGGTGTTCAAACTCCTTACGGACCTGAAGGAACAGAGGAAGGACAGCGGGAGGAACAAACACAGCATCGGGCAGCAGAACCTCAACACCATCATGTATGAGGTCGGCACACATCCTCTCCCTCTCTTAGCTCACTTCAACCTGCTCTTTGTGCCTGTGTCATCACCTTTACGCTTTTGCAGCAGCATGCCCACGGTTTCCTCTGCCCTTTCCACACAGACGCTGAAGTACCTGTCGAAGACGCCCTGCTGCAGGCAGAGTCCAGAGATCGTCAAAGAATTCCTCACCACCATGATGCCTCACAAACTCACAAAGTCAGTGAGATCTCATAAAAGTACAGATGTTATCATTCATATTATCATTTGGAAGTTAAAGATTACATAAGATGCACAGTATTTTTGTGCTGCTCCGTACACCAAGTGCTCATTGATATTTTTCCTCTATCAGGGCAGAAAAACTGCAGCTACTGAACCACCGGCCACAGACTGCAGTGGAAATTCAGCTTGTGAGTGTTTTACTAAACTGTTATAACATGTTACATTACCTCTCTTTATCTCTTCTTCACTACTGGTGTGCATTTCCCTGATTCTTTCACATATTTTTTGCTGTAGGGTTTTATATCCTCCTGAGACCTGAACTTTAGTTTGTAATGCATTTTTAATATCTGCTAATTATATGGGCAACAGGTCTAAATTAAGCTCAATGGAGTATCAGGTGCAGCAAACCTAAAATGTGATGTCCTTGAATGAGGACTAAGGGTCTCAGGAGGATATAGGAAGACTTGTTTAAAGAAAAAGTCTGGTGATATTTTTTTCTTTTTGTCAACATATTCCACAAAAAGTCCAAGGCCAATGACAAAATGTTCTGTCTGTATAAAACAATAGAAACGCATCAGTGAGCGTCACTGTTGCACCGGGTGACATTTTTACTTCATTACAGTGAACAGGAGCAGTCACACACACACAACCTGCTGCTAAAAAATACACTCATTAGAGCACCAAATGTGTATTCATGTGCAGGTGAAAATAGTCCCCAACAAATGCACTTTTCACTCCTGTTTGAGTAGTGTTTTTAAAAATTACAGCTGTCCAGTAAATTACATAAAAATGAAACTATATGTTTGTGACTTGTTTTAGAATGGGCTTAGGGCTGAATACCTCAGACAAGGAAGGGGACTAGTTCAAGTTCAAGTTCCACTGATTGTCACACACCTGAGTGTGTGAAATTTGTTCTCTGCATTTGCCCCATCCCCTGAGGGAGCGGTGAGCAGCAGCGGTGCCGTGCTCGGGAATCATGTGGTGATCTAACCTCCCAATTCCAGCCCCTGATGCTGAGTGCCAAGCAGGGAGGCAGTGGGTCCCATTTTTATAGTCTACTACTGAGAAATGGACTGCTAGGGTTTTTTTTTTGTTGACAATCAGAATAGTATAATGCCAGCCTTGTCCTTTAAGACAGTGGTTCCCAACTGGTGGGTCACGGTCCAAAAGTGGGTCATGGTTCCATTCTGAATGGACCAAAACTCGCAGACATGTCAAGTTTGTAAAAAAAAAAAAAAAGACCACGCTTTATTATTTAAGTGCATTGGATTTCTGGCACAGAGTTTTTATTTTGAAGTGCTGTTTCTTGCTGTAAAATGAGTCAATAATGGACAGCTACTTGACAGAGACTGAAAACAAGCTTGACAACACGGCCAAACGCTAGTATAACGCTGGGTGTATTGAACTGTGTGGACCTTGAACTAATGACTAAGGAGAAATCTGGACCCCATGGCTGGACCATTTGTGAACCAATGCTTTAAAACTCTGTAGTTACAATTCATAGGCCAAGTTTTATTTTTGACCAACTAAATGTGTGCCACTATTTCCAAACACAAGTTGTGTGGGGCCATTTCTGCACTGTGCATGTCTGTATTGATCCCATTATAGAGGGGAAATCACTGCCACAGTCACTGACTGGTGGGACATTTGAAATGTCAGAATCTGTGTCACTGATGCTCTCATGGAGGTGGACCTCACTGCAGAAGATGTCATACACAGCTTGCACACCCAGCTCATAAAGTATTTTCAAACATCCAGCTCAACCCCAGGAACATCAGTACACCGTAGTGGCACAGTCTGGACTCACTGAGATGGAAAGTATTTACACAGCTAGATAGTGATCTCAGACTGGTTCAGCTGGTAGACACAAACATGCTCCGTCTTGTTTACTGACTTCAAATTACATGATTCCTGAGATTTAGTTCCTAATCTGTAGTTACCTCTTGCTGTCATTTGAGTCTGCCTGCATCCGGAGCTACAAAACCATGCACTCATGCAGGAATAAAAAGAAATGGCATAGAAGAATGTTTGAGTGGTAAATAATGTGCGGATGAATTTAGGTTTGTTTATTTTTGATCTTGGAAACAAAAGTTGGCACCTTGAGCTCCAGTTAGTGGCTGTTTTGGTGCTTTCTGTCACATCTGGTGATCATCAGCAGACGGATTTCTCCAGTTGTCTTGGAATAGTAGATCTTCAAATATGCAGTTTTTGCAGTACTTTAAAGGGGCCAAATTATGCTTTTTGTGATTTGTGAGTATCATGTTGTCGGACCCCCATGTTAGACAAAAAACTGAACAACATGCTGACAGAGGGATGCACAATGGCTTCCTGGCTCATTACCTTTAAAGTGTCTCATGAAATGATTCACATTGAGGTGGATCACTTAATGAATGGAGGAAAATAGTTTTTGTATTTACACGTACACCTACGGATCACCTACATGCACATGCATGCTTCCATAAGAACAGGTTTTCAGACTGTGAGTCACTCATGTCTTGTTTTGCATCTGACTGGTCTAATTTGTATTTCACATCAGATAATGTTCATCGTAGGACTACAACATATATATCAACTCACGAGAGGGGGTTGTAGCCAATTCAGTGGTCTGGCATGGACCAGTGGTAACTACCACTAGGGGCGCTAAAGATACTGGTTGCGACCAGCTCCTCAGTGGTCACAACCAGCTGCTCCCTGGCACTGACCAGTGGTTGCTGGTCGCGACCAGCTCCTCAGTGATCTGTCCTGTGTTCCTTGTGGTCTGTCTGTTGTCTGGATCAGTTAATGAGTGGTCTGTGGAGTGATTTTTATATTTTAATACACCTTCTCCCTTCTCATGTCATATTGGCAGCACATAAATACTGTTCATTATATTAATATAGCTGTCAATGTGTCATCTTTCTTGTAATAGGTCTATTTTTTTTTCTAAATAGCCCTCAACTAAAATGTGTTCTTTTATGTAGGCCACAATAGACATCCTGATGCAGTTCAAGGGCTTTCAGAGGTTCCATGCTGAAAAAATCCTTGGAAAGATTATTGATGAATGAGTTCAGGTGGATGTGTTGTGTGTTTGAATCCAATTTCTGTATTCCATTTTTCTATTGAATTATATTCTGTAAATATTACTTAAATGTGTAAATTTTTTTCAAAAGTATTTTGGTTATGGTGGTTTTGTTTTCCTCAAGTCTTGAAACACAATAGGCTACCCAGTCAAGTCTGTCATTGTCATGTCTAAATGTAGATGACCATGTCAACACAACTTCAATAAAAAAAATAAATCTTGAACTTTCAGTGGGATGGTTATATTTTAATGTGATAAAATCAACTTGCATAAATTAATTCCATACAACTACACAACATGCATGGACATATTCATCTGGGCAACAGAGAATACTCCAGACAACTGAACAAATGGTCAGGAATACAAAGACCACAAGCTTCAGCACCCCTAGTAGTAGCCAGTGGTGGAAAGTAACCACCACTGAGGAGCTGGTCAGGACCAGTATCTTTAGCGCCCCTAATGGTAGTGACCACTGGTCCGTGCCAGGGAGCACCTGGTCCCGACCACTGAGGACCTGGTCACGAGTCACGACTAGTATCTTGGACCACTGGTTCATAGTTATAAACAGTTAAATAAGATAGCCACTCATATACTGTGCATAGAGAAAGAGAGGGGGAGTGAGAGACTAGTTGTAACCACACAACCTGCAATATTACAGTGCAACAATAATAACAGAGGCTAGTATATGTGATAGACAAACACGATCAAAGAAGGGAGAAGGTGTATTAAAAATCGTAAATCACTCCACAGACCACTCATTAACTGATCCAGACAACAGACAGACCACAAGGAACATAGGACAGGTCTGGTCCGTGCCAGGGAGCAGCTGGTTCCGACCAGTATCTTTAGCGCGCCTAGTGGTAGTGACCACTGGTCCGTACCAGACCACTGAATCGGCGCCAGACCACTGAATCGGCCTGCTGGAACTCGCTCATGTTTTAGATGCATGAAGTTTTATTATTCTGTAGCATTTATGTCACAGGGGATAGTGCTCTCCTGGCTGTCGTCTTGATATCTCCGTGGCCCAACGTTACTTCAGAGACTGCGGTCAAGTCAGCCGTGGTTCGCTTTTGCTTGGTCAAATCGAATCGAAGCCGCACGTTTTTTTTTTCTAGTGCGCGAATCTACTAACATTTACGGTAATCGTAATGAAACAGCTCTGAAGAGCAGCTGGTTGTGACTGGGTCAGACTGCAGAGGACAAGTTCAAGGATATTTTGCCGAACTTTGACGTAGAATAAAAAACGTATTTTCCATAAGTAGTCCATGATTCATATACCGCTGAACTTAGTACTTCCTAGACTACATGCATGAATAATATGAAGTACTTTTACTGTGTACTTTTTGAGTAATCCTGTGTCAAAATCCTTAACAGAGGATAAGATCAAGGATATTTTGCCGAACTTTGACGTGGAATAGAAAAATTATTCTTTTCTCTGTTAAGGATTCTGACACAGGATTACTCAAAAAGTACACAGTAAAAGTACTTCATACTAGTTATATAAGTAGTCTAGGAAGTACTTAGTTCAGCAGTATATGAATCATGGACTACTTATGGAAAATAAGTTTTTTATTCCTTGTCAAAGTTGGGCGAAATATCCTTAATCTTGTCCTCTGTAATGGATCCTGACACATGATTACACAAAAACTACACAGTAAAAGTACTTCATATTATTCATGCAAGTAGTCTAGGAAGTACTAAGTTCAGTAGTATATGAATCTTGGACTACTTATGGAAAATAAGTTTTTTATTCCACGTCAAAGTTGGGCGAAATATACTTAGGATTCTGACACAGAATTATTCAAAAAGTACACAGTAAAAGTACTTCATACTAGTTATACAAGTAGTCTAGGAAGTACTTAGTTCAGCGGTATATGAATCATGGACTACTTATGGAAAATACGTTTTTTATTCCACATCAAAGTTGGGTGAAATATCCTTAATCTTGTGATCTGGTCAGGATTTTGACACAGGATTACTCGAAAAGTACACAGTAAAAGTACTTCATATTATTCATGCACGTAGTCTAGGGAGTACTAAGTTCAGTAGTGTATGAATATTGGCTACTTGTGGAAAATAAGTTTTTTATTTGACATCAAATTTGGGCGAAATATCCTTAATCCTGTAATCTGTTAAGGATTTTGACACAGGATTACTGGAAAACTACACAGTAAAAGTACTTCATATTATGCAAGCAAGTAGTCCAAGAAGTGCTAAGTTCAGCAGTATATGAATCATGGAGTACTTATGGAAAATAAGTTTTTTATTCCACATCAAATGGGTGAAATATCCTTAATCTTGTGATCTGTTAAGGATTTTGACACAGGATTACTCGAAAACTACACAGTAAAAGTACTTCATATTATGCAAGCTAGTAGTCTAAGAAGTGCTAAGTTCAGCGGTATATGAATCATAGACTACTTATGGAAAATAAGTTTTTTATTCCACATCAAAATTGGGTGAAATATCCTTGATCTTATCCTCTGTTAAGGATTTTGACACAGGATTACTCAAAAAGTACACAGTAAAAGTACTTCATATTATTCATGCACGTAGTCTAGGAAGTACTAAGTTCAGCAGTATATGAATCATGGACTACTTATGGAAAATACGTTTTTTATTCTACGTCAAAGTTCGGCAAAATATCCTTGAACTTGTCCTCTGCAGTCTGACCCAGTCACAACCAGCTGCTCTTCAGAGCTGTTTCATTACGATTACCGTAAATGTTAGTAGATTCGCGCACTAGAAAAAAAACGTGCGGCTGATTTGACCAAGCAAAAGCGAACCACGGCCGACTTGACCGCAGCCTTCAGAGGGCATCAGCAGAATCGTCGATTCATTAATAAAATTAATATCCAGCAAACCGTTCCTATCATGACGTTTTAAAAGACGGTGTAATAGAGATGCTAAACGATCACAGTGCTAATTTCCTGGTTAGATGACAACAGGTTCTCAAAGGCCACGCCCACCACACATTTCTCTATCACCAGTTAATCTCGCACAAATTTGTTATACGTGGCACTCATCCCTTCAGACAGGGTGTTTACCATTTTCTGTGAAGCTGTGACAACTGAAGCTGTGTTCAGGTATGGTTCTCATGAGTCCTGGTACCAGTGTTCTTAAATAAGCTAAATTAGCTACGTAAAATAACTTGTTATATGATGTGGGAACATATTTCATTTATTTTACTCTTTATTTTAACATCTTAATCTGACATCTCAGATGTAGCATGTCTTGACAGACCTCTATGTATAACGTTACTGTGAGCAAATGACGACAAATCACTGATATTTGACGTCGGAGATAATGAAAAAGAGAAATAAATAAAGAACCATTTTATAGAAAAGCAGAAATGAAATAAGTAACGTTAGGTTTCTACTGTTAGCATACAAAAGTCAGTGGATTGTGTATTATATACACTGTTCTTCATTTGGTTATATGTTATACCGTTCTTGTATTAATTCTCTTGCTGAAGCCAAAACTGAGGGCAAAACATCCAAAACACAAGCAGGAAGTGCAGACGGCTGCAGTAAAGGGCTGGCAGAGCATCACCAGGGAAGAAACCCAGCATCTGATGATGCCTATGTGTCCAACACTTGAGGCAGTCATTGACTGTAAAGGATTTGCAACCAAGTATTAAAACTGACTGTTTAATTGATGATTATGTTAGTTTGTCCAAATACTTATGAGCCCTTAAAGTTGGGGGACTGTGTGAAGAAATGGTTGTAATTCCTACACGGTTCATACTACATTTTTGAAAAAAGCCTTAAATGAAAGCTGAGAGTCTGCACTTTAAGCAGGTATTCACTGTTTCATTTAAAACCCACTGTGGTGGTGTACAGAGCCAAAATGATGACAACTGTATCATTGTCCAAATAATTATGGACCTGACTGTACTTGATATTGGACACATTAACATTCATATTACACAGCAATCATCATTACATATCTGTATAAGACAAATCTACAAAAGAAAATAGGAAATTATTAGTTTAACTTGATAGTCTTTTATTGGTAAATTATAGTTTTTTTTAAATAGTTTATGTAGAATAAGTTTATAATTTGTTATAGATTGACACGGTTTTACAAAACCAGAAAACCATGATTGAGATGGGTTTGCCTTATTCAGGGAATGTATGGAAAATAGCACCAGTTTTGTTTTAATGTGAGTTCTTCTTTGAACACGGGCGTATTTCCAAGTGGCAGTCAGGCCCCTCCACCCCATGGGCCCCAGTGCAACCGCACTGCCTGCACTGTCTATATTTACGCCCCTGTTCATAGCATTCCAGGCAAGTCCCGCCAAACTGTCAAAGCAACATGGCAAACCGTGCAGGGTTTATGTTTGTTTACGATCACTTCTATCACCAAAGGTGCTGGTTCCTTGCTCATTTGAGCGAAACGGAGGAGGAGAAATGGCGCATAAGGTCACAGATGCTATTATACTTTTTAATTTACGTTATCTGTGTGTTTGGAAACGTATTTTGTATTGATTTATTCTTGCCCTGGAAAATAGCTGTTAGAGCGGCTGCCAATAATGCGTTAACGTTACCAAGTTATATTTTGTCTATTTCTCACCGTGTATCACCTGCACCAACACTACATCCATGGGGCTGCCATTGTTGTTAAGAGGGGTAAGGTAATTGGTTTAGAGGGCTGTTTGACGTCAGAGAGCTTAACTGAGAGTACATCGATCTGGTACGAGTTCACAGGTGGTAAGTTACGGGTTTGACTGCCGTTCCAGTGCACTTTCACGGGAAGAAGGTTGTAAAAACACGAGTAACGGGTTGCCTGGAACGCACCATTACATTTCTTTTTGTTTGTGTGTGTGTGTGTGTGTTTTAGGAAAGTGAATCTCAATAACTGAAATATTGATATGAAAACACTGAGTGATGATTACATGTGTGCTGTAAGTCGTTTCAGATTAATCATATTTCTTTGCCTTTTCCTCAGGGTAGTATCCCACACCATCATCTTCCATATCTAATGCATCGTTAAAATTCAGCAGGAAACAACACATAAAAATGGGACCAAAGTTGAGGCCCACAAGTAATGGCCCAATGGACAAATTTGTTAAGGTAGCTATTTTCTACTGTACAATGAAATGTACATTCAAATCTTGTCAGTGTCATTTAAGCAGTATCACATAAATTACATACTTTTACTACAACATTTTGGTTTGCCACACTATTAATTTATATGGGTTTGTAAATTTCATCTAGCTATGTATGTCTTATTGAGGAAATGAATGAGACTGTCAACAGTCTTAAATGTTCACTCCTTAATATGCATTGCTAACGTCTCTATGTGTCAGCCCTCTTATAAACTGGCGACCCCTGCAGGGAGTACCTCACCTCTTGCCCAGAGTCCACAGGCATCAGCTCCAGTCCCTCGCAAGCCTCTGGATGAACAGGTATAGCTAAGAGATGGATGGTTTCAGAGTGGTATTGTTTTAACATGTTTTAACTGTTCTATTTTGATTAAATGATTAAATGAAGTGAGACTTAATTTTGTTTCATTTCTAGGAAGAGGAGTCAGATGAAAGCTATTTTATCCACTGGTGCTGTGGTGACAAGAATTTCAAAGAGCGCAGTAAAGGAGGAACTGTCGAGGACTTCCTGAAGAGAAATTCAGAGTTTAGAAGAATTGCAGAAAAGAACAAAAACAAAGAGCTTGTTATAGTAAGAGATGGAAAAGCTATCAGTTCACACTTTCCCTGTAGCTTGATTAAAAATGATACACTGATTATCAAGTTTATCAAAGCTGTAGACCATCCAAAGCAATCGGTTGGAGGTTCTGTTCGTCCTCAAAGAAAGAGGCCATCTGGTGAGCTTGTGATGTTTCATGTATGGACAAAGGGAGGCAAAAAAGTAGTGAATATCATGAGAAACCCGGCACTAAAAACAGACTTCAGTGAAATAACTGTTTATGCATACAAAGGCGAAAAAGTGAGGAAAGCTCTGAGAAGAGATGGTCGTTTAAAGGATGTTGTTTTTAAGAAGAACTGTGTGCTCTCTCACACGAGCACTGACGCAAACACTGGGATGTCCAGCCTTGTTGATGATCTTGATGGTGAAACTTTCAAGATCATATTGCTCAATAAGTCTAATCCACCAGAAAGTCAGCCCGACAGTCAGGATGATGCTTACATGATGCAAAATGAAGCTGAGCAGTCCACCACAGCTGAGTCAGTGAACGACAACATACTAGAAAAGAAACCAAAGCTAAATGGTAACATGGCACCAGAAAAAATATTGTGTGAAATTCCCAATTCAAAAATAATGCAGTGCCACCTGTCTTCTCAGTTTCAAGATGTAGTGAAAGGAAAGAAAACGCTGCAAGGATCTAAGCTCTCTCGTATCCAGAATCTCTTCCGCGTAGAGTTTGGAAAGAACGCTCAAACATGCATGGAAGTGAAAACAATGAAGACACTGATGGATCTCAGTAACTCTGTTTGCCAGGTCAGAATAAGTAACAACCCAGAAGGAAGTGGTTTTCTCCTATTTGGCAAGTTTGTCCTCACAAATGCTCATGTAGTTAAAGGCATTTACAATGAGTACACAAGGCAACTTAATGAGAGAGTCACTGTCCATTTCTCTTATGAAAGTCTAAACCCCATGGAGTCAGGAGCAGCAGTGGAAGAGGTCGTTGGATTTGAATACGGTCCTGTTGAGTCAAGCCGCGAGTGTGACTGGGCGTTGTTGAGGGTCTGTGCTGATCAGACATTACCTGATGCTCTGTTAAAGTGCTTTGGATTTCTTCCCCAAAGTGGTGGGATCTGCATTATTGGGCATCCTGATGGTGGTGTGAAAAAGATAGATCCATGCTTGATTATTCCAACTGAAAACCAAAACCAGGTAGTAGAGAGGCATCGCAGTGAAAATCCAGATGGCGTTCTGCCGGAAAACCATCACTACAGTGAGAACCAACAGCGCATTCAGATGATTACTCAGCGGTTCTTTGAGGATGTGAAAAAAGATGTGCAACGTATCAGACAGCTTTTAACTTACGAGTCTTGCTTTTATTCTGGCTCATCTGGCTCTCCAGTCTTTGACAAGCACTGCAATGTGGTTGCAATGCATTCAGGCGGATATGCCTACCGCAATGCAAGAGGTGAAGGGCAGAGTGTCATAGAGTATGCCCATCCTTTGTCCTTCGTTAACGAACGCATCATTCTCCAAATGGTGGAAAGAAGAATGTTCGATGTGTTAAAAGAGTACCTGGCTTGTGATAATCCAGAACACCAAAACACCATGACCAGTTTAAAGAAAGTGGTTGAGAGCAGAAATCTCACAGCATTTAAAAATGCAGTCAACAATTCACTGGTTAAAAGTAACGAGAGTCTGAAGACTTTCTTTGAATTCTTCTCTCAGAGAGAGGAACCTGTCCCAATGGACATTGATGAAGCGTACACAGTCTAAGTGCTGACAGAAGATACAGTGTGAGCAGTTTCAGCAGTGAGCAACACAGCATGTCATGTCTGTTTTCATACTCAGGATACTGTTGTTGTTTAACACCTGAGGAGTGCAGTGACTGCGTGAAAGATCTCAGGCAAAACCTTATGTTATAATTGTTTTAAGTAACCATAATCAATCAGTTTTAAGATAAAGGTAACCAGTTTCTCCATAGTCATTTTTAGCCATGTTTGTATCTGTAAATGCTCCTTTTATTCAGTAAGACTGCAAAATCTTTGTTCATTAACTGACAAATTACTGACAGTTGGTTCAGTGCATGTCCTAATGAGTCTCTGTGTGAGGAATGTTTGTTTTTAAGAAATTATATTATAAAAATGATGTCATGAGATTTGTTTTAACTCAAATATTATCAGTGTCAAAGGTCTGTTTTATGCTTTTTGATATTCTGTCTTTAAACTGAAATGATATAAAAATGATGTCATGAGATTTGTTTTAACTCAGATATTATCAGCCTCAAAGACGTGTTTTATGCTTTTTGATATTCTGTCTTTATACTGTTTTTAAGAAAATCACACTTGAGATTTTGATTTCTTCCTCTCCTTTTTTTTTTTTTTTAGAAATACATTGCATTTAAAAACAATTGTACAATATTGGATATTGTGAAATCTGTCTTTGGCTGAATACCACTGTCTTGGAAATGTCTCGTTAAAATGAGAGTTGGGATTTTGAAGGAATCTAGCCTGGTAAAATATGTTCTGGAAAAAAAATTATAATAAATAAAAAATGATTGTTTTAATTATCCAATAAATTGATTTTCTGATTGGATTCTGATTGTGTATTCTTTGCTGTTATCCACAGCATAAATGTATGAATGAGAGAATTTGTCACCTTGAATATCTCTGACACTGATTTTGAGATAAATAGACAAGAGTGGCACCAACTGAACATGATGTCTTAATTTTATGTGCAGTTTGATGCTTTATTCTTTATCTGGATCTCCATAAACTCACTCAATGTGGCCCCCATGTCTTCATTAGAGTTCACATCATGGAAAAGGTTTAAAAGTCATATACTAGCCTTTATGAAACAAGGAGAAGGCAGCACAAACGGTCTAACACAAGCACGGGCACATTTTTTAATCATTCTTTTATTAATCTCTAATTAATAACACATAAAAACGCTGAATTTACAATATTAAAGCCAGCTTGATGCAGGGCGGAACGTTTGACCCGGTTACATTTTCCACACGGGCACATTTGCAACGGACCAAAGCTAAGTGTCAGGCGAAATGGAAGTGTAA
Organism: Epinephelus lanceolatus; assembly: GCF_041903045.1. NCBI lineage: Eukaryota > Metazoa > Chordata > Actinopteri > Perciformes > Serranidae > Epinephelus > Epinephelus lanceolatus. Next base: position 32,334,449 of record NC_135744.1, read on the forward strand.
GAATTTTTTTTAAATTTATTTTAACTGTAGAATTTAACACAATGAGTTTGTTAATCGGCAGGTATTTATTGTTTATTAATGTAGCTAAACAGTATGGTTAAAGGTACAACGTGTTTGTCGCAGTTTCCGGTTAGTTTATTGACCGAGCTGTGGGAAGCAGACTGCAGAGACACACTGTCAGGTCTCTGGGACTGCAAAAGAAAAGCGCTAAATTGTTCTCTGTCTTTTTAAAATAATAATAAGACACTCTGAAGGTGAATAAATCAGATAAAACATTAGTTTATTGGTTCAGGCAGCTGTCAATACAACACTGAGCCTCTGTATTAGTGATTTTATTTGAGTCATGAAGTCATTGAGGATAATGATTTACTGTTTTTCTTCTGTCTTTTGTGTCATTTCACTGATAATAGACGTATGAATTGAATATGTTTGCGTTTTGTCGGCCTACTCTGAGTTGAACACCACTGTAAAATTGTAATGTGCGTTTAAAAAATATTTTCAGACATTTTATAGACAAACATAAAAAATAATTAAAGAAAATGTTTTAAAGATCAATTGATGTGAAAAAAATATGAGATAGATACACTTTTTAAATAAATAAATAAATAAATAAGTAAAGCACCACATACACTTTGTAAAGTGCACTTAGCCTTCTTTATTTGTCCCTGTGTGTCAATCTAAATCTCAATTTCTTGTTAATCATAGGCATTTTTCTTATTTTTATGTTATCAAACTAGTAAAATGTCCACCATCCATCTTTTAGGGGTGGGGAAAAAAATCGATGCAGCATAGTATCAAGATACTTTTGTGTGGCAATATCATATCGTCAGCACACAGTGTCAAGTATCGATCTTTTAAATGTATGCATTATTAATATTACAAATACAAATGAAATTGAAATCCCATTCCTATGGGAATAATATAATCAATTGTATTTTCAGCCCACTAGATACATTTTGCTGCTGCAAAAAAATGGCTGAAATGAGATGAACAGACTGAAAACTTTGTCTTATTAGATCAAACAGATGCTGACAAAGTTTATCACAATGTTCAGCATATCGAGACATATTTCAAATTGCAGTAATATTGTGTTATGACTTAAGTGTTGTGATCGTATCATATCGTGTATCCTCTGGTGATTCCCTCCCCTACAATCTTTGGGAACTTTCAGTCACATTTCACAGTCTTCATTCAGTGACTGGAAGTGAAGACAGTGACATCTGGTTAAAAGCTCCACACGCTAGAAAGTTGGCCTTTTCATCTTAGATTATTTGTTTACATAAACAGTTTGTAAAGACAAAGAATGAGACTCTGTGTTTAAACTTTATTTTCTTCTTTTCAGGAAAAACGCTAACGCTGCTATGCTCAGTAACTATGAGGTAACGTGTTATGTCTCAGTGCTTTACATAAATCTTTTTGTAGTGTTCAGTAAAGAGATGAAAATAACGTAGTGTTGCTTCAGACTTGTCTGTCTGTGTGTTTCTCAGGTGTTCAAACTCCTTACGGACCTGAAGGAACAGAGGAAGGACAGCGGGAGGAACAAACACAGCATCGGGCAGCAGAACCTCAACACCATCATGTATGAGGTCGGCACACATCCTCTCCCTCTCTTAGCTCACTTCAACCTGCTCTTTGTGCCTGTGTCATCACCTTTACGCTTTTGCAGCAGCATGCCCACGGTTTCCTCTGCCCTTTCCACACAGACGCTGAAGTACCTGTCGAAGACGCCCTGCTGCAGGCAGAGTCCAGAGATCGTCAAAGAATTCCTCACCACCATGATGCCTCACAAACTCACAAAGTCAGTGAGATCTCATAAAAGTACAGATGTTATCATTCATATTATCATTTGGAAGTTAAAGATTACATAAGATGCACAGTATTTTTGTGCTGCTCCGTACACCAAGTGCTCATTGACATTTTTCCTCTATTAGGGCAGAAAAACTGCAGCTACTGAACCACCGGCCACAGACTGCAGTGGAAATTCAGCTTGTGAGTGTTTTACTAAACTGTTATAACATGTTACATTACCTCTCTTTATCTCTTCTTCACTACTGGTGTGCATTTCCCTGATTCTTTCACATATTTTTTGCTGTAGGGTTTTATATCCTCCTGAGACCTGAACTTTAGTTTGTAATGCATTTTTAATATCTGCTAATTATATGGGCAACAGGTCTAAATTAAGCTCAATGGAGTATCAGGTGCAGCAAACCTAAAATGTGATGTCCTTGAATGAGGACTAAGGGTCTCAGGAGGATATAGGAAGACTTGTTTAAAGAAAAAGTCTGGTGATATTTTTTTCTTTTTGTCAACATATTCCACAAAAAGTCCAAGGCCAATGACAAAATGTTCTGTCTGTATAAAACAATAGAAACGCATCAGTGAGCGTCACTGTTGCACTGGGTGACATTTTTACTTCATTACAGTGAACAGGAGCAGTCACACACACACAACCTGCTGCTAAAAAATACACTCATTAGAGCACCAAATGTGTATTCATGTGCAGGTGAAAATAGTCCCCAACAAATGCACTTTTCACTCCTGTTTGAGTAGTGTTTTTAAAAATTACAGCTGTCCAGTAAATTACATAAAAATGAAACTATATGTTTGTGACTTGTTTTAGAATGGGCTTAGGGCTGAATACCTCAGACAAGGAAGGGGACTAGTTCAAGTTCAAGTTCCACTGATTGTCACACACCTGAGTGTGTGAAATTTGTTCTCTGCATTTGACCCATCCCCTGAGGGAGCGGTGAGCAGCAGCGGTGCCGTGCTCGGGAATCATGTGGTGATCTAACCTCCCAATTCCAGCCCCTGATGCTGAGTGCCAAGCAGGGAGGCAGTGGGTCTCATTTTATAGTCTACTAGAAATGGACTGCTAGGGGGTTTTTTTTCATGGGATTTGTTGACAATCAGAATAGTATAATGCCAGCCTTGTCCTTTAAGACAGTGGTTCCCAACTGGTGGGTCACGGTCCAAAAGTGGGTCATGGTTCCATTCTGAATGGACCAAAACTCGCAGACATGTCAAGTTTGTAAAAAAAAAAAAAAAAGACCACGCTTTATTATTTAAGTGCATTGGATTTCTGGCACAGAGTTTTTATTTTGAAGTGCTGTTTCTTGCTGTAAAATGAGTCAATAATGGACAGCTACTTGACAGAGACTGAAAACAAGCTTGACAACACGGCCAAACGCTAGTATAACGCTGGGTGTATTGAACTGTGTGGACCTTGAACTAATGACTAAGGAGAAATCTGGACCCCATGGCTGGACCATTTGTGAACCAATGCTTTAAAACTCTGTAGTTACAATTCATAGGCCAAGTTTTATTTTTGACCAACTAAATGTGTGCCACTATTTCCAAACACAAGTTGTGTGGGGCCATTTCTGCACTGTGCATGTCTGTATTGATCCCATTATAGAGGGGAAATCACTGCCACAGTCACTCACTGGTGGGACATTTGAAATGTCAGAATCTGTGTCATACACAGCTTGCACACCCAGCTCATAAAGTATTTTCAAACATCCAGCTCAACCCCAGGAACATCAGTACACCGTAGTGGCACAGTCTGGACTCACTGAGATGGAAAGTATATTTACACAGCTAGATAGTGATCTCAGACTGGTTCAGCTGGTAGACACAAACATGCTCCGTCTTGTTTACTGACTTCAAATTACATAATTCCTGAGATTTAGTTCCTAATCTGTAGTTACCTCTTGCTGTCATTTGAGTCTGCCTGCATCCGGAGCTACAAAACCATGCACTCATGCAGGAATAAAAAGAAATGGCATAGAAGAATGTTTGAGTGGTAAATAATGTGCGGATGAATTTAGGTTTGTTTATTTTTGATCTTGGAAACAAAAGTTGGCACCTTGAGCTCCAGTTAGTGGCTGTTTTGGTGCTTTCTGTCACATCTGGTGATCATCAGCAGACGGATTTCTCCAGTTGTCTTGGAATAGTAGATCTTCAAATATGCAGTTTTTGCAGTATTTTAAAGGGGCCAAATTATGCTTTTTGTGATTTGTGAGTATCATGTTGTCGGACCCCCATGTTAGACAAAAAAGAATGAACAGTCTGAGAGATGATGTGTTTTTAAACATCAAAGCATGTGAGCAATTTCTAGTAGACACCCAAAATAACGATATGAACCCAGAGGTGTGCATAACATGTCCCCTTCAAGGACTTCCTATCCATTTTGGAAATTTAAACATCTACACTTCCATGCCACCTGGCAAACTCCTGCAATCTGCTGAAGAAAATATGTGTTGCAAATGGAGCTTGAGACGAGAATGTTTTGACAACTTCAGATAAACTGATTTAACAGAACGACATTTTAAAAAACACAATAAAGAGGAAAATAAAATCAGTGACACTTAATTTCCTGTTTGTGTTCAGATGGTGGAGGAGAGTGAGGAGCGGCTGTCAGAGGAGCAGATCGAGGAGCTCATTCAGACAATCGCAGACGTCCTACCTGGCGACCCGGAGCAGGAGAATGCAGCTCCAGCAGATGCAGAGATGGATGAAGCTGCTGAGCAGTCATGACACAGTGACGGGCCAGAAATGACCCACAGGTGGAGAACTGGCCTGGTTCCCTTTGCCTGTGATGCAAGATGGCTTTTCTGTGTGCCATTTTGCATCAGTTTGAACTGAACAACATGCTGACAGAGGGAAGCACAATGGTGTCTTGGCTCATTGCCATTAAAATGATTCATTAAATGATTCACATTAAGGTAGATCATTTAATGAATGGAGGAAGATTGTTTCTGTATTCACATGCACATGCTTTCATAAGAACTGGTTTTCAGACTGTGAGTCACTCATGTCTTGTTTTGCATTTGACTGGTCTAATTTGTATTTCACATCAGATAATGTTCATGCAGAGACAGTCTGCTCTTAACTTGGTATATTTTTGGTTTCTGACTCAATTTTAGTTGTCAGTTTCTACCGTGGTGTGTAGAAATAAGGGTTTTTACTGCTGTGTGATCTCCTAAGCTGTAATATAAGTCAGTCATGCATTTAAACTTTGGTACAGCACTAACATGAGGTTAGACAGTATCATTAGAGCAGCTATGTAATAACAAAGAGAGCAGACCGTGGACATCAAGAGGTGATTGTTGTCTTTTATTCATTCAGTCTTTTTTAAAACACACTGATCTTTTCCTTCTGTGGCTGCATTAAACATAACAGCTGAAATGTGTCTGCTGCTTTTGTCACTTTGAACGACGTGATCAGCGGACAGGGAGGGTTAACACCACAGCATTTGCATTCAGCACGACTGCAGGCTTTTTCTGAATGTCGATGTGCATACAAGGGCGTATGAAATAGGTGCAGGTACACGACAGACTGTGAAGAACTGGTGCTAAATTAAGACTATAATCTGAAACCCACTTCACAGTCAGGCAATGGTGGTGTCACCTTCAGTGTATCCTCTCTCTGCATCATCCTGTAGGTCTGTGAATGCAACGCAGAGGCAGAACAGGCGTTATGCATCCACTAGAAAAAAAACAGCTGTTTTTCTGAATTAATGAGATAATTTTGTTAATTCAGAGCAACAAGAACAGATTTTTTTAATATTTTTTTTTCTCAAAAGTCAGAAATATTAATCTATTTTTCTTTTTCAGAGTGAGTGCAATATACGCTTCCTTACGTAGTCTTTAGATTTGCTGAATGTGTATTTATTTAGGAGACTGTCTTAGGTCTGCAGTGGCAGACTCTAGTGGTACTAAATAGTAAATCATTTTCAAAATATATTGCAATCATTTCGCTCAGCACACATAATCTTTCACGTTGATAGGATGCTATAACAACACATTGATTGCACAGGATGTAAACCTAAGACTGATACATGAGCTCTTCGACTACAGGCTCTAGATTGTCTTGTGTGTTCTGTGCTGGGATGTTGTGATGTTACAGAGGAAGGATGTGAGGGTTAGACTTATATATCTTTCTGTTTTGAGCTTCCTGTTAATATATCACAATTTCCTGTGCTTGCTTAACACCTTGCATGAGATTATAATCTGTTATGTTCTCAAGATCTGCTACCCACTTACCTATCCAGCCACATATTTATACAGACATGTACTCTTGAACTACACACAGACCTCTTACATGACCTCATTAGCATCCAGATACAGTCCTCAATCTTCACATACTGATTGGATGACTGATTTTGGGTGATGGAAAGCAAAACAGAGAGTGCTGCTGTGAAATGACAGTGAAGTAGTAGTTTTGTAATTCCTTTCACATCCTGTTTTTCAGCTCCAGGTCAGACTAACTGAGCAACTTTTAGGATGCCTCTTTATGCTGTGGTGACATGATAAGCATGTCATCAGTTCCTACTTTACACAAGCATGCCTTAACACACAAGTCATGATTTCTGAGAGAGACGTTGTTGAAGTATCTCGGGGTCTTGTTCACAAGTAAGGTTAGAATGGAGCGTGAGAGGGATCGGCGGTTTGGTGCAGCTTCTGCAGTGATGCAGGCGCTGCACCAGTCCGTCATGATGAAGAGGGAGCTGAGCTGTAAGGCGAAGGTTATGAGCTCTAGATAGTGACCATAAGAATGAGATTGCAGATACAAGCAGCCGAAATGAGTTTCCTCCGTGGGGTGTCTGGGCTCAGCCTTAGAGATAGGGTGAGGAGCTCAGACATCCGGAGGGAGCTCATAGTAGAGCTGCTGCTCCTTTGTGTAGAAAGGGGTCAGTTGAGGTGGTTCAGGCATCTGATCAGGATGCTTCCTGGGCGCCTCCCGCTGGAAGTGTTCTGGGTACGTCCCACTGGTAGGAGGCCTCGGGGCAGACCCAGAACACACTGGAGGGACTACATGTCTCATCTGGCCTGGGAACACCTTGGGGTCCCCCAGGAGGAGCTGGAAAGCTGGGGAGAGGGATGTCTGGGGTGCTTTGCTCGGCCTGCTGCCCCCGCAACCTGGCCTCGGATAAGCAGATGAAAATTGATGGATGGAATGGTTGTTGAGGTTTTCAAATGTATTTTTTGGTGCTCTGAGCACCACAAGCTGAGTGCAGTCTAGGTCCATTATATTTTAGAGAAGGTAGACATCTCTATGGTTGATATCTCCAGCACTCTTCAACTCACAACTAAATAATCTACTGATCAGTAGCTTCATGGGTCAAAAAAACTGTGAACTGTGTTCTTTTAAGGTGATTTGTACTATTTAACGTGAGGTGAGGGAGTCTAAATGTGTTTTCCTTTACAGGAAAGCTAGGGCCACGTACTATTGTAGCATGGACAAACTGTACATGTTGCACAGAGTGGGATGAACACGGGTTAATAGGGGCCAATCAGCTCATCCTTGTCCTCTCAGATGCCGAGAAGGTTAATCTGGCCATGATTTTTCCTTTTTTTTTTAATCACGGTGTGTCCTTCATGCAGCAACAGGGATGTGCTATCTACTTAGTGTTGACTTGGCATTGTCCTTCCATTTTTAATAGCAAAGACAACTTGACATAAATCAAGCTAAGAGGGTTTATTATCAATTTATATAGAGAAATAAATACCTGTAGTCAACACAAGGAGAAAGTCATCTATTTTCTTAAAATTGATTTTATTTTACACCTTTTATCAGGCTCGTCATGTTTAATAAGCACTTAATTTATTTATTATTGATGCATCTCATCACTCATTTATGAATTTCAGTCGTTATATGTTTTGTTTACTGCTCTTTGACAGGCTTTACCAGTGTAATTTAGTCACATTTGGTCCTCCACAGTGGCCGCAGTGTTTCATGAAGATCCGTGTCATACTAAAAGAGTTACCAGAATCTGTTTCACTAATAAAAGCTGGGTAAATGAGAAGAGTTGGGTGTAACCTCTGCTAAATCCCACACTGTGATTAGATTTCCCCAGCGGGCTTTTACTGAGAGCACACGAATCGATGAAGTAAAGTAATTTTAGCCTCGAGTGTGAAACAGAAAAAACACACTGGGTTTGTGACTGCGGCGGAATTGTCCTTTAAAATCTCCACCAATAGGAATCGCCCAAGCAGATGTGTATTAGCATTCGGAACGTGCATTGACCAATCAGAGCTCCGCTTTCTCCGCCTGGCTGCGCTCGTGCTCACTGGGTTTTTTCCCCCTCTTAACGGTAGATACAGCTCGACTTCTCACGGTGCAAAGTTACACCAGGAACCAGCGGCGAGACGTTTTGTAATTAAATGTCTTTTAAAAATACTACATGGCGTCATGAGCTCCGCCGGTAGATTCACCACATGAGAGGAAACACCGGTGTGGACAGAGGAGCTGCTGGTTTCAGCTTTTTTGGATCAATGTTCATGTTTTTTTTCTTCGCATTTCGGCAGTTTCCCCGGCACTGGTGAGTGAACACCATTTTCAACGGGTCTGATATATTTACGACGTGTGTTAGCTCCCCACAGACAGCTAAATGAGCCTATTTGTACAGGCTACACTGACAGGCTTGTTCTGGTGAGCCGTAGGTGGCCGCTGGTCTGTCACGGTGTGTCTGACTGATAGCAGGTCATTCACCTGGTGGCTTCCTGCCTCGGGTGCATTTTTGCAGACGAGATGTATCGTCGAGTCAGGCCAGATGTTGGTGGCTGCTGGGCCTTCGCTTTGCAGCCGTGGAATAATCCTATTACTACACACACCGTAGACTGCGGTGATAGCTTTGACCTGTTTATGATATTCCCACCAACACACACCTTGCTCAATGTAGATTTGTGCAACGCGGCAGAAAGGCAGCAGTTCTTCATGTTGAAGCAGCTGCAATTGAATATGTACCTTTTCATACATTTCACATTTTGTGCCACTGAGAGGGAGCTGTCATTGCAACACAGAGAGCAAGAATGTCCCACACAAAAATGCATGAAGACACAGAGCTGTTGTTGAAGACAATCATTCAGTGGTAGGGCACTCAAGAAAACAGATCCAACCTTTGTGAAAGTAATGCATCAACCAGAGACAATCTGCTCTCCCTCTCAAGACTCAAGGAGGCTTCAAATTCCTTGACAGTGTGTTGCTGGATATCACCAACATGCACCTGGTTCACCACAACAATTGTGCAGCAAAAAGGGAAGCAGCTGCAACAAACACGTACTGCTTAGGACATTCAGTTCATTTCACATTTTTGTCACTGAGAGGAAACTGTCATAGTAGTGTAGAATAAAGAAAAGAAGAATAGCCCATACATAAATAAACTACTTTAAAGGAACAGTATGTAAGATTTAGGGGGATTTAGTGGCATCTAGCGGTGAGGATTGCAGATTGCACCCAGCTGAAACTTCTCCCAGTTAGAAATCCTTCAGTGTTTGTTATTCAGAAGGTTTTTACCAGGAGGCAAATCATCCCCAGAGGTCTCCTCCTATCCAAACAAACAGATTCAGTGATTTAAACCTGTAAAAACACAGGATGAAGCAGTTTCATGTTACAAATCAGTGTTTCTCCGAGGCTGTTTGGCATGTCGGAGACAGCACCATCTAATGTGTGCTCACCTTTTTTCTCTTGTAACTTAAGATCCAGATGTTCAGGAGGTTTTTGCCAGGAGGTAAATAATCCAAAGAGTGATTTCAACTGGTAAAAAAAAAACTGAATAAAGCAGCTTCATGTTAAATAATCAGTGATTTGTGTCTGATGTTGTCCTTGCAAAGGGTCTGCTAACTAAAGTGGCAGATGCGAAAATGCAAATGGCCTTATCTAGAGCCAGCGTTTGGTTTGTACATTCTGGGCTACTGTATAGACATGGTTGTGCAACATGACAATATCCATAGACGAGGACCCGCCTGATTTTAAGGTAACAAAAACACAACAGCTCTTATTTTCAGGTGATTATGCATGAATGAAAGGACTTTGTGTATTCCATTTCTGCCAAAATATCCCCCCAAATCCTACAAGCTGCACCTCTAGAGTCTTAAATTCAACATGGAGCATTCAAGGAAACAGCTCTAAGAGTGGTTGGTCTCTTGACAGTTTTATATTAATGCATTAACCTGAGTTCAGGGTAAATGTAGGCGATGCTCTCCCTGTCAGACTTTCCCTTTGGCAGGAAGTCTGTGTTCCTCCTGTGAAGAGGAGGAGGTGACACTGGCTTTGGATTTCCTGACAATCTTCTGCTCAAAGACGTTAGTTTGCTGCTTTCTTTCATGCCAGCCACTGACTGTAATCATAGGTCACTGTTTTCTGCTTATTATAGACTTTGTTTGTTGGCTTGTTCCTGATCAGCGAGCGCAGTGGCCTTTTCAAGGTCAACCCCTTGATTTATCGAGTAGGTGTTCACTGTTTGTCTGTGCAGAAACCACTTCATGGAAAAACAAAAACTCTGGTCATGTCTAGCCAAGCAGATAGGTTTGGATTTGTTTGCCTTGGTCCCAGAGATCCCTCCCTGAGATTCCTGCTTCTGCTCCAATACAGTGGAGCTGAACGCAATCAAAAATTCAACAGCAACATCTTACTAGAAACAGTGTCTCGCTCTTGCAGAGTTTTCATTGCAACTGTTTTCTTCCAAAGAATAGTCCTAATGAAAACATTTGACAGCTGTGGATTAGACTGAGTGTGATGTTGCTTCAGCACTTTGAGCACCACAAATAAAACAATTCAGTTCACCTTGAGGTGGAGGCAAAAACGTCAGAGACAGACTTGTCAGAACCTACCTGGGCAAATAAAACCATAACTATCTGCATGGTCAGCTAATACCAGAGGTCATGAGATAGAGCTGACACAATTAATCGATAAGTCGTTAATACATTTATCATGTATGTCATTTTTTCCAGCAAAAATGCCGAATACCTATTTAGCTTGACATTATCTGCTGTTTTTTTTGTCTTATATACAGTACAGGCCAAAAGTTTGGACACACCTTCTCATTCAATGCGTTTTCTTTATTTTCATGACTATTTACATTGTAGATTCTCACTGAAGGCATCAAAACTATGAATGAACACATGTGGAGTTATGTACTTAACAAAGAAAGGTGAAATAACTGAAAACATGTTTTATATTCTAGTTTCTTCAAAATAGCCACCCTTTGCTCTGATTACTGCTTTGCACACTCTTGGCATTCTCTCCATGAGCTTCAAGAGGTAGTCACCTGAAATGGTTTTCCAACAGTCTTGAAGGAGTTCCCAGAGGTGTTTAGCACTTGTTGGCCCCTTTGCCTTCACTCTGCGGTCCAGCTCACCCCAAACCATCTCGATTGGGTTCAGGTCCGGTGACTGTGGAGGCCAGGTCATCTGCTGCAGCACTCCATCACTCTCCTTCTTGGTCAAATAGCCCTTACACAGCCTGGAGGTGTGTTTGGGGTCATTGTCCTGTTGAAAAATAAATGATGGTCCAACTAAACGCAAACCGGATGGGATGGCATGTCGCTGCAGGATGCTGTGGTAGCCATGCTGGTTCAGTGTGCCTTCAATTTTGAATAAATCCCCAACAGTGTCACCAGCAAAACACCCCCACACCATCACACCTCCTCCTCCATGCTTCACAGTGGGAACCAGGCATGTGGAATCCATCCGTTCACCTTTTCTGCGTCTCACAAAGACACAGCGGTTGGAACCAAAGATCTCAAATTTGGACTCATCAGACCAAAGCACAGATTTCCACTGGTCTAATGTCCATTCCTTGTGTTTCTTGGCCCAAACAAATCTCTTCTGCTTGTTGCCTCTCCTTAGCAGTGGTTTCCTAGCAGCTATTTGACCATGAAGGCCTGATTGGCGCAGTCTCCTCTTAACAGTTGTTCTAGAGATGGGTCTGCTGCTAGAACTCTGTGTGGCATTCATCTGGTCTCTGATCTGAGCTGCTGTTAACTTGCGATTTCTGAGGCTGGTGACTCGGATGAACTTATCCTCAGAAGCAGAGGTGACTCTTGGTCTTCCTTTCCTTGGTCGGTCCTCATGTGTGCCAGTTTCGTTGTAGCGCTTGATGGTTTTTGCGACTCCACTTGGGGACACATTTAAAGTTTTTGCAATTTTCCGGACTGACTGACCTTCATTTCTTAAAGTAATGATGGCCACTCGTTTTTCTTTAGTTAGCTGATTGGTTCTTGCCATAATATGAATTTTAACAGTTGTCCAATAGGGCTGTCGGCTGTGTATTAACCTGACTTCTGCACAACACAACTGATGGTCCCAACCCCATTGATAAAGCAAGAAATTCCACTAATTAACCCTGATAAGGCACACCTGTGAAGTGGAAACCATTTCAGGTGACTACCTCTTGAAGCTCATGGAGAGAATGCCAAGAGTGTGCAAAGCAGTAATCAGAGCAAAGGGTGGCTATTTTGAAGAAACTAGAATATAAAACATGTTTTCAGTTATTTCACCTTTTTTTGTTAAGTACATAACTCCACATGTGTTCATTCATAGTTTTGATGCCTTCAGTGAGAATCTACAATGTAAATAGTCATGAAAATAAAGAAAATGCATTGAATGAGAAGGTGTGTCCAAACTTTTGGCCTGTACTGTAAAGTGAACTGAATATGTTTGTGTTGTAGGCTGATAATCAAGCAATTTGAAGACCTCAAGAAATTTTACAGACCCAGTGATTAATGGAGAAAGTAATGACAAAGTAATTGATAATGAAAATAGTTCTTAGTTGTGAGAAAATACAATTTTTCTAATATGGATGATGTGACTTTTCATCTGTTAGGAGAAAAAAGCGGCGAGACTCGTCTTAAGCCAATGGCCTAATTCTCTGCCAACTCCAAGTGGCTTAATCTCTGCATGGAAATGCATTACATGTAAAGCTTGTGGATACCACCGGACTTAGCGGGGCTTAAGGCAGCACCTAAGTATCCCAGCCAGGCCGTGTTGTCCTCATTTCCAGCTGTTTTTTCCTTTTTGCTTTGATCATTAAACTGAATTTTACAGGCCAGCTCCTCCAGCCCAGGGAGAGGAGAGTTCCCCACGTGGCATCCAGATGTTAGGCTCCCTGCACGTTCAGCCGGAACAAGACAGAAATTAAAATATCTCTGAGAGAGAGAGACATATCCTATATTTGCCTAGAGTTTCTGTAGGAAGTGACACAGCTGTTGTGCTGTGAGTTTTAGTTTCACAGCTGTAATGTTGTTGTAAAAGTAAGTCAAACACTGCAGTGAAATCACTGTTTTATTTAGACACATCAGCGATGTCATTTAGAGGTACTGAGTGTTAGCTGAATTCCGTGATTTTTGCATGCGTGTGTATTTTAGTTTTTTGTATGCTAATAAGAGGAATTATGTTCTGGCTTACGCTGGGGAAACTACTCGTGGGCACATTGCAGAAGGGAAATAGGGAAGTTGCAGTATGGCTGATTTGGTCAATAGTAACCTGATCTTAAACAAACTGCTTTGCATTTCGGTGTGGCAGAAACTGTCAGCGAGAATAAAAACATGTAATTAGTGAATTCAGATACACTGCCGGAGAGTGTCTGCGCTGCATGCCGCAGTGAACTTTGATATGGCTTAACGGTCAGTGGCTCCCCAGAGGAGAGATGCAAAATAACTGCTTTGAGAACAAAACTGGATGCGTTTCAGAAACTCTGAGAGTATAAGTGTTCTTGGCAAAATAACACAGCAGCCACCACCGCACCCTGCTCGCTGATAATAGCTCAGTCATGCAGGCCAGTGCCTAATGTCTGGAGTTACTCATTTATTGAAAATTTAAAATGTTATGATTATTTGTTACTTAGCAAGTTGTGAAGTCATGCTTGGAAAAGAAATCTGATCTCATACTGCAGGAGAAACAGAAGCATTCTGTATTTGATGGTAAGCAATATGAACTAATGTGCATGACGTGTTGTCCTCATGTTTTAGGGAGTAACGATGGATAAGAGACGTGGCCGGCTGTGGGGCGCAGCAGGCCTGGATCCTGCTCTCCAACACCAAAGCTGAGGAGCTGCAGAGAAGAGAGGAGTCTCCCAAGGAGACTCCACCGCCCTGGCCTCCCCCAGGCCTTCCTCAGCATCACCTCAGCTGTCTTTGTCGCAGTCATCCTCATCATCTAGGCTGTCAGTGTATAACTAATTCTTGAACTGACCTTTACTAAAATAGCTACATACACATCTGATTCCAGCCACCTCCTCAGGTCCCCCTGGATTTTGTTTCATGTCCTGCATCTGAACCATGAGGAACACCAGATCGAGCCTGCTGCTGGGCTGCGTGCTCCTCTGCTCCGCCTCCCTGCTCTACTTGGGCATGAGCGGGATAGAGTGCCCTCCAAAAAGCCATCGGTATCGGTGGATGGAGCTCAACTTGGGTTCAGCCAATCAGAGCTTATCTCTAACTGAACACTTCCCTGAAGACACTCCCCTCATCTTTATCGGAGGCTTTCCTCGAAGCGGCACAACACTGATGCGCGTCATGCTGGATGCCCACAACTCTGTGCGATGTGGGGAAGAGACCCGAGTAATTCCGCGCCTCTTGGCCATGCGGGCCACCTGGAGCCGCTCGGTGAAGGAGAGGATACGACTGGACGAGGCTGGCGTCACTGACCAGGTGTTGGACTCAGCCGTGCGAGCGTTCCTGTTAGAGGTGAGTGTTGAGTGAAGCATGTTGTTATTTTGTGTATTAAGAAGGAATAGTATGCATGTAGCAGCTGAGGCAGTCCGTGGTGTGATATTCATTTTATGTGTTTCAGGTGATAGTCGGCCATGGGGAGCCTGCACCTCGCCTTTGCAACAAGGATCCGTTCGCCTTGAAGTCTCTGTCGTATCTGTCACGCATCTTCCCTAAGGCCAAATTTGTGCTCATGCTACGAGACGGCCGGGCAACCGTCCACTCCATGATATCACGCAAGGTATGCTGGGTACTTTACTTATCAGGGCTGTAGGCAGACCAACTTCCTCACACACTCATGTTTCCAAGCATCTACGTGACTGGTGACACTTTGTGACACAATAAATTTTCCACCCTGTGTTCACTCTCTGTCGTGATACGTCTCAAGTGTTTATCTTATCTCTCTGCCTCCATTCACAGGTGACCATCTCTGGTTTTGACCTGACCAGCTACAGGGATTGTCTGACCAAGTGGAGCAGCGCCGTTGAGACCATGTTCAGCCAGTGCCAGGCGGCCGGGGAGTCCAGATGTCTGCCTGTCCGCTATGAGCAACTCGTCCTCCATGCAGAGGAGGAAATGAGGAAGTTGCTTCACTTCCTAGAGTTGCAGTGGGACTCATCAGTGCTGCACCATGAAGAGCTCATTGGGAAAGCTGGTGGCGTGTCTCTGTCTAAGTGAGTATGTAAAATGTATGTCTCTAGTGGTTATCTAGTCATGTCGACAGTTTCGGTTTCAAACGCTGAGGTTTCATGCATTTCCTGAAAAGGCAAGTTGCTTTTAAGTTTTTCAAATGTCAAGGTTCAATAAGTGTTGCATGTAAATGATGGAAAATTACACAGATCTTCATCCAACTTTTTTATTTGGTGTAATTATCCCTCCTGTGAGCTCCCACCTTGCTGGCTTTGAGGAGCCGGTATATTTCAGGATAAAAGGTGTAATTTCTCACAGACTGCAGTGACTCTCACATCTCACAGTTCTCTATCTAGCACTTTTTACACAGAGATCTCATGACAGGGCTGCTCAAAGATCCTTCATTACGCCATCTTTGCTTTTTTGTACAGAACCAAACAACACAGGCATAATGCTGCTCTAGTGTGGGATTTAAGATAGCATACCAGCGTTCCAGACGGTGGGATGGGTGCAACGTGTAACACGACAGCTTCGGCCTTCAGCGTGACACGTAACATACGTTGGGCAAGGCTTTCTAAACAGTAACAATGTCATGACATGGCAAAAACAATCATTTACCGTCCCTGTTATATGGCAGTTTATCTCATCTCCTGCCTAGAGGATAAGGAGCATCTGGACCTCAGGCTCTCCCCAATTTTCTGACATTTTAACTGCTGTTCTTCTTCTTTTAGTTAGCTACTAACTGCTGCTAGCTGCCTTTTTAATCTTGCAGTGGTAGGTCGCACATATCACATAACATGTCGTAAAAATGTCACACCTGTTCTATCCATGGATGTATAAAGAGAAATTTGCCCTGAAGAGTGGCAATGCTTCTGCACTGCGTGGTCCATAGAAGAGGCCACCTCTTACAGGCTTCTTCTGGTTTAGCCCTCTGCTAACTTGAATGGGGATGGAATGATTCAGTCTGTCTCTTCTATAGCTGCAATTTAGGATCATTTTCATTATCCATTCATAATCTGGTTATTATTTTCTCATGTAATCATTTGGTTTTTTAAATGTAAGAAGATGGAAAAATTAGGAGAAATACTAAATAGCTTGCTTTGTCCAACCAACGATCTAAAACCCAATGACTGTCAAGGTAGACGAGAGAAATCTAGACTGAGAATAATTTTTGATGACTTAAAAGACTAATCGATTATCAGAAATGCTGAAGATTATTTTTCTGTATTTACTTATTGATTAATGAGTGATTATTTCACCTCAAGTCTCTTGAGAAATGCATTTCTTTGTGATTGTTGATGGCTAGAAAGAAACTCATTGGTTTTCAGGAAGTCACAGTGAAACCTGATGTTAACCACTGAAGTTTTGAAAGGTTAAAAAGCTTTGTGCGGTCACAGCATGTTTTAGCTACTGACAATTTTTTCATGTGATGTTATCTCATGTATAATTGGCCAGTTGTCCTCAAAAAGACAAACAATTACACCACCTGAATAGGGCCATCACTGGGAATATTAACTACTTAAACCACCTCCAATTTAAACATTTAAAAATACTTAAATCCCCCCTAGTGCAACTCTGTTATTATCAATAATTTTATGAGAAAACAAAACGTATTTATTCATATTTTGTGTAAATTGTATCTGTATATTTGCTATGTCTAAAAACAGCCAATTTTAAAATGTATCATAATCAGCCATAAAAACACAACATATGTGTCATCAACAGACATGTGCATTAAACAGACAACAGACCTCAGTGTCTGCAATTTTAGCCGTGACCTTGCACCTGCAAGTTACATAGTTAGTCATTATTTAAGTGTATTATGGTGTTGTTGTTTTCACTGAATTAAAATGCTGTACAAGTTGAGCTGAGTTGCCAATTCGGACAAACAAAACCATAGTCATATATTTGGTTCCACTGAGCCACCAGGACGCCTGAGTTTTCGTCTAAAGCAGCCAAACCTTTCAAGGTCAAGTAAAGCTTCCTGACTTCCTTGGCTGGCCTAAATTTGTGTTGCTCTACTTATCTTTCGTGATTCCAGTGAAGCATCTCTTGGCGTGTATTTGAAGGAATTACAGTAGGCCACATTCTGAGAGAATTAGCACCCTTATTTTGGTTAGTTATGCAACGGTTGGTGCAATATTAGTCACACAAATGTTTTATATCCTCTTCAGAAATGTAAATTATCACAAAATGTGGTTCTAAAATGTGTTTACACAGTTACACATATCTATTTATTTAGGTTAGATGGCTTGATAGGTATGGGAGATTTAAAATGTCTACATAAAAAAAATCAAACAAA
Organism: Epinephelus lanceolatus; assembly: GCF_041903045.1. Classification (NCBI taxonomy): domain Eukaryota; kingdom Metazoa; phylum Chordata; class Actinopteri; order Perciformes; family Serranidae; genus Epinephelus; species Epinephelus lanceolatus. The sequence goes on from NC_135744.1 coordinate 32,351,872, forward strand.
GAAATAAACTGAAATATAAAATACGTTCTTTGATATTTTTGTATTTCCTTTTTATGTATGTGTCATAATTAGGTAGAAAATCGTGTAAAAATGACTTGATTTGACAATGTATATATTCCACTTTATTTCTTTGAATGGTTTTAATTTACCTCCATAGATTCTGTCACTCTTCAGTGGCCCATAACAAGTATCTGTTTTTGAACATTTTCTCTTCAGTATAAAACTCGTTGCATTACAGTGGAACACACACTAACTAACCTTGGGTTTGTGTGCAGGGTTGAGCGCTCCACAGACCAAGTGATGAAGCCAGTAAACACAGACGCCCTCTCCAAGTGGGTGGGGCACATACCCCCTGATGTGATAAGTGACATGGCTGAAATTGCCCCCATGCTGGCTCGCCTGGGCTACGACCCCCACGCTAACCCGCCCGACTACACCAGACCAGAGCCCATGGTGTCTCTGTACAACTACTCACAGGTGATGCTCAGTGGTGTTAGTTGGTTTTTTGGTTTAAACAATTTTCAATCAAAAACACCCTGATTTCTTTTTTTATTAATGATTAGATCTTTAATCTGATATGTAATAAAATGTCATAAATTCAAGTTGACATCTTTTTTCTTAATAAATTACTTAAAATATGAATTGGTTATCTTAATTTCCGTTTTTTTTTAGATATTTTTTTTAGCCTTTAATGTATAGGACAGACAAGTGTGGGGGGGGGGGGGGGAGAGAGGGAGTGATATGCAGCAAAGGGCCACAGGCTGGAGTCGAACCCGGGCCGCTGTGGCAACAGCCTTGTACATGGGGCGCCTGCTCTACCACTAAGCCACTGGCGCCCCATCTTAATTCCTGTTAATTAGTTTTCTTTCAATTGACTTTGGCCCAGCAGCAGTAGTAGTAGTCTACTGACAGTAGAATGTAAGGAGAAAAATTAAGAGGACATACAAATTATAAGATGATAATGTCAAAAAAAGTAAAGCCATCAGTGCTGGCGCTGTGTTTGTGTTTTTGCTTTTAGATCAACATAAAGGTTGATAAAATCCAGATATATTTTTTTCTATTCCTTTACCTCATTAACAGAAAATAAGTGAAGCCTAATGGATCCTCACTAATATTTGTCATAACACTAAGATTGTGTAGAGAAAATCTGGGAAAATTAAGGTTTTAAGAAATGAACTACATTTATAAAGGGCTTTTTTGCAATATTTGCCTCTCATCCACACACACTCACACACTGATGGCAGCAAGATACTATGAAAGGTGCTGGCCAACCATCAGGAGCAATTTGGACTTCAGGTTCTTGCCTAAAAACGCTTCAGCACATGGGTAAGAAGAACCGGAAATGGAGCCGCCAACTCTGGAATAAGTGGACAACCCGCTCTGCGTTCACAGCTTCTCCAGACAGCTTTATATTTGATGAAAGTGTAATTTATTTATTTATCTATTTAACCTTTATTTAAACATGTAGTCTCACTGAGACAAAGGGTCTCATTCTCAATAGAAACTGTGGTCTAATGGGAGTTATAGGGGGTCCTGCTAAAGATACTGACCCTGAAGGTTTAGATTTACTGCTAAGTATCAGATTACACCCATCGATATCACACCTACACAACACTACTACAGTATGTATCATGTATTGTACATGACCAGGCTGTATCAAGCTGAATTATAACAGTTTGTCAGACATTTTATTAACATTTGTCGGGCTTTTTATTTTAAAAAAAATTCAGACATTTTATTAATTAATTTTCAGACATTTTATTTATATTTTTTCAGACATTTTATAAATATTTTTCCTACATTTAATTAATAATATTTCAGACATTTTCTTAATATTTTCGGACATTTTATCAATAATTTTTCGGACATTTTATTAATATTTTTTGGGACAGTTGTGTGTCACTGAAAAAAATAGGACTACTGAGCTGTCTTCAGCCTCATCTCCTCTGGAAACTTGTTAGAAAAAACACAAGCAGCCTAAGCTGACCAGTCACAGTTATTGGGCACGTGGCATCTCTGTCACCGCCAGAGCCCTGAAGTCTGAAACCCTTTAATGCACAACTATAAATCCAGCTGTAATCACTCACCCAAATCACAGAAACATAATCTCCCACTCACACTCGTGGCCTCCAGTATTGCAGATAGCTTCACTTTTACAGCTGACAAGATGGATCAAAGCACCACAGTCATAGGATGCAGCCCTGATGTGTGATTTACAATCATAAATCCTCTAGATACTCCTCTTTGAACCATGAAAGTATTTCCAGTCATATGTGAACATGTGTCTTTTTTCTCTCCTCAGAATTTGAAAGCAACAGAGACTCCACATCCCAGCTAAGTGAAAGAGGAATACCCTGTAAACCAGCGTCGCTGTTCCAAGATGTGGATGCACCTTAAACACGGACTTCCAGTTCAGCAGTAACTAAACCTCACAGAAAAGTTTTTAAAGTGTCTCGTGTATTTTTGAATTGTTTGTAAGACTAATGTGCGGTGTTCATGTCTAAACACGGGTGGAGTTTTTAAAATACGGACTCACCAAGTGGTTAGGGTTTTATATCTCATGTGAACTACCTGTTCGAGGAAGTGTTTCCCTCTCCAGCATTTCCTCCACAGTGAATCAACAGTATTACACTGCATCTTGAAGCGTCCTCTCACCTTGTACCTGGAAGTATTTCAACATGTCTGTAAAGTTGTTACAGTTCACCACAAATGTGAATGTGTCTGTAGACGAGTCTTTCACTCACTGAGAGTTCAGTCAGTGTTCATGAAGCATAACGACTGTATATTTTTGAAGACGTATGTTTATTTTCTTAATAAATTATTTTGGTGTTGACCATTCATTCAGGAATCTATAGTTGTTTATTCTGAATTGAGGGTTTTTTAATTGTTGTGTATTGTTGGACATGAATAAAAAGAGTCTAAATGTCACCTTATAATGTCCTTTATGTATTTTGTTCGTTCAGTTCTCTTCATGCTGCTGTATGTTTGAAAGTCAGCTGAGCCACAGCACCCTCTAGTGGTGCAAAGACAACACAATAACATGGTTACCCTTTGTTTTGTACAGAGGAGACAATATTCTGACATAACAGTCGTACTTCACTCTTTATAGTTCAGTAGAAATAATTTCCAGAGTTACATGTCTCACTAATTTTGACATTGGTGTAACTGACAAATAAAACCCTGAGATAAAGTGGGCTGCTGAGGGTTAAACAGAAAAATACAACATTTTAAACTATAATTATATGCCCATATGGTTAGACCACAAAATGAGCTACATCTGAGGCAAAGTTAAACATGGATTGAGGTAATACGGTGCAGTTTTACTCAGACAATGAAGGCAAAAATACATCTGACTGTTGTCGTGAAACACAGTTACAAACATTCACAGTTAAGCTACACAGTCAACCAGACTCATCAACAAAAAAGGTCACACATTTTTAGAATAGGTGACAAAAAGTACTTCTTGCAGCATTTTATTTGTTTAAAAACTTGACAAATAAACTGAAAAAAACAGAATAATTTCATTTACCAATCATGGTGCCAATGTGACCTTTGACCTCTAAGTTGCATATTGGGCCACTAGCACCAGAGCAGGCCGCTGTACCTGCTGGTCTCTGGATGTTAACCTGGCAGCCGCTGTTTTTTGCTCCTCTGTTGGCGGGGTGGGAGTGTGACACCACACACACCTGCTGCTGGGCAATGTGTGATGAACTGGGGTGGGCGGGGCTTCAGAGCTGCACCTGATCATGTACAGGAAACACCTGGAGAACTGAGAGACAAATAAATGTCATATGGAGACACGAGCAGCATTCAAATTCCATTTTCATTCCACAAAAACTAACTCAAGATGGGAAATATTTTCTACGTGAGGTGGGATGTAATCACAAAGAATGTTAGATACAGGAAAATGCAGGAATAAAAAGTGATAAAAGTGTATAATCTATGGGATTATCACCCCGGTAAAGCAGGCAAATTGATTAATTCTAGCCTGACTTTAGACCTGTGAAACACCACTGACATCTTCAGCCGTGTAGAAAGGTCTGGTGTTGCACCCAGTGAGGGCTGTTTCCACAAATTGGAAAAATAATCTACCAATCAGAGTTTTATAGGTGGGATTAAGAGCTGCCAAGCCCAAAATAATGACAGCAATGACAGAAAGTGTTGATGATACTGATGCTCCTATCAGGTCATTGTAAGTAATGAATATCCTAATTACTAATTTCCCTGACATTTAAGTGGAAATTGAAACTTAGGCTAGTCGACAAGTCTAATAGCAAAAAAACACACAGAAAACAGACAAAATGTAGCTCAATTTGAAAAATGGTTGATATGCGGTCTGAACGTCTAAGACCTCCTTTTCACCCTCTTTTCAACCAGCTAATATACGGTTACAGTATCAACGACTTAAAATTACAAATTTGTTGAATTATTTTGCTAATTTATTCAGTTGTAGATCAAAAGAGAGATGATACCGATTAGTATGTAAAATATTCCTCCAGAGTCATATTGCACCAGTGGGTGAAATGTGGTCTACAGCCATTTAAAATAAGGAACCAAATTTTTCAGTAACCAAATAGTATTTTAAATGCTGCTGTGATGACTTGGACTTGTATTGTGCATTATGAACATCACATATTATCCTACAAAACATGACAGCTCACTAAATAAAAGTTAATAAATAGCATTTATTGAAAAAGGAAAAAGTAGGAAAATACATATTTAGGCAGTTTTACTTTGTGAATGCAATCACATAAAATAAAAAATAATAACAGGTTAACCGACTTGTATTTCTGGTGCCGACTTGCAAGGGGACCAACTTTAAATCAACTGTTCAACAGATAGCTTACATCCCATCGTTAGTCCAAAGGTCAGTACTCTTTAATATGGAGGCTGATTTCCACCAATGTGATTGAAAAATGTCCTGTAAGTCATTATATTGAGATATTAGGTCAATATACTGACAGACAGAGTTTCTCAATATGTTGCAATATGACGTCAGTATTTTGATAAGTAAGTCAGTATTTCAAGAAAGTCTCTTATCATAATGACTTGCTGGATCTTTTTTCCCCGTCACATTGGTTGGAATGGGTTTCCATACTTTTAATTAGGATTCTGGTGTGTCATTGTAAATCATATTTACACTGAGGCTCAGCTGTGTTGCAAAATACAAAATAAACAATGGTTTAGCAAACCAGTTCCGGTGCAGCGAAGCTTTTTGGATATATCGTGTGGTTAAAACACTTTTTCTGTGTTTAAGTGTGACCCTATCCTCTCACTGGTGCATGGTTGGTAGATGTACACATGCCCCTCTGGTTGTGTTTTATTTGGAGTTGAAGAAAAGCAAATCTTATTTAGGAGAATTGAGGAGTTAACTGTGTGTAAGATAGTTAAAGGTGATCGTTGTTACCTGGTTGTTGAGCAGCACATAAATAACAGGGTTGAGGACGGTGCTGGTCTTCGCCAGCAGGGATGGAATTAAACTGGCAACAGGTGGCACCGTGCCGGGCCGTCCAAAGGAGGCGAGCATCGCCACAACACCGTATGGCATCCAGCACAATAGGTAGCCCGTCACCATGGAGACCACCATGAGAAGGACACGGCTTTCCCGCCTCTCAGCTGAGGACTGGTTGATCATGGTGACCTAAACACACACACACACACATTGCTTTCACAAACACTGATGGATGAACAATAACATCACCCATTACACAGAGGGGTCAAAGGTCATCCTGCACACTCACCTGTCTCGCTACCCCTCGCACGGCCAGCAGGATCCTCCCGTAGCAGAAGATCATGAGCAGCAGCGGCAGCAGCAGGCAGAAGATGAACAAACAGCTGATGTAGGAGCGAGCTGTGGCCGAACGCTGGTGCCACTGGATGGAGCAGGTGGTGCCGGGACCCTCCGGCCCATAGCTGCTCCAAAACACACAACATATGCTCTGATTACATATGATCCATATTTAACATCATGAAGTTCAACACGAAAATCTAAAATTCAGTCTGGTGGTTTTCAAACTCAAGAAATCCAACAGAGCCAAAAATGAAGACAGGACAAGATGAGAAAATATTCAAATTAAATATTTAAATAAATACCAAGATATTTGATGTTTGGTCCTCAGCTGAGATTTAGTGTGTGACGAGACTTCATTTTTTTTATGTCATTTTGTCTTGTTTGAGACATGCTTATAGGATTAATCAAATAAATAAATGGTCCAACATTTTACTTTTACAGCAAGTAAAAATAAGCTTATTCTCTTGGGGCATCACTGATATTATTTTCATTAAACTACCTGTAACACAAAAGACAAACTAACTCAATATGTCACAGTAACAGATTGTAAATGCACTCACTTCTTATTTCAGTTTTTTTATTAAGTGAATAAAGCAGCACCTCTCAGTTTTAGCATCTTCAGGCTGAATAAGTGAATGACTGAATGATCTAATGAGTGAAGTGGTGGGTTAATATTTGGGCAGTACAGACCTGCTCCAGCCCAGCAGGGGAGGCAGAGTCCAGACCAGTGAGTAGAGCCATGAGGCTGCGACAGCGAGCCTGGCCCTGCGGTACTGAGAGGAGTCAGACTGGGTGCTGCGGAGCACCACAGTGTACCGCTCGAAGGAGAGCAGAGAGAGAGACACCAGAGACACAATACCTGACAGAGAGAGAGAGAGAGACTGTAAAGTAAAGCAGCAGGTAGAGATCAAACTAAGTCAATCACCTCTCCATTCTCCAGCTGGTCTTCTTCCATGGAGCCCTCCATGGTGCAGCAGCATGTTTCTCCAGGAGCCCACAGCAGACAAACCAAACCCTGGCTCTATAGAGAGGGCTTCTGTGCTTCTACATTACCTGCAGCCAACTGTAGTTCTCTACATGTTGGATGAGCGGGGGTTTTAAACTGGCTGCTAGATGCTGCCAAATCCAACACACTGCTCCTTTAATAGAATGTGCATGTGCCATGCTTTTTAAGTGTAATATTATGTCTATTATGTCTATAACTCTTGTTACAGTTAGTTGAAATTATTTTATGCTACTTGCCTCAACTTGTATAGAGCCTTTCTAGTCTTCCAACCACCCATGTAGTACTACATGTCACATTCACACTCACACATTCATGCACTGGTGCAAGGCTACCATACAAGGAGCCACCTGTCAATCATCTTAAACACACTCACACACTGATGTCACAGCCACTAAGAGCAGTTTGTGGTTCAGCATCTTGCCCAGTGAAACTTTGACCTCCTGAACCACAGCCAGTCTGAATAGATTAGAATCATAGACTGTAGATAGATAGATAGATAGATAGATAGATAGATAGATAGATAGATAGATAGATAGATAGATAGATAGTTTCAAATATTTTTCATCACTCACCGAAAAACGCGTTGGAGAAACCGTACCACCGGCACCCGTAGGACCCGGTCAGCCACCTGCCGCGCACGCTGGCCGCGAAACTGAGCGGAGTCCCGAAGATGCAGACGAGCATGTCGCTGGCGCTGATGTTGACCAGCAGCAGGTTGACCGGAGTCACCAGCCCGGGGAAGCGCGAGAACACCAGCAGCACGAGGAAGTTACCGATGAAGCCCAGCACCAGGATGAACCCGAGGACGACGGCCGCCGCGGTGTGACCCGCCCGGCTCAGCGCAGGGTCCGACACGGAGCTGTGGCCGGTGCTGAGGTTGTTGCTATGCTGCGGGAGGATCACCATGGCAACCTGGTTATCACTCTAAAATGACTTAAAGCAGAGACAGAGGGTCTCAGTCATAAAACAAAGACAAAAAGAGGGGTTAAAGGATATTTTTCAGCTGTCAGCTCAGCGGGGCATTTCTTCAGTCAGCCCACTGAGCACAAATATTTGACCACAAGATGTTTAAATACTCTCGACGAGTGGATGAAGGGGTGGGAGAGATAAGTTTCTCTTTCTCCCACACACTTAACGCACCTGTGGGTTGCTCCCACTAGTCTTTAAACACCCCCTCTGTGCTCACATATCTACACGGTTGTTTATTATTATCATTATAGGTTATTTTATTGTGTCTGATTTAAAAGTAACATAAAGATTTTAGCAGAACTGCATGCACCCCCTCAATGAGAAGGAAATAATTATGGTAAACACAGTTTTATAGCAATAAAAAATTTAGCTGCTATTTGTTTTCCTTGCTACACTGACATTTGTCAGATAGGGTACTCTAAATAAATCCAAACCCAAATCCTAAATAATTAACACCAAACTAATTATCAGCATAGAAACAAAAACATTAGTCACAATAAATCCCTAACTTACAGTTGATACAGTTTCAATAGAATAAAGATTGAAAAGCATCTCCAAACCTTTAGCGAGACCAAAGGCACACTCCCACAATAAAACAACAAAAGAAATAATCACACAAAGGTGCAGACGCTGACGTTTTCCACAGATGACATCACTTCATCAGAAATATGTCTTTATTCTGTTCCGTTACTCTACTTTAGTGTAGACCAGATTGGGGACCTAAATAACTGAGCCAACGTATTAATAATGCAAGCTGTGGTCGGCTGAGAGGATGAGCCAAGAACACACTCAGCCTGGCAGCATTAGCTGATGAGATGCTGAAGACACTAATGAACAGTCACAAGAAGAGAAAACCCTCTGAACATACATTGACATTTACAACAATGAAAGTGCTCCACAAGTAAGTTTTAACTTTTCAAATATGACGATGGATTCTGCAGTGTATTATAAAATACTGTATACACACATTGGATCCAGTATATTAGACTTTAACTTTTCACTACATTTTATTGAGTTGGCTGCTTTTTATGGCAGAATGACCCACTGAACCAACTGGGTTCTTAAAACCCTCATCCTATACACACACCCACACACAATCTTTCACTGAAACTTTGCTAGATGTGGGTAGTACGATACCTTATCACCTCTTCCACTTTAGACAATTACTGTTCCTGCCATGATACACACAACAGCGTTTTAATTAACAGATTACTCATCTGTGCTCGTGTGTCCTTTTGTTGATTATAGGGAGGAAAAAGGAACTGAGCAGCAACACGTGCAGACACTTCCAGTGTGGCCACCCACACGTCCATTGTGCCAGAGTGAAGCTACGTCACTACACTCATCCGCTGTAAATAAAGCTGTCATGGGGGTGGACAGGCGTGTGTGGGCGCTGATCAGGTGAGCAGTGTAGAAATGACTTAACTGCCTGCACGTGCCATGATGTCTCTTCTTTATTACTCTGCAGGTCAGTGATTGTTATAAGACACTGGAGGTTGTATGTTTCAGGTTTGTTGTGCTTTTCTCTTTCATGAAAGCCTGTTTCAACATCAGTGATGTTCTCATAGAAAAGTTACTGTTTAAAGTTGACAATCAAAGCCCTGTGACTTTATGTGATTAGTCATCAGCTTCACACATTAATTGATATGCCACCAAATTAGCTCTGGTAAGGATTCCAGTTACTGAGAAAATGTTTCATGTCAGACCCACGCATCTCATCAGCCGCTCATTATCAAAGAAATCAAATCAAACTGTCCGTCAAGTACAAACGTCTACATGATGCTGCTTGACTCAGTGGTCCCTATGTCACTTTATGTAACATGCAATAATAGGGGGTGAAAGACAAGTTTTGATGGTGCACAACAAGAATCTGTGATACATCTTACATTAAGTCATGCATTAAATCATCATGTGTCATGTATTTGATATGTTTTGTTCGCCTTGTTATAAAGTGCTACCCAGGTTTCCGTCAAGTTTTAAACTGCCTCAAATCTGTTGCTTTAACAGTCAGTCTTGCTGGCTTGAACAGAAGTGGAAGAAGTACTCAGGTCGTTGACGCAAAAGTCTGAAGTACTCAGACCTAGCAGCTGAAGCAGAACAATGCAGCTGGCGTACCCAGGTGCTCCCTGTAGAGTTTGGGTGTAGAGGATTTGTAGCCACATCATCAGCCACGCTTCTGAAGAGTGTGAGGGTTCGAGGACAGGTCTTTGGACAAGCCATCAAGTCACTATCAGAGACTGCTGAGCAAAACAGTGATTGGCTCTGAAGAAGAGGAAGCACCCAAACTGGTCTGCAAGATGTCCAACATGAGGGATAAAAGCAGAGGTAGGCATACTAGGTGTCACAGTTGAGCCCTCTGGAGGTGTCGTTGAAACACTAATGAAGGAGGGTGCCCTCCCGTTGACTCCGAGGAAGTGATTACCTCTCCCCCACTCAAGACACAAGACACCAAGCAAGTGCTGATCACTCTTAGGGATTGTAAAATCAAGTCCTATAAGCTCAACTTAAGTAAAAGTAACAATAACACAGTGTAGAAATACCTGCATTTAAAATTTTAATTGAGCATAAGTAGCATCAAGATATACTTAAAGATCCAAAGTAAATGTATTCATTATGCAGAATGGCTCCATGTTGTTTGATTATAACTATGGATGCACTGATGTGCACATGTCTTTATTGCAAAAACAATTAAACAATTACAAGCCAAGATCGACACCTATTTTACTCGTAACAATTCTTGCATGTGTGGTGTCAGTTTGCAATAATCTATCATATTGAGCACATTGTGCAACTGCAGCCAAAAAGTTAACGTGCACACGTCTACTTACAGCATCAGGAGGCATTTCAGTGTCCATTAATCAGTGGAGTCTGACGAGCTTGAAATTAATCACTTCACAATTCATCACAATACAAAGTCCCAATAATCTGTGACAGGGTTTAGGTATTATGCAGAAAGAAGAAGAAAATCCGCACACTGAATTAGAGCTCCCAGTAAGTTTTTAATGACTAAAAAAGCAATGTTTCGACGTTATCCAGCACCTGACCTAAAGCAGGATTGGATATGCGCATAACTACTCTGTCTTCAGGGTTTAGGTATTAAACATGGCAGCAATCATCATAATTGTGTATTACATGTAATCTGACGTAGACTCTGATGTAGACTAGCTGTACAGCCTTGGCAGATGTGTGCATGGTTTCCATTGTGGTTGTTTTATTCAAATATATAATTCATTTATATCAAGCATTACTTTTTAATTAGAGTTGAAAATGGAATGAAATCTCCACTCCTCACTCGCAATCTGAGTCAAATATCCTCCTACTGAAAAGTCAAACTGCTCCAAGGTCTAGCACACTTTGATGCAGTACTTATCTGTTATCACTGGAGGACAGTGTTCCCCTGCTGTGTGAAATGTCTTTCTTCTCTCCTCTCTCCTCTCTTTGCCTCTTTTCTGTCCCTTTGCCTTTATATCCTCCTTTTACGTTTTTTAAATTCTATTTTGGTATATATGTGGATTCAGACTATGCTGTACGTCGGTCTCTGTCTGTGCAATCATGTCACACACAGACAGTAAGCCATACATTTACAACATCCTTACAAAAGACAGAAGTGACTGAAGGTGCTGTGGTTATTTGAACTGTTACAAGTACAAAAGTCTGATGGGGGATGAATTTAATCTCCTGCCAACAGCTCCAAGACAAACACCCCCATACTGCACTTTTGCTTCATGCCTCATTATATATAATCCTTTGGATGTCCTTTACACATATACACCAGTGGATGCTTCCTGTTTTGCTGTAATGAAGAGGCTCTTCTCTCATGCGCTCTGTCAGAAATTCCAGCAGAATCAACCAAAAGCCAGCTTGCTAATGCATAAATGTACCAGATGTTTAACACAGTTTTGCTTTTTTTATACATGTTTATACTTTTTATTTGTGAACATTTTTTCCATTCAATATGTATAGAAACGAAATAAAAAGAAGAAATAAAAGCAGCACACAGGGAAAATATATGAGGTCATGGGATGTTTACAATGTCATGACAAATGTTCCTAATTTAAAGTAAAGTGTCGTATATGGTGCATACAATGATCAGGTGGAGTCTGTCTCATTGGTTAAACAAACACACCATTTTCTCCACCATTTTTCTCCCAATTCTTTTTGAAGTCATGTTGAATATTTCATCTGTTCCAGAAGATGTAACAGTATTAATAAAGAGGGTAAAAGTGGGGCAGTGTTTCTGGAGCCAGTATTTTGTAAAGGCCTTTTTACTTGCCACCAGCAGGATCTTTAGTAGATAGGTGTCATCTTTGCTTAGTCCATCAGGGATGTGTCCAAGATGAAGGGACGTGAATTTTGTACTAATACTACAACCCAATTTTTTTTAAATGATCATTGCTACTTCCTTCCACAAACTCTGAATAGAAGGACAAGACCAAAAACTATGGGCATGGTCAACCATGATGTCTCCACATTCCCCCAGCAGTATCGCTGGTGCCAGTTTGTTTAGACTTCTGTTTGGGTGCTCCGTTGTTCCGATGTGTAACATTTTCAGAATAGGTGACACAGACTCTCAAGCTGTATTCTGGTTAGCAAAAAAAATGCAACATGTGACATGTGCGTGGGCTAATACTTCTGTTTGTGAGTGCACCCAACACAGCCTGCATCACAAAGGCTGTGAAACTAGATGTAAATTGACACACCCATAAAGGCCTGCACATACACTGAAGACATCAGGAGGACAAAAGCTGTTTTTTCCTCTCAAGCATGCACATGTATTTACACAAACACACCTACACAGCAAACACAGACACAACCTCACTACAGTGAAGCATATACTTAAAGCAAAACAAGCCTTTTAAAGAACAGAGTGAAACACACTATTACATTATGAAATTATTTTTACTATTACTATTTTCTATGCTTCATACTGCTGCAACTCTTTTAAAATGTTGTATCTAACTGATTTTATGATTTATGGTTTTACAATTCATGATTTTATGATGTCATAAATTTATAACGTTTTACGGTTTTATGAGTTTATGAGTTTTAATCTTTTAATCCTTGTTTTAAACTGTTTTTAAGTGTCCTTTCGTATTGAATTGCCATCATTATGTCTATTTTCATGTGAAGCAATCAGTGCTTATAATGCCCCTATTGTAAAGCACTTTGGCATTTCTTGTATGAGAAGTGGAATATAAATAAAGTTATATTAGGCTACACAAAACACAAGTGAGGAGACATCTGTCATTTTCACCCACACCTTTCTTTTATTTTGACACATACTGAAACATCCGAAATTTAAACATATATTTTACATGAACATCATCTTCGTGTACACAGAAGAGATGGGATTTAAATTTGGGTGGTGCTGTAGGGGAAAGTAAGTTTACATTTTATAATTATAAAGTTACACATAGTGATGTTTACAGGGAAGGCAACAGTGTCCATTTTTAAGCCTGAGAAGACAAAAACTCATATCAGCTGAATCAGCTTTTAAAGGATAATGAAGATGAACTCTGCTTGTAAGAACACGTGTTCCCACAATCCTCTCTGCTGAGGTGTCCTTGAGCAAGGCGCTGTCAGCACCTGGGGCTGTTCTCAACACAATAATCTTCCCATAAATATGAACAAATACTCTGCTGTATCATCTTTATCGCCTCATTGTTCCCGCATCATTATCGGTCCATAAATACGCATATGATACAGTCCGCGAGCGAGGGAGCATCTCGACGCTTCAGTGACGTAGACAGGGAACGACGTTTCCGTAGCAACTGGGGCCGATCCGTTAACCGCAGCGGCCGCAGTACTACCGGAGCTGATCAAAGAGTGGGGGGGTTGTCGTCGGTAACCGGATACCTCCTCTGTCTTGTGGGGCGTAGAGACACGGGGGCGACGCAGTTTCGAGGCGGCGGGCCCGCAGTGCCGTGCGGAGATGCTCAATATGTGGAAAGTCAGAGAGCTGGTGGACAAAGCGTGAGTACCGAGGAGCAGGTGGAGCTGTTGGCGCTAGCTTAACCGCCAAGCGGCTGCGAAGCTAACCGGCTAGCAAGGCGGCGTTAGCCGGGCAGCATCAGCAGCTTTTATCGCTGACATAGGAGAGGGTACGGGCCGTGACGTCACGGCGATAGCCCCTCAGCTGTTAGCTCCGACTAGCTGGCTAGCTGCCAATCTTCAACCTTGTGGCATAAATAGAGATGTGTTTTTCACAATGGACTGATCCATTGCAAAATTCTCCACGCTTGTTCATACAGGCCGGGGAAAATACAATATTACAAACTGCAAATTAATGTATTTCCGATCCACAATGAAAGCTATCCAGTTAGCTAATTCCGCTAGCATTGCTAAGCTCAGGTCGGCTCTGTGTACTGTTTGTGTTGGTGCTGCTGCAGAATCACGCCCTGTCCCACCCTGGTGATGCCCGCTACCTCCACCCTACTTTCACTTAACATTATATCCCGAGTAGAAAGCTCTACTTTAATGATGGTAAGCTAAGAGGCTAGATAATTGTATGTGAATAGGAAATGTCCTGCCAATTAGCGGCCAGCCATGTCTCAACGAGGCCCATGCCCCCATGGACATCAAAGCTTGTTAGCCAAACAGATCATACTGGAGTAGCTAATGCTGTTGTTACAGCCCACTACAAAGTGTTTGTCTGAACACTAGACTAAGCATGTTTCTTTGTGAAGTGTGTCTTTGTGGTATCTATTGTTGGAATGATAATGTGCAGTATAGTGTATGTACATATTTTACTGTGACCAGGAGGAGGGAGAACAACAGCTTCCTGTCCTGTCTGTCAGAGAGGCATGCTCAGTTATATGAATGACTTTGATGGTACAACGCAAACCCACAAAAATATTGGAAAATGCACAAATTGCCTAGTTAGTTGAGATAACTACGTAAACCTGTTTCTTGGAACAAACCATTTTATTTACTAACCAAGTAAACAACTGTTGATAAGGATGGTGTCAATATCTGGAAGGCGAGGTGTGTAGTATTTAAAGAAGCAGCTTTACAAAGTGCTTTATAGAGCAACAATAACTTGAATCAGCTTTACTGGCCAAGAATGTGAAAATATTCAAGGAAATTGATCATAGTTTTTCATTACACAGAAGTAGACATACAGCTAACAATAAGGACAACATGGCTGGACAAAAACATAAACATAGTAGTATAACAAGTAGTTTGTATTATTTATTTATTTGTTTATTTCTGATATATGATCCAGTGACTTGGCCAGATAAGTGCACCCTGTGTGTTCATCCTCACACCACAGAAAAGAGTGTTCAGTTTAATAGCACATGAGTTACACTCTCTGAAGTGCCTCTATCAACTGTAGAAAAATCTGTTGTTGTTTCAGTTTTTTTTAGTTCTGTTGCTAATAATTTTCGGCTCACTGTCACTCTCAGGACTTTCAGCTTTTACTATAGCAGGCTAAGTCAGAGTTTGTATGTCAGTCTTAATTTCTTATTTTAAAAATAGATAATTTCAGTGGAGTATACATGCCTGTTATCACAGTAACGTTAATGAACCAAAAACCAATGTCTTTTTAAAATTTTGTGTCTGGTATTATACACTCAGGGGTCACTTTATTAGATACACTTGAACAATCTAATGCAATTAAATAATAATAATTATTATATTACTAATAATAATACATTGGATTTATATAGTGCATTTCAGGATACTCAAAGATGCTTTACAGAGAACAACAGCAGCAATAAAAAAAAAAGCTGAAATAATCCATAGAGAGGCAGAGAGGGAAATAATGCAGAAAGGGCAAAGTACACTGATTGTAGAGGTTGTAGGCAGTTTTTGAAAGGTGTGTTTTGAGGGTTTTCTTGAAGGTGGAGAATAAGGAGTAGTCTCTGATGTCTTTAGGGAGTGAGTTCCAGAGGGTGGGAGCAACAGTGGAAAAGGCCCCGTCCCCCCCAGGTGTGGTTAGTCCTGGTTTGCATCAGCAGACTTAAGAGTGCGGGTGGGAGTGTGCAAGAATTCTCTCTTAACAATGATGATAAAGTTCAGTTTTGATTGACACTGTCAGAGTGGTGTTAATTTAACTATTAATTATTGGGATTGTAGTTTGCAGTGGTGTTAAACTGGGCTGCACTATATTAAGAAGTGATTCTAACGTCGTACCCACCCTATTTACAGACATGAGGGGGTAACAATATTAGAAACACATTTCAATGTGATGCAATCCAGTACTACACCGCCACTACAACCTCAGTAATAAACATGCAGTATAGTTGAATTAACAACTCTCAGAAAGTTTTGACTCATAAGCTTCCTAAAGGTGGAGGATGTAGTAGAGCTGCTTTATAGGATTGCATTATATTGCATAGGATGTACCTATAGAAGTGGACAGGAAGTGTAACTCCGAACATATCAGCTTCTCACCATCTCCTTTTGTTACAGTGTGTGTTCTCTGCTTGTTAATATATTTCATCTCCTTCAACTATCTTTATCTTTTACTGTTACTGTAAATGAGGTGAGTAATTAAAACTTGAAGGTTTCAGCTCCATGTGGGCTGTTATGTGAGCTTGCATTTTGATCGCAGTCCAGCAAACAAGGTTAAATGCAGGCTACTATAAAGCACATACTGTGTGGGTGTTGTATTCATACTGTACTGTACTGACTGCACCCGAACACAGCTGAGGCCTTGAAAAATGTTAGAGAACAGCACACTGCCCAGTGACAAGGAAGGTACAGTTTTGCAGTTGCTAAAAGCATCTTAGGGAGATTAATGATGTCTTGCCTTGTGTACATTTTATATATAGATCATGATGATTTACATGGGTATGGAACTTTAAGACAAAATTGTCCTTAAGCCCCGCTTTAACATCTTTATTTCCCACCTTTACATTTGCAATCCTTCAAACAAAATGCATTGTGAGAGCAAAAGTGAGAAGGTTGACATGAAAATGTCATATTTCACACTGAATGCCTGCTCAAAGTTTGACACTCTACACTCTTTGGTTGCCTCCGCCCTTTCAAGGACCAATTATATTGCAAATGTGATAAGGAAAAAAGCGAAAGGCGCTAGAAGAAAGTTGCATAAAGGATAGATGAGTGAAGAGAGAAGTGGAAGGAGATAAGAAGTGGGAATATACAGTATAGGAGCAGCACAGACAGACGGAGAGCTCAACAGAGCTTTAGATGGAGTAATAGACACCAGCTCCCATCAGCTGTTGGTTGTGCCTGGCTGGGCATGATGAATACACTCTATTATTGATCTACCTCAACAGAGCTGGCAGCGGCAGCCTTGCTTTTCCTGCAGATTAAGAGTCACGCTATTATGGAGCTCTCGCTGTCTGTGTCTGTCTTATCTGCTGACAATAACGCAGTCAAAGGCAGCTTCTGTGATCTACAGACGCCTCTTATTTTCCTTTAGCTGGGAGGGTGGCAGAGCTCAGAGGAGGAAAAGACGGAGAGGAAAGGTGCTGTGGAATAAAGGAGTAATGATAGGATGGGAGATAGAAGCGAGGAGCAGGTAATAAAACAGGATAGAAAAGGAAGTGAAGACAGAAATTTACAAAAAGGCCAGGTGGAGAAGGAGGGAGGGATGACGTGCTGAAGGAGTTGGAGCAATATATAAGCTGAGGAGAGCGAGAGGTGTGTTTCACATTGCAGTGCTTTGGCTGTGTTTTTTGCGAGGGGTCTGTAGAGCAAGACATGCCCATCGAGAGATGCAGAAAACAAACACACAGCTGGCGAACCCAGTAAAATAAAGAGGGCAGGAAGCAGCAGAGACTGCTTATGGGGAGGTTTGGCCGCATTTACCTCTCTCATTTGACACACACAGACACACACATAGATGGATACACACACCCTGCTCACCTCACTTTTGCACACCGACTCATCTCCCTTTGTTTCCTGAACAGCTGAATATTTTCTCACACACTATGTTTGTGTGTGTATGTCTGTCATCTGAAGTGCAGTGGTCAGAGGGCTTTTAGAAAGCTGTCATTCATTATTCAGTGAGCTGAGATTCTCTTTGTCTTACTTGATCTCATTGTCTGTTGTAATCCTGTTTTCCAGTTATTCTTAGTTTGTGTCTGTGGTGTGTTTGTGCTGTGTGAGTGTGGTGTTGTTGTGTGCAACAGTAGGTAGACGTCCGTGATATTTAGATTGTGCGTGTAGATGTAAGATATGAAAATGACGCTCTGCTAGTCAGAGGGCTTGTTTGTCATTTAAGAGTTGTTCACATTGTATTTGCGTGTGTTCTGCTGTGTAAATATATCAGCGTGTGTGTTTTCGATTGTGTTTCGGTCTGCCTCACCTCTGGAAATGTGACGAGGGGAGTGTGAAGGGAGTCAGCACAGAACATTTGCTGATAACCAGCTAGACTGACTGACTAAAGGAGTGACAATAATAAGTGTTGTGTTCATAGTAGGTGAAGAGAGAGACAAGAAAGTAAAGCCACAGGGTTTCACCTTTACACGTATGAAATATTGATGGAAATAATACATTTATTTTATTAGTGAAATTTATGATGAAAACATATGTTTGTGTCAACAGCACCAATGTGGTGATGAACTACTCAGAGATTGAGTCCAAGGTGAGAGAGGCCACCAATGACGACCCCTGGGGACCCTCCGGACAACTGATGGGAGAAATAGCCAAGTATGTTTAACACACAACATACACATACTTACTGTGTGTGCACAAAAATACATGTACCTTATCCCTGAGGCAGCAGCTATTGTGTTGTTACAGTCACATTCACACAAGATGCTTTTACCAAGAACAAATAAGAGTTCTGTTAAAAAGACAACTACAGCCGTATTTACACAGAACTAGTATTTTCTTGGGGACCTCATGTGATCTAATAATTACCGTCCTATGTCTGTGTTTCCTGCATCGAAGCAAAGTCTGTATTTTACGCAAAATCACTGACATTATCTCCCGGATATGATGCACACAGTCATGAAATTCCACTCTACACAACACAGAAACCCCACGCAGCATCACCATCAGTGATGTACAGTATTATTTACCTCCTTTTATCTTTTTAAGGTGGGTTAAACAAACAGAACTACGGAGCCCCTGATGTCCTGAAAGGTGATTTTTTTTTTTGTCATCTTGTTCACTCAAATTAAAATATCTTGTGGAAAGTTGTTCCCACAAGAAAATTATGTGTGACTTGTATCCATCTTGAGGGAACAAGTTGTTATCATGTGTGCACAAGATAATTATCTTGTGGGCACATGATAAATAAGTTGCTCCCACAAGATAATTAAGTTGTGTGCACAAGATAAAATATTTCACCCTTGGGGACTTTAGGGGCTCAGAACCGATTCTGCCCCACAGCGTCACATGTTTTGCTCTGATTGATAATTGAGCTTGCTTTCTCTGAGAACGGGTCTCCATGCTGTGTGGTGAGATGAGCCTCCCACACCCAAAATGCTGTCAAAACCTAATTTTGTAATTGCTAATGCAGCCTTCATAATTTTGGACAAGGGAGCAGGCTGAAACAAGGTGCGAAGAAGGCAGAAAACTTAAACACAATCCCAAATCAAAGAGATGCCAGTTCACACAGGACTAATATTATCACACAGCCTCTGTGTTTGGTGAAATATGGTTAGTAATTTATGGTGGAATTTTCACTTGATAAATTTTGGACATGCCCGATTTGCACTGGATTAAGATCACAGATGACCTCTGCAGTAATAACAAATTACCAGAGGTCCCCAGGTAATACTTGTCCCCTGCGAATAGTCTCTGATTACTAGACCTGACTCAGCTCTGGTTTACCTGCCTTGGGTTTTCCCAGCACTATAATTTCTTTTGATTGTGTGTGTGTCTGTGTGTGTAGATCTACCTTTATGTATGAGCAGTTCCCAGAGGTGATGAACATGCTGTGGACCAGGATGTTGAAGGACAACAAGAAGAACTGGAGACGAGTCTACAAGGTATGGTAACACTCTGGTTGGCAGGTTGGTTGGTTGTTTCCTTAGTGTGCCTATGTTGTATCTGTGTTGTGTTGTACTGTTTGTTTTGTCAGGATTTATTAAGCTGATTCTCAGTGCTTCTTTGTGCCCACAGTCAGGCACCCACATGGTCTCTAGTGTTTGCACGACTGACTGGATCAAGACATTTTTGGCCTGTTGATTCACTGTTTTTCTTTCTTTTTACTTAAATACAACAATAAATGCTTTTTAAATATTGCACACATACAGATATACAGTATGTCTCCTGCATGTGATATATATTGAATCTCAACCAGATTGTTGTGTCCTGCCCACATAATCATAACACTGATATGCAAAGATTGGATTGGATTTTTTTAGAGAGCAGTTAAGCCGAGTTAAAGAGAGGGCATAGTCAAGTAAAGCTGAACTGACTCTATATCATTTTTTTAGGAAAGATTATTTCTCACTAAGTAATTTTGGCTACCTTCCCCACATAGTTAATTCTCTTATCACGTCTCTCACTCCATCTCTTTCCGTCTCTCTTTATCTCCCTCTGCCAGGCTTTACTGCTGCTGGCCTATCTGATCAGGAACGGGTCTGAAAGAGTCGTCACCAGCGCCAGAGAACACATCTATGACCTGCGATCTCTAGAAAACTACCACTTCATCGGTGAGTCTCTAAATGAAACTCACTTACCTCAGCAATGGTTTAACCTTTTCCTCTTATTCTTCTACTTTTATTTAAATTTGAGGTCTCTAATGTGGTTATTAGCTGCAATCAGAAAGATCACATATTGTCCAGAATAGAAAGGGTTCGTCCTCTGGGGAGCATGAACACAGTGTCCTCAGTAAAACTTGAATTGGTCCATTTGATTTTGATTATGCTTGTGTACAAGTAGAAGGTTTGGCTTGATCGTGGTTCAGAGGGAAGGGTCACATGTAACCAAAATCACGAGGATGGATCCTCAGGGGAGCCATGAATATCTCAAATTTCATGGAATATCTGTCACTTAGTTTGTAGCACACCTTGATATTGACCTGTGTGGGATAACCAAAATTGCCATTCACAAGAAATGTCACAGCTGTTTGGCCAGAAGTCCTCCTTTTTTAGTTTCCTGTGTTTGTGTGTCTGTCCAGATGAGAACGGTAAGGATCAGGGCATCAATGTGCGTCAGAAGGTGAAGGAGATGGTGGAGTTCATCCAGGACGACGACAGACTGAGAGAGGAGAGGAAGAAAGCCAAGAAGAACAAAGATAAATATATTGGAGTCTCCTCTGACAGTATGGGAGGAGGAGGAGGAGGAGGAGGAGGAGGGGGAGGAAGCATTAAGAACTGTAAGTAATTCACTACATCTCCTTTGACAGCCTGAGTCAGATGTGGATTAAAATGACGATAATAACTTCCCCTATCCAGACCCAGAGGAATTAAAATGCATTGGAGGAAGGATACCATGTACAGAAAGCATGAGGCTTTTTGAATGAATAAAAAAATTAAACTTGAATTACCTGTGCTGACAAGGAATTTAAAATATTGGTTTATTGACTAGTTGACAAATCTCTAAGTCTATAAATGTCATGTATTTGAATAAATGACAGCTCAGAAGAGCCCAAAGAGATGTCATCAGTGATATGAAACACAAAACACCTTCCTCTCTTTGGACAATCTGTAACCTCTTGAGCAAAAGTGAATGTTTTCTCTTGTCATGTAGCACCAATTTCAAAAGTATTTGCATCTTTCTACTGCATAGACAGCCCAGTTTTGTGAAAAGACGATCTTTCCAGTGGTGAAATACTCAAATACTGAACCATTATTAGATTATTCAATTAGTTGATTGACAGAAAATGCATTGATTTGATAATTCGAAACATTAATGATTTGCTGTTGTTTATCTTTGTTAATTTTATAGTTTTTGATTTTGTTAATCAAACACAAGAACAAGAGATTTGATAGACTAATTAATCCAATTAATTAATCTGCTTTTAGTACCTTTATCTGTTATACATCAGCAGTTGTTACACAACACTGTAGAGCTGAAATGAAGAGAGATTGTATATGTTCTTTGGTGGATACTTGTGAAACTGCATGAGTTTTCAAGTCTCGCTCTTTCTCTGTCTTTTGTCCTTTTCTGTGTTCTTCCTTCCAGCTAATGAATTGGATCGGAGTAAGTGGGATGAGGACTGGGATAAGAGCAGAGGAACTTTCCCCTTTAGTGAGAAGCTCGGAGAGATCAGTGACAAGATAGGCAGCACCATAGACGACACACTCAACAAATTCAGAAAGAAGGAACGAGACGACTCACCCGACAGAATCAGGTAAACGTACACACTTTTGAAACGTCTGAACATGGCTTGATTTAAATGGTCTGAGGGTGTAAAGTCACTACTGTTGCGCATCAGATTGCTGTTGGCCTCCCTGTTAGGTGTTTAAATTCATCAAACCATTGTGTCTCGGATTATCCATCACATAAGCAAACACACACTGGTGTACAATAACTGCAAAGCAACCACACATTCTAGCCTAATCTCCTGGGTGCTGCTTCTCATACGTCCTTCCTGTCTGGTTACCATAGTGACAACGAGGAGGACCGAGCCTCGAGAAACGGTAGGCAGGAAACTCTTGAGTTTAAAGACGAGGAGGAGACTGTCACAACAAAGAGCATCCAGATCACGCAAGCAACAGAAACTACGACCACCACCACGCGGAAACGTAGCGGAGCAACGAGCAGCAAGACTCTGGACCTGGGTGCTGCGGCCCACTACACTGGAGACAAGAGCCCAGAGGAGAAGGTACTCACACAAACTCTCACGCTTTTCTAAATGTGAGATACATTCTCAATTATTAACCACCGTGTCTCTCTGCTTCTGCCTTTAGTCATCGGTCAGGCAGTCTTCCAGTAGCGGTCTAGCTGACCTGCTTGTGATTGACCCCTTATCCAATCAGAGCACTGCAACAGGTAACTGCTAACTTACACACACACACACACACACAAAGATAAGGAAGACATAAAGATGGTTTTAAAATCTGTGTATGTGGTGTATAAGATGTGTCACTCTTTGTTGGACTTCTGCATACTTCTTCTTCTGTGCGTTCTCCCATGCAGGTGGCAGTTCGGACCTCATCGGTGGCTTTGCTGACTTCTCCTCTCCTGCAGCTTCTGCCAGTCTCCCAACCTCCACCGGTAAACTTGTTCTTGCTTCTCTCAGCTCTTCCTGTAGTAATCTGAGGGTGCTCTCACATCTTAATTTGGTCTGGACCAAAGAAAAATGACCTGCAATCAGTGTTTTTGGGTCTGCACTGGGGTTCGATTGACTTACTAACTGGGCAGACATGTTGGGTGTGAAGTGTACTTTTGTAGAAATGCAGTTTGTGTCAAAATCACAACTAAACACATCATTACTCTCTGCCAGCTGCTGCATCATCCAATGGAAATGGAGACTTTGGAGACTGGAACGCTTTCTCGGCCAATCCATCAGCTTCGTCTAGCTCCGGTCCCTCCCAGCCCGTCACTGACCTGTTTGGCAGCGTCCAGTCACCCACAGCCCCGACTAATCCCACCGCCACCACCCCACCATCTGCCGAGCTCTTTGACCTGATGGGTGGAGTTAACCATCAACTAACCAATCCACACACAACACTGAGTGCCTCTCAGAGCATGACTTTCTCTCTGGGAGGGGTGACGCCAGGAGCCTCTGTTGCTATGCCAGCCATGCCCCTTTCTCGCTCTCAACAGGTAGGTACGGCACACCTCAGAGGAGGGCATAGTTTGTCTCAAACTGTAAGAATATATGAAAATGTTTTACGCGATAAAGTCCACTGAAATAATAACCCAGAAGTTTCCACTGTGTATTAGGCCGGATCTCACAGAAAGTGTTTTAGCAGCTGGAGGGCCCAGCAACACATCTCGCGTTTCTGTGCTCCAGGTGCCAGGCATTTTTTGCCTAAGTGCCCTGAACTCCTCGAGTTAAAAAAACTTCAACTGAAAGCGGAAAAGCACTCCACGTCATCTCTTTTTTCATGTTTTTTTTTTTCAATTGTCTAATCTGATTATTTGAGATGGTCATGACAACAAGTTTACAGTTGGTAAACAATGGAGGAGAAACTGGTGGTATAGAGGTAGTTGGATACCCAGAGCTATACAGCCTGACGATCAATCTGCCCCTGAGTCATCCTAAAATATGCCTGGAAACAGCCATCATTGAGGCAAAGCTCCTGGACCAGCTGGTAGGACTCCCCATGATCCACCCTCTTTCTTAGGGTCTCATGTACCCACACAGATGTTTCCCTGTGCCCAACAAACTATTTACTGACAGCCTCTCACCCTCAACCAGAGCTACAGCAAGCACCCTCTGTCTGTCCATTTTAGAAACTAGATACTAATTACTGTGAAAAACAAAACAAAAAACAAAACAAAAAACAGCAGATTGATTACACAGGAGGGTTAGTGTAAGGACGTACTGGAGTGGTTGCCTGGCAACAATAATAAAGGTGCAGCAAGCATTTTTTTTACTAGTGGCATTCAAATTAAAAGCCTTTTGCAACCTGCAAAACGCTGTCTGTGAGATACGAGACTTAAATGGTCCAATTAATAGTCTAAGTTAACAGTGCAATAAAGATGTGAAAGGTGATGACACAAACATTCAGCATTGCTGCCAACCTGATCAAGATTTGTGTCATTGCACCCTAAAAGACTGCTTTTCCCCCCAGTTTTCAATAAGTAAAAAGTATTAGAATCCAGTTTGAGGCTGTTAATTGCTTTCAGTTTTTGATTTTGGATTGTTAACAGTATGTTTTTTTTCCCCGTATGCATAAAAAACTATATTCTGTCTGTTTTACCAATATGAAAAATATTTGTAATTTATTTTAGAGCTTGGGAGGCATGACATCTCAGCAGCCCATAGGACAACAGCAGAAGGTCAGTGTTGGAGGTCCAGGATCGTTAGGGTCAACCTGGTCTGACCCCTCCGTCAACATCAGCCTGGACTTCCTGTCAGCAGGCCTCAACCCCACGAAGACACCGCCCACACTCAACAATATCATCCAGCAACAAGGTACCATGTTTCATACTGGGATTTATTTCCTCTGTGTATTTTGCACAGCATGTCGATGTAAAGAAGTAAAAAAACGTTACTATGCAGGGTAGGGGCAGGTCTTGAATTAAATCACCAAGTGATTAAGTAGGACAGGTTAATGTCGGTGAACATCTGAAATACACTGTTTAGATTGTACTGGTCAGTGTAATTTTCTGACCAACCTGTCACACATTACAAGGTTTTATTACACAAGTAGTAACTCAGAGAGGACTAACTCCTTCCTGTCCATATGTGTCCATGCAGGAGTGCCTCCCAACCTGTTGGCCCAGAACTTCGGAGGACTGAGCCTCAGCTCCCCGCCCCATGTGACGCCCATTAGACCACCAGCCAACACCATGACAATGGGAATGCCTGCATCTGTGGCAACTGGCATGCCTGCTTCCATGGCATCAAGTATGCCCCCTTCAATGACCACGGGTACCATGGGGATGGGGGGAATTCCTGTAAACCAAGGCATGATGGGAATGAACATGAGCATGAATATGGGCATGGCCGCTCCAGTGATGATGGGTGGTATGACTGGCATGGGCGTGCCAGGAGTAGGGATGGGCCTCACACACTCCATCACCCCAGCCGTGGTTCCACCCAAACAGGATGCCTTTGCTAACTTTGGCAGTTTTGGGAAATGAAGGAGTGCAAATGCGTGTGAGTGAGTGTGAGTGTGAGTGTGCATGTCTGACATGTCAGGAGTGTGAACCACAGGAGGACTGCTGTACTTGAAGACAACCTTGCATGTTTCTCTCTCTCTCTCTCTCTCTCTCTGTCTCTCTCTCTCTCTCTCACTGCTTCTGCTATCTTTGGCGAGCTGGCACCAGTGATCGTTCATCAGCCCAGCATGTTGACATGATCTTGGAGGTGGGAGAGAGCGCCGTCTGGTGCCCCTCATTCGGTGAAAATTCTGTGTGGGATTATGTCACACAGCGGACACCCGAAGAGCAGGGACGGTGTCAATCCACAGCCTATAGTCATTACTCTCCAGTGAGGAATGGATCCTCATCTTTACCTGTTTTATATATGAACTGCAGTATGTCCCCCCTCATTACAAAATAAACACAGCAAAAAGTTTCTCTGTAACTGCACGGAGAGTTCAATCAGTAACTCTAATGAAAATGGCTTTGTTGCCTTAATTTTGCATCGTAGCCTCAGATATCATGTTTTATAAAATGACATCCAAATTCAATCACAAAATTGAAGCCATCACTTTATTTCCAGGGAGTCACACTCCTTTTCCTAACAGTAGAGCAGTTAAAAAAATCTGGAGTATACTGAGCCCATACTCTGGTCCTCCAGCAGAGGGCAGGATGGGTGTATGTGTTGGGATAACACTGTATGGTACTTATTCTTGAGCCATATTAGGATGGATGAATAGCATATTACATCCCTTTTCTCCCCTGTCCTTTTGTATCAGACTTGTAGCAGTTCACAGTAACTCAGTGTACAGTAGGACACTTACTGATGTTTAAAAGAACATGAGTGAAGCCTTGAACTGCAGAACAAAAGTCCCTAAAATGCCATTGGACTCTTTCAAACACAATAATCAGTCACTGGTAAAAGTGATACTGTTCCTCTACTCTCCATTCTGGATGTCCTTGTCAGATTCATTCCTGATAAAGGGGTCAGTCAGTATTTTAATAAGAGTACCATTCACTGGTAGTTTCTCTTGATGCCCTCTCTGACATTGTCTTACCTCAGGCATGATGTTGTAGGACACGTGACTTTATGTAAGCATTGCTTTCTGACCCACATAGATCTCTTCTGTTCATTCTACTTCTTCATACAGACACTGTTTATGTAAAGAGGTCCAGAATCATGTTTTTTAAAGAGTATTTGCCAACTGAGGGTATACGACGGTTGCCATTTACAAGACAGTACAATACAATCGTCTACATTTCTTCCATTTGTAAGGCCGCGGCTCACCTCTGAATTTTTGGGTCGACCCAGCAATGTACCTTTAATTACATACATTTCTTTGCCAGCAACAGATTTTCAGCCCACAGCTCACATGGTGGTCTCTTTGTGTGCACCTCACACACTGTGTACTAGAAAACAACCACCTTTACATTTGACATGGGTTAGATACATTGGAGGATTTTTTTCATTAGCTGCATTTTAATAAATGATTTCTAAGGCTAGCTGAGACCAATCTAAAGGGTTTTTGGGGTCTCGAGTGAAGTGTGTGTGAGAAAAGAGTGAATGAGTGTGTGTGACTTTGTGTATGGGTATAGTTTTCTCTGTTTGATGTGCAAACACAGCTAAGCAGAGCCTCTTGTCATTTTCTGAGGCACTGCACTCCAAATGACCAAATCTTTATTTTGTTACTCTCAGAAGGATGATTCCATAGCTATTAGTTTAATATTTTATTAGTTTACTTGTAAGGTTATGTTCATATGAGAGAGCTACTAATACATAATTTAGTTGACTGGAATCATGTTTTTTTTGTTTGTTTTTTTTTGGTTTTGGTTTTCGGTACAGCTTGTTTTATTTGATTGTACTCTATATTTTCTGTACTTCATTCGACATTAAATTAAATTATAACAATGAAGAGTCAAGAGTTACATTCTGTAGAGGTGGGACCAAGTCATTGTTTTGCAAATTGCAAGTGTCAAGTCTTTCCACACAAGTCCCAAGTCTAGACTGGGAAGTCCCAAGTACTAAATTTGGGGTTTCAAGTCCTGAACAGGTCATAATGTGCAAATGTAATGCCATTTTAACAACAGAGTAATGATAGGCTACGTTACGTTTACAAAAGCCATGAATGCTTTTTAAAATTTGCATTTATTTTTTTAAAACACTAGTTTTTATTGACCACTTTTAGTTTTTGTACGCAAACAAAAATCAAACAAGATCACTTTTTCTGACTGGCGCTCAGGAATGTACCGTTAACGTCCAATAACGGTCTCTGTTTTCTGGGTATCAGACAGTTTTATAATTTTCCACAATCCGGATTCAAATTTGAAACCAAACCAAACCTACCTGAGACACGGATCAGATTCAAACGGCAGACAGGATCGAAACTGGGTCCAGGATTTGTAAAGGCTGCCTGGCCTCGGTGGGAGCAACTTCTAAATTTGTTAGTAGTAATGGCAGGGTGAAGTCAGAAACTGTCACTTCAGGTTTATGTCTAGCAGCAGCAGCAGGTGTCCAAGTCAGGGCTGTGAAGCTGCTTCCATCTGGGGGTCAAGTCTCCCCGCTCCAGGTCACCCAGAGGTAGAGTATCCACAGAGGGCCTGTGTGTGATGGTGCTGCTGGAATATGTGTCAGCAGAGACATAGGAAATAAAGATGAAATGTTAGGAGCAACAAAGGTGAAAAATGTTGGAAAATCAAAATTATGAGACACAAAGTCAAAAATTTATTTTCTGTTAGGGACTGTTCGTTATTTGTGAAAGGAGAGGAGGTGGTGCAAAAAGGGGGAGGCATGTCAAATAATTATTTATGGAGTGGGGATGGACTTAGGGTTTTTTATTTTGGCTTAGGGGAGGTGCATATACTTTATCTTTAAATGGTTGTATTTTGCATTAAGTTTACTGGGTTTTACATTTTCTGACATTTGACATCAATTTTCTTTAAACATTACAAAAATTACACAATTTATCATAGCCAGAAACTGTGAAAACAGAAATCCTACTGTCCCTGCACCCATCATCTGCGATGTGTCCATCAGGAAAAAACATTAAGAATCTGAGCTCAAAATAGTGATATTTCATCAACATCTCTTTTTTCTATGTCTCATTTAAAATTTGGCCAAAAATAAACTGTTTGCATGAACTAACCAGTATGCATGACAAAAACTGAGGCTTTTTTCAACTCCAGAATTTCATCTTTAACTTTCAAACATCAAAGGGTAAGCTTTAAAATCTAATAACTCATTTATGGTGGAGGGAGGGTCATGCATTTTCCAGGGTCACGCAGGGAGGGTCAAGGAAAAGAATTTGTAGTTTCGGGTAGGGTAAAAAGAAACTTGTATTGTATTAAGTCCGAATAATAATACACAAACTGAAAATTCTGACTTAAGTAAAATAAAAGGCTAAGTCAAAAGATACAGTTATCACATGAGGTTTATAATTTTGGTATGTACATTAAAGTTTGTTTAAGCAGAATTCTGACTTCTGTCACATTTCATATGTTTGACATGATTATTTTTTATTCTGTCTTCCCTATTATGTCATCTGTTTTGTTCCTTTTTCTGGTACAAATTGGTTTCCTTGAATCTGTGATATGTGTCTTGCAATCAGCATTAGTTGTGTGAGCTTTAGTTCATATATACAGAACTCAAAAAATAGATGATTTGTGCCCTAACGTGTATTTAATAATGAAAGGGAAGACAATAATAATAATAATACAAATCAGTAGGAATTTGTCAGATACACACTGGACAGTATTTTTTTTCATGAGGTGTTTTGTCTATAGCCTATGCATTTTTGCTGTTAAACATGTTTGTTGTCTTACTCAGGCATGTGTAATGTACCAACACATACCTTGTGTTTCATTCTGAATGTTCTCTACAACTGCAAGGGAACCAGTAAATCCCCAAATGTCTCCTTCAGATCTGAGACAGACAAGAGTGGATACATTAAACGGCCGCCGAATGCCTTCATTGTGTGGTCCCACATCCACCAATGTGCCCTCTGCAAAACCTACCCGGAAGCCATTATGACAGAGATTTCTGTTAGGCTGGGCCGTGAGTGGTCTAAGCTTAGTGAGGAACAGAGGAGGCCCTATTATGAAGTGGCTCACAAACTACAATACATCCATAGGCAAAAAAATTCCTGGTAAGGACAATTACACAGCTAAATGGCAGCAGCTGATACCCACAAGAGGTTCACTGTTGTTTGTGTCATGTGCAGATATACAGTAGCATGTGTTTTCAGTTTGAATCTGTCCATGTCCTGGTATGGGTGGTGAACCTCTGACTTCCACATGCTCTGCCGCTGCCTATTGCCAGATCATAGGTATCGCCCCCAGAAGAAAGACAGACAGTGTTTGTCCTCAGGGCAGGAAGCAGGACAGGACCATGGTGTTTCCTTTTCACAGGCCATGACTCCAGCTCAGTCCAAGTTGCAGGGCCCAAACATCTTTCCATATCCTGCCATGATGGCCCACACTGTGCCGTACGATCTTAACCCAGATTTTTGCTCATATAATCAAATGGGCCACTACTCCAGGGTCCAGATCTCCCATCAAAGGTTAGGCATCTTCGGTTAATGTGTAAGGTGTTTATTTCCTTAAATGATCCTTCCACAGCCCATGTAATGAATTTATTCTGACAACTAATAAACTACAGCTAATATTAATTGTTAAATACACAAATAAACATGCTTTCTATTAGATGTCTTTAAAACAGCAGCAAGTAGAGAATGATTTGGTCTTCAGACACAAGTGTTCTCAGTTTTATTCCTGGAGCTAAGACGACTTCCTTTTACACACAGACTGTTACATGATACTTTAAAATGGTGTAAGGATTCACAGAATGTAGGGTTTAATGACATTTGCTTTGACACATTCAGTGGAACATTTTTTAATTCACTTCTTGTGGACTTAATTCAGGATATTCTACAGATACTCAAATGCCAGCAGCTCCACAGAGGAAGTGAAGAATTACAACACCCACCTGCAGACCTCTGAGACTGCACCTGAGAGCCTTGAGCAGCCTGATACTGTCTCCAGTCAGCAGCTTTCAGCCAACAACAAACTGGAGTGTAAATGTGAGGATAGTGTTGATGTGCTGTACTGATCTAGGAGATGCTCCTCGCACATAAGGCAACACTGGCAATGATATTTAGAGGAATCTATATTTGATTACATATCACCAAACTAATAAAATGTTCTGTGACTATACCTGCTTTTATTATTTATTTTAAACAATCTAATACAAAGTAAATGTTCTGTCTTTGTTTGGATTGCATAATTTGTAATGTTCACAAGTTAATGCAAGGAACATCGACATCAAATGAAATCTGTTGTCTACAGTGCAAAAAGCATTATGTTCCCTGATTGTCAGCTGTAATTACATTCAGATCTAATGCTTCAGCACCACAAGCAAAGGTGAAAGGTACACATACTTCCTTTAGTACTATTCTGATGCATGCACTGACACTTTGTAGTTTGTCTGCCTCAGAGCACAATGGTTTACTCCCCCATCGCCTCCATCTATTCAGCTGCAAACAGGTCAAGAAACATTACATTAAGGGACTCAGAATACATGCATTCAAACTCAGTGGAACTAAAAGATAGATATGATCAAAAACTTAAAGTGCAACACTGCCAAATAAAAGAGCATTTGGAGAGGTGTAAAAGTGGTCAGGGTTTTTTTCATGTCATGCCAGGACATGAATGTTTATATGTTTTGAATAAGAAAGCATGCAAATTTTAAGGATTTGATTTTGATGCAAATTAATCTGTGGATACAGAGCATTCAACA
Organism: Epinephelus lanceolatus; assembly: GCF_041903045.1. NCBI lineage: Eukaryota > Metazoa > Chordata > Actinopteri > Perciformes > Serranidae > Epinephelus > Epinephelus lanceolatus. Next base: position 32,383,060 of record NC_135744.1, read on the forward strand.
TCAGTGCACTGTAAAGTAGAGGACTTCAGTTGTTTTTCCACCACTGTTCACAACAGTGGGCACACAAAATACCCGCAGAGAGAAAAGTGGTAAAATCTAATGGAGTATGCAAAAAGTGGTAGTGATTACAACTCAACTTACTAACAACACCCTGCACTCTGACTGAACAAAAAAGACATAATGAAAGACAGGACCCAATGAGTGCTTGGCCAAACCTCCGTGAGGAACGCTTTAACCAATCAGAGCTCACTGCGCTATGATTGACGTCTAGTTTGAGCGAATGCGAGGAGCGGAAACCACTTAGGGGCGTTTCCAGGAAGAGAGTGGTTACATTTTCCTGTAATGGCGGACCAGACAGAGAGCGAGACTATCGGGTTCAGCGACAACAGGTCAGATAACAGCAAATAAAGTGTTTAAATGAATATGAGCTCAGCGTGCTATTAAGCACAGGCTGTGATTTTAAACGAAGGTGATTAGGGTTGCTTTTGCGCGAGAGGTTGCGATAAACAGTGGTTTAATTTGTGCATGTAGCCATGCTAGCTAACTAGCTTTTAGCTAACTAGCCTGTGTTGCCAAGCGGCTCGTCTCTGCTCTCCGCTCGTGGCACGCGGTAAACACAGGCAGTCAGATTATACACAGACGTATGTTTTACTCTTTCACCGAGCAGCCGAACTTGCCAGGCTCTGAATTTGTGTCCAGACACAGCTCCTATGCTAAATTTGTGGTCTGTGCTCAGATGTGAATGTGAAAAAAGCCTGCTAGCTAAGCTATGCTACATTCATTAGTAAGCAGGAGCACACAACTCCGTCCATTCAGTGTTTTGAATGGACTGCCTTGCTTCTTGTTGCCCACTTAGTATTATATGAGATCAACAGACTGTATGCTTTAATTTAGGATTAAAGTATGTATTCTACGATATCGCCCTGAAGAGCATGTGGCATAATAAACACACCAGTGCTGCATAACTTACAGCTCTACACCCAAAGGCTCCCTAGCAAAAACATTATCCACGTCAGTGTGATTCAAGAACTGATTTCTGCAGCTCATATGCTGTACATAAATCAGCAGAACCTATCTTTACAATAGCAGTAATGCAAAATAGCTATAAACAATTATTTTATAAAGTGTGTGTAATAATCTGCTTAACTAGCCTAGTTTACTCTGCAGCTTCCTCCCTAGTAAACATCTACTCTCAATACGATCTGTCTGGATTAATAAGCAAGTATCAACTATGCTTTACTTTGCATGGTCTATAATATGTTGATGTTGTTAATATTCTTACATTGTGAGATTTCTTTTCACATTGTGGAGCATAATTTTGGTTCTTTAACACTGTAAGTAATCTTAATTATCAAGCTGATTCTCTCCCAGAATGATTTCTAAATTACTACATAATGGTAGCTGAAATGTGTGTGACTGTTGACAACTTGAAAATTTGAAACTTGCCACACCTTGTGTAATATGACCTTTTTATGTTGCCCAGCCTTACTGTTAGTTACAGTTACTTTCAAGCATTACAAATACTTGCAGTTGTGGCATGTTAGTGCTGATTGAAGTGCTCATATCAGATGATTTTTGTCATTGCTACTTAGGGATCTGCCTTTGAACATTAGTTGTAACCTGATGTTATTTTGTTCTACTAGAATGGCGCAGCAGGCAGTGCGGTTCCGCGGCCCTGTGCCCGTGCCTGTGCCTGCACCTGCGCCCGCGCCTGCCCAGACCCCAGTGTTACGAGGCCCGCCACCTCTCCTCAGGCCACCGCCACCTCCTTTTGGGATGATGAGGGGACCCCCACCGCGACCGCCATTTGCACGCCCACCCTTTGACCCCAGCATGCCGCCCATCCCACCGCCAGGAGGCATGCCACCACCCATTGGACCCCCCCATCTACAGGTGACTGTTTACCATTCTTATACGACATGCATGTTTTTCTTCATGTAAGTGTTGGCCTGAACTGTGTTAACTTTGCTTGTAGTGATGTTCTTCACAGAGAGATCGACAAAGACTGAAATAAGTCAGTTGAAGAACGAGCCAAATATATTAATAAGCATAATGAAATTTCATTTATTGTAATAGACCATAATAGCCAAAATATTAGATACTCAGAAACAACATATAAATGAGAGAGATCATTTGGCGGTTGAGAGGAGGAGAGAACATGCTCATGGGCAGAAAAAGGAGAAGCTGAATCTTTTATAAGGAAGTTATTTAACAGATCTCTCAGATTTATCAGTGACTGGTCTACTCAACACATTGAGTATGAGCGGGGACAGGGTCACTACTTATGACTTTACTCAGTGTTAGCTTCTGATGTGGGTAGTCTAGGTGTTATGTTCTTTGCTTCTACTCCTCATATTCAATGTCCTCTGGTCAAGACCATTAGTGGCATAGTTAACCACTACCTTAAAGGTAAATGTGCATGTGTGAGTGCATAAGTAATAAGAAAAGGGTAAATCCTTCAGCAGAGACAGGATCCACAGTTCGTGTATGAATTCATATCAATCAATGGTGCATCCATCTGCCAGGCAGAGTCTGTACAGAAATCGACCACAGTGAAAGCTTTAGTCCCTTCTGGCATAAATAACAGCTGCATTAGCTCTCAGAAGAAAACACAAGACACAATCAAGGAGAAGTATGACTAAAATGGTTTTATAATCTATTTGGCATTGTCTTAATTGATTCAGTGAGATTCTCTTGAATGATACGATATTGATGCACGAACCTCCTAATTTGAATTCAGAGGTTTCAGCAAGTGCTGGCTGCTGGCTAAATAGTCGACTGCTTATCTGCCTGGCCACCAGGGAGGACTCTTATTGGGCAATTTATATTCCTGGCCCCACTCCTCTCAAACCGAAAATGTAATGCTGGGTCTCTATCTTTTGCTGCAGAGACCTCCGTTCCTTCCCCCTCCGATGGGGAACCTGCCACCTCCTCCGGGGATGCTGTTTCCTCCTGGGATGCCCCCCGTTCCTGCATCTGGAACCCCTGCACTCAACCCTGCAGAGGAGATCTGGGTAGAAAACAAGACGCCAGAGGGAAAGGTAAGCTGGAAGTCATACGTAAGCACTTAGCAGGGTCTCTATTCTGGTTTAAGAAAAACATGGAGAAATAATAAATGATTTTTACAGTCTAAAAGTTTTTCAAAAAGTACATTAAACTACAGCCCTTGAGACAGGGACAGCATGAGTATTTCTAGGGGTTGTGTGATGATCTGGAATTTTTGTCTAATTGTGTGCTCATATTGGGCTTCAGTTGCACAACTGATTTTAAAGGTACTAATTACTTGATTGCATTTAAAGGAATACTGCACCCACTCATCATTTGTATATCTACTCAACTTGTGTTACATTGCATTCAAAAAGTAAGCATTGTATATCATGCATGCCTCTATAGTGAACAAAGACTTCAAAAATAGAGAAAATTCTTGATGAATTGAAGTCATAGGGAGCTGCGTTTAACAACAGCAAAACTATATCAGAACATCCGTTTACAAACTCTCACTCAACTGCAGTATAATCGAAGTTTCATTAATCCAGTCGTATGCACAGCACTTCCTAAACACATGCATTTTGGCAAAACCTTACTGTTAAAAATTGTTTCCAAAGTAAAACCTAAGCAAGCTCTCCACAGCCAGACTCTATTGACAAAAACAGTAAGTCTACCTTGCTGTACACGGGAGCTGCTCGTCTACCACTGCCTCGATCAGTTAGTTTGTTTTTATTATTATGTGACTTCGGTGAATCTGAACTAACCCTTTAAAACACCTAAGTCACACAATAATTTAAGGTAAATAGATAAAAGTACTGTTTTGTCCATGGAGTCTGGCTGTAAAGAGAGAGCACAGAAAAGTTTCACTTTCAGTTCAGTTTTAAATAGTTAAGTTTTAGTGAAAGGAGTGAGAAGTAGTGTGCATAAGACAAGATAAGTGTTAAAGTTAATGTCAATAAAATCAACAAAACTGCTTACGGCAATATTAAAAAGTACTGTGGTATTGTTACAAGGAGGAGATGATGACTCTTTATGTGTTGCCATGCTTCTTAATCTAGTTACTGTTTGTTCTCTAATTACAAGTGTTGTCTTGTTTATTATCCCTTTCACAGGCATATTACTATAACGCTAGGACCCGAGAGTCATCGTGGAGTAAACCAGACGGTGTTAAGATCATCCAGCAGTCTGAACTTAACCCTCTTCTTGTAGCAGGGTCTGCGGGGCCGGGTCCAAATGTGGGGGTGACTGCAGCTGCCAGCTCAAGCAGTGTCAACACTACAGCCAGCACAGCAGCCGCAGCCTCCCCGACTCAGGCCCCGTCCACAACCCCCTCCCGCACACTCACCTCCAGTCCAGACTCCACCACCCCCTCCCCCTCTGTATCCATTGCAGGTGAGTGCACCATCTTATATCAACTATGAACTAGGGCTGCCACGATTAGTCGACTAATCGATGACTAATCGACTACTAAAATAATCGGTGACTATTTTAGTAGTCGACTAATCGATTTGAGTCATAGAAAAGTACTATAAAAGTACCCCAAAATACTCTTATTGCAGCTTCTTACGCTCAAATATTGGCAGCTTTACACACTCTCCCATGACGGTGAACTAAAACCCTTTGGCGTGAGTACGAAACAAGACATTAGATGACGTAATTTTGGGGTTTGGGAGAGACAGACCGACATTTTTCAACATTTTAACACATCTTTCGATAAAATGATTAGTCGACTAATCGAGGAAATAATCGGCAGATTAGTCGACAATGAAAATATTCGTTAGTTGCAGCCCTACTATGAACACACCAGCACAGACGAAAGCAAAAATAAATCTGTTCTTTTTATCCTTTTTTTGTTCCCAAAGCCACTGTTGTAGCAGACCTGTCCCCTGTTGCCACCGTGTCCTCAACTGTTGCTGTGTCTCCAGTCACCGTGGTAACAGTTTCCACGGTGCCGTCACCTGTTACAGCGGTGCAGACCATGCCACTGCTGCCCGCAGCCCTGCCTCACAGTGTGGCCCAGCCCACCGCAGCCATACCTGCCTTCCCCCCTGTCATGGTGCCTCCTTTCAGGGTGCCCTTGCCTGGCATGCACATCCCTCTACCAGGTAAGAACCTCAAACTTCAAGCAAGAAAGTAAGAAAGACAGTCCATAATATCTAGCTGCTGTCACTATGCTGCAGACAGGAACTGCCGTATAGGTATATTGGAATCCAGTAAACAGCAATAAGCTTTATTGCAGATTTATTTGATGGGCACCAGGACAGAATTTTGTTTTTTTGTCTGACATGTTGAAAGTAAAGATGTCCTGAGCCAAAGGGCTGATCTGGGATTGAACTGATATGTCTTCTCCCTAGCTCATGATGTCTCCCTGTTACACATAAATTCATTTCAGACCAATTTGTATTTTTAATGGGTTTTGAATCAGACCCTTTGGTATTTGGAAGTAGCGTCTCAAAAAATGGTGGGCCAAATTTTGTCAGCTGCACCTGTTATTTCAGAGTCAGATACATATATTATCAGTACTGCAGAGGCCAGTCTTCTACTGCTGTGTAAATATATGTATCGAATCAGACTCAACAATAAAAGACTCAGGGCAGGGCCAAAAAACATCATTGGGAAACCACAAATATAAAGTATAATGTAGTAGAAACTATAATGTTGCTAATAAGCTAACCAGTTAAGACTGCTTGATTACTTTGATTCTAATTTGCTGCTTAGCTGTGTAAATTTTGTGACAGCTGACAATTCGGTATAGTCACTGTGGAAAGTCTGACTCAGCATTACAGGTGCATTTTTGATAACAACAAAAAATTAGCGTGGCCAGTGGACTCCAAGTCAAGCTGTTATTGGAACACCACAGGAGGGTAGGATGAGAGGGACACTGACACACAGGTTATACAGTTAATGCTGTGTTCACACTACGAGCGGCAAAGCAACAGGCTAGGGGTCATTTTCAAAGGAAACTAGTGACATGAAGTTGCAGACTGATGCTTGTCGCTGTGGATGGGCGTGACTGTAAATCAAAGTTGAGCAGGCCTCACCTTTTTTCAGTGCTCCAGGGACACGGAGAAGTGTTTGCCAGTCTTATGTTTTTGTTTTTAGCTGTGGTGCGGTGTTATTTAGCTTAGTTAGCACTGTGACACTATGCTAGCTTTTTGTGCATTACGGTGCACACTAGGATGCAGTGGGGCAGTGAAATGTGATGTTAAAATGGGGCGCAGACATTGAAGAAAAGCAGGGTTTTTTTTGGTCAAATATAAACTTTAGATGACAAAAAGTCAAGGTGCTTTGTTGCATCTATCAGACACACACAAGCCCATGACAACATAACTACATCAACAAGCCCATGAGCAATAATGTAGCTGGCCACACTGTAGCTTTGTCGCCTGTAGTGTGAACTCAGCATAAATACGAGTGTTTCTGAAAGATTTCACACTAGATATCTTGTGATCGTAGCTTAATTTCTTGAGTTCAGTCAGCAAAGATTTCTCAGACAACATTATGTTTAAGGGTCGAACAACAAGTCTTGAGTGGAGTTGCTCAAATTTAAATGTAAGCTAATGTAAATGTTCTTGTGTGTTTGCTTTCAAGTCTTTTTTCCTGTTGCTTTTCTCTTCTCCTGTTATTTGTTCTCTTTCATTCCTTCTTCTTTCTCCCACTGTCCCTCATTTTAGCATAATTTGATTGAAGAGGCTCATTCTCGTTATTTATCTCATTTTATTGTGTTCTTTGAGGACAAAGTGTTTGGCAAAATCAGAATTACAATCAGATGGGGCCAGTTTTAGATCAGTGCTGATTGTTATTCAGCTGACTAATATCAGACTGAGAGCTTCCTGAATGACTTTGAGATTTGTGGTGTTCCAACATTATTCATCCACGCTTTTAAGCCTCCAAATAAATCCTACTTTGTAAACCTAATGAACACTGTGCTCATCCCTAACATCTCTAAATACATTACAGGCACACAAACGTCAATAGAGACTGAGTAACTGTTGTAACACAACAGTGACGCACAGTCCAAAATTTGGGCGTGTGTTTTGTCTGAGTGGGGCCACACACACAAACTCTTACACACCATGGTAGCTCATGTCTAGTGTCCTGCTGTGTTCAACCAGATGCTTGCTTGTCCGTTGTTCTTGCAGGTGTAGCAATGATGCAGATAGTAGGTGCCCCCTGTGTAAAGGCAGGCCCCAGCCCCAACGGTAAACACCCAGCCGCTCGCATCTCAGATCTACAGTAGATGGCATGGTAGTGAATGGTGTCTACATGAGTCATATGGTACATATGGGAACCGTCAAACAGTGGCATGGTGGTGAATGCTGTGAACATGATCCATCCGATGTACAGCAGAAGTTTCCAGCAGACAGAGGCAGAGCATACAGCTTTATGTTTTTAAGTCTTGTTTAACTCATTTGTGACTTAACAAGTTCAGTTTAGTCTGGATTAAAAACACTGCAAGGGGTACGCCACATACTTCTTTCCATCACCCGCATAATTCTTTAAGATACTCACTTGTTAAGGGGACAGTGTGCCACCCTAAATCAAAAATACATATTTTTCATCTTACCTATGGTGCTGTTTATCAGTCTAGATTGTTTTGGTGTGAGGTGCTGAGTGTTGGAGATATTGGCCATACAGATGTCTGCCTTCTCTCAAACATAGTGGGACTAGATGGCACTCAGCTTGTGGGGCTCAAACCGCCAAAAAATACATTTGAAAAACTCAACAGCAATGTCTCTTTCCAGAAACCATGACCCCGATACTCAAGATAATCCACAGACCTTGTTGTGAGCAGTTTCACGAAGGAACTATTTTAATTCTACCAAACTACACCTGCCAACGGAACCACTGTGTGGAAGGAAGTGTGCATCTACTCATGGACAAGAGGTTTGTGCTGTAACATTAGCTAGCTCAGTGGTGCTAGGTGAGCTTGCAGTAGATGCACGTTTGCTTTTGCGCAGGTAGTGGGTGTAGTTTGGTAGAAAGAAAATTGTTCCTACACGAAACTGCTCACAACAAAGTCTGTGGATTATCTTGAGTAACCGGGTCATGATTTCTGGAGAGAGACATTGCTGTGCTTTGAGCACCACAAGCATTTGAGAAAGGCGGACATCTCTACAGTCAATATCTCCAACACTCTGCAACTCACACCAAAACAATCCAGATTGATGAATAGCACCACAGGTAAGAGATAAAATATGTGTTTCTTGTTTTGGGGTGTACTGTCCTGAAAGTCTAGTTTCCAGCATTTGCGTGCTTAAGACAAACCAGAGTATTCAGCTCTCACTAAATGATGACTGCGCTTGTTTGCGCGCTGTCCTCTGAAACCACTTGATACAGTGACAGATTAATTGTTTTGCTTTGGTAAATGAGAGGACACAAATCATCAGCATCTAAATTGTTCTATTAGGCCGAGTTGTTGATTGTTTGGATCAGTCATTTTGAGGTGTGTGGTTGGTGACTGTAGTTGAGACAGAGACCATCTTAGCTAGTTCCCATAACGTCAACTGCTTTTGCTTTGTAGTGAGTCAGTAGTATAGCAGTTACAACAGGGATACATGTTGTGGTCATGTCTTCTTTTGTGGCATGGTTGTGTGTGTGTGTGTGTGTGCGTGTGTGTGGTCACTGCTTTGTCTCTTTGTGTATGTGGCCTGTGTTTGCTGTCAATCAGTTATGCTTCTATAAGACATCTGTAGACATGAGCAGTTTCTTCTACAAATGATAATATTCTTTTTTTTTTTTAATTCACTCACTCATTTTGTAATCTGCTCCTCTCGACAACAAGGCAAATACAAAGAGGCACCTCCCTTTTTAAGTTGCAGTGAATCCGTTTTATTGTGCCTGTGGAGCTCTCTGTGTCACCTCTGGTTTTGCTAATACATGTTTTTGATTACAAGTGGGAAACCTGGGAAATGACAGTTCACAAAGAGTATAGTCCACCACAATTACTGTTAGAGTCTTGGACAGAAAGATGAGTCTCAGCTAATCATGGTGTCTCTCTTTCCTCTCTAAATAATGACAGGCATGCTTCCTGGCATGGGCCCGCCTTTAGTTTCCATGATGCACCCACAGCTGGCTCTCTCAGCGGCTCCTGCCTCCATGGCCGGATCATTGCAGCTCCCCGAGTGGTCAGAGTACAAAACAGCTGATGGGAAAACTTATTACTACAACAACCGAACACTGGAGTCCACCTGGGAGAAACCACCAGCCCTTCTGGAGAAAGGTAGGCCCTACTGACGAGTGCACACACACAAGCTTTGTCAAGCCTGGCATGATGAGGCAATCAGCTCAGCGTGTTGTAATTGGGTGAAACTTAAATGGATTTGTTTGATGATGGGTGCGAGGCTTTGGCTGATTTCCAGTCTCGCCAATTTTAAAACCTTCACCCCCTTTGATTTTCTGCTCACTGACAACATTGTCATCTGTCAGACAAGATGCACAGCCAAACACAAGAACACTGAGCCCACATTACTGTCTCCTGCAGCTGCTATGACTGATTATCAGCAGATTTACTGAACATGAAACCCTGGCTGAGCTGAAAACAAGCTGCATTTGCTGAGCTGCACTAACTCACTGTTTGTTTGTGTGTGTGCCTTTTTTCTTCTTGCTGTCTTCAGAAAAGGAAGCAGAAAAGATCAAGGAGCGTCTGGCCCAGGAGGAGGCTGAGGCGATGGAGATGGAAGACGAGGAGAACAAAACAGAAAACACTAATAATGAGAAGGAGGTATGTAAAGAGTCGAACAACCTGCTTCAACAGCAAAAGCCACACTGCCTCAAATTGAAAAATGCATTGTTGCTATGGCCATAATTAAATACAGTATTGTCACATTGTAAAATGGTTTCATTGTAATATTTAGGACTGCAAGATACGCTACCCTGCACAACAAATTATACTACATTACTCTTATACATAGTATATACCATGCTTCATCAAGTGGTGCTTGCAGATATTTGGCATCAAAATTATCAATACAGACAGCAATGCAACTTTGCAACACGTCTGCCATTGTCATGACGTTGTGACGTGACATCATCTCCACAAAGCGTGACTGGTTGATGTCTTTATTCATGGTGTGAAAATCTCAGAAAAATCTATCTCGTTCTGAAAAACAATTACACCTCTTTTTTACCGATAAATATTTGCATTCACTGTGAATGGACTCATGACAAAAACAGCACGTTGAGGAAAATAAATTGATGTGCAAACGAATTTGATGACAAAAAACAGCTCTGGTGTGTTAAGGCCTTAAAAGAGATGTCAGAGAGATGACGGCATGAAGCAACTGACCTGCTGCTCTCTAACTAGAGACTCTGTCTGGGACTGTTTTTTCTTGTCTAACCAAAGAAGCACAACACACCTTGACCATGTTTGGATTGACTTAGAGCTGTCTGTCAGCGTTCTCCACCATGAACATTATAAAAATCAAGTACCCTTGCAGTCATAGCACTTATGCAATTTAGACAATACAAGGTTTGGATCTTTGCTGGAGGGAAGTTTTAGTAACTGGACCTCTTAAAATTTTAGTTGAATATCCCTGGTTTACAATGAAAGACAAGTTTTTGCAATTAAATCATCAAAAAGATAAAATGATAATTAAGATAATATATTGTTTAACAGTCTGAGTGTAATAGTAATGGAGAGAATCAATTTTCTTCTTTCTCTCAAGGAGCCTAAAGAAGAAGAGATGACGGAGGAGGAAAAAGCAGCACAGAAAGCCAGGCCTATAGCCACCAACCCCATCCCTGGCACGCCATGGTACGCACACCACATCACAGCCCACACATTCTCTCCACTCCACTTTATTGCAATAAACCTAATGCTTTTCTTTTTTATGTTAAATAAGGTGTGTGGTATGGACGGGTGATGATCGTGTGTTCTTCTATAACCCCACGACGCGGCTGTCCATGTGGGACCGGCCCGAGGAGCTGGTTGGTCGAGCTGATGTGGACAAGCACATCCAGGAGCCGCCTCACAAGAGAGGCCTGGAGGATGTCAAGAAGACAGGTAGAGACAAACTCGCGTTTACATGCAGTCTGTGACAATGACTTTTAACACAGTGCTTTTGATTGTTGCCAATAAAGCGATTTAAGTGAAGTGATTCAAGTAGCAGTAAAAATTTAAACAATTACATGTTCAAAGTCACAAAACCAGTGGCCAGAAAAACTGGTGTACTAATGGTTTTAATACTGAGCAAGAAATATATGTGTAATCTTGATTTAAAAAAAAAAAAAGAAAATCCTGAGTGTCCTGCTATCACTCTTAAACACAAGGGGTGTAAGAAAATATTGATACACTTGAGTATTGCAACAATATGTTTTGTGACACTATAGTATACTATTTTTAATTTTTTATTTTCTTCATTTGTTTACAGAAAGAATCCCACAAGCAGTTTTAATTCTTACACAAAAACTATTTGCATGATGCAGCACGTTACAGGGTCTGTGATAAACAAATGCAGATTCCACTGATCTGATAGCATAAAAAAAGTTTACTTTTGTATATATACAAAATACATACATACAAAAATTAGCTTAAAAAATTGCAATATATTGATTCTTAACCCCTGTATTGTGATGTGTATCATATTGCCAGATTCTTGCCAATACACAGTCCTATTAAATGCTGTTACACTGCAGTGTGTGGTATTTATTGTGTAGGCGTGTCTGTGTCTTCATACACAGGTGTGAATAAGGAGGAGCCAGAACTGGCCGTTACTACTGAAGAGAATCAGGATGAGGAGCCAACCAAAGCAAAAAAGAGGAAGTAAGTAATTAGTATCTCCCCATATTTAATGCTGTTGTGCTACACCGATTGTCACCTTATCTCCTGTTTTCTTTTTTTTTTTTTCTTGCATCATCTCTCTGGTCTCATTTATCATTCTCTGCGCCTCTACTGACCTTTGTGTTTTTTACTCACACAGGAAGGAGGAGGTAAAGGAGGCAGACACTGAGAAGGAAGCAGCAATGGAGGCAGAGCTCCGAGCTGCCAGAGAGCGAGCTATAGTGCCGCTAGAAGCCCGGATGACCCAGTTCAGGGAAATGCTGTTGGAGAGAGGGGTAACACAAATTTGTGAAAAATGTTATGGCAATAGTATGAGCTTTGTGTTATGTTTTGCCTAAAGTTCCCCTGATAAACGCAAAATCAGTTTTCAGTGAACAAACGTAAACGTCAATGCGTTTCTTGTGGCAGTTTTAATATATACAAGTTTATATTCGGGTGTCTGTCTAATGCCAGTGTTGTCTGTCTTCCATGTAGGTGTCTGCATTCTCGACTTGGGACAAAGAGCTTCACAAGATTGTGTTTGACCCACGTTATCTTCTGCTCAACCCAAAAGAGAGGAAACAGGTTCAGTTTCAGTTTGCACTCTGTTACTCATTTTCATTTCCTCACAGTATTGTGTCATGTACTGGCCATTTTTAAAAATCTTTCAGTCATAGTTCTGTGATTATGTCCACTCCAGGTGTTTGATCAGTATGTGAAGACGCGGGCAGAGGAGGAGAGGAAGGAGAAGAAGAACAAGCTGATGCAGGCCAAAGATGAATTCAGGAGGATGATGGAAGAGGCAAAGTTCACACCAAGGTAAACAGACAAGGCAGTTTTTCTACGCATAGTTTTAAAGGCCAATATTGATATTTAACACAAGTGAAATAGATATGTGATTTTATTGTACATTTATTTTACAATTCCCTTCTCCATCTGGGAGGTAACTCACGATATTCAATAGCATAATATATTATTAGTATTTAACATAATAAGTTATGGTGTTTTTTTTTCTTTGTCATTTGGTCAAGAGATCATTTCATCTTTTTTTCCCTTATCTTCACAGAACAACATTTAGTGAATTTGCAGTGAAGCATGGCCGAGACCCGCGATTTAAGACCATAGAGAAGATGAAGGACAGGGAGGCCATCTTCATAGAATACATCACCGCTATGAGGAAGAGAGAAAAAGAGGACTCCAAGTCCAGAGGAGAGAAGGTACCAATCACTTGCATTTAATAGGGTTGGGTACCGAAACTCGGTACTTTTTGTACTTGGTACCGATTCACGTCGGTACTACCGAGTGCCGATTCACTTAAAATGAAACGGTGCGAAATTTTGGTACCTGAGGTGGAGGCGGAGCGAGAGCGCATGACTCGCACCTCAGACTCAGCAACAATGGCGACAAAAACAATGTGCAGACAAAAGTTAACGTGCAGCACTGTTCCTAAATGTTCTCAATAAAATGCTGAAACTGAGAAGTTTAGACTATGGGCCCGAACGACGCATAGTGCGTCCAAATTCATACCCGTTCTTCTCTGTGGATTTTCTCCGCGACCGTGCGTCCTAGCCACGCATATCAGCGGAAACAGCAGAATTGTAGCTTGATGTATAACAGAGCTTTCATACAGCTTTGCACACACGTTACTCTTGAATGGATTACTCGTGAACTCAGGCTCGCACAGAAATGCCACACATATTACAAGAAAGCGCAGGACCACACACATCATTGTGCTGTCATCCCATTACGCTCTAAATACAGATCAATTGTCTACAAAATAAAAACTTGACGGATTTCTTTACAATCCATTATACAGATCTTGTTATCAGTCACTTCATATAGTGAGGAATATCGTATCTTACCACGTCTTAGGCTTGCGTGTGTTTCTCCCTGTCTATCCACATTTGTAGTCCAGCTTTCAAGATGCAAATATCTCCATATTGTCCAGTTGACACTCCATCAAACTTTGTATGACAAGACCAGCCACTTCACCTTTGCGCACCCAGACAACTGTAGCCTAATTATGCATGCTGTCAGGGCCGTAGTCACCATATACATTGAGGGGGACACGTGCCCCCCACCAATGCCCAAAATGTCTCTCCAGTATATAACTGAAACTGAAAAACAAATATTATCTCGGAGGACATCATTGCACTTGGTTGACTATTTTTCTATGATCTTAGATGTAAATATTGCATGTTTCTTTCAGATAAAACACATTTTTGACTTGTGAATGAGTCAATGGAATTTCTTGCAATAATGAAAAAATACAGGCAATCATGTCCGCCTGGCACAAACCACATGTTTTGGACAACTGTGAAGTGACAGAATGTCCCAGCATCATGGTTCTTATATTGCCAGATTCCAGAGAGTCTCCCCTCTTCATATATGGTAGAATATGTCTTTTTCCAACTTGCTATGCTGAGATACATGTAAAAATGTAACAATTTAGGCACACAGATTTGTTTTTTTCATTGATATAAAAATTAATATAAAATACAGGCACATAGAAGAACATAAAATGATGGCAAATCTGGTTAGCCCAGATTGTCCTGAAAAAAACAAGATATAGCATGTGTATGTAGCCTTTATAATGACTGTGATATGAGCTTAAAAATAAGGCAGTAAAAATACCCCAAAAACGCCTAGGGCCCATAGGGTTAAAAGGTACCGAAATAAGGTACCGTTTGGTACCGGTACCGAATTCCAGATACCGGTACCGGTACCATATCGGTTCAATTATGAACGGTACCCAACCCTAGCATTTAATGACTGCAGATGTCCTGCTCTCCTGCTGACCATTTGTCTTTGGAAAGATTTACAATTTTGATCGGTGTGTGTGTGTTGCTCCCAGGTGAAGCAAGACTTCTTTGATCTCCTGAGCGAGCAGCACATAGAGGGCAGCCAGCGGTGGAGCAAAGTGAAAGAGAGGCTAGAGACTGACTCACGATACAAGGCTGTGGAGAGCTCCGCACTCAGAGAAGAACTTTTCAAACATTACATGGAAAAACAAGCCAAGGTAGGAGCGACTCTCTGTATGGAAGATGATGGCTTCAGTGTGTGTGTGTGTTAATGATGTCTGGTTTGTGTCAGAGCGGCTGTCAAGATATTGTTCAGTGTTGAACTGAAAATTGAGGTTTTCTCTTTTTCAACACCATGAGTGTAAACAGATCTATACTCAGATTTTTAAACAAGGCTGATGTATTTCACGTGTTGGTATTTTTTTTGTCAGCGCTGTGTGCACATTGTTAATTTAAAAAGAAAGAAAAAAGTTTTTCTATTTTGTGTTTCCAAGACTTTGTTCTTTGTGCTGTGGCATGGAAAGGGGATGGCACACTAAAAATACTGCATTGAACTGAAGATTCGACAATACTTTTATCTTGAAATAACATTTGTGAAAGGGCAGGTTGTGTTAAATTTGAGGAGTAGACAACAAATTAACAACATCAGATATTAATTTTTTAAAGGAATGAGTGTCTCCTACACAGACTGTTGCATTATGGGTTGTTTGTGGCCTTGTTGTGGCGAGGCCAGCAAGCTCTTTAAGTCCATTTGTTGCCATGGAGGCAATACATTCCTGACAAGAAAAACAAGTTAAAGCCTCTTCAATGTCAGCTGCAGACATGGGCTGAATCATCTGTTAAGAATTTCAGGTGTCACAGATGAGGAGCTAAAAACACAGTTAGTATCAGAGAAAATCATTTTGACATCCAAGAGCCCGACAGGAGAATGTGTGACGGGGATTTATGTTGTGCTTTATTGAAGTTAGTTCATGTTTTATTTTTATGTCATAATCTCAGGGTGGTCTAATATTCAGACCAGTATGGTAGATTTCTTCTCCATTACATGACTATTTAACCTGTGAAAAACCCTAGAATCAACATCCCTAGTATAAATAAACCAAGAATGTGCACGTGACTATTGTGTGTGTAGTTCTTGTCATTGATTAACATTCAAGTTCCAGAGAAGCATTGCAGATTCATTTCAGCCTTCTGAAAACTTTGTTGTAACTAATTAACCCTGATGCTCTGATTTTGAGCGCAGGCCTCATTGTCGACATCACACGACAAACAAAACTGACGCAGACCATGTGTGTCATCCTCCACAGAGCGTGGACATCGATAAGGAGCGAGAAATGGAGCGGCAGGCTCGTATCGAGGCCAGTCTCAGAGAGAGGGAGCGGGAGGTGCAGAAGGCTCGATCAGAGCAGACCAAAGAGATCGACCGAGAGAGGGAGCAGCACAAGAGGGAGGAGGCCATCCAGCATTTCAAAGCTCTCATGTCTGACATGGTGAGATGCTCCGCAGCTTTTTTACTTCCTCATGAAACTTGTTATAATGTATAAAAAAACGGATCCAAGCAAAGCATAGTTGCATTTCCATTCTGAGCCTCTTAAGTCAGATTTTACAGTTACGATTGTGACTGCGGGGATAATCACAGAAGATGTTTAAAAGCACTTCGTAAACATTTCAGAAATGAAAGAATGTTGACCTTCACAAGACTAACTTGTCCCATAATACTTAGACTTTTTTGCCTGTGATGCCATTGAGCATTACATTACAAGTGCTTTTTGCTCGCTCTTCTCTCAGGTACGGTCTTCAGATGCAACGTGGTCAGACACTCGTCGTAACCTGCGGAAGGACCATCGCTGGGAGTCAGCGTCACTGCTGGAAAGAGAGGAGAAGGAGAAGCTGTTTAATGAACATGTAGAAGCACTGGCCAAGAAGAAGAAGGAACATTTCAGGCAGCTACTGGATGAGACCAGCATGGTGAGAAGTAAAAAGGTGCTTCTTTCTTGTGTGCACCCATGGGAACATATAACCAGTGTGGCTAGAAGGAAAATAATACTCTGTCATGTCCATTAATGTGCTTTATGAATTATTTTGATTGACTTGATTCAAATTGATCCCTGATTAATTTTACAAGCGTGTTAACAGTTTTTTTGTTTGTGCTGTAGATCACTCTGACAACCACATGGAAGGAGGTGAAGAAGGTCATCAAGGAGGATCCTCGCTGTATTAAGTTCTCCTCCAGCGACAGAGTAAGATGGGCTATTTTGCTTGTATAATTATGAAATGATAAGAGATTAAAGTCGCTTTATGACAACACTTTACTGGAGTTTTGTGACTCTAATGATGGGTTCTGAATTGAGTTGTTGTGGTGTGAGTTTAATTAGGCCCCGATCAGACAGAGCACCACGCTGCCTTTTTCTTATTGACCTGCCTGAACACACAGAGCACATTTCGCAGGTTGCTACATCTATTTTAAAATTGTTGCTAGGCAACCACCGAGTCACTTGTCCTTAGCTATCGTTATTTTTGCTGTGAAGTAAACTCACAAATCTTCCTTCATTCATTCATTCATTTCTATCCCAGCTGACACTGGGTGAAAGGTGGGGTACATCCTGGACAGGTCGCCAGACTATCACAGGGCTGACACATAGAGACAGCCAACCATTTACGCTCACATTCACACCTACGGACAATTTAGAGTCACCAATTAACCTGCATGTCTTTGGACTGTGGGAGGAAGCCGGGGTACCTGGAGAAAACCCATGCTGACTCAGAGAGAACATGCAAACTCTGCACAGAAGGGCTCCCCCACCCTGGTTTCGAACCAGGATCCCTCTTACTTGAGACCCTAAGAAAGGGAGTACCACCAGCTGGTCCACTAGCATCACTTGGATGATGGTCGGCTGAATGTTTATTTTAGGATGAGTCAGGGAAAGTTTGAAAATCTGCTGCCAATCATTGGGCCTAATTACAATAGGTAAATTTTTGGAAAGTAGTTGAGGCTAGTTTGTTCAGATACATCTTGCAGCTTGATTAGGGCAAAAAAACCTGCAGTGATGTTGGGCTCTTTTTCCCCTCTACGATTTAGTTTTTTCAACTTGAGGCGTTCAGGGTCCTCTTGAAAAACGACGCATAGAGCGGAAAATGTGAGGTGCTCAGTAATGCAAAAGCAGCGAGCAAAACACTTCACCCTCATTGAAAACAATTACAAAAGGTCACCTCAGGCTGCTGAGACATGCTATATCTTAGGCCTAAAAAGTTTCATCCATTTGATCTGAATGTTGGTGTCTGAATTGTAAATCTGTGTGTTTGCAGAAGAGACAGAGGGA
The DNA here is from genome assembly GCF_041903045.1 of Epinephelus lanceolatus. Lineage (NCBI taxonomy): Eukaryota > Metazoa > Chordata > Actinopteri > Perciformes > Serranidae > Epinephelus > Epinephelus lanceolatus. Next base: position 32,400,930 of record NC_135744.1, read on the forward strand.
GTTTGAAGATTACATCAAAGACAAGTACATCACAGCCAAAGCTGACTTCAGAACCCTGCTGAAGGAGACAAAGTTCATCACATACAGGTGTGTACTCTCACTTTCACATACTAGACAGGCATGATTAAAACAAGACTGTGTCACTAATTGCATTTAAAACCATTACAAATAGATTTGTTGTGCATTTATTCAATATATGGAGCCTGATATAAGTGAAGTCCAGAAATCTGAGATTCTACAGTGTTGTTGGACAAAAGTAACTACAAGCAACTTCACTTGTCATAGTTCATTATTTTCCCATTACTTTAGATGCAGTTTCAGTTCATTTGCCACTATATTAAGCAGACTGAGAGACAAACATTTTAAATGTCTGCATGAAATCGGTCCTTATTTACATTTTGGGGTCTGATAACTTTGGTAAATGATGTAAAAATTCTTAGACAAGTAGCATTGAGTCAAGACAAGCTGCAGACTGCATGTAAATGGGACAGGATGTGATGGTGATAAACATCTTGTGTCACTTACAGAAACTGTCTCAATGTTTTTTCTAACCTTTTAAACAACAAAAATATGTCAGCTTTGTTGCAAAGGATGGTCTGACAGTATAGAATTGTATCAAATGAAGAGACTTGAACCAAAATCTAGCCAGTAGCTGTTGTACTTGAATCTCTCAAAGATGATCCCGCAGCTGAATGCTCTCTGCCTGTCTCACATCCTCTCTTCCCTCAGGTCGAGAAAGTTGATCCAGGAGTCTGAGCAGCATCTGAAGGATGTTGAGAAGATCCTTCAGAACGACAAGCGGTACCTTGTGCTGGAGTGCGTTCCCGAGGAGCGCAGGAAGCTCATTATGTTCTACATTGAAGACCTAGACCGCCGTGGCCCACCGCCTCCCCCCACTGCCTCTGAGCCCACACGACGCTCTACCAAGTGACCAATCACATCATCTCCTCGGCCGGTTCCTACTCCTCCTCGCCCTCCCTTTGGCCAGAGCATGATCTCCCCTGATCACCCCCTGAACCCCGCCCTCCAGGCCCACGGCTGGCCTCTCAGTGTTATTGCTGGGGCTCATGTTGCTTAGAGATGTACCATAGAGACGAACGGTTAAGGTCTCTGTGTTATGTCGACTCCTAGCCCTGAAATAGCCCTGCGTTAAAGGCAACAGCAGGGAACAGAGGTTACCTGATCTCAAGGTGACCCTTGAGCCCTCACCTCTGACTGACCACATTTGAGGGAGGGATAGTGATCAGGCAGCTGCCTGAGCAGCCACAGAGGTGTAACATAGCTGATGTAAATGAAGATGAGTGGGTGTGAGAAGCGCGCGTGTGTGTGTGTGTGCGCGTGTGCGTGTGCGTGCATGTGTCTGAGGCGTCCTTAAGCCTTACTGCTCCACTGTGCCAGTCATTGTTTCAGCGGCTCAGTGTGAATGTTAGTTTATGCTCAGTGGTTTACTCCGATGTTGCAGCAATTTCTCTGTTGAATGAAATAAAGGCAACTTCCACTGTTTTTCAATATGTTGTCTTGTGGGTTTTTGTCAACATGTCACATACACTTTACACTCTTGTGTAAATATTACAGGAGGAAGCTATGATCCATATGGAGTTAATAACCCTAACATGTTTTCTGTGTGGAGAACGATAGTTATCCTTTATCATGTTTAAATTAGCCAGTGTTTCAACGCTGTGTCAATAAAACTAAAGGTTGTAGCAGCACATAAAGTTCATTGACTCATCCATCATCAGCTCCCTGTCCGTTTTAGGATTGATTTTTAAGATATTGATACTTTTAAAGGGGAACACCACCTAATGGAAGAATTTCAATATGGTATTTCCATGGCCAAGCAAAGTTCAAAATGTTTAAACATGAGCTACTCTCTCTCTCTCAAGCTAGAAACTAGAGAAGTAAGTCTCAAATGTAATGCTCTCAACTATAAAGTCTGGAGCTGCTCCATAGACAATGAATGGGAGACTGATTTTGTAGAGCCACAGAATGTTTGCTTTCTTCTTTTATACCCAAATGAGCTTAATTCTATTGTGTTCTCAGTACTGAAACTGAAAATGTACCCATACACTCAGAACACTGGGGGGCCCTCAGTGTCATCTAGATCATCTCTCCATTCACTGTCTGAAGCAGCTCCAGACTTTATACCCTATGACATCACAGACTTGAGTTTTAGTATCTTCGTTTTTGGATTTGGGAGAGAGTTGTTCATGTTTACTTATATTTTTAAACTATCTTAGACCATAGGAATAACATTTATGAATTGTGAAAATGAATGCTCTTCATGGCCTGGCCCCAGATTAGGTTTCAGACCGTTTAATCCCTTATGAACCTTTGCATAGATGGAGATCCTCAGGCAGAGGTTCTTTGGTTGTTCCAGAGTCCAGACATACGACTAAAGGGGACAGAGCTTTTGCAATCAGGGCCCAGAGGCTGTGGAGCAACTTGCATGAGGATATAAGGCTGTCTGAGTTACTATCTTTATTAAAGTCTCCTAATTATCTGAAATTATTGCAATCTTACTGATTTAAATTCTCATTTATTATCTTGATTTTAGTTTGGGCATTTAATCTGATCTTTTACTTTGGTGACATTTAAGTTTGTTTCATTCTGCTTGTGTTTTAAATGTTTAGAGTTACTGTAAAGCACTTTGTAACTGTGACTGTGCTGCTGAGGCGGCTGTGATTGGTCGAAACAAGCCAGTCCGTCAGGTCACGTGATGTTTCCGGACGTGGATGTGAGCGGCCGTTGATTGGAGAATTCATCTGCATCGTCATGAAATTAATGAAGCCCTCTTTTGTGCAGTATTACCAACACATTTAAAACGCAGCCTTGTTCATTTACAGCGACAGAGTCTATAGACGTGTACGTTTCCTCATTTTAAACACTACGTCACCGTCCGTGTAAAGGATAGAGACAGAGAGGAGCAGCCGTTGACCTGATGTGTTAACCGTCGCCGCATCCGCCTCCTCCTCTCCTCCCGGTTGTCTCAGCTCAGGTGCCGCTATGGTCGGCTCTCTTCGCCCGCTGCTCGTCGTCCTGCTGTCAGCCTGGTCGGCTGTCGGAGAGCCGGCGGGGTCCGCTCATGTCGACGGAGCTCCGCCTTCTAAAATAGGCAAGAAAATGAGTTAGCATCATAGCTAGCCGTTAATTTAAGCTAATGCTAGCCCGCATTCAAGCTAGCATCACTGAGCGACAGTAACATATAGTGGTCAAGCTAGCTCCTGTGTTGTGTTTGAATGAGCAGAGGTTATTGAATATACATGCATGTTGTATCTGCAGGTAGCTGACACTTGTAAGATAAGTTGTATGTAATATGTATTATTCCCATTGATTACACTTTACAAGGGATCCAATGATGTCACAATTATTTACAGATAGCATCCATTATAGGAAAAAAATAGGCCCTGTCAGTCCAATGCCCCCTCCTGTTTTCTTTCATCTTCACACAAGCCTGTTTTCACCTGTCACACCTGTGTCCACCTGTGCCCAGCTCACCTCTTGGTTTGCATGGTCACTACATGCACATATTGCAAGTACTTTTAGTTTTTTTTTTGCTGAACCATAATTTTGACAAAGGCACAAGATTGTTTGTTTCGCATCTTAAAGTCAGGTCAAGTGTTATAGTAACCAATTGGCATCAACTTTAAAGGTAAGGTTAAAAATAAAATGTGTTAGAACATGTTATTATCCTGTCCAGCCAACTGTCTGCATATCTAATAGGCAAGGCAACTTTGTTTTATACAGCACATTTCATACACCGGAGCAATTCAAAGTGCTTTGCAGAACAATAAATTATTAAGGCTAAAGATTTACAATAAAAGAGTGAATAGAAAAAAGATAGAAAAGGTCAAATTAATCATTAAATGAATTACAGTTTAAAAAAAATCACCATTAAAAACAGCAAAAGTGCAGACAAGAGGTACAAATATAAAAAGATTATTTTAAAAAGATTTAAAATTCAGTTGAAAATAATTTTGCAGTTATAACAGGGTGGAGTAGGCAGAGTAAAAAAATACTGTTTATAGCTTTGACTTATAAGTGGTCAGAGTCGGGGGCTTGTCCAACATCTTCCAGGTTTGTGCTGCGTGATAGCCAAACGCTCCTTCACTCTGTTTTGTTCTGACTCTCGGGACGGTCAGTGGCCGGTCCCAAATGTCCTCAGGGTTGTAGAAGGTTCATATGTCACAAGCATGTCAGAGATATATTAGGGTGCTGATCCACAGAGTGATTTATACACAAGCAGCAATATTTTGAAATCAGTTCTCTGAGTGACAGGTGACCAGTGTAGGGATATTAGGACTGGAGTAATGTGGTTATATTTCCTAGTTTTTGTCAGGATTCTAGATATTATAAGATATTACATGTACAATGATATACCACATAAAGGCATAAATCTAATATTCAAGATTGGCCTTCAATAGATTATGAATTTCCTTTTGATTTATTAATTGACAAATTAATTCAGCATTAATTGGGATGTGACCAGTAGTGAAATAATTCCAAAGGGCAAAGTATTGAGTTGATCAATCACAGTCTAATGCCTGCACCAATGAAGTTAGCTTAATGAGGAGATTCCCAAAATTTTGTTTTGGATCATATTAAGGGTACTGTTAACTAATGTTTCCTGCGATGGAAATTTCCATAGGGAAAAAAATACTCCCAAGAACCAGCTGCTCTGCCTACTTCCTATTGCAACTTTATCCCAGAGCTCCATGATCAAAGACACCATTGTTTCTCATGTACACTCCTCTGTCCAGCTCTAGACATGATGACTGACAACTAAAAGCTACAAAAACAGGAAACAATTATTACCTTTTAATCACTCAATTCTGATGCCTTTATTACTTTATTTTCATTTCTTTGATTTCTTCTACTAAGGCCATAATTTTAAACACCCAGATGCCACACAATGATAATATAAAAGCAGTATGATTAATGGTCTTTAGTTTTATAACGCATTTTAATCCCAAGTCACGCTCTGTTTTCACATTCCTCTCTGTTGTCGGCTTTGATCCTTTGTGTTCCAGCGGTGGTAGGGGCGGGGATAGGAGGCAGCGCCACGGCCCATTTCCTGCGGCAGCACTTTGGCCCTGAGGTCCAGGTGGACGTGTTTGAGAAGGGGGAGGTTGGAGGCCGTCTCGCCACTGTAACCGTCAATCACAACAACTATGAGTCTGGAGGTTCCATCATTCACTCCCTCAACCTCCACATGCAGGAGTTTGTCAAGCAGCTCGGTTAGTTTACACACAAAAACACATGACACATGAGGCCTTAAAAGGCTGACAGGACAAAAAGTGTTTGTGATTGTGTGGCATTAATTAGGTCACTGTTATTTTTAATAAAAAAGATGCATTGTTGCACATTAAATTGTCAAAAGTGAGTTAAAACAAGAGCTTGGCTTCAAAAACAGCAACAGAGATGACTCCCAGTGAAAACCAGCAAACATCTGTTCAGGGTTACAAGATAAGAAAATGGTTTCCGGGTGGTAATGAGGTATAATATGGAGATTATGTGTAACAGTGATGAATATAAGTACAGTATGTAGCTTGATCAGATTCATGTTGTGCCTCCAGTAGATGTAAGCTGAGCAGGAAGAGTGATCATCAGTTAAGGAGGGTCGATGGTTTGAGTTTAATAAGCAGTGCCACATGTGTGGGTCTGTAACTGAAGGACAAATCATTGTTGCTCTGCACTCAGTATTTAGTGCCCTAGCAAAGTAATCAAATAATGTGACTAGTTACATCTTGTTATGCTGCATTTTAGGTAGATATTAAAGTTGAGAAAGCTTCAGAGAAAAATAAGTATATCAATGTCAAATCAAAATGAGAAATATTTACATTTTTATTGATAAAAGTTTCTGTCTATTATTTCATTTTATTATACTTGTGTCGTCCTGTGTCCGCCCCTCAAGGTTTAAAGTATCGCCGCAGCGTGGCAGGGAAGACGGCAGTGTTTAATGGTGAAGAGGTGATTCTTGAGGAGACAGACTGGTACCTGCTGGACCTGTTTCGGCTGTGGTGGCGCTATGGCATCAGCTTCATACGCCTGCAGATGTGGGTGGAGGAAATTATGGAGAAATTCATGAGGTGAGATAGAAATATTAATGACCTGTTTGCTTGACAGGATGTCGCTGTGGTGCAGCTGATTCCTGAGTTATTATACTCCTGTAGGTGTGTGGAGGAGTCCCACTTTAGTTTGCATGTGCCTTCACCTCTTAAAAATTATGCATAATTTCTCCCACCTTTTCTTGGATCCAAGATAACATGGATCTGGTCTGAGAGTATCTAAGTATTCTTTACCTTTTAACGATGCCAAACAAAATTTGCATTAATGATCCTGCAAAGTCATTTACAGTTTAAATCCTCCTCTTGCCACCATTGTTTTCACTCACAGAGTGAATGATAGAAACAATTACTGCAGTTATAGAATGAAAGCAAGACACTGCCTCACAGTGTGGCACTGCGTAAAGCTTATGAGCTATTTATTATTTGGCCTGCAGTCATAATCACTCGCTCAAAACCTCGACTTAGTGTGACTTTCTGAGCTTGACGTCTGTATGAATACTTACAATAATCCGCCTATCATTCAAATAATACAGTATAAAACAGCAGAATTGATTTCTTCCATCACAGTCGGTCATGTTTCAGATCTCAGTTTGTACACATGTGACTGTCAAATATGGTCAAGACATCAAACCTTTTGCTGGAAATCATCTTATTTTGACTCAGTTTCTGCTTGAAACGTGAGCCAGGCTTAGATTTGCATTTGATCCCTCCACCATCACTGTTCACTGACCTTTATTTCCTCCCTCAGGAAATGATTTATCTCCTGAATCACTTTGTCTTTCTTGCTCTTCTCTCTAAAGCAACAACTGTGAGCTTGTATATCCCTCCATTTGTCTCTGTTGTTTTTGTTCTGCACCCATTGCTGAGAAATGTGTGATAATCTCAACTGTCAGATTGGAATTAGGAAATCTGTCTACTAATTTGGTAACTACTGTTATTGATAAGTAGCCATTTGTTGTGTGTGTTTGCATGTGTAATACAGGATCTACAAGTACCAGGCCCACGGCTACGCCTTTAGCTCAGTGGAGGAATTGCTGGACTCTCTTGGAGGGAGTGGCTTCATCAACATGACCCGCAGACCTCTCTCTGATTCGCTGCTGGAGCTGGGTGTGTCGCAGCGTTTCATCGACGAGGTCATCGAGCCCGTCATGAGGGTCAACTATGGACAGAACGTCAGCATCCCCGCCTTTGTAGGTCAGATGAGTGTGAAGACATGGGGAGTGGAAGAAGAGGAGGGGTGAGGGGAGGGGGTTATGAGCAGGGAAGAGACAGGGAGGAGAGTGGGAGGAGGAAGGCTGCGGTGCTGAAATTAGGGCCAGTTATGAGCTGAACATCTACATCCCAACTGATGTAGGTCAGGAGAGAGGAAGGGAAGGAAAAGAAAAGAAACAGAGGAGATTAGGAAGGAAGGAGCAGGTAGTCGAGAATAGAAGAGAGGGAAGCAAGGTGAGAGGAGGGGGTGGCCTGTGGGAGCGAGAGAACAGGGAAATGTGTGGGCAGCTGATAATTGGTTTATAGCACTTGGCACTGTCTGTTGCGAATGAACGTGTGTGTCTGTGTGTGTGTTACAGGCGCTGTGTCTTTAGCTGGGGCCCAGAACAACCTGTGGGCGGTGGAAGGAGGCAACAAGCTGGTGTGTTCTGGCCTGCTGAAGATGGCCAACGCTAACCTACTGCAAGCAAAAGTCAACTCCATCTCACCCGTCTACTCAGGTACTTTAACCCCGATGTTGGCTGAATGGGATCATGTCGAGTGACTAATTCATTCTAATTCATTTTACAAGGATGTTTCATTAAGAGACAATGATTATACAGCAGTCTATGGGGGGTGGAAGTAACAAAAATTAATTGAGGAAAATGCGAGTGAAATGAAAAATAGAGCGGTAAAATGGGTGTGAAATGCAATATAGAGTGATGAATTATCAAGTGATTTGATTAATTTGTCTACCATTCATCATTCACAGCGCCCAACGTTTACAGCAATAAGTTTTATCGCTTCCCTCCCTCCCTCCCTCCCTCCGACTCTCCCTCCCTAAAACATGCCCACTGACTAACTGATCAGGTTTTTTGGCTCTCAAAGGGAAACTTTTCCGATTTTCAACCAGCTCTGTGTCACTGCAGTGTGTGCAGATAAACAGTGTTTGGCTTCCCTCCTTGTTGCCAACACCCAGTGTTCCCCTCATATGTGCCGACGTTGGTCCGTTGATGAGCAGGGCCTCCGGTGGGCTCCGACCGGGGCCCTGGACGTCCGCCAGCTAGATCAGTTAGTCAGTGGACTTGTTTGTTTTTTTTCTTTGTTGACATTTGGGAGGGAGGTAACTAAATTATTGTTGTGAATGGTAAATGACAGCTGGGTTTTGTGAATGATGAATGATAGAAAAAATAATCAAATGAGTTGATGATTTGTCATTTTATCTGTCATTACACATCCATTTTTACCCCTCTGTTTTTCAACTCATACAATTCATCACTTTCCTTAAATGGAACAATTGTGAATGATGAATGATGAAAGTAAAACAGGGGAAATTATGAAACATGACTCTGTTTTCCTCATACCACAACTGTTTTAATAAAATCGGCTTTAAGTTAATGAAATCATTTGTTAACTTTCCACTCTATTTTTCATTTGACAGCAGTTTATACATACATCATTAGAAAGAGGCACTACTGGGGCCCGACACAGGAATGGAAGGAAAGAAAGACTGTAATAATCTGACTTTTATAGCAACTGAATACCTGATTGTGAAAGTTAACCTCACTATATACTTACTGTAGAAATTAAACACAAATGATAGCACTGAAAAAATTTTATGCCTCCCTGCTGCCGATAGCTGTGTCCGGAGGCTTTAATTTTTCCAGTTGTCTCACCGTCCATCCACCGCCTGTCTGTCCGTCCCTCCCATTCTCGAGATATCTCAAGACCACCTTGTGAGAGTTTCTTTAAACTGGACTCAAGAATAAACTGATTAGAATTTGGTGGTCAAAGGTCACTGTGGGCTAAAAAGACGTGCTTTGTCCACAACTCAAGAATTCATTTGCTAACTATAAGAAAATTTTACACAAATGTCTAATAGGATGACACGATGAAGTCAAAGGCCTCCTTCACTGTGACATCATAATGTTCTGCAAAAACACTTTTCTGGCCATTCCTCAGCGTCATAGGTTAGGCCCAGAAGGCAAGACATTTGGTCAGATACTGAATTGTTGACACTAATCTTGGGAGTCCACCTTGAAACTGTGCAGCAACATTTGAAGCATTGTCAGCTGTCATGGCGACATATGAGTCTGGACAGACATGGATGTGAACGGTAACAGCAACTGGATCGCAGAAGCATAAAACCGCATGGTGGTAATTCTAGTTTATTTGAAAACCATCTGCAGTATCTGAATTTATGTGGCTTACATCCCCTCTTTGAAATTTCCAGAGATAATTTCAAAGACAAAAACCTTTTGTTCTGTCATAGAAATGCATATTTATCATTGCAGTGTGTCAACACTTCCCTGTTGGCACGGACATCTCGAGACATGAGGAATGTGCTGGATGTATCTGGATTATATCTGCCAGTAGTTACCAGTGGACAGATGTGAATTAATTAGTATGTGGATCATGTAGTCTTGATGTAGTGTTGACAGTGACTTTGTGTATTTTCCTGACAGGAGAGGCGCCACAGTACCAGCTCAGCTTTACCACAGCATCAGAGGAGGGATCAGAGCTGTATGACATTGTTGTGTTGGCAACGCCACTCCAGGCCAGTGTCAGGTCCGGAGTCCACTTCCAAGGTTTCACCCCTCCCTTCGAGGAGCTCCCCGGCAGCTATCACAGCACCGTAGCAACCATCGTCCATGGTTACCTCAACACCACTTTCTTTGGTTTCCCGGACCCTCGCCTGTTCCCCTTCGCCAGCATCTTGACAACTGAGACACCTGATCTGTTTTTCAACAGTGTGGCAAGTGTTTGTCCCGTCAATATCTCAACGGGTTTCCGGCGTAAGCAGCCGCAAGAGGCCGGAGTCTATAAAGTGTTCTCGCCACAACCTCTGGACAAGACTCAGCTCAAGACACTTTTCAGGTCAGCCACTTTCTAAGTAATCATGGTATTTACTAGGGCTTTCTCTAAATTAGAGGATTATCTTCTCAATTGTTTATTTCATCCATAAAATAGTGAAAAATGACCTCCGTAATTCCCTAAAGAACAAAGTGACATGTTTAAATTTTTTTTTTTTTGGTTTTATCCAACCAACTGTCCAAACCCCAAAGCGTATTCACTACTATAGCAGACAAAAAACCCCAGAAAATGTTCCAATTCGAGAAGCTGCAGCAAGTTAATTTTTGGTGTTTTTGTTTAGAAAATGACTCAAGCTACCTAATTAATTAATTAATTAATTATCAAAATTATGCTGATTAATTTACTGCCAGTTGTGTAATCAGTTAACCAAAGAAATTCTGTTTCAGCTACACTCTGCTATTTTTGTGAGATAAGACAGTAAAATGATGCACACATGCAGCTCTGTGAGGCTGTTCCTTGGCACAGCAGTGCCCTGCAGTAGAGTCTGATAGCAGCCATGGCGAGTAAATCATTGGTTTGCACAGGACAGGAACACCCAGTGCCTGCTGACTTCCTTGTTTTTTCCCAGTAACTTTCCTGACTCCTGTTTTGTCCTGTTTGTGAAATCAGTAGTTTGCATTTGGTTATCATGTTAACTCACTTTTTGTGAAATTCTTAAATTGACTTTTTTATTTTTTCCTTTGTATTATGTCAACACAAGTTATTTGTACCAACTCAATCTTAACAAAGCCAACTTCTAGGAAGCAATTCAACATCCTTTGATGCTAATAATTTAATGCTGGTATTGAAACGTTTAGAGCCACCTTGCTCGCTAACTTGCAGGCTGTATCCCCCAGGAGGGTGATTCATTTCATCAGTAGATAATGTAATGCTGCTTGAACAGTACCAATATTTTTGTTGAAATTTTCAGCCTGGCTTTCTCTTAATGCAGGGCCAGCCGTCATGCATCATAAAATTTGGAATATGTGTGCTTGAACTGTCACCATGAGGGTCCATGTGAGCGGATGCCTTTAAATAATCGTACAGTCATAACAGTGGGTGTCCTCGCCTATGTAAACAAATGATCTATTTCAGTGTCCCTGTTGTGAGCAATATGAACACCCTACTGTGGCTGCAGTCACGTTCTTTGAGCTAAATGTCAATGTCAACATGCTACATGCTGAAGATTAGAAAAAAATGATGTAATGGTGTTTTCCATAATATCTACTTATTGATATTTGCTAATTGGTGGTTTCATCCAAAAATTAAGCTGCAGGGAGCTTTTCTTTGCAGGGAAACCAGAAAACCAAGCAACTGTGGAAACCTCTACTAGTATTTAATTCAGTAGTAAGGGACTGTTAGGAGACACTGTTTTATTGAGTTGCTGGTGGTGTGAACGAACACCACTTGATAGGAATACCAGTCTAAAGTCACTGGTGTGATGCATATTGATAGTGAATATTTTAACCAGTTTTTCTTCAGTATCGGTACACTGGTACCAGCTGCACTTTCTTGCTCTTTCTTATTGTTAATGTTTACTACAGTCATTCTACAGTTCTCTGCTGCTAACCAAGAATTGAAATGTTCATGCTATAGCCTAGTTACATTTATCTTTATCTAAAAAAAATTAATTTTATGCCCTCAATGTCAGTTTTCCACATGGTATTGAAAATAGTATAGAATATTGATATTTTTCATGGTATGTGACCAATGGTCATGTTTACCATGTTCACCAGTTTGGTTTAGTGTGTTAGCATGCTAGCACAAAATTAGCACAAAACACAAAGTATGGTTGAGGCTGATGAACTTTCCTTCTTTACTGTGCCTCTCAATTTTAGGTCATACTACTCCGTGCAGGTGACAGAATGGCAGGCCTACCCTTGTTATGGCAGCAGCCAGGCACTGCCGCCTGTAGAGCTCCACCCCAATCTCTACTACCTCAATGGCATCGAGTTGGCTGGCAGCGCCATGGAGATGAGCTCGGTGGCGGCCAAGAACATTGCCCTGCTGGCATACCACCGCTGGAACAGACAGACGGACATGGTGGACCAGAAAGATCTGATGCACAGGATCAAGACTGAACTATGACCTGTTCGACTGAAAGCCTCATAGCATAACAAAGTTGATGTGCCGGAAAATGTCTGTATTAAGGTACGAAAATTTACAGTGTGACTTGTGAGAAGTCTCCAGTGGCGAGGTTTATTAAGAGACACATCAAAGTAATTTATTACTTAATACATACATACACAAATAAGGGATAAATATGTGGAACACAGTCTCACTCTGCCTTATAAATAAACTTACAGAACATACAGAAAAACAAGTATCAAAGTCAAATCAAGTCTAAAACAAATCAAAACTTAATCACGACTGCTGTCCAAAGGCCAGTTAGCTGATCCCTTCGTCTTCTCTGCCAGATATTGCAGATATTTGAGACACTTTTCAGTATTGGTCAGGAATTGATTGCTAATGCTAATTAGTGGTTTCATCCAAAAATTCAGCTGCAGGCAGCTTTTCTTTGCCAAGAAACAAGGACACCAAGCAACCGCGGAAAACACCGGCTACTATTTATTTCAGTAGGAAGTTAACGGACTGTCAGGAGACAGTGTTTTATTGAGTTGCTGCTGGTGTGAATGAACACCAGTTTATACAAGTACCAGTCTAAGGTCACTGGTGCTGCTCTGTGTAAATAAATGACCCTGTGTCCAAGGCGAGAAAACACTCATAGAATCAAGATTGAGAGCATGAATGAGACGCTTTTTTTTTTTTTTTTTTTTTTTTAAACGGCTGCTTTTTGTCTGCGCTGTAACAGCTGTGCGATATGAGACGGATCACTGATTTAACCACTGTTAGGCACATAAACCAGCCCTCCATCACATAATCAGAAACAACTGCAGCACTGCTTTTACCGTCTATACATTTAAGGGCTTTTAATGGACTTGCTGTTTCCCAAACTGCACCAAGGAGATCTAATTAAAGTAATCTCAGTAGGATTTTTGTAAATTAATAAAATCATTATTCAGTGACTCATGGCTGTGGCCACTGGTGCTTTGCTCTATTGCCCCCTTTCATCAGACTATTTCATTATCTCCCCTTCCTGCTGCTTTTGTTGCATAATCCAGCGGAAAGAATTTTTTTTTCGGGGAACAGAGCCAACGAGCTTTCACTGGACCAAAGCAGAGGACAGATCTGCAGAGCTGCTGCTGCTGCTGCTGCTGCTGCTGGTGATGATGACACTTTCCTCCCCTTTTCTGTCAAGCCCTAAAGCTTTATTGAGATCCTGCATTTTTAATAAGCGCTGTAATCTTGGAGAAACACACATGACGATAGAGCTGGACATTCACTTCCAGAAATGGCCAGTGCTGAAAAGATATTGTGCTCTGATAAGAGAACACTGAGACTTTGAGAAATGCCTTGTTTAATTTATTTCTAATGTCTTAATTTATAACAGTTAAATTGGACTGAAGTGGATACTTGGATTCAGAAAATCTTAATTTAACTGTTGTCAGCTGAAAACCTTTAAATCTAAGGGGCTTCAGTTGATGGATAATGTGATTGTGTCATGTGATGAGAAAACACTGTAACCCTTTAATCTGCTGGGATTGGCATCAGAATGTACGGCCGTCGATCTCAAATGAAGACTGTTTATCTTAATTTTAAGTCAAGGTTTTCACTCTGCAGCAGCTTCTGTACATAGAGCAGATGTTTGTAGCAATAGTACCTTTATGATGCGCTGTAAAACAAATGCACAATGCAAACACACAAAAAGCATTATGGAATCATCTGGTGGACTGACAACAATCACAACTCAAGGTCTGCTTACGAGCTTATTGCAGAGCTTTTAACAGCGTTACAGAGGCACACTGAGCAAACGATAAAGCAAGTAGGGAGACCTTGAGTTAAGATTTTTGTCACACAACAGACTCCGTGTGACTGTTCACATCTAACCACAGCTGCTCTATGAACTCTGCTAAGTATGGCATGTATCACTATATTTCATCTGACTGTTGATCAAATAAAAGTATTGGACGGTTTGCCATGTTTTTTTTTTTTGTCTTTAAAAATGCACTAAAAACTCCCCAGCTATGGCATTCAGGTTTTATTTCCTGTCAGTTAATAAGTGAATAGAAGGAAACAGACTTGTTGAATAACGGCCTCTGAGCACTGAACAAAAACTCCTTTCTTGCTTGAAGTTTAATGTTCCTCTACTGAAATGGGAAGAAAAGAGAAAGTTAAGAAGCCATGTGTCACTAACAGGATGTCTACTGTTGGTGGCTGACTGCCCGTAAACGCCTGCCACATTTGTTCCAGTGGATAGTTTTATAGTCTTGGTTTACAGATTCATAAATCAGATTTATGCGGTTTAATGGACAACATGTTGCAGCTTTGTCACTGTGGGAGCAGTTTTCGTACTGGGCTCTAATTATGGCATCTTAAAGCTCACAAAATTATTCATTTCAGTCTTCATGCCCTGAAACTGAGGAAGTTGCTTTAAACGTCAGGAAAGGCATATAAGATCCCATCACTGTCCTTAAGATCACCAACTATTTCATGTCAAAGGCCCAGAGTGAAGTTCACCAGACCATGGACACCCACCTGCTAAGATTTAAGACAGGTTTTTGCTTTTGGTGACTCATCGTGCATTGATTTAAAAGCTATGAAATATACTCCTGTAAAGAGTTTGAAATGTTAGAAGCAGAGTGGGAATAAGTCTAAAGAGGTTGAGACCCCAGCAACACTTGCACTATATACAGCAACTTTATTGAAAGATCACTGCATTTCGACTTGTGGCCTTCATCAGGATTGTTAGTGTTTGAAAAGGAGCAGTTCCAGAGTGATGAACTGTGCTCTATTCGTAAAACTCTAAAAGGTTCACTGTGTAGGATTTAGAGGGATATATTGGCAGAAATGGAATGTCAGTATGTTTCCTTTAGTGTATATTCACTGGAAAATAGGAAATGTTGTCCTTTATCTCTACATAGGGAGCGAGTCCTCACTTATGGAGATCGGCATGTGGCATCACCATGCTTTTACAGTAGCCCACAACTGACAAACCAAACGCTGGCTCTAGATAGGGCTGAAGCTGCTTTATTGAGTGTTCATGCTGGTTTTAATCACCTGGTCTGTTTGTATGTCTGAGAGGACAATACCTCTGCAGATAATTCGGCTCCTGGTAAAACCCCCCTGAACAAAGACCCCTGAAGGAAATCTAGCCAGGAGTTTTAGCTAGTTGCAATGTGTAATCCTCACCACTAGATGCCATTAAACCCTCCTAAATCTTGCATACTTAACCTTTAAAGGAATACTTTACCCACAAAATGGCCACTTGTAAATCAATTAGTTATGCAGTGTTGCCTTAAATCCATGTTTTGTCTCATGCCACCATGGAAAGAGCAAACATTGATTAAGTGATTGATTGGGGACCAGCAAAATGGGCAAACATCCGTTTACAAGCTCTCACACAATTTATGCAGTATAATCCAAGTTTTATTTATCCAGTCAAATGCTCAGTACTTCCCAAACACGTGCATGTTCACTAAGACCTTATGAAAGTGATGCTCTCTTCATAGCCAGGCTCCAATGCTATGGGTTTTAGTGAAAAGGCATGTATTTGGAAGGGCTAAGCATTCAACTGGATTATACTGCAGGAGTTGTGAGAGTGTTTGTCAACAGATGTTTTGATATAGTTTTGATGTTGTTGAACGTCCCCAATCAATTAATAAATCAATAAGTTTGCCATTTTCTGTGGAGACATAAGAAAAACAAAGATTTCTTCACAAATTCAAGCTAGCACGATTTGACTAATTGATTAACAAATAGTCATTTTGTGAGTAAAGTATTCCTTCAAGGAAGTAAAAACCATCAGGAGGCCTAAAACAAAGCGTACCCTCTTCTCATCAGTAGTCTGTTTACTATAAAGTAGTGAAGAATGGGCCCTGTGTCTCCTCCTTCGTGACTTCCCAGCAGCAGTCACAGTGCTGATAAGCACAGAATCAAAAGGGAACATTTAAAACAAAGTGTCCTAGACTTAAAGGTAAAATTCAGTTTGGTGCAACACGAGTCATTTGTGCTCCTTTTATCTAAATGCTCCTACTGTATGTTGTTCATGAGCAATCATACACCCCAGTTAAACTGGTGCAGTGGTGGAAGAAGTATTCAGATCTTTGACTTATGTTAAAGTATCAATACCACAGTGTAAAAATACTATCTTAGAAATATAAAGTCCTGTATTATCATAAAAATATAATGAAAGTATCAAAACGTTTAATAATACATTGTAATTTATAAGATGATTTATAATTTTTTAGTAATAATCTAGATTTGCAAATTACTAGTAACTAAAGTGATCAAATACATGTAGTATAAGTTACATGAAAATACTAAAGTAAAGTACAAGTACCTCAAAATTGTACTTAGGGTAGGGTCCAGTGTTTTGGGAGCATGACTCATCATTAACATCAGGATATCTTAGCTTAGACCTTTTCTGTTTTCAATTTATCTCTTGCAAGTCTCCCATCTTAATTCAAGTGCAGAGCTAAATAACTGGAGAGCCCTTTTAGGATCTCAGAACTGTTAGTATTTTCCTCCCCACTGTGTCAGTACTCGAACATGACTTTGTATCTGTGCTATCAATACTTGGGGAGTTTATCCGCCCACCCTTGATGTGGTTTGCCACACAGTGTCTCATTTATGTGTTAAACCATACTTTTTTCAAAAGACATTTTCAAAGCTTTGAATTATTAATATTTTCAGTGAATTTAGATGGCAAACATGAATATTCAATGAAAAAAAGGCACAAAAGGAGTTGTTGTAAAATCATTTCAATGTAAATATACTGTTAGAATTTTAGTATTTTTTGCAAGACAAGCCTCACACAAGGTCGTCATACCTGGCAGCACAATCGGTTGCTCAAGTGTCTAGCACTGGGGTGTCAAACATACAGCCCGTGGGCCAGAACCGACCCGCCAAAGGATCCAATCCGGTGCACTAGATGACCAGACTAAGAGGTGCCAGGTTTCAGGAGCAAGTTAAACAACGCATACTTCATGTAAAATTCTGCTTCAGAGGCTTTTACACCCTGACCAGATAACAGTTCTCTGATACATCAATGAATACTTGCTGTTACCATTTTAAAAGATATTTAACATCGTGCAAAATATTGTCAACCAGCAGCTTCAGTTCAAAAGAATCTGTATCAGGAAATGTCTGGATAAATGCACATGTAATAACAGTGAGAAGCAGACTGACTGAATGTGGAAAAACTGAGATATACTGTTGAAATTGAACTTTTTTTTCTTAAGACATCTCAGGCTGTTTATCTTTTTTGTAAAAGGATGAATGCCTACAGAATGTACCTGTAATTCTCTACTCAAAGAAACGTATAGGTCATTGTGCGATGGTTTTATTGGTCCACCCCATCTAAGATCAAATTGGGCTGTATGTGGCCCATGAAGTAAAATGAGTTTGACACCCCTGGTCGAGCAGCTGCCCTGGAGACCAGCCAGACATCCATCAATGCCCTACCTCCTCCATCATTCCATCCCACAACTACAAGGGGGTTTGTCTGTGAAGATGGGAAGCAATCCAAAGCCTGTGCAGTAAAATCAGACACCAGCCAACTGGGAGGGGTGTGAGACTGGAAGTTACTGGCAGATCTGAATCAGCGTCTGTGCTTTCCATCTGACAGCACCTCTACTAACCTCACCCCAGACCTTGAGCTTTGGTCCTCCTCACTGCACCTCGTCTTCACCACTGTGCCCTGGGAGGATGCTGTGGAAGAGTGCAAGAGCCTTAAGTTTGCCAAGCTGGCAGCCTTGAAAAAGGTTCAAGGTTCCAGCAATGCGACTGGAAAGCAAAGGTTTACCCAGCTGGAGTGGGCTACAACTATCAGGCTGCTTAAAGAAGTGGGAATTCGAGGCCAAACCCAACGTCAGGCTATCAAAACCCTCTCTGCGCGCAGCTGAACAGGCAAGCCGGTGGCTATGGATCAAGAGAGGAGACGCCACTTGGGCCCAAAAATACCATTAACAACAGCAAGGTTCGAGGGAGTTAAAGCAAAGGGGGTGCACCTGGGACACCTGGTGCTGCCAAAGAGAACTCTGGAGGTGTCGTGGGCCTATTATCGAAACACCAATAAAGAAGTGGGCCCACCTGATGACCCCAATGAAGCTTTTACCCCCCCTTAACCCCCACACCCTCCCCCAGCATGGCTCCAACTTTCACTCACAATCGCAAGTATGTGCAACAACAACTGACCGGCCTGGTCCAGTGGGGGAGAGTTCAGTCGGCGCAGACATGTCTCCTCGGCTCTGCCTTTCCTATGCTCTTTCCTACTTTCCTATCCATCTCTTTTAACCCTTTGGCTCCCACCTGGAAGCCCCCAGACGACACTATACTATATTCATACTATATTCAAGTATGTGCATCGAGGAATTGTAACATCTAGTCGCAAACTGAACTGTGTGTTGCATTGAAGTCACTAAAAATAAATCACTGTTCAATGGAAAAAACCATGATGCTTTACAGATGCACCAAATTCACCAGAAGTCTCATTTTAGTAGAGGCTCACAGATTCCCCAGAACTCACACGGACTAACACACACGTGCTCCGCATTTCATCTCATTGTTATGTATCTGATCCTTTCCCATCTTTTGCCAACCTGGCAGAGCTCTCCGCAGGCCGTTTGATGTGTGTGTGATCTGTGTACTCAGAGACTGTTAGATCATCACAGAGGAAGCTTGCAGAGCTGCTGTGTTGCTGCTGTAGCTTCAACTGACCTGCTCAGATAGATAGATAGATAGATGCACTGATCATCTTACAGAAGGCCTCTTGTCAGCTGCAGGATGGAGGTTGTATGTTGCTCTGAAAGTTCCCCTGAATCTTGTGGTGTTTTTTTTTTTTTTGTCCACTGGCTCTGCTGTGGCTGTTTGGCCTGAAACAAGGCAGCTTTCAGACACAGTGCTCTGTTAACTTTCATGTATTTCTCCTGAGTAATACTGAAACTGAAAGAGTAATGCTGTCTCTTTCTCTGATACCCATCTTTCGCCGAGAGCTTCAACTCACACCATAACTATTTAAAAAAAATACTTGACATGTTTTCTTTCATGTAGTTGTTTGTTATTAGCCTTATGTTGTCACACTTGGTAATGACTGGAGACATAGTAGTTTCTCTTTCCAGTGAAAGGGGGGCGGGGGCTGCCTGGAACAGCTGCTGATAGAGAATTCCTTTTGGACTGAGCTCAATGGAGACTTTTACTATGCCAGTTTATGGGAAGGAGGCAGTCAATTGCCTTAGCTTCTCTTTTTACAGTTTTCAAAGAGTGGGATCAGAGGTGGAGCCAGATGTTGTAAACAGTCAGGGCTAGACATAAACCTATAGGGGGTTCGGAGGCATGTTCCTTCAGGGGGATATCTTTCCTGTTTATGGCAGCTGTATGCACTATTTTCAAGCCATTTGAGATAAGAGAAATGTCTAAAATTTGTACATCATTTTGAAACAAAAGAAGAAAGTTGCTCAGGAAAAAAAAAACATCCTGTCGAACCTACATCCTATTTTGTGTCCAATTGTTCTCCAGCTGTCTCAATCATTCTGAAACCATAACACAAAAACTGATGAGGATGACTAATTTTTTACTCCTGCCACCCAAAAAAAGGAAAAAATTGTCCGATGTTAGTATTTTCAAAGCTAAGAGGAGCCAGGTTTCAGGAGTCAGTTTAACAGAGAGTATCCTACTTGATGTAAATTACTGCTTCAGTGTCTTTTCCACTGGGACCAGAGATTCAGTTCTCTGAAATAATAATGAATACTTGTTGTTGTCATATCCAAATATATTGAACATTGAGCAAAATACTGTCAGTCAGATGCTTGTAAATGGTTCGTAAGATAGGTAATAAGTAAACCTACTTCTTCAATAGCTTCCACTTTAGTTTGATGTGGTGATGCCAGCATTTTCACACAGGAGTGGAAATGCATAGAAAAATGCACATGTAATGACAGTGAGTAGTAGACTGACTAAATGAGGAATAACTGATACACACTGAGCACTTACTGTTCTGAAGACATCTGAGGCTGCTCATCGTCTGTTTTGTAAGTGGATGAACATTTTCAGAATGCACTTGTTTACACCCAGAGAGAGGAAAAGTAGATTATTACCTTGTGCAGAACGCAGCTGATCGGCTTTCAACAAACACTAGAAAACATGACCATATCAGCCCTGTTTTAGCCTCTCTTAACTGGTAACCAGTCAGTTTCAGAATTGATTTTAAGATTTGATTTTAAAGACCTTCATGGTTTGGGGCTAGATGCTGCAGCTGAGATGCTGCTCCCCTATGAGCCAGGGTGCAGCCTCAGATCCTTAAGCAAGGCTCTGTTGGCTGTTCCTCAGTCCTGACTCAAATTGTTTGGTTTGATATACCTCTGTGTGATCTACAGGGCAGTTAGTTGCCAACTTACCTGCTTCAGTGATATATTTTATCTGTATTGTTGGGGTTCCTGTTTATTTGTATTTCTTACAATTATCTGATTTTATTTGCTTGAAACGTGTGTTTTAAATCCAGGATCAACCATGTAAAGCACTTTGTAACTTTATTTTGAAATGCACTTTATGGTTTCTTGTTATTATTAGTATTAGTGTGAGTATTAGCAGTAATAGTGGTAGTATGCAGTGGTTTTACTGGTCCAGCCCACTTGAGATTGAACTGGGCTGTATGTAGCCCCTGACCTACAGTAAAATGAGTGTTTAAAAATGCAGTGAGTCAAATTCTTATTTAGAGAATAGAGAAATACTCCACCAGAATTTTATTCAGGGCAGAGTGGAAAATGTTTCCAGAGTTCATACCCCCACGTGGGAAATACAATTAACCAAAAACATAACTGAATAGCTAACTCAATTAAAAATAAATATATATATAAAACTTTTTGAGACTTTATTTTTGGCGTTTGCTCTAAATTACATATAGGGAATTGGACTCGTGATGACCCCAGTGTTTCTCTCTATTTTGATATTACAGTATATTGCTTATGGTGAAATGTTACACAGATGTTGTCAACCAGCTTCGGGCTGTGCTCTGATTGGCCCAGAGCTGCACCACGTGGTCAGGCAGTCACGCGCTTTCCAGGAACCCGTCAGGAAGAAGAAAAACAAAACAAACCCAAGAGAGAGCTGTATAACAGCGTGTGGACTCCATTGAAAAGAGGGCCTTATTATCTCCAACAGGGGAACATACACGAGGTCCTACACGAAGCGAGACGTGTGCGTGGGCGTCCTAAAAGTGAGTAGGACCGTTATCGATCCGTTTTGGGGGAACTTTGCTGAGCAGTGGATGTGTGTTTGCGCCGCGGCGGAGGATTAGCTTTGAAGCTAACGGTAGGTTGTTGTTGTGTGCTGGGCTTCAGCTGGGATGAGGAAGGGGGCGGACGGAGGCCATACTGACTGTGAGCTGCGGGTGAAAGGGAAGCAAGACTCGTCAGTTCCGCATCACAAAAACACAGCTCGGGGCAAGTAACACACTTAACGTGTTTCTTAATGTGTGCTGCAGTTTGTCGAGCTCTCACAGGAGGTGTTTGTGTGCAGATATGAAGCTAACTAACGTGTATTCACGAGGAGATGCATTTCGGTCACTGTCAAATGTCACTAAGCGCTTAACATGCCTTAAAACAATACTCCGTCGATTTTGTTAATGATGCCTCGTTTATTTAAACGGACAGCTTGTTCAGAAGTGGGGTTACATGTCTGACTCGGGGTCAGGATGGTTAAAATCTGCACTTACGTAAGAAGATCGGCTTGTACTCTACTTTTAAACTACCCAAAGCATGCTCCACCTCTTATAGTATACTTACAGCTATGCAGTGTATCGTTGATGTGTTTACTGTAGCATGATTTAACTGTATTTAGATGTGTTTGTAGTGAAAAGGACTCGGTGTGCCAGTGAAATGCCCAGCGCTGACTTTGTGCAGGCAGCCCGAGCTCTCTGTAGGTACACGCCCCCCAACACAAGGCACAGCCAGTGCTGCTGGAAAAAAACTCGACACAACCAGAAATTTCCATGTGATGTAGGTTCAATAATACACCCGATTCAGACGTATGTTTCCACCGAGGATATATCCCAAGTAGCGATTTCTTTTGGTTGGTAGATTAGTTTTGATTTCGGTATAGTTTTATCAGTCGACTCAGGCACATAATGTACGTTTGATTTGGTGTTTCTAGTCAAGTGTAAACACCAACAAACGTCACGGATCGATGTATAATCTCGTGTTGCGTTCAGGTTTTGTGCCAGGTGCGAGATTTTACTTTAAATGTCTTTTAAATATAGCTATCTAGGCCACGGGCACGTAGGCCTCCAACTTGTTTATCTTCTGCCTCAACCTAGATTGAAACGAGCTGTTTATTATGTAGCAGCTCAGGGGATCGACAGTCGCGGTGGCCAATCAGAGGCGCCGGGAGGCGGGACGCCAGTTACACCCGACCAATAGGGATTAAGGATTACGTGGGTGTTGGCACAAAGGGTTAGATTGAGGTGTGTTTTGCTTTGCTGAGGATCTGTGATGAGTGCAGAGACTGGGGAGATACTAATGACATTTATGGCTTTATTGGAATTTATAGTAGGTGATTGGTGATCCATACCTGCCTGTTGGATGATGATGATGATGATGATGGTGAGATGTTAGTGCTCTCAGACTGTGCCTCTCCATAACAAGTGAATTTATCACAAACAAATGTAGGGTGCAACTCAGTGTTTTTTTTTTAAGGAAATTGAGTTGAAATACTGTTCAATTTTAATTTCTACTACTGTTTTATACCTGAATTGTGCAGTGTTGTGTGTTTTTCTACTGATATCGTGGTTGTTTATGTAAGGTTTTGTGAAACTGCAAATCTCATTGTGCTTTTATCAGCAGGTGCAGTGTCTGTAGTGAAGCTGATCATCCATATCTATCGCTTTCTAACAGTGCATAGAGAAAAACATTTGTATGTCATGAACACATGCATCAAATTCAGGGTAATTTAAAAAAAAATCCCCTTTTCTGAAGTGTTCAATCGTCTTTTTTATTATCGTAATTAATTTTACAGCCATGTGCTTGTGTGCTTACAGTAGAGGATCCCAAACTGAGAACAAAAGGAGCTGTGTTGAATCTGATTGACCAAGAACATGAACTGCGTTTTACTTGTCACACGTTTCTCATTCTTATGAAAAGTGACAGTTAAACGTCCAAACATTTTCACACACAAGGTTCTCTGGCTATATTAACAGTGAACTTGAGAAAGATTTCCTCATAGACTTTGTCATTTAGATTTGACTGATGTGTGTCCTTGGTGTGCTTCTCCAGTAAAATTTTTCTTGTACTTCAAGTCAACCCAACTCAATTCTCATTCAAAAATGAATCAGATTGACTGACCGTGTTTACAGCAGAAGTTTTGTTCTGTCGTAGCAAGAAAAGCACAGGTGAGGCTCAGTTTCAGAGATGACTGCAATGGAGTTGTGCAGGGGTGACATTTTACGTAGGCCAGCCCAGAAGTTAACATCGCCCTGATTCCCTCAACAAAAAGCCAGTGAGATTTTTCCATTACATTTTGGATTATTGCAAAAAATAAGCTCTGTAGAAAATAAATGTTAATAATACTTACACGTTTTGTTCAGCAAGATAATCTTTATAAATGGACACCACTGTAATGATTTTTGAAGCGTAAATTAAATCACTAGATTAAGGAGCTAATGTAAGGCTTTAAACGAACTACTTCAACATCACCATCACAAAGAGGCTGTAAAGCTATTTTCAGCATGATGACTTTTAGTGTCCCCGACAACCTCTGTAGTCTCATTTAGCCACTCAT
Source organism: Epinephelus lanceolatus (assembly GCF_041903045.1). Classification (NCBI taxonomy): domain Eukaryota; kingdom Metazoa; phylum Chordata; class Actinopteri; order Perciformes; family Serranidae; genus Epinephelus; species Epinephelus lanceolatus. The sequence goes on from NC_135744.1 coordinate 32,424,869, forward strand.
TAGACATGTTAAAGACTTGTTAGACATGTTAAAGACAAGTTAAAGCTTCAGACTGTCTATGTTTGCTGATGAATTTTACTCCATATTTTATGTCCTCCACACTTTTCCCTCTGATCATATGTTCTCCCATTGCAATGGCTCTGTGTCCCCCCCAAGGGGGGCCGCCCTCAATTTGGGAGCCACTGGCTTACAGTAATCCTCAAAAAGGTGCCTAGTTGTGTCAGAGAAGTAGACATCTGAAGTGAAGAGCACCTATCCATACATACTCTGCATCTGATTAGCTGAACCCAATAAGGGAAACTCACAGGTTCGAGCTGTAGAATTTCGTAAAATCTAGGTAATAGTGGAGCGGAAACACTTCCAAGTAAGACAACACAATAATAAACCCATCAGATTTTGTTTAGTTTGCATTTTTTAAATGCACACCTAAATGTAAACTAAATAGCTACATAGCAGCAATTAATTTGCCTCCTTGAGAGCTCTTCAAAGTGCAGTACTCTGGTGCAAGGGTTGCTCAGTGAAAGAAAGAATCAGCACTTGTAGTGCATGTTGTTGACTGAATTGGCTGGTTGCTCTAACCCTAAACCCATACTGTGATGTCTGTGTAATTCATCTCATTTGTCAAGTAGGGCTGAGTGATACAACTGTATAATCTTATTCATTCAAACATTTGTCTGATGTTGGCATACATGAGCTGTTTTTCTCTGTTACGCATTGCATGAGGCAAACTTTAGTATCACATTTTTTAATTACTTTGAACTCATTCATTTGTAAAATGCTGAAAGATGATGCTGTAAACATAAGTCACAGTACAGTTCCACGGAAAGTCGACACAGTTAATAGATGGCATTATTGATTTACTAGCCCTTGTAACCTGCTCGTTTGTACTAGGCATCTAAATGAATTGTTGAGAGTCCCGACTTTAAGCACAATTGCCTGTGAGTGAGTATCTATGTTCTGTGTGTGTTGCTGCTGTGTCTGTGCACACACATTTAGGACTTGTGGATTAATGACCTTTTATGATGTTTGCAGAGCTTCTCCACATTTAGCAAACAGCTCCTGCTTGTTATCTCGTAAGGAATCAGGGACCAACTGGTATCAGTAGGTAACTCATTCCAGATAAGACACTGCTGATTGGCCTACTTGGATCACGTCCAATGTTGTGAGGCGCTGAATGTGAGCTGTTTCTTGATAGTGGAGCTATGAGCGCAGTCACCACTGAAGTCCTCTTTTCGTTCAGACCTGAGCTAACAGGGAGGGGAGGAAAAAAGCAGTTGTTGGTTGTTGAACATATGGATATCTGTTGTTATTTTTTTGTGTGTATGCATGTGTCTTCATTAGAATCAGAATCTGGCTTATTGCCAAGTAGGTCTTCACATGCAAGGCATCCGCTGTGGTGTAGTGGTGCATAACATAAACAAAGTGAGAGGAAATGAAATTAAAAGATAAAAAGAGGTTTAGTTAAATCAAGAAACACCAATGTAGAATAGAATACAGTCATAATAAAAATATGAAAAAAATACTTTAAGGAATATGCACAGTATTATTTAGTTAGAATTAAAGAGCACTGCAGTTGTTAGAAGTGGTTAGTGCTGAAATGTGCAGAGGTTCACAGTACAAAGTATAAAAGGAATGTGCACTTTAAGACTTAAGCTATTATTATTATTATTAAGCTAGTATGTCAATTTTCCCTGTAGTATCAAAAATAGTAGAGAATATTGATATTTTTCAAGGTATCGTATCAGAGTTAGATATTTCAGTATTGTAACAACACTGATCTCATGATTATCAAACTTTTTCTTTCTGCCATTTGATTATTACATTAATCTACTGATACAAGCATGGCAAAACATGTTTATCAGATGATACCGCGACCGCAGCTGATGCTGCGGAGATGAGTTGTTGTGCGAGTCCATTTTGAGCTCGTCGTAAACAGCCGCATGTGTGAACCTGACATCGACACAGGAAACCATGCATTTGTGGAGAGACTGCACTGTGTCCCCACATGTCAGAGTTAGTTGTCAAGGGATGCTGTGAAGAACAAAAGCACATCATGTAAGAGGACATTCGATATATTCAACATGCATGTGAGCCGCATCGGTCGAGAGCAGTGCAGCTACAGTACATCATAACAGCGTAATCAAAAGTCAATCAAATTACTGAGAGAGAGGGCAGTGTTTTGTTACATGGACTGGATGGACGAGAGAAAGCCAGCCCTTGTTTCAGACTCAACTAAAATTGTCTTGTGCATTTCTGAGATGTAAGCATGATACTGCAAAAATTCTTTCCTGTTGAACAACCTTTGTCTTCTTCAGTTGATCTATCTATCTATTAGCAAACATTTTTCTTTGGATAAGATTTTTATGTTTGACATCGAAAGGGAAAAAAACATTTTAAAGTCTGGAAAAGTAAGCCTGGATAAAATCAGAAATTTCGACCCAAGCCCACTGGTTAAACTGTCGTGACCCTAAACCAAGCAAGTAAAAGAAAGATCTAATGCTGGCAGTTTTCATTACTGAACAAGTCTGACCAAAGCCTGAGAGAGACATTCAGCTGGAGTCTTTTGGGGCCTGTCAGGCTCGGTCATAAATATCCGGCTCTACATCACAGACCGTGTCAGCTACTAAGCAGTCAGTTGGATTATATTCTGCTACTGGAAAATATTCAGTGCAGATTTCTTTGCCGGGAGAGGCAAGGAGCGTTGTGACTTGTTTTCTGCATGTTTGTACGATCCCTGTCTGTGAACACAGGCTTTTTATTTCCCTCTGTGATGGCAAAGAGAGTCTGGATCAATGCAGGCGTTACTGTTGTGTTCAGGCCATATGTTTCCTCATTCTGCTTCTGCTACAAGTGACACCAGACGCAGCTGCCCTGGAAGGAAGCACACATTGAGATATGATAATGATCACAATTTGTATTTTAGAAGCTGAGCTTCTAAATATGCTGCTGGTCATTAAGAGAGTATGTATGTACATAGGTGTGTGTGTGCATGGACTTTGCTTGCATGAGCTTTGGTGTTTGTAGAGGTGTTGCTTTTACAATCGCTGTTGTAGTCGCAGCGCGTTCTGGTGTGTTTTCCGCCATTTCCTGTCTCTATGCAAAGTGTGTATACAGGGCTGAGAGCTCAGGGTGAGAAGTTCATCTGAGTCAGTCAGCACACTGTGAGAGGAAGTGAAGCCGTCCCCCTGGCCTCGGAGGAGTGGGATCTGTGTACGGTTGTGTGTCAGCTGTTCACTGCAGGGGTCATGTCTCCATGCAGATTCTCATTTATTTGCTATGCAAAAGCAGCGAAGGGACCAAAGATCAGTCCATGTGTTCCAGTGCAGGAAAGTGAGAGAACGACAAACAAGCAGAGCGAGGGGATGGTGGAAATGAGCTCGATGTACGCAGACCAAATCAGATGCTCCCTGAGCGAATGTGGGGACGCAGTTGGGTTTAGAAAAGTTGGTGCTTTCCGAACATATAATGGGGGCAGGGACTGGAGTGCACAACAAATTTCTCAGAAGCTTATTCTTGCAACAACTTCCGGCAGCTACGGCGTAGACAGAGAGCTGCTGTACGCATCGGTAATGGACTTTATAGTTTGGTATGTTGACTGGACAAAGGAGCAATGAAGACTAAATGCAGATGCAATATTTACTCATTTATTCCTGACCAGAAGCCCCACCACTGCGTATGCAACAAATATAGTGTTAACAACAGTTTTGACACTTAATATTAGAGCTGAAATTATTAGTAAATCAAAGCTGGGGTAGGCAGCAACAGAAAGTTTGCTAAATGCGGGCATTCTGCACTGTTCGGTCCCATGGCACTGGGGGTTGCGCTGGCTTGATGTGGGTTGCTGCAGCCGCTGAGTGGGGGTCTATCTCTGAAGCTGCTGCCCGCTCTCCTTCAGACGAGGAGATCTGTAGCAGTGGGGAGTGAGGCGGAGGCCACACTGTGATTTGAGACTCTAGCTAACCTTAGCTACATAAATGTGAACTTGAAGCTGCAGCCATGAGCCTTTAGCGCTGGTCAGCAGAAGGCTAAACTATTAGCAACATTTTCTCTCCATCTCTGAAACCCTTCGCTAATATTGACACATGTTTTATTTCATTTATTGTCAGACTCTCTTTCAGACTCTCCATTTGATAAGTCCGTCTTCATAGCAACTTTCTCTCCAGGAATCTCTGCCATTGAATCAGGCTTTCACCGAATAAACATGCACAGGCATCTGCATTTTTAGAGCAGCCATCAGAAACAAGGTGCAGAAGTCTGGTTTCCTCTCAGTCCAATTGAATTACAATATGCTCATAGTTCATCATGGGATTTTTGCCCAAGGAAGCCAAAACTACCCTGCCTACCTCAGCTTTAATCTGGTAGTCAACTAACAGAATAACGATAAGCAACAATGTAGATAATCAAGTAGTCACTAAATTCTCTAGTAATAAACTAGATTTTGGACTGTTGGTTGGAGCACCATGGGCTCTGGGCAACATTTTTGTCGACCCAATGATTAATAGCTTTATCGATACAGCAGTTGTCACTCGTCAGATTAATCTATAGTACAACCATGTAACTGATTCTATAACACGTAACTGAATGGTTCACTTATTTTCTGTCACCTACGCACATAACAGGTGATATGTGCTTGGATAAAGTCCTCTCACAGTGACCGACTGGGGAGACTGTCTGCTGCATGGCACAGGGGATTTCAGGAGCCTGCCTGAGCTGGCTGTTGCTCCAGTGATTAATTGACTCATTAACGAGAGCACTGCCTGAGCCTTTTCTACACCCTCTGTTTGTTATAAGTCCTGTTTTTAAACCCAGTATGAACACAAGGCTGTGAACATTTGTTGGTCTTAATAACTTGCCACTCTAATTTATACTCAGGACTTTTGTCCTTGTCCAGATCATGGATGTATTATGTCAACTGGATACTGGACTCAAAGATGGCACCCTGCCTTCACTTAACTTCCGTGTTTTGATGTCCACTGCACAACATGTGCATTATTGTTGCTGTGCGTTCCTACTTAGCCCATAGACTGTACATTAGGATGATGTTACACAATTTGATATCATCAAATATAAAACCTCCATGGATTAAAAATTCATAATACGATGAGTAATAATGGACTGTCTTTACAGTTTCAGGTGCCCTGTCAAAAGTTTTACAGACATTTCTCTCATAATGGTAGCATATGGGAACAATGCTTTTTGGGCTGTTTTTTGGTGCTGTACTGCCGTACCGAGCTCTCTTAATACATCCATAATCGGGATCCTTTAGAATTATGTTTTTTCCAGTGATCTGATTTTGTCAGATTTTGGGCTTTTGACAGATTCTGGTCTGATCCTCTAAAGTTAGGGTCAGGGAATGTTTGATCAGAAATGGTTTGTATGTTGTGTTGCCCAAGCTGGAAGTCAAAAGTGTTCGTAGTTGGTCAGAATGGCTGCACTCAAAGGTGGAGTGAAAAGATGGCCGTCATTAACAGGGAAGAGATGCAATATTTTTTAAATGTGGGGATAATGGTGCACATTTTTAGACAGTCTCTCATGGAAGATGTTCCTAATGTTGCACTCAGTTGTTCACATGAAACGTAAAAGAAATCATTTTGAATTTTGAAATAATAATGAACAAAAAGGAGTTACAGAGAGGAGTTCTGTCCTCTGCACAGCGGTCCAATCACAATGTAAAGTGGGTGTGAACATCGGATATTTGATAACTTAAATTTACATAACGGGTTTGACACAGGTCCACCTGATCTGAGGTTAGAAAGGTTTGGGGTGTTGTGGTTTCCGTAGCAATTCGGACAAGCAGTTTTGATGGAATATGCCGGCAAATTTAACCTACCTTGGTGCTGGTTAGCAATGTCGCACAGGTTAATACGATGATCTACTTTAGTTAAAAGTGAGCCAGCCCCTTCATCAAACTGGAAGATAGCTGGAAGGGTTGAGCAACCATTGTTATTTTCATATCAGCCAATCGTGCACACTCATGATAGACAATCCGATCGCCAGGGGATGGCGGGAGTAGGAGGCGGTGGGACCGTCACATCACAGCACACCGGTGAAATGCCAGCATAGACGACTAGTCTCATATTAAAGAAAAATGTAACATCTGTTAATATTTAATCGAAAATGTTTAAACAATAAAAAAAAATGTGTTAAATTGTGATGTCTCCTCTATTCAAATGGTGACTCCCCTTTAAAAGTCTGCACGTCTGTGCTTGATACAGCAATATCACAGCATCGTGTTGTTCCATTTAACATTATTATTACATTTAATATCACAGTTCAAACCATATCTATAACATTAACCACTCTTATGGAGCACAGAGCAAATGGATCCATGGAAAAGATATGGTTTGTAATGAAGGATATAAAATTCAGTTGTCACGCGTGCTGATTAACAGGGCTCAGGAGGCGGACATGCCGCTCCAGCAGAAACATCTCTCAATGCACAGTAGGTTGCAGATTCTAAATTATTTTTATAACATATTAGTTCCGATAGTTAATTGGTTTAATGTGCCTTAGTGTCAGCGTTGACGACATCCATTCAGTCGTTGATATACAACCCATTTGCCAATCGGTACAAGCCCAAAGATAGCTGGCTAACCCACTAATCTTGCTTCATCATACAGGCCCCAGAACATCAGAGTATATTTAGGTCTTAAGTCTGTGAAAGCAGAAGTGGACAAGAGGGACAGAGGAGGAAAGATGAGATTATGATAGACTAACATGTCCCAGCGCTGTGTTGACTTAAGGTTCAGCTCTAGAGATGGAGACCGAGGGCCCAGCCTCCCATCCAGCAGTTATCAGTAAACAGAGGGAGGCCTGGAGGCAACTGTTCTGCATTTTTAGAAGCAGTGGGACAGTATTTCCTTCTCATGATGTTTTTTAAAGATACAGGAGCTATTTATGTGACAAACTAAGGCCTGAAGGTCGTAATTGTCGAATTGGACTTTTAGGTGGAGATAAGGGAGTTTTCAAAAATCTAAAGGGGAATTCCACACAGTAGCTTCAGTTTCATGATTAAAGTGACCAGTGAGCATCTGCAGCCTCTAACTGACCCAGCAACAGAAATCCACTCCCCATTTCAGTGGAGAGGGGGGCTGTGATGAATTAGCTTTTTGACTTGTGAAATGATGAACTTCTTCAGCATCTGCCCACTTTAACAGAGGCTGGGATCATGTGTACCTCCCTTAAGAAATACAGCTTGTTTATACACTTGTTTATGCAGCTGCATGGTGAGATAACACAGGGAGCGGAGAGGGAGGGGTGCTGCGTGGCTGGCAGTGAATCGAAGGACACTGATAATAAATAATGGCCATAAAGTGTTTGATAAAAAGGTTTATATTTCTCTACTTACAGCATGCGGTTGTTAGCCTGCTAGCTCATGCAGCTTATTTCTGCAACCCTGCCAACAGCATTTTCTGTCCCACATGCTGTTTGCTGCGGTGTGTATGTAAATTTCACCAGGCTAGTCCTGGTCTGACCACATGTTGCTGCCATTTACTCTCAGTTCTGGAATCAATAGCTCTCTCAATAGCACATTTCAGACAGGCAGAACTACTCTCCGTATAAATAACTGGGGTGGGATAAATCATCACACTGATATATTCAGTTGAAGCTTAATGGAAGAGAAATGTACCAGCATGATACTTGTTGCTTATACTTATATTGTTGAGTCTTATACTTCTGCTCTCTCTGTTTTTACCACAGACCTGAAGCAAACAGAGAACCACACCAGACCACAACAGACCAGACCAGGTTGAGCCCAAATACTGACACCCCCCTTCTCCCCTCCCCCCTCAGCCTTGAAGGCTGAATTCACCAGATTGTTTCATTTAGCAATAATTTCTTGTGCTGATCGGACAACCTCAGGCCACTGGGACTGGACAGGAGGCCCAGAGGTTTCCCCCGCTGGAGCTCTAAGCTGTGCCTGGCAATGCCTCAGGTAAGAGAGATGACAGAGAGTCGGAAATTGTTCTGTCACTGGAACACAGGTAGACATGTTTCCTCCTGCACAGTTAGGAAAGGTGTTAAACATTCAATGGTTTCTCATTGGCCGTAATTCCTAGCACATTGACCATATGCTTTAATTTGATATTCTTTAGTATGCAGGTTTGGTCACATACACACAGCGATTAACTCTCAGTAGCATTAGTTAGTATTTTGGTGCAGTCCAAATCAACAGTCAGAGGCTGCCTTAACGGCGTGGAAAGAAGGACCTGCCTTTGTTTTTCTCATTCAGCTAAGCATTTGTGTGATGCCATTGTAAATGAAACATTGCAAGTATTTCCACAGATACCTGACTTCAGTTGAACAATGTGAGCACACATTTAGACACAAAGTGTTGTCCACTGAGCCTGACTAACCTGGCTAACGGGTTAAGCCAACCAGCATGCTATGGCTGATAGAAAGCAACTAGTTTCCTGCCAAAACTTAATGGATAGAACTTGTGCTGCAGAATTTGTTCTCCGCATTAATGGCTGATACTCAGTTTAAACAGTGCAACAATTCAAAAAACAAAGTGATATGAGAAAAAATACATTACTGACCTTGAGGGAGATGGAACAGATGGGACTGATAACAAAGGAGGAACTCTGAGTTTGGTTTAGGTGATGATGACGTCTGCTTTTGTTAGTTTACTTCTGTGTGCATAATGGCCGATATAATAACGATAGTTTGGAGCAGGAAAAAAACAGAAAGATGATTAATCGGCCAATAACACCTGACATGAAAAACTGAGATGAGTTTGTTAAACCTGCTTTTTGTAATGGACCCCAGGAGGCCACATAAACATGGCTGTATATACACACAACCAACAGCTCTGTCCATGGTCCTGAAATTTTAGCGAGTGCTATCTATACACCGAAATAACACCTCTTCCGGCCCGACAAAAAGATTTTATCACTAACTGCACACTGTGAAATGCACTGAAAAGTAATCATCAATGATACCAAAATTATTTAGTAAAAACGCAATGTAGACTACAAGAGGCCGAACAAGTTATAACAGGCTACCTTAAGTCCTTACACACACACAGTGCCGGCCCCTCCCTCTCAAAATAATTATTTAATAGTTATTTTTAGTTAATAGTCATTTTGATTATCAGAAATTAATTTCACACACATTGCTAATGCAAGGTTTGCTACTTAATTCTAGTGAAATTATAACGACCATGGCTGCTAGCAAAACAGAGAACACACACTTTCGGCCTTGGAGCAGCTATACTCAGTCTTATTAATGTATTAATAATGCTACTCTATAACCAGTAATTTTATTATGCCGCTAATAAAGAAGTAAAGCTGTCCTGCATTAGTTAACTTTAATTTAAATCATATAAAATATCTAAAGCACACATGACCTTATATTTGCACGTTCCGCCAATAATGATTTGGTTTATATAAAGTCCTATTTGCGGCCAAACCGTCGGTCAACCTCTTATGGTGCGTATTTTTGCCTTTATTTGACGGTGTAGAGACAGGCACAGGAAAGGGCGGGAGAGAGAGGGGCGTAACATTCAACAAAGGCTTCAAGGCTGGAATTGAACCTGAACAGTGTGTTAGTGTGGCATGTCCTGTATGAACTTGGGTACCGAGGCACTCCAAAGTGTGTATTTATTGATTGATTTCTGTTGTGTTGCAGCCCAGCGTCAGTGGGATGGAGCCTCCCTTTGGGGACGCCTTTCAGAACTACTCGTTTGCTGACCAGGCCCTGACCAGCACTGAGCTGCTCGCCACCAGCTCTGACCCAGATTTCATGTACGAACTGGTGAGTGGGTGCATGCACACACAGACACAGACACAGACACAGACACACACTCACACACACACGCACACAAATCAGACAACCCAGAGAATTATTAAATGATGAAACTAATATGAAAGCGTAGGCACCGTTAATGGCTCTTCGTACGACTGCTCATACTGTATCGCCCACACCCGTATATACAAAGATGCATTTACACACACACACACACACACACACGCACACACACATGCACAGAAACACTCATCTCACCAAGGCCCTGCAGGCATCAGACCTCCCTAACCATCCTTTGAGCCTGACTTCTTTTCAGATCAGTCACAGCTGCTCACGCTGTGCTGTCACTGAGTTGCATCTGAATGAAGGATCCAAGTTTAAAGATCTCCAGTCAAAATTCAATTTCCTCAAACATCACACAGTTTTTACCTCTTTTATTGTGACAGAAATGTAAATAAATGGACATGTCAACTGTTGTGAAGTGCCAATATTGCTTTCAGGGATTCCTCTTGGCTTTTGATTTAAAATGCAAAAAATACTTCTCTGTGTGTTACATCAAAACCCTGATTGGCATCAAAGATTCCTCTAGGCATACTGATGACAGTTACCCACTGAAGTAGCATCTGTCTGTTCTCTGGGCTGTAGTTTGGAGTTTCTCTTCTATGTTCTCTCCGTGCTGTCACATATCAGCCTTATGTCACTGCTTACTGATTGCTATCAGTCCTGTTGTTGCCACTTTAAATTAAAAGCTCTGCACTGGCAAACCAGCTGAATTATTGTGAAGCAACTACAAAAAAAGTATGTCAGAGTTAGCAGAGCTTTGTTTGTGCTGCTATTCTTCAATAAAAAACAGTTCTGCACAACAACATGGTGAGAGATCAAACAGAAAGTGATGTTAGACGAAGAGCTACAGGCTCTTTATGTGGTTTGCGAGATTCAGCACACCTCCAATGTGTCATCAAGGTAAACAGCTTCTTTTGCTTTGCCTTGTGGAGCAGTGGAAAAACACTTGCACCGTGTCAGCACGGCCTGAGTGGTCACAGTCGCTCACGGCTCGGCACGAGCATCCCCACCCATATCAAAAAACAATATTAGGTTACATGTTGCACAGAACACAGGCTTCCAACAAATGCCTGAGAATTCATAGAACAGTGAGCGGCACAGTGATGTTTTGTTTTCGCTCAAATAAAGGTCTATATTAGTCACGTGTCAGACATTTTTGCAGAGGAAACCCATCTCCTCTTTCAAGCACATCAATATTTCCATCATTTGTTAAACAAAAATACCTTCTGATTCCCTCATCTTTCACAGGGGTTTTTAGTCATAGTCATACCAGTAGTGAAACAGTCTGAATTTAAATTCCATTGAAAACGGCAAATAACTGTTTGCATGCGGTCAGTTCTGCTGCCAGCGTGGCATTTTAAATAGAGAGGCCTGTGCCTAATTGTTTTGCAGCCGTGTGACATTTGCCAGCGCTCTCGGGTGGGTGATGTGAGACAGTTCACCTGTCACCACTCATGCTGTCAGCCGCAGGTGTCTGCGTCAATTTACTGTCCGCTGTAGACTAAACAATAGTGATCCACTGCTGCGATCACAATTTCTTGCACCGTAGTAACACATTAATGTGATGATCTGTCATCTTCTTCAGCCTTTGAGATGCTTTTCACTTTACACAGATACGGCTTCTGTAAACTGTCTTACTATACAGGGAATATTCTGTTTTTGATCTTCTCTATCTCTCCTGTAAAGAAATAGAAAGATGCGGCATTGACAACCAGCAGACCCACACCAGCAATGTGTTTTGCCTCAGTCTGGTCAAATCCAAATCCAAACGCTTCTGCTGGAAAAGCTAACGAGAAATGTCGTCACACTTCAGCTCCATAGACATTCACCTAACAGGCATATGCTGATATCAATTGATGTCAATTCATGCAATTATCTCAGACAAAATGTCCTCCTGACAATGTTGTGATGGTAAAATGACAATACAATTATACAATTGAAACTCCAGTGATGACCAGTACTACTTAACTGTACATTTGTGATGTAGTATAATTCCTGGAAAATGAATTCAAGCTGTTTATGGATACAATAATCAGATGGGAATGATGTTGTTTTGTTCATCCAGCAAATTAGACACCGACAAATTAATGCACTTCATCTCGCTGATGTACAACATGTATAAACATCCAATTTTCTCAGATAAAATGTTCATTGTCATTTTTCCAACCTTGGCTGCCACTCTTTGAAAAATATATATATATTTTTGCAACTTTGTTGTTTGTATTTTCAAGCCAGATGAGTGGCTGTATTTTTTATTAGGGTATACCATAGTATAAATTACTGGTCCATCCCTGAGTCTAAACAATAGTTTCAGGTTGCAGTAATCAGTTCTTGGATTGTGATCTCAAAGTACTTTGTGCAAGTTACCAAAATCCTCAATGTAATGGAACACTGTCAACAAAAAGTGAACTAAATGAAGATAAATGATCGACCATCCTCTAACCCACCACCTGCTCAACTCACTGCCATGTTTTCTTCCCCTCTGCAGGACAGAGACATAACCCACCGGCAGAGCCCCTGTGGGGACAGCGTGGTGGGTGCTGGGGACGGAGGCAAGGAGGTGGAGGGTGGTGTGGATCAGTTCATGGGTCTTGGCGAGTGTGAGACAGTCTACAGCAGCTCAGCGTTTGAACAGTGGGACTCCTACTGGGAAGACCTCACCAGGTACTGGATTATTTATTTCTGTGCTGTCTTTTATTTTAGATTGAGTTAAATACAGCAGCAAGTAAATAAGACATAAAAGCATACTGTTGAATTTAATGCAACTCAAATTGCATACTTTCTTTCACCTTAGTTAAAGGTAGTTTTCATATCCTAAAATTGTGCATAACATTACCTACTAACTGTACAAAAACTGGCCTGGTATTAAAGACAGGGTTCCTGCAGGTCCTGAAAAAAGTCTTAGAAAGTCTTAAACCTAACTTTCTGAAGCAGTAGGAAGCCTGCAAATATTAATGGTACAGGAGGTTGCATACAGTGTCCATAAGACTTTTCTGAGTTACAGACAGAATTAGGAAGTCAGAAACTAAACGGACTAAAAATATGCAGTTTTGATTATCCTTAAAAATTAATTTCAAGACAGGTATCTTTCCTGCACAAGCCCTAGTATTTGAGAAGCTTGAACCAGCAAATGTTGTGTTATTTTTGCTTGACAAAATTATCAATTGATTTTAAGAATTGTTGTCAAACTTCTTTTATAAACTCATAATCAAGTATTTGTTCAAGGGCTAGCTGAATTGTTGAAGTCAACAAAGAGGGTTCTGGCATAGAGGAGGTTGTACTCAGTGGTTGGCTGCAACATGTCAGCTCAGGATGTCTGATTTTTACTGTAGTAGGAAAGCAGATGAGAAGTCAGTCTGTGAATGTTATGCAATAAGACAGGTGCCTAAAGGTTTTTATTGCTGAAGCGTTCACCATCACTGACTGGTTATCATCGAGGCAGGTCATCTTGGTCTGACACAGAGGATGATTTGAAGCAGGTAGTGGTTTTGCTCAAAGGCAGGGAGTGGTTTAAGAGGCCAGTAAACAACAAAGTAGCTGGCTGCCGCAGTCTCCTGAGATCTCAGGTGATGCTCCGTCTGTCCTGCAGCTATCCTGAAGCTTTGCTGCCAAAATAGTTTGTGTACTCACTCCTCTGATGTTGGGTGTCAGCTGAGGGCAGACAACAGTTTCCAAAGTCTAAAGACGATTAAAACTGAGGCGGAATAGTGCTTGCTGTTGCAGGGTTAGGGAAATCTTCTGCTAACAGGGTTGATTGAGGTCATGTTTAAGTGGAACAGAGGAGAGTGCAGTATCTTTTTGGCTAATGAGTGAGTCATTCTTTCACAACCTCGACTGGCCAGATTAGGTCCACGCTGCTGTTTGGTAGCTCTAATGTCTAATGGACCGTTTTTCTGGGTCAGTAGAAGTCATGTTCACTCTGTCAGCTCTGAGGTACCTTTGCTTTTTACTGTGATTTTACCATCAGTAGTTTTCTTCATCTGGCAGGCTTCATAAAGAGATTAAAGTGTGTGTGTGGGTGTCAGAACTGAAACTACCAGATGTAGTGCTGCCTCTGAGCTCCCGGTTTGCTTCTTGGATCTGTTTGTATGTTGTGGTATGAACACGTTTGACTGCCTTTAGGTCTCCAACAATTGTTACAAAAGTTAAAAACCACACGAAGGAAAACTTAATGGGGAGAAAACAAATGTGAACAAATTCAGATTTGTTCTGGGTTGTATGAAGTGAAGCATGGATGCATCACTCAGACTTGAAATGTTTCAACTTTTTTCGACAAAAATTATTTTAAATTAATTTATTTATCTAGGGCTGCAGCAGTTATTTCCATTGCTAATTAATTTCTCAAATACTTTGTCCATTAATCGATTACTAAAAGATACTGAAAAAAGTCCTTCAGTTTCCCAGAGTCCAAGTTGACAACTTCACATGTCTTTTGTCCAAATATAATCACTTAACAATGACATGAATATGACACCAATGATCATGAGGTCCTACAGAAGTGTGTTGGCCTCTCTGACTCAGTTTTAGATTGGTTTAGGACTGACACTGAGATTTTGTCTCCCTTGGTGACCCCTCCTTGGCTAACAAGCAGCATAGTATCGAAATTCTGCATGAAAGATGCTGTATTAAGTAAGGTTGATTTAAAACAGAGAAAAGCAGCCAATCCTCGAGCGTTTTTACTTGAAAATGTATCTTTCTTTCTTTTTCTTTTTTTACAGATTACTAGCTTCATTAACATCCATGTATATGTTCCCTTTTGTGAATTTCAAACATGCAAATGAAAACAGGAGAAATAAAAAGTTTACCTGCATCAACAAACGCTCTGCAAGTATTCTAAAGAAGTAACAAGACTGTGAAATGAAAAGAAATTGTAGAATATGTTTCCTTCAGCTTTTATCACATCCTCTCTTCACTGATAAACAAATTCATATTTAGTTTTTAGATCAAAAACAGCATGGCTAGTTATTTTAATTGATCCTTGGACACCTGTACTGGACTCTTAAATTATTTTTTATGCTGTTTTTTTACAACTTTGTACTACTGTTGCTTTATTATTTTTACTATTTTACCTTGAACTTTTGTAACTTGCGCTCCATACATATAAAGTATGCAGGCTCAGGGACTGTGTTGTGCTGTATGAATGCTTGTGCTCTTGTATATAGTGTCATTGATGTTGTACCTTGATCCCAGACACACGCTCTCTCATTCTGCCTTACACAGAGATGCACTGACTATGACCTGGCTTTGATTTTGGTTACATTTTAAAGGTTGTAAACACTGACAGGACAATGAATACTTTCACTAATAGAACTGCATGTCTCTGTGCTTGGCAGATACACACGGCTGGCCAGCTGTGACATCTGGGGCACCAAAGAGGTGGATTTCCTTGGATTAGATGACTTCTCTAGTCCCTACCAGGATGAGGAAGTGATTGGTCGAACCCCAACGCTGGCTCAGCTTAATAGCGAGGATTCGCAGCCTGTGTGTGAGGCCCTCTACCCCCCTACTGACCTGACCCTGCCTGCCCCTCAGCCTCAGCCGTCCCAGCTTCCCAGTCACAGTAAGAGACCTCTGGTCCCTGGCCAAGGATTTGGCCCCGGCTCCGCACGTCCCTCCCCGAGCTCCACATCCTCTTCCCGTCCTTCCCGCAGCCTTCTCCCAGACTTTCCTGAAAGCTCCCAAAAAGCCACCAGACCTGTCCCCTCCAGCACTGAGACTATGGCCAAGACCCAGAACCTCATCAGTCTCACCCAGGACCACGGCCAAGCTCACACCAAGCACCAGGGGCGCGGAACCAAGATGGCAGCCCCAACTTCTCACGGCACTGACTTTGTGCAGAAGGCTAAAGTCCGTGTGAGTGCTGTGCCTAAAGCTCAGACCGACATGCCCTCCCAGACAGATTTCGAGAGGTCAGATGCACCTCTACCTCTTTCCCAGCCCCAAGATGAGAAGGCCTGCACCTCAGCGAGCGCCACCTTGGTAGGAATTCCAGTTGCTGCAGCCAGTGGCTCTGCCAGTCTGACGAGCTATGAGAGGAGGGCAGAGGGGGCAGGTAGGAGGGAGATACCTGTAGGCTGGTCCGCCACCATGCCTCAACTGGTCGAGGCGAGCCAGGCCCTGGAGAGTAGTACCTCTGGGCTGGTCAGCAGCGGCGATAGTATGGCGGGAGCTAGCGGCAGTGGTGGAGTTCTGGTTGTCGAGGGGACGGAGAAGAGCAAGGAGGAGGAGCACAACTACTCTCTGTTCCTGACCCGCAGGCTGGCGGGCAGATCCCACTCCCAGCTGGAAGAGGACGAGGAGGAGGAGGATGAGGAAGAGGTGGAGGAGGAGGAAGGCGATGGGCTCGAGCTGGATGACGAAGACCACGATGAGGGTTTTGGCAGCGAGCATGAACTGTCTGAAAATGAGGAGGAGGAGGATGAGGAGGAGGACGAAGACTACGAAGCTGACAAGGACGACGACATGAGTGATGCCTTCTCCGAGCCAGGTAGCTGTTCATCGTCATGCATCTGGTTAATGTGTTCGACCAGTCAGTGGCAATTTGTTACTTACTTATATCTTAAATTAATACCTTTCTGTCTTTATTTACCCTTAATTTTACGTCTCTGTCTTTCTGTTGCTCTTCTCTCCTCCCTGTTCTCCCATCTCGTTTCCTCCAGGCTGTGACATGGAGCTGATGGAGGACATTAAAGGCCTGACAGCAGGAGTCTCCAGCCGGAAGAGAAGCAGGCGTCGCTACTTCTGGGAGTACAGCGAGCAGCTCACCCCCTCCAAACAGGAGCGTATGCTGAAGCCGTCTGAGTGGGACAGACACACGCTGCCTAGCAACCTCTACCAGAAGAACGGGCCTCTCCATGGTATACATACACACACTCACATACAGATATATATATATATGCACACAAGCTGGCACTGTAGGATATAAGCCTTGCTTTTAAATTTGCTCACTCAACAGCTTAATGAGAATCTTCAAAGGAAAGACTTTCATATTATTGTATGTTTTACATTTCACCACCTTGATCGTGGCATAAAACATCATATATGTCTTTCAGTGGGGACTGCAGTGGAAGCACTCGGCCTTTTATAGCGACTGTGACTGGCTTTTCCACAACAGCAGCTGTGCACAGCATGCTGCAGTGATACTACAGTTTAACTGATCACATTGGAAATATTAAATAAATAAAAGGAGCATGTCTCATTTCTCACATAAACAACACAGTCCTGCAAATCATTTCTCTTGCATTCACGTCCATATTTATTGTATCCCTTTGTTTGCATAGGTAGAGGATGACTCATGTTGCATTTTAATCATTTGGTTGCGGTTTTCAAAAAGAAAAAAGCACTTCAAGCTTGTGATGTTTGAAAATTCAGTCATAACTAAGGCTTTGCGGTCCAGCACACAGAGATAATGTTTTTATATTACTGAACTGTTGTAGATCCACCACAGGTGTCACCAACTGTGACTGAATGGAAGATGACAGTTAAAGATCTGTTTGCTGTTGACAGCAAGAAAATGTCTCAATGTGCTGAAAGATATTTATTAAACAGTGAAACAGTGAAAAGTAAACATTATGTGGAAAGATTCAAGTTGATTTTTCCTGCCTCAGTGCCTGAACAATGAAGAGAGTAAAAAAGAAAAGGTTTACTCGATAAACAATAAGTAACAAGATGGAAAACTGGGAATAGCAAATGTACCATGTGCCATCTTACATGCTTGTGCGCGCCATGCCTGCTGAAACACTGTGATAGTCTCTAATGCCCCCTTTTCAATGTTTGTCATACAGGAAAGTATATGCTGAAGAAGTCTCGGCGCACAGACGTGGAGGACCTGACACCCAACCCACGCAAGCTGCTGCAGATCGGCACAGAGCTACGCAAACTGAACAAGGTGATCAGTGACTTGACCCCCGTCAGTGAGCTGCCGCTGACTGCACGACCGCGGTCACGCAAGGAGAAGAATAAGCTGGCATCCAGGTAAAACCTGCATGCATGTACAGTACGTACACACCAGAGTGGCACCGATCTTTATGTACAATCACGCTGACCTCCACAGTTGATGCATTAAAAAAAAGTTTACCATTGAGAACATTTGTGTAGTTGAGAGTATAGTTATAGTCAAGATGCTAATTTGTGAGCAGTTTGATATGTTTCCCAGGGCCTACTGTTTGTTAAAAAGAAGTCCTTTCCTTTTCTGCCTTAGTAAACTCCGCTCATCTGTTTTTGTATTATAGAGCTTGTCGTTTAAAAAAGAAGGCCCAGTATGAAGCAAACAAGGTGAAGCTCTGGGGACTCAGCACAGAATACGGTACATTGCTTACGACACATTTTTAACACCAAGTTTATCAACTTGTGCATCCATTTTCTTCACGTCTCTGCCTCTGTTTCTGAGTGTGTAATCTTTTTGTCACTGCATGTTTGTGTCCTGTAGATCGGCTGCTGTTTGTTATCAATGCCATCAAGGAGGAGATAGTGGCCCGAGTGGAGGACTCCTCTCCGCGTCCGACCAACATGGCCGACACTCTGGAGCATCTCATCAAAGAGACACTCGGTGAGAGTTAAAGACGAGGCAACTGAGTCGTTTACAGACATAAGCAAGTTATTTGAGTGAGTTATTTTTTTCCTCAACAGCAGTATGCGATTTGCAGGGTGGATAACTGATCTGTCGATCTGTTCTGAGCTGATCAGATCAGATCGATGGATGAGAGGAGCAGCTGCTGTGAGTGAATACAAACTTTTAGACCAAGCAGAATGAAAGATTTACTTCCAATGCGCCTGACGTTCTGCTGCTCCATCTCTGCTCCGAGTGTGCTCTGCACTCTGACAGTGTGATGCTATAAATAACCGAACGGTAGATATGTTCCATTAGCTCTCCTGATGAACAGTCCAGCTCCAAAAATAGGAAATCTATTTGTGGTAGCAGATGTTTTAATCATGGCAGGCCGCCACAAATAAGTGAATGTGTGGGAAACCATGTCATTATAAAACTCTCACTCAGATACATTTGATTATGAAATATGGGTTAAATTTAGGTAACTAACATTCAGGTATAATATCATCCAAAATAAGATTCAAAATTATCGTAAAAGCAGATGACAAGAATTAATTTAGCTAGTATTCAGACAGCAAATCTCTGAATTACTACAGACTCAGAGGAGATAAACTTTGTCTTTGCATCATATGAACGTAGTCAGAAAATAATTCAGAGGCAGTTAATGCCTTTTACAAGGATATTGTTCCTGGTCTAAAAATAAATCATCTCTGGTTGAAATGTTCTGCATGAAAATGTTTACATCAAGCTCATTGTGAACAGGGAGGTGATTTACAATAACAGATATCTTTTCTGTAGAAGCTGTACAAAAGTATTAGACATAAGGAGGTTGCACAAACAGGTTTTAGAGTGCTTTCACACCTAACCTGCTTGGTTCAGTTAAAAGGAACTCTGGTCTGTTTGCCGTTTGTATGATTCATTTGGGCTGGTGTGACAGGTATCAATCAAACCCTCGTGCAAACCAAACAACTTAACCCATCCCACTTGAAGAACAGAGTTTGTTGCGGATTATTTGTGTTGTGAAAGAAAATTAACCAATTCTGATAGTATATATGTGATTTTAGAATGATTTCACAAGCTAAACTACTAATAAATCCATTTGCTGATCATGAAATCTGTCCACAATCTTATATTTGATCTGTATAAAGGCCAAGTATAGCTTCTAACCTGTTTATACTAATGCACACGTGTAACCGTGGTAACATATATCAGAATGGGTACCTTCTATGACGAAAAAGCTGTTAAAACGGCCATGATTGTCACTGACTCTGTGTACTTCGTCAACTCATTAAGTCCATTAAAAGGTGTGACAGTGATCTCACCGAATTAAGCCTGGAATCATTACCGCACAAGATGCCTTCTTTTCATCCTGTCTCTTTATTGGTCATTATTCATAACTTGCAATCGATTTGTAGGCTGATAAAGGTCTACTAATAATGCTTACAATCAGATATTTCTCTATGAGCTTTTTGTGACACCAAAAAACATGCATATGAACACTTTAAGAAGCATTTAAGTGCTGCAGAAACTTCTGTCAGTCACCAGAATTTGACTTCTACATGTGGGTCCTGATGATGCAGGATGACAATCACCAAAACTGTCCGATCTACGATTTACCTGTCACCAGTGTTACCTGTATCATTCTTTCTCCTGAACCAAACTAAAGGTGTGAAAGCACCCTTAATGTCTAAGATCTCCCTTTATGTGTTTCTGTGTGTGCAGTGGCATCACCTGTTGCTGGGCAGACTTCAGACTTCGTCAACAAGATCTTGGAGAACACAGGACGTGGCGATCCCACCGGCGGACTGGTCGGCCTGCGTGTCCCCACCTCCAAAATCTAGACAAACCGTGGTCCACTGAGAGAAGTGGACTAGATATTACCACCGTGCTGTCCTATTGTAACTATGCTCCCCTCTGCATGCCCCTCCAACCCAGAGTACATACACATTGTTAGTCACACAAACACACATACCACTCCCTGTGTGTATGTATGTGTGCTTGTTTTAGCCATGCACCTGTATGGCGTACACCCTAGCTTACTGTCTCTGCACGCTGTGCGCAGAGTCAGTGCGTCACTGTCTCCCAACCCATTGTGAGCGTCTGTTGGGAAAAGCGCCTCTTAAAGCAAGGGATGGTTAGGTGTATAGCTAATAGCACGTCCTAAATCCACTGGTGATTATTAGATGTGTTTAACATAGTGTTGTGTAGGGTCGGTTCAGACAGAGGTCTGCTTCCAGGGCTGACATGGAGACAGTCACACGAGTGTAACCACTGGAAAACTTTCACATAATTTGCTGAGGTTGTAATGACAGAGGAAGAATTGTTACACATCAGACACCATCAAAGGTTGGAAAAAGTTCCAGTTATCATTTCCTATAGGAGGCTTGCCTCACATGGCAACAAACTAAACTCCAAGCTCTTACAATTGACCCACTCAGTAAAGTACTATAATAGCTTTGGTTGCCAAGACAGCTGCAGAGGAAAAAAAAAAGCAGCGTTCTCTGAGGCGTTATGGGGTGGCAGGAAATATTTTGTATTGAAGGCCTAAATATGTTCATGCCATCCCCTGTTTGCCAATCAGGTCTGCTGTTGTTAAAATGTAGGAGTTAGCAAAAAAAGCTCAAAACAAAAAAGCAGATAAAGTTAAAAATACACTTAAATGATTAAGCGTCAGACATCCTGCTGGGTGGAGGTTTGCGGCAGGCAGGAGGAAGCTTATCGGCTAATTTTGACGACGTTAACTTAAACAACATGAGGTAGCTGACCATGTGGAGAGGAAGTGCATGTCGTTTGGTGCTTTTCAGCCTTGTGCTGGTTATAACTGGACTGGGTGAAACAGGCTTTTTGCCAGAACGGGAGCAGACTGTGAGGACAATGATGATGGTGGTGATGAAGAAGAAGACATAGACAGTGATCCATCTCCTCTAGGAAACTGTACATAGAAGTGTCTCCCAGTGAAAAACGGCACCGGCTCCCCTTTTTGTACAGTAGAGAAGACCAGGCTAACAGTTTGGTGTGTTCATACTAGTGTTTGATCAGAGTTCTATTCATTGTGCCTTGTGTATGTATGTGTGTGTTTCTGTAAGTCTGAGTGAGTGTGTGAGAGGGACTGAACGAGAGAAGGTAATTGGTCAGAGCTCCCTGAGGTCCAGCCAAGGAGAGGACTACTTTACACTGAGGGAGTTTGTTAGTGCGAGGATGGAGACATTTGTGGGGTTCGCT
Organism: Epinephelus lanceolatus; assembly: GCF_041903045.1. Taxonomy (NCBI): domain Eukaryota; kingdom Metazoa; phylum Chordata; class Actinopteri; order Perciformes; family Serranidae; genus Epinephelus; species Epinephelus lanceolatus. Next base: position 32,446,449 of record NC_135744.1, read on the forward strand.
GTGTATTTCAGTTGTCTAAAGATATTCTGAATGTACATAAAACAAGTGGAAGCTCTCGTTGCGTGATGCCACAGAGTCTGTGTATATAGGAGGGCTCTGCAATAGATTACTTTTGGTTTTTGGTACTCTTGTCTTTAGGGATCGGGGGAGGGTTAAGAGATATTTTCGTTTAGAGTTACAAAAAAAATATTTGCACACTATATTTTGATTGTTTTTTGTACCAAAGACACATGCAACGAAATGGCGACCAGCCAGTTAAAGTAAGGTTTTGCACAGCTTACCTGACGCCGTATTGAATGTAAGAAATGTGGGAGGGTCAGGGAACTTCATAGAACTGTGAAATTAGCTTGGGTCCAATTCTGTACAGAAAAGGAACATTCATGAATTTTTTTAAAATCTGAAAATCAACCCCGTCTGTGGGCTTCTCCAGTAGATGTGTTGCTTAGCAAGCACTTCATTCCTGAACTGATTCCTACCCCCCACATGCTAATTGTTTTAATGGCGCTTTCTAGGATAAAACCCAAGAGCGCGAGTAGATAAGCTATGTTACATTTTTGCTTGTTTGTCGAAATGTCACCAACAATAACCAAAATGTTTTGTTCCTGTTGTCATTTGTTTGATTTCTGTATGTAGAAGAGGTCTAGTCATCATCAACAGAATATTAACGGAATTGTGTTTTAAAGTACTGTATATAGACACATTAATGCTATATCTATCAATGGTGAAATGCCACTTTTCATGACAATTGATTCATTTTTAAGCATGACACATTTCTAAAAGCCTATCCTTGCATTGAGATGTTAGAGAGAAAAAAAACACAAAAACCAAAAAAAAAAAAAAGTTCTTGTTATATTTTTGTACTTTAGCTGCCTGCTAGCTTTCCTGTTGGTTTGGAAGTATTCATTGGGAGGAGAGAAGGAGATGTGGAGGAAAAGAGGAGACAGGTCTTAAAGAGCAGCCAGTCAATCTGATAGTTTGATATATGAATCGACACTTGACCTCTTCAGTCTCCTTTGCTGGCTGAGGGAAATACAGAGAAGCAGGACTGGATTTATTTAAAACATAATGCAGTGAAGCCATGGTCTAGTTTGAATGGTCTATAAAGAGAATGAGGACATGCTGTCTTTAGCGAGGACAGGAAAGCAAGGAACTCGGAGGACAACAGCGTGAAGATGTGAGGACAGTTTGCATAAGAAAGCCAAAGCCATTTGATTCTGGCCCAAACTGATTTGGATTCAGCGCTGCACATTGTCATTCAGATTTCTACACGTATTCCCTCTGTTGACCATGAAGTTGGTTGAGTTTTGCATTTCCTGGGAGAGGCATTGTTCCTTTTGAGGTGGCATTGCTGGATTTTTATCTGCCTGGCCTTGCCTTTAGTCCTCAGTTCACACCCTTCCTGACCGCTAAGAATAACTTAATTCACCAACACTCAGAGTTACAGCATCCAGGCCACAAATTGGCAGCATGTCCAACCTTTAGAAATGCATGATGCCTGTATGCTTGTCTCCCTGCTGCCTACCCGGAGGAAACGCCGCCATTCCTGGGAACTTAAAAATTCAACCAAACGCGTCTGATGAGGCTGAATTCAGGTTAGCTTGAAGTGAAGAAGGCGCTCCTTCACAGAATGAACTCTGATGTCTGACGATGGTGGTCTTTCTGTATCGTGTGATTGAATAACAGCTAGTGCTACATATATATATTTTTACTGATTTCTGTTCCGTCTAAAAAGGGAGAAATGGTGCTTTTTTCTGAAACTAGAATGATGAGTATCCATGATTCTTATTTGACTCCTTAGTCTAGTTGTAGCCTAATGACTTGCTCTCCCCTACCGTCCATAGCTATTTTCTTAGTAGTGATTCATTTTTGTAAATAGTCTATATAAGTTAATATGTATCTTCTAAATGTTAGATATATGTATAGAATACTCTATCTTATATGTTTGAAAACAAAAGCACTTTGTCCAAAAAAGGAAAAAAAAAAAAACACAAAAAAAGAAAAAGAAAAGCATTTTTTTCTTCCATTTGCTGCTAAAAGGCCTGGTGTGAATGCTGCAAGTGTACTTGACGACTACTTGCTAGGATAGGTCTATTACCTGACTTGGCTAGGTCTATAAACTAGCAGGGATTAGGTGTAGGACCTGACGAGGGCTAGATCTACATGTTCCTGGAGCCATGTAATGATGCGAGGTGTCGTATGAGCGCGTATCATTGCTTGGTTTTTGGTGTTTTGACAGGATAGGTCTATTTCCTGGTCAGGAGCCGTGCGGATAGGGTGTTTGTGGTCTTAAAAAAAAGAGGGTTTTGATTCCAGGGCCCCTACGTTGATCCTGATGCTGACCCCCTTGGCGTCATGATTCATTTGCCTTCAGTAGAGGTTTCCTATGGAAAAACTGATTCTGCTTTGGCTTCCTCTTCAGGGTGATGTACAGTGTAGACACATTTCTCCAGAGAGCTATATTGTTATCATTTGTAAACTGATTTCTACTTGTGACTTAATGAGGAGGGGGTTTAGCCTAGGGCGGCCAGGAAGAGCCCATTTGAAAGACGTTGTTCCGGGCCGCCTTAGGGGAAGTTACTATATCACTGTACTGTATGGCAAGCCAGTTACAAATGGAGGCTCAATCCGGACACTTATTGCCTTTTTGAACTTTTCACTTACACACAAACAAAAATAATAACATGGCAGACATGTCAGTTGCCAAGGGGTGTGCCCGAGGTTAATGACATTGTTGCGCCAATATACAGTCAACAACAACAAAACCATTCAGCCTGATAGGCTCAAAACAACCTTGACTGAAGTAGCAGACGTGGTGAAATAAGTCTGAAAAACAGCTTCAAAAAATTTGAACTACTTGTGCTCAGTTGTATCTTTTGGGATAATATTTGAAGCATTTTTTCGGCTACAGTTTTGCCCAGGTCTGGCAGGGGGTCAACAGTGGTTAAAGGGCTGCTGGTTGGCCGACAGTAGAGCGGAGTGTTTGTGTTTTGTAGTCGATCACGAGGCTGATACAAGAAAGAGTCCTCACAGGTTTTTACATTTAACATGATAGGCGCAAGCTGTGCAACTTTACATTCAAACCAGGAGACTCTGTGGCATTTTAACAGTCAAGGAAATGAGTGAAAATCCACGCCAGTAAAACTATTCCTTATTCTTTTTATTTCTGATGACATAAATCCTATACAGTCAACTATTAAGCTAATAGAGTGTGTAACTTTGTGCTACTCTTGTCCAATAAAAGCTAAGTGGATCCATAAAGCTCTTCTTCAGCAAATCAGGGTAATATCGTTCTTCTATCTGACATATGTGATGACATATAAAATCAAAAGAAAATATATTTATGTATTCCAATTATTGTCGCCATTCTTTACTCTGTACAAAATATTTTGTGTGTGTGCGTGTGTGTGCGTGTTATGAAATATCAATGTCAATCAATATAGTGCAATGCTCTCTACACAAACTGAAAAAAAAGGCCAACAGACTTGTCACAAGAATAATCAAAGTTTCTCCGCTTTCTCTAGATCGGTATTCTAACATACACAACCTGCAACATTTTCCTCTCACAAAGGATTTGACTCTGATTTCCTGCCGTGATCCAACTGGGGTTTGTCACTTGGTGCTGATTACTTTTCGTTATCCAAGAAGTCATCCAAGAATTTAAATAGCATCTGTATTTAGATCCACTCACAAATAACATGTGATTATTGTTCCCAATAACTGTCATCAGACCGGACTTCCCCTCTCGATCATTTTCATTGATTCTAACTGTCCCTGTTGGACCAATCAGAGGAAGATTCACACTGATTCTTACTCTGAACAACAGAATGATGATTTCTGTATTACTGAGCTGTATGATCGCTGTTGTTAAGCATACCATTATTTGTTGTGTAAAAGTCAGACTCTGGGATTTAACACCACTGCACAAACTATCCCATCTGTTAGGTACAAAATATTGACCAGAACTGCGAAATTAATGCACATATTCTGGTGCATTAGGACGTTGTTTTGTTAATTTAAATAGCAAGTGGAATTTCCTTTAATTGTTAAAATATTGGTATAAATCCAACTTGTGTAATATTTGGTAACACTTTATTATTGTTTCTGAAATGTTGGAATATTTTCAAAGAAGTTTCATGGAAGGAGCTATTTATTTGTTTGTAGGGAAAATAATTGATTCACTTAAAGTGCAAAGCAGGAAGGCTTTAACATATATGGAAGACACTGTATGAGTGAATACTTAACTTGGCTTTAAAGCTGCCCTAAGCAATATTTATATATTTAAAAAAATGATTTATTTACTTCATGTAAAGTGACAGGTTGTTGCCTGGAGTAATCAACCCACAGAGAACTGAATAGATTCTGCAGCTCTGCTCATCTCAATTGAGCATTTTAGCATCTTTCAGCTTTTTGTTTTGGTTTTCAGGCCTGAAACTTTACTGGTTTTCACAGACAGACACAGTTAGCAGTTAGCTGGTGAACACAGCCTCATGCCCAATAACAGCAGCAGATTTAAAGCCAATTTGACATAGTCAAATTGTTTCTGAAAACTACGAATACATTACATTTGTACATTATTTTGTAACAGATACACTGAAACTTTGTTTGTCACAACGCGGTGGGTGGTGAAGGTTTGGTTAGGTTAAGGCACAAAAACAACTTGGTTATGGTTAGGAAAAGATCATGTTTTGGCTTAAAACACCCATGTTTAGTGGCAAAAAAGCTGCTGGAAAAACAAGTCCGTAAAAAACACCCAGGATCAGTGCCACACACTGTTGGACATGCAGCAGGTGTTTGTTGGATTCAAACAGTCGTCCATCATCCCCGCAACATCCCAGTGACAAAGTCAGCTTAGATACTTCGTCACTGTAGAAACACTGATATGATTCATATGAAATGTGAAAATATAACATACAGTTGTGCTTTACAGTAACATACAATGCAAACATTTTCTTCTGGCGGTTTGGCTTTGCCATGGTGCCCTAAAAGACTTTATCGCAATGACTGACAAATTTTTTAACCAGAAGTCAAACTTTTTTGGCTTCATGTGCCACTGAGCAGTTTACGTAGGAATGGACGGTGCCCTGCTTCCAATGCTGTATCCCGTTCTCTTTATACATCCATGGCATGTCCTCAGACCATTCGCCATTTTCTGCTTTATCGCTTCAGCTTTGATTTGCTTGAAATGGATATGCCATCAGGTTACTCTTAGATCACCATGATAAAAGCACTGCTTAAGTGAATGATATTCACTTAGGCACCCCAGGACACAGGGAAGCATTTAGCTGAGTTGGTAGATACCTAAAGCAGATCTTAAAGAGACTAAATATTGGACTTAAGTTCACCACATGGCCAGAAACAGGACTCCAAATGAATGATGCTATTTGCTAACACGTTCACCACAACTTTATAAGGGAAAAACACCAAATAGCTGTTTCGAGGAAACTTCTCAGTATGTTATTATGAAATTACAGATCTTAAAGATGAATGTTGCCAAATATTCTTTCCTAAATAAATGGGGTTTGTCAAAGAAAAACTACAAATGACCTCACCTCCTGCTGGTTGTGATGTCAGATCTCAGAGTCTGGTTTTGAGTTTCTTTCGGGGCATTTCAAATGTTTCCTGTCTTGTTTGGACCCATGTGGGCTGCCCTCGTTGCTTGTAAAAACACCTCATCTTCAGAGGCTGTATGCTTACGACCCTCCACATTTTTCCCTGTGTAAAGTAGATGCATACAGAAATGTACTCTGTGACATAAAGAAATGCTGTGGGAATGATGTTTCTGCATGCCGATTTCCCGCGTAGCACTGAGAGAATCAAGTGACGTCTGGAGTTCTTCGCAGATTGGGAAATAATTTGGCCAATCAACGGTCTCCATCATCACAAAGTTCACTCACTGCACTGTCAGTCGAATGATTTCATACTTGCTGCTATTGAATGAGCACAAAGAGACTTAAGTTTTTGATTTCGAGTGTCCATGACACAATTACCGTTTATTATTACCACACACCCCGTTTTTTGTTTTCAACACCTTTTTTCCTACGACAGTCAAAAGACCAACAGTGTTACTCACCATGCACTTGGTTTTTGAATATGATGCCTGCTGAACCAGGTGCCTTAATCAAATATATGAGAACACAAATCTGCACCTTTTGTCAGTCTGGAGGGGGTTTCCCTACAGAAACAAGGGGCTGGGTTTCCCAAAACCTAAACTTGAAGTACAAAAAGCAAATGAACCTCATTTTAAAACCTGAATCAAAACATTTTGTATCCGCCTTTAACAGCAGATGAGAGCTGTTTCACCCTGCAAAGGATTTCCCCGTCGAAGTATTACTAGAGAAGAGCATAAATGAGAACTTATAAACTAAATTGCAGTTGTTTTGGGAAACCTGGTTCTGTTTTGAACTCTTTCTCTGCCCACTACGCCATGTTATTGTGTTTTCTGTATTGGCTGCTGCTGCTATCACCGCTGGTGTGTCCGTGTAGAGAAGAGCAAACTTCCACTGTGTCTAAGGCAGAGGGAGACTTGGGCCTGCGTTTTACCTAGTCAATTACAATGCATCCTTCTTCTTCTTCTTCTGTGGTTTTGACATGGAGCACTGTGTTGCTGCCTCTAGAGACCTTTTTCGAGAAAAACAAAAGAAAAAAAGCATAAAACAGAACTTTCCGTTTCTTAACTTTGCTATTATGAAGTGCCAGACCCTCCTTGAAGTCAGTGTGTTGGCACTGAGTCACAGGTTGCGAATGAAGCGACAAACTGAGCATGGAGGTAAACTGTGGTGCTAATCTGTCAGTGGCTGGGTGCTAACATGGCTGTGTTAAAAAGCTGTATTAGCCATATTATTCCTTCTGTTGATGACTCTGGTCAGTCTTGTGTTTCTGACTGCTGCACTGCTGTATGCTGACATAGCGAGGTATAACTCTGCTGCTGCTGCTTTGCTGATGAATGTAGACTAGTCTTCCTCAGCAGGATCATACAGACAGACGTGAGTGTCTGGTGGAGCTTTTTTCCTGTTGTGCTATTTCCTGTTAGACATTTTGTTCGGAACACAGAGGGAGACTCTTGTCGTCAGGATCCAGAAAAGATCATGAATGTTGTATCTTTATATGGCCGTTGTCCTGCTTGTATGTTTAAACCTTTTTTTATTAATTAATATTATGGTTTGATATTTATGCTCTGACTCTGTCAAATGTTTGCACGTTTGAATTTTTATTCCCTAAATTATATTTTATTGCCTTTTTTCCCTGATCCAAGTGTTCATACCATTTCTTTGATATTTATTTGTTTTGTCCTGTAAATTAACATGTGAGGAGACAATTTGTTGAATCAAGACTTTTTACTAGCTTTTCCACAGAAGCAGGCTTCATTAGGAGTCACATGAGGTTCACAGACATGAATCAAAGTCACAATGAAAACGGAAACTATCTGGCAATTAGTACGTAATAATTACAACATATGTTTTCTTGTATTTTTACGTAGAAATCTTATTACATGTGCTCATGATTTATCGTTAATATGACCTCATCATACGCTACAAATTTAATTTATAGAGGAGATGCAATTAATTAAGTAATGTTAAAATTACATGGCAGAGAATGCGTCATCAGATTATTAAACTACTTAAACAACAATAGAAAGACAAATTAGTGAAAGACATAAATCAGGTTAAAAATTGATTTACAAAAAACTACATAGACAGATACATGAATGCAGCAATTATCGCACCTAACAGAGCAGCACTTTTAAATTTCGTTGTATTGTTCTCAATATAATGACAATAAAGGCACTTTGACTTTTTGGACTTTTTTTTGACAGCAAGATGAATACTTAAAGGAGATCAAATTTACTAATTGTTGGCAGATGAGAAGGTTGTTGCCACTTGTGTCTGTACAGTGAATATAAATCTACAGCAAGCATCTTAGCTTAGTTTAGATTAGCACAAGACTGGTTTGTGTAGACGCACTTTCACCGGAGTTTTAAATGAGCAAAACATTTTTTTTCTATAAACAAAACTTACAATATGTCATCGGAATAACTTGAAAAGTGAAATTACATAAAAATACCACACATGATGGCTTGTTTCTGTGTTCTTGTCTTCCTGTCCTTGCTAACCTATTACTTTATACTTTCTCTGCACTATGTTCTGCCCTAATATCACTTAAAGGAAACAAGAACTGCAGTTTCATTATGACTTTGAGTAATAGTTGTCTGTGAAGCCCATGCAGCGTTTTGACATTGGAGGTTTGAGGCGTGTAGCACCAAACAGAGTTATAATTTTCCGAAAATGTGATAAAGCCTGAAAATGAAACAAAATTTGCACTCAACTTCATCGAAAGTATGATAGAATCCAATAATGCAATAACGTCACCAGTAATGTCATAAAATGTCTGGATTGATATTGTAATAACATTTGTACTGATAATGTAATACCATAATACATTATTGGGAATTTAACTATAATTTTTCAAATCAGCCTTATTGTCTTGATGGCCCCTCTGGAGTTGCGGCATTTTTTTTTCGCACATGCCAAAACAATTAGCCTGTGCTCTCACAGATATTTGAAAGCACCATTTGCAACACAAAGTGATGCTAATTTCGCCTTATTAGGAAGTCATTCACCACGTGTGTAAAAAGTACCCAGACATTATACTTAAGTCAAAGTAGTGGTTCTCAAACTTTTTTGTCAGGCCCCTCTTTGAAATTAGAAAAATCAATCCAACTTTTTTTTAAAAAAATCTAATTTCAAATTTAAATTGAAACCCCTTTTGAATGGAGAGATTTCCACAAATCAGATGAGGCAAAGGAGTCACTCAGTCACTGTTGACTCAGAACATTTTGTGGAGATTGAATTGACTTCATAGCTCGCTTGTGTTATATTAGCCATCTTCTGCAGCTTTTGTCACCTGAAATCGACATCAAAGAACTAGCAATGACAAGGCTGACCATTGCTTCGCCTTACATCGCCTGTGCCTCGGCCAATAAGTTGCACTTGAACACACCGCAAAGACTGCAGCCAGTTGAGACTAGCACTTATGTTCTACGCCTGTGTGAAAGGAAATAACCTTTTATACCAGCAGGTGGCAGTAGTCTGTATTCGTCATTCAAAAAAGGAAACTGATAAGACTGACAGGACAGATTAAAGACATTAGTTAGCCAGTTAGTACATGAACAACACAACCCGATGTTGAAAGAACCAAATTCTGAGCTGAACTGCCGATTTTATTCACCGACGGGCTCCGCCATCTCTTTCTCCGATTTAAAATGCTGAATCAGCTGAAAATAGCTGACGAAGGCCGTCTAATGCCAACTGTGCAGGACACACCGCTAAAACTAGGGCGGCATACACTCACTGACAACCCAACATTGACCAACGACCGACTGTTGGTTTGCTGAAAAACAAAAAAGACCCACATCAAAGTAAAAATGTCATAATAATATCAGTCAGGATTTTTATTCAATTATTGGTCAAGTTATTACATTGTTGGATTTTATTATATTTTCATTGAGGTTAAGTGCAAATCTTACTACATTTTCAGGCGTTGCTACATTTTCAGGAAATTCTAATACTATTGGTGCCAAGGCAGTTAGGACTCATCGAGTCAGCAATGCTAACCTCTCCTTGACACAGCTCCTCTTTTGTCATGACTCTGGACCGAGGTCCGGGTGCTCCACAGCCTTGGAGCTCAGGTTAGGAGTCGGCTCGCCTGCTCTCTCTAACTTTGGTGGGGAAATTTGAACATTTGATTAGTTTTCTGGGAAAACTTCACCACTGCACCAGAGATGTTCCGCCCCCTTCTGGGTGCTTTTCTTTTTTCAGAAGGGCTTTGGTTCGCAGTTGTCTTGTCAGGGAGCTCCTGAGATTAGCCAGGGGCCACTAAAGGCTGGTGGGCAGAGACCCCTCACCCTCCCCTGCAATGAATGATCGGGGGTAGGGAGTCATTTCCTCTTCTGCAGACTGATCTTATTAAAGCAAACAACCCACCCTCGATAATAAAAAAAAAAAACAAAAAACCCGTTTCCATATCTACACACGTCATCATCCAACACTGCAGTGATTTACATCTCCTTCCAGATTTGCCAAAATGCATGGCGCGAGAGACATTTAACAAACAGAAAATGTTTATAATGAAGCATAAGTTCTGTTTCTTTTATTTTTCAATTTTGATAATAAAGACAGACAGTAAGACGATTTCATAGGAAATCCATACAAGTCCAAACATGTAGAGGATGTGGGAAGTATCGGTCACCCTGAGCTCCACAGCTACATGCCATTGTTATGATGCTTCTGGTCTTGTATGGTAACTTATTTGACTAGATCAACAGCATGGGATCTTTCTGTAGTTAGTCCTGTGTGTGTTCCTCTCCCCAGTCTCAGTAGGAAGGCTGTACTTCATTGCTAAGTGCACTATAATAGATCTCTTGGTGATTATAATTTCATAAAGAAGCAAAACCTGCAGAAAGTGTATCCTGCTGAAACTAACTTGATCCTCTCTTTAGCAATGACGTCTATATTTGTAGTTCACATATATGCCTGTTCGAATACAATATCTTGACAATTGTTATATTTATGTTGTGTAATAAATGTCGTGCTGGGTTTTTACTTTTGTTTTATCTAACGTTTTGTTTTTCATTGTATTTTCTTTTCTTTGGAGGCACAGTGGGTGGCTTTATGCACAGGAATGGAAATTTAAAAGATGTTTTTTTTGTTTTGTTTGTTTGGTTTGTACTGTAACGACTCATTCTGGTTCAGAGCTTCTGACAGTTTTCGTCTCTGGCTGCTCGACATCCTGCGGACACCTGCCCCGAATCTCTGTTGTGTTATTGTGCCTCTCTCTTTTTCTTTTTCTTTCTTATTTTTTAAATCATTCTTTCTCTGTTGTATCAGCCGGGAGTTGGTACCACAGCTCTGCTTGTAACCACAATAGATTATGTTTATTGATTTTAATATCAAAATAATAAAACCATTAGCACCCCATCCTGACTCCTGTGTGTTTGATTGGTTAATGTAACTGTGTGCACAAGATCCAGTGTTCATACTGATTTATACAAATGTTTTAAAGGTCCAGTGTGTGGGATGTAGGGGGGTGTATTTGCTGTAATGGAATATAATAAGTATGTTTTACCTTAGTGTATAATCACCTGAAAAATATTTTGGCTGTCAAGGTCACTGTGACCTAACTAAACATGTTGGCCATAACTCAGGAATAAATGTGCTAATTATGACAAAATTTTACACACGTCTGATAGAATGAGATGTTGAAGTGCTGACATTTTACATCCAAAGGGTCAAAGGTCAACTCCAATGTGACATTGTAATATTTGCAAAATACCTTTTCTGGCTGTTATCTAACGCCATATCTCAGGAACAGAAGGGGAGACATTTGGTCACATACTGAACTGCTGACACTGAGGGGGAAGATGTGTGTGAAGTGTCCATGTTTTAGAATTTGTATCTTGCAGTGACATCCATATGTGAAGCATATGTCTTCTGTCATGGCTACATGTGAGTCTGGACAGACATGGATGCAAACTGTAACCACAACTTGACTGGTTTGAGGTGGTAAGTCTAGTTTTAATGTCAAACTGCTTTATTCAGTGTTTTTACCATGAAAAATCACTGGATCCGTTTGTTTTGGAGAAGAGTGGAGAAGAGGGAAACTATGCTGATAATTCGTCTCCGAGTAAAACTGTCTTGAATGTCTGGTTCTTAAATTATTGGAGAAAAAAGGTGAGCACACATTAGCAGGACCTAGGCCTCTCTGCAATGTGCCAAACAGCGTTGGAAAAACACTGATGTGTAACATGAAAATGCTTCATTCAGTGGTTTTACCAGTTTTTATCATCTGGTGCGTTTGTTTTGGAGATGAAGAGACCTCTGCAGTTTATTCAGCTCCCAGTAAAAATCTCCTGAACAATGAACAGTGAAGGAATCCTAACCCGGGAGTTCAGGCTTGGCACATGAGAGAAGTTCCAGCTGGTCGCAATCTGCAGTCCTCAGCCCTAGATTCCACTAAATCCTACACACTGCTCCCTTGATTGAATTTTTACAGGGTAAATAACAGGTCTTACAGGTGCTTTCATCACCTTTGATATGTCCACTGTAATAAGATAATATATGTATAAAGGAGTGGGGAAAAACTACACAGAGTACTTAATGTATAACACACACTACTGGAAATCTTAGTCCCCAGCATCAGCCTCTACTAAAGACATAACTCTTGAAAAAACAAACAAAAACAAACAAAAAAGTCACATTTTTTTTATATGTATAATTCTAAGATGGTGTTACTCAAACAGAGGGAAATCTAATTTAGTATCATCTAGGGTCTCGTAAGTAGTTACAGCACCAGGATGGTGTATATGGGACTGACTTTAAATAAACTTCAGTTGCTATCTTCATCATAATGAAAAAACTTGTCAACCAGTGCAACACTGTGGCTCAGTTATGCTTTTTGGACATTGTCCATGGTGCAGAGGAATAAGCTATATAAGACTTTAAGTCAGCACTTGTTAGCTAATTAATTCACCGTTGGTCTCTTGGATATTATAGAATATCACCAGACTTAAAATCCTGCAGGACCACACAGCAAATACAGAATGGCTGCCATGATAAATAACATCACTTGCCTTCAAGAGGGTGTAAAAACCGAAGCGCCAACTTCCAGGGCCAGAGGCTGAAGCCAATGCCTCAAGGTGCCATACCACTGATGGTTGTCTCTTTCCAAACTTATTCAAATAACTTCTTAGCTTTTTATTTTTATTTACTTATTTTTTGGTCTTCTTTGGCTTGGATTTGGAAAACAGGGTTTGGATCGGCAACTGAGCTCTGCAGCAAATATTAATTGACCACCAGATACAACATCACGTCAGATACTTGCACATTGATCTTAGTTGTCATTTCTCTATTGATAAAACTCTGTGTATTAAGCCACAAGAAAATAGTACAATTGAAATATATAAATAACAAAAATCACAAGCACAATCTAGCCTTGATCTTTCCAACACATCCTTCAAAGAGTACATTTGATGTAAAATCTTGAACAATACATCTTTGTCCTTTTTACTAAAACAGTATTTTTCTCTGGGCTGAAATTTGACTCAAGTGCAAACCAAAACATTGCTATGTTGAGCTTATTCATATATATAAAAAAATCACGTCTACAAATTCTCCATTTTTGTACACACCCAAAACATATTTGTGCGATCGCACCTGCATTGCTCTGTTGAGTGTTTTAAAAATGAGGGTCTGATTTAGCTGAATATTTGTGTAAATGTGGTCTAACCCGATGAGGTAAACTTAAATTTTATTTCAACATCACATATTCATTAATCATGCAACCATACATCAACAGAAAATGTTGTTTATTTTGTTTATTTGACAGGATTTTAATGGTGTGCGGTGTGACAGGAACAGAGTCAAATCTATTGCTTCGCCTTCAACAGAGCGCGCTGTCTTTTGAGTCTCCTGCTTGCCGTACAAAAACAAACATGGCGTCTTCTGCGGATGTACACGTCCGAATTTGTGGACAAGAAATCATAAAATATGACCTGGAAATTAAGGCTCTCGTTCAGGTAAGAACTGAAAACGTGTTATTTGTCCATTGATTTATTTTTTTTGCTCATGCTGGTATCGGTTTCGTTTCGGAGAAGGCATAAAACTAGCTAACACACGAATGAAGCTAACGTTAGCTAACACTTAATGAAAGCAGTTAAAAGAGACACAGTGGAAAGAGGAACGTGTTTATTATTGTTGTGACGATGTTTCATCGTATTTCCTTCAGTCTCCGTTGAAAGTTTTATTCGCTCTGTTTTATATATCTGACGTCTGACATTAGTTATCAGTTGGAAACGAGTGTTTAAACCTGATCTGTTATTAAGCATCACACGAGACCTTTTGACCAAATAGTGAATCTATGTTAGAAAAATTATGTAGTTTAAAATGCGCGAATAAATTACGTTCTGTTAGTAAAGAGATTCTCCTTAGATATAAACAACATTTTTAATTATATGTTTACATAAAGAGAAAGTATTTATTAGAGCTGATCAGTTAGTCTCATAATTGATTAGTTAATTGCCAGGCAGTTACTAGGCAACGATTTTAATCAGTGATTAATTATCATAAATCTTTTCTTTAAGCAAAAAATGGCAAAAATGTTCTTGTCCCAGCTTCTGAAATGGTAATGTTTGCCATTGTGCTCCTTTTTGTTTTATAGTAAATTGAGTATATTGTGTTTTTAATCACACAAAACAAACAAGTATGAAATTGTGATGTTTATATTATCTTCTATATCATTTTATAGACCAAAAGATCAGTTGCTTAATTAAGACAGTAGATAAATCTGCAGCTTAATGAATTAAGAAAATGATCATTAAGTTGCAGCCTAAATATTTATGATGAAAGGTTACTTTTTAAAAAAAATTACATTACATACAATTTATTTATTATAATATTGTGTAAATGATTAGTGTGTAAAAAATAATATGAACAAAATCAATAATTAAAAAGAAGTGTTTACTCATTTGTAAATTTCAGACTACAGTTTTTGTTTTTTAATTTTTACAGGAATGATGGATGGATGCATGTATCAATCACCACTTGACTATATTCATGTAATGTTAAATTACTTTATTGGTTTGATATTAATATTTTATTTTATTTTATTTATTTAATTATATTTCAACCCTGTAATCAATGTGTACTCAGCAGCCAGGAAGAGTCGAGTCAAGCTGTATTTTCTGAATATATAAATTCCAAAATAGTTGTTAGCGATGTGTTTCTGTGTTTTGTTTCAGTGAGTGTTTTGCTCACTTGTGTTTGTGTTACTCGCAGGACATCAGGGATTGCCCCGGGCCTCAGTCAGCTCTCATGGAGCTCAACTCTCAGGTCAAAGAGAAGTTCAACCTGCTCAGACTCAGAATACAGGTCAGGCCTCACATCATAAGCATACTGTGTCGGACCTGAAAGATATCTGCTCAAAATCCAAACTGTTTCACTCGATGTGGTCATGTGGTGTGTTGTTGTCAGGATCTGGAGCAGATGGCCAGAGAGCAAGACAGAGAGATGGACAGACTGGCCATTCAGGCGGAAACAGAGAGCCAGAAAAAACAAATGCTGAGGTGTGTGAATGAACACACAGACATGAAAATTGCAGCAGTCATCTTCATTTCTCTATTGAATCTTTGACTTTATTGAAGTTGTCAATCACACTAAATGCTAGTGTTCAGTCCAGTGTTTAAGTGAGTAAAGAGATCTGTATCTGGCTCTCAGTCAACACATCAAAATGAGCTGTCATGTTTGGCTGTAATCCCTCTTCGGTGGTGCCTCTGTCTGCTCAAGTGGGTTTATTAGTAATATTTTAAATAGTAGCTTGTATTTTATTGTGTTCAATAAAATGTTCAATCTTGTGTTCTAGAGCTAATAAGACTTTGAGAGGCTGATGAATGCAAGTAGTACATTTGGGACTGATGGGGTTAAACAGCATGATCATTAAACAAACTGTCCAGATGAGAGGAAGAAATCATAAACAGTATTTACAGTTCTCAGAGTTGGTTTCTGTGTTTTTTCCCCTGTGGATTCCAGTAACCAGACAGCATGGAGGAAAGCTAACCTGGCGTGTAAACTAGCCATAGACAACACGGAGAAGGACGAGCTGCTGCTTAGAGGAGAAAACCAGAGCACCAGGCAGAGGTCAGTACAATTCTACTGAGAATCCACTGTGCTGCTAAAATGATGAGTCATACCTACAGTTTTTGGCAAACTTTTAAGTCTTCCTGTAATCTGAGTCCAGTCAGGAGAGACTCTTGGCATTGTAAACATGTATCTCCGAGTTGCATCAGCTCAGCGGACAGTGTGATAACTAAGAAAATAAAAATCAATCAATATTTTAAGTAGTTTGTCCTTGTTAAAAATTAAATTACAGCTTAACCATTACAGTAAATTATTTTATGATTCAAAATAATGCATAGCCAGCCGGTTATGAAGGTCACATGGTTTACCTGCAGCGAATCATTATCTGTTACAGAATCACCTAGAGTAATTTGCCAGCGACTATAATGCTGTTCAGTATGACAACTTTTATTAAGAAGGAGAGGAAATATTTCCTCCTGCCTGAACATGGCTTTTGTATGTGATTGTAAAATATCATGTTGGTTTCTGGTAATTTGTGATGACTCATTGATTTTTTATTCAACATCTCAAATTATTAAAAACAGATGAATCATGAATGAAAGCAAACATTTTAAGTTGTGACTTTGCTCTGCTGGTAGAAACAGGATGCTTTGAGCAACCAAACCTTAGACCGTATACAAAGATGGACGGCGCATCTCCACTTTCCCCCCGTACAAAAATGAAGCCAAAATATCCCAGACACGGCTGCTGCCATTTTGCGCTGGTGATGTCATTTGGAGCCAGAGGCTGTGCAGAAGTGACATCCGCCGGTCTCAAGTTCCCGCCCATTCACCCATCCTACCAATCACAAGCAGTGCCGTTGACCACAAGCACATCATTTGGCACACACAGCTGTCAATCATGACATCAAAGCCCCATGTTGTTGTTCATGCACACATGAGCAATCATCAGCATGATAAAATCTGTCTAAAATAACAGAAACCATCTTTCTGAAAAATGTATTTGATGTGCACTTTGATTTTTTACTTTGGCCCATGTCCTATCCACTAACACTGAGGGGGTGGGATTTATGACCTACATTGCAGCCAGCCACCAGGGGGTGATCGAGGTGTTTTGGCTTTGCTGTCATGTTGTCCATGTTTATATACAATCTATTTTACAGACAAACAACAGATTTCTTGGACTCCAACAAACAACAAATAAAACATCATATTACTGCTACTCTGCTGGATTGTAGATTAAGCTGTTTCCCAGAACAGCAACAAAGCATCACCTGAGCTGCTCTGTGTGTGTTTTTGTCTCAGGAAGGTGACTAAAGAAAGTCTAGTGGAAACCAGCAGCAGCATCACAGAAAGTCTGATGTCTATAAGCAGGATGATGGCTGAACAGGTGAAGCAGAGCGAGGACACCATCGGCACACTGGGTAAAAACAAAAAGACTCTACTTTGTCCATGTGCTTTTTTTTGTACATTTGTATGTTGTAATGTACAAAAGGTAAATCAAATGAAATCAAAATCAAATCATGTTTTTCTCTGTGAAAACCCTTTTACATTTAAATCTCCTGTCAACATTTTTTAACTCATCTTGTAACATTTTATACCTTTATTACACCTCCTTCTCCTCACACAGCCACCTCCTCCAGGACGGTGCAGGAAACCAACGAGGAGTTTAAAAGCATGACAGGAACCATCCACCTGGGGAGGAAACTGATCCTCAAGTACAACCGGCGGGAGCTGACAGACAAGCTGCTCATCTTCCTGGCTCTGGCGCTCTTCCTCGCCACCGTCCTTTACATCCTTAAGAAACGTCTCTTCCCCTTCATTTAGCTGGTTGGCTAAAGGACGCACCCAGGCTTCAGGAACAATGTTTTCCACGTATTTCACTCAGCCGATAGTTACCACAAGAACTTGCAGCAGGTATGGACTACTTGGAAGAGACTGGACTGCTGCACAGAGACACTGTCAAGGGAAACTTTCTTCTTGTTTGGCACCCTAATTTTTAGCTTGAATAACATGCGGGTTTATAAAATGTGTATGAAGGGTAAACTGGCATTATGAAGTTTCATGCAACAACAGTGGTAAGTTTAAAGCCTTGATATGCTTCAAACAAACAAGCCAAGTCTATATGCTTTTTGCTAATAGCCACACCCGATGCTGGGGTGGAAAGCCTGCTGTCAAACCCTCCACCTGGTTGCTATACACTGCCTTTTTTTCAAGTAGGTATAGCTGCGGCTGGAGCGGCCTCAGGAATCACCCATCGCACCTACATGTTAGTCCACGATCAGCCCCCTTCACCCCTCGATCCAGAAGCAGAAAATACGACTGCAGTTATACGTCCCCTTTTTTAGAAAAGCACTTTGAAGCATACTGAGGTCTTAATACTTCTTCTGGCATTCGGAACTAACCAGGGTTTAAAGCCATAGTATTTAATAACGCTCTCTTTGTTTACTTATTATCAAATTGTGTGATGTTTTGTTAAAGGAATACTTGACCCCCCCAAATGATCATTTGTATATTAATTACTTACTCTGTGTTACGTTAATTTCAAGAAGAAAACTGTGCCAGACATGCATGCAGTGAATGAAGCTCTGCGGCACTTCCGTTTCTTCTGTGAACCCGGCGTAACACGGGGTGAATAATTGATATTCAGATAGTCACTGAGGAGTTTAAGTATTCCTTTAAGTGTGTATGTTTCAAAGATGCTGCTGTTACAGCTGTTAACGAGTTTACCTTGTGCCTTTCTTCCTTCCAACTGGACGTCCAGAAAACTAATCTCTTAATCATCCTGTGAAAGGCGTGCACTCTGTCGATAGACTGTGTGTGAATGTTGATTAATGTTTGTTAGAATAAAATTGAATATTTCCAACATACTGAGGGATATGTTGTTGTGATGCATTGTCACAGTTGCGCCAGCAGATGTCAGGATACCCAATATTTATCCCCATTAGAGATGCTGTACCATTAGTTTGTAATGGACTGACTAAATAACACACTTCTCTCTGTCCAGAGACATCATTGTAGTTTATTTAAATTCAATCAAAATGCTTACAAATGTACTTTTAGATTCATTTAAATAAAAACTTACAAAACATAGCTTGAAATCTGGGGTCTGTATGAACTTGAATCGTTCAAGTAGAACATCTGAAATACACATTTATAACACGTCACAACCAAAGAGTGCTTCCCTCCCTGCAGACTGCTCCCTGACTGTCTACAAAATAACATTTGATAGCGTGTCAGCTATATGGTGCATAATATCACAATCCTCATAAATACAAAAACAGATTTAAATAGGTAGTATATTGACTCTGAGCCATCAGCTGCACTTGAGCTATTCCCTGTAGTGTTTACTTGTGTGTGTCCATGCCCTTTGCTGAAGGATACAGCCACTGTGGTTTACAGTGATGTTGAAGTGAGGTAGATAATTGGTTTTCATCCTTGTACAAAGTCAAATGTAAAGAAAAATATTAATATAACACAAATACCCAACAGATTAAACAGGTTATGTTGCATTGCTTTCACCAGCAATACAATTAATTCTACTCCTAATACAACAGTAATAAGTGCATGATCTTTGTATCTTTGTGTACCCTGTCTGCACCCCTGTGTAACTGGCCGGTCTTTCTATGAAGCTGTAACATTGGATTTCTCGGACAGACCAGATTCAGTCGTGTTGTCAATCTGACTGAGCCTGCTCCTGTCCTCTGGTTCGGCTGCTGTGGTTGGCTGCTGCAGGGTTTCTTGAGCGGAAACAGGCCAGGGCACAGTGGGTGGTGTGGCTGTGGTTTGCTGTGGAAGGTCCGTTAGGCTGAGAGTGCAGGTACTACCGAAGCTGCTGCACAGCGGCCCCCAGTGTTGCTCACACTGCCTGCGCAGCCGCCGACTGACCCACAATCTGACCTCGTCTCCACACTTCAACAGGAAGTTCATCAGCTCCACGTACGGTCTGGTAGGACATGCACACAAAAGAAAGAATGACCTGCTGTTAAACTCAGACTTGTGGTATATTCAAGAAAATAAGATAGCAAATATTTTGACTTCTCATAGAAGGAAAAGTACAGGTGTTACCAGCGTGTGCAATACCAGGACCCTGAAACTGAAGAGCTGAATGAAATTTTAGCCATCATAATTTTTTGTTTTTATTATTCACACCCTTTTCACACCCTTTCTGTGATATATCAAAATCCCTTACGTGAAAAAGGCCAGTGGGCTCACAAGCACAAATCAGCAACAGCTCCTGGTGAGGGATGCCATTTATTTCGTGTTTCACTTTTAAATATTTATCTGTGAAATGCAAAAATGTAGTATAACATGAACCAAAGTAGAGCAGATTCATAAAGTCAGCGGACTAAACCTGTAATGCCCTTAAAACAGCATTAGCCTATCTGTGTGAAGTTGCTAACACTAGCTAATGTTAGCCACCAGAAGCCATATGTAAGCCTGTAGCAGGAAAAACCCCTGAGTGTATTAAATTGATTAATGAGGCATTTTATTGTTTATTAATTCAAGTTTTCATTTGTGAGAAGAAGATTGTGATCTACCTTCTTTCAAAAGTTGCATACTCTTCCTTTAAAGTAGTAGTAGTATTTGTTTCTCTGTGTGTGTGTGTGTGTGTGTGTGTGTGTGTGTGTGTGTGTGTGTGTGTGTCTCACCCTGAGGGAAACATCAGGTGGAACTGGACCAGGCTGCCCATGGTATCAATGTGGTCTCGTAGCACCAGGCAGAGCTGGTGTTTGGAGTAGCACTCTCTCTGCAGCGAGAACACCATCTCCTTTACCGCTGAGCACCTGCGGCTCACACAGCTGAAGCGCTGCCGCAGTCCCAGTGCCATGCACCGCAATGCATCCTTCACAAAAGACTTGCCCTGGGAGGAGGAGGAGGAAGAGGAAAGCAACAGGATAAATCAGTGGGACATTGCTGATGGTTCTGTTAGAAAAGCTGCTGTACTGAGCGATCGCAACATCAAATCTGGCCTGGGATGTTGGTCAACCCCCCTATTTCTTTGACTTCCTGTGTAAAATTACATACCTAGACTTTATTTTCAGTGTATATCCAATCTACAAGAATATGACATTTTGTGTGTGGTTATTATCTCAAGTGAATAAAGAAACACCATTGTTACAATAAGCAGACATCTGTAAACCAAACTGGAAAAAAAAGTGACTATGCATATGAAAGATCGGGCCATATATGTCTTTTTACAGAGTCAAAGTATGTGAAAATGTGTCCAATTGCATGATGATAACTTAAGTTGTAGGCAAGTGTGATATTTTCTTACAGAGAGTCACCATAGCCATTAACAAACTAAAACAATATCAAAAAGAAGTTATAGTATATTCTGTCATATAAAATTTGATATAAAAAGAAATATTACAGTATGCCATAAAAAAGTTCACATTGAGGGCTCTAGTTTCCGGGCGCAGCGCAGGGTGGTGAACCCCGCGCAGAGCTAGTTTCAAGCAGCGCAACCCGAGGCGCACTCAGTTTGGTAGTTTGGCAGACCGAGGTGCGCTGAGATGGGTGTGGCAGGGCAGCAGGGGGAGGTCAACAGAGACCTCATATGAGACCTCATACTATACTATGACTTTTTGATCATATTTTGGACGACATACTATACTATGAGTTTTTCATCATATTTTGGACCTCATACTATACTATGACTTTTTTATCATATTTTGGACCTCATACTATACTATTACCTTTTTATCGCATGTTAGACAACATACTATAATATGACTTTTTATCATATTTTGGATGACATACTATACTATGACTGTTTTATCATATTTTGGACGTCATACTATACCATGACCTTTTTATCATATTTTGGACCTCATACTATACTATGACTTTTTTGTCATATTTTGGACCACATACTATACTATGACTTTTTATCATATTTTGGACGTCATACTTTACTATGACCTTTTTATCATATTTTGGATGACATACTATACTTTGACTGTTTTATCATATGTTGGACCTCATAACCTACTATGACCTTTTTATCACATTTTAGACAACATTCAATACTATGACTTTTTATGACATTTTGGACGTCATACTATACTATAACTTTTTTATCATGTATTGGACGTCATACTATATTATTACCTTTTTATCACATTTTAGACAACATACTATACTATGACTTTTTATCATATTTTGGACGTCATACTATACTATGACTTTTTTATCATATTTTGGACGACATATGATACTATGACTTTTTTATCATATTTTGGACCTCATACTAAACTATGACCTTTTTATCATATTTTGGACCTCATACTATACTATGACTTTTTTTTTATCATATTTTGGACCTCATACTATACTATGACTTTTTGATCATATTTTGGACGTCATACTATACTATGACCTTTTTATCATATTTTGGACGTCATACTATACTATGACTTCTTATCATATTTTGGGCGACATACTATACTATGACCTTTTTATCATATTTTGGACCTCATACTATACTATGACCTTTTATCATATTTTGGACGTCATACTATACTATGACCTTTTTATCGCATGATAGACAACATACTATAATATGACTTTTTATCATATTTTGGATGACATACTATACTATGACTGTTTTATCATATTTTGGACGTCATACTATACTGACCTTTTTATCATATTTTGGACATCATACTACACTATGACTTTTTTGTCATATGTTGGATGTCATACTATACTATTACCTTTTTATCACATTTTAGACAACATACTATAGTATGACTTTTTGTCATATGTTGGACGTCATACTATACTATTACCTTTTTATCACATTTTAGACAACATACTATAGTATGACTTTTTATCATATTTTGGACGTCATACTTTACTATGACCTTTTTATCATATTTTGGATGACATACTATACTTTGACTGTTTTATCATATTTTGGACCTCATAACCTACTATGACCTTTTTATCACATTTTAGACAACATTCAATACTATGACTTTTTATGACATTTTGGACGTCATACTATACTATAACTTTTTTATCATGTGTTGGACGTCATACTATATTATTACCTTTTTATCACATTTTAGACAACATACTATACTATGACTTTTTATCATATTTTGGACGTCATACTATACTATGACTTTTTTTTATCATATTTTGGACGACATACTATACTATGACTTTTTTATCATATTTTGGACCTCATACTATACGATGACTTTTTTATCATATTTTGGACGTCATACTAAACTATGACCTTTTCATCATATTTTGGACCTCATACTATACTATGACTTTTTTATCATATTTTGGGTGTCATACTATAATATGACTTTTTTATTATTTTTTGGACCTCACAATATACTATGACCTTTTTATCATATTTTGGACCTCATACTATACTATGAATTTTTTTATCGTATTTTGGACGACATATGATACTATGACTTTTTTATCATATTTTGGACCTCATACTATACTATGACTTTTTTATCATATTTTGGACCTCATACTAAACTATGACCTTTTCATCATATTTTGGACCTCATACTATACTATGACCTTTTTATCATATTTTGGGTGTCATACTATAATATGACTTTTTTTTTATGTCATACAATACTATTACCTTTTTATCACATGTTAGACAACATTCTATACTATGACCTTTTTATCATATTTTGGACGTCATACTATACTATGACTTTTTATCGTATTTTGGACGACATACTATACTATGACTTTTTTATCATATTTTTGACGACATACTATACTATGACTTTTTTTTATCATATTTTGGACGTCATACTATACTATGACCTTTTTATCATAATTTGGAGGTCATACTATACTATGATAAGTATGACTATAGAATGACGTCCAAAATATGATAAAAAGGTCATAGTATAGTATGACGTCCAAACTATGATAAAAAGGCATAGTATAGTATGTTGTCTAAAATGTGATAAAAAGGTCATAGTATAGTATGACGTCCAAAATATGATAAAAAGTCATAGTATAGTATGATGTCTAAAATGTGATAAAAAGGTAATAGTATAGTATGACGTCCAAAATGTGATAAAAAAGTCATAGTACAGTATGAGGTCCAAAATATGATAAAAACTCATAGTATAGTATGTCGTCCAAAATATGATAAAAAAGTCATAGTATAGTATGTTGTCCAAAATATGATAAAAAGTCATAGTATAGTATGTTGTCCAAAATATGATAAAAAGTCATAGTATAGTATGAGGTCCAAAATATGATGAAAAGGTCATAGTATAGTATGTCGTCCAAAATATAATAAAAAAGTCATACTATAGTATGTCGTCCAAAATATGATAAAAATGTCATAGTATAGTATGAGGTCCAAAATATGATAAAAAAGTCATAGTACAGTATGAGGTCCAAAATATGATAAAAACTCATAGTATAGTATGTTGTCCAAAATATGATCAAAAAGTCATAGTATAGTATGTCGTCCAAAATACGATAAAAAGTCATAGTATAGTATGAGGTCCAAAATATGATAAAAAGGTCATAGTACAGTATGAGGTCCAAAATATGATAAAAAATCATAGTATAGTATGTTGTCCAAAATATGATAAAAAGTCATAGTATAGTATGTCGTCCAAAATACGATAAAAAGTCATAGTATAGTATGAGGTCCAAAATATGATAAAAAAGTAATAGTATAGTATGATGTCCAAAATATGATAAAAAGGTCATAGTATAGTATGAGGTCCAAAATATGATAAAAAAAAGTCATAGTACAGTGTGAGGTCCAAAATATGATAAAAATGTCATAGTACAGTATGAGGTCCAAAATATGATAAAAAAGTCATAGTACAGTATGAGGTCCAAAATATGATAAAAACTCATAGTATAGTATGTCGTCCAAAATATGATAAAAAAGTCATAGTATAGTATGTCATAAAAATATAATAAAAAAGTCATAGTATACTATGTCTTAAAAATATGATTAAAAAGTCATAGTATAGTATGTCATAAAAAAGTGATAAAAAGAAGTCATAGTATAGTATGTCATAAAAATGTCATTAAAAAAGTCTTAGCATAGAATGTTATGAAAAATGTGAAAAAAGTCACAGTATAGTATGTTATAAAAAAATGTGACAAAAAAAAGTCATAGTATAGGATGTCATAAAAAAAGTGTTGAAAAAAGTCATGGTATAGTATGTCATTAAAATGTAATCAAAAAATCATAGTAAAGTATGATATTAAAAATGTGATAAAAAAAAAGTATAGTATAATATGTCATAATAATGTGATAGAAATGTCACAGTATAGGACGTCATAAAAATGTGATAAAAAAGTCATAGTATAGTATGTTATTAAAAAATGCGATAAAAAAGTCAAACTGTAGTATGTCATAAAAATGTGATTAAAAAGATATAGTATAATATGTCATAATAATGTGATAGAAAAGTCACAGTATAGGATGTCATAAAAATATGATAAAAAAAGTCATAGTATAGTATGTTATTAAAAAATGTGATTAAAAAGTCATGGTATAGTATGTCATAAAAAATGTAATAAAAAATCATAATATACTATGTCATAAAAATGTGATAGGAAAGTCATAGTATAGCATGTCTTAAAAAAAATGTGATAAAAAATGACAGTATAGAATGTAAAACTTAATAAAAAGTCATAGTATAGTATCTCATTTAAAAAAGTGATAAATAAAGTCATAGTATAGGTGTCATAAAAAATGTCATAAAGAAATCATAGTATAGTATGTCATAAAAATGTGATAAAAAAGTCATAGTATAGGTGTCATAAAAAATGTCATAAAGAAATCATAGTATAGTATGTCATAAAAATGTGATAAAAAAGTCATAGTATAGGTGTCATAAAAAATGTCATAAAGAAGTCATAGTATAGTATGTCATAAAAATGTGATAAAACCATAATAGTATAGTATGTCATAAAAATGTGAAAAAAAAGTCAAACTGTAGTATGTTACAAAAATGTGATTAAAAAGTTGTGGTGTAGTATGTCATAAAAAAATTATTAAATTAAATTATTAATAAAAATTAATAAAAAATCCTAGTATACTATGTCATAAAAATGTGATAATAAAGTCATAGTACACTATGTCATAAAGATGTGATAAAAGAAGTCATAATATAGCATGTCTTAAAAATATGTGATAAAAAGTCACAGCATAGAATGTCATAAACATGTAATAAAAAGTCATAGTATAATATGTCATAAAAATGTGACAAAAAAAGTCATAGTATAGAATGTCATAAAAAATGTGATAGAAAAGTCATTGTATAGTATGTCATAAAAATGTGATAGAAAAGTCATAGTATAGTATGTCATAATAATGTGATAAAAAAAAGTCATAGTATAGTATGTTATAAAAATGTGATACAAAAAAGTCATTGTATAGTATGCCACAAAAATTTGATTAAAAAGTCATGGTATAGTATGTCATAAAAATGTGACAAAAACATTGTAGTATAGTATGTCATAAAAATGTGATTAAAAAAAAGTCATAGTATAGTATGTTATAAAAATGTGATTAAAAAGTCGTGGTGTAGTATGTCATAAAAAATGTCATAAAGAAATCATAGTATAGTATGTCATAAAAATGTGATAAAAAAGTCATAGTATAGGTGTCATAAAAAATGTCATAAAGAAGTCATAGTATAGTATGTCATAAAAATGTGATAAAACCATAATAGTATAGTATGTCATAAAAATGTGAAAAAAAAGTCAAACTGTAGTATGTTACAAAAATGTGATTAAAAAGTTGTGGTGTAGTATGTCATAAAAAAAATTATTAAATTAAATTATTAATAAAAATTAATAAAAAATCCTAGTATACTATGTCATAAAAATGTGATAATAAAGTCATAGTACACTATGTCATAAAGATGTGATAAAAGAAGTCATAATATAGCATGTCTTAAAAATATGTGATAAAAAGTCACAGCATAGAATGTCATAAACATGTAATAAAAAGTCATAGTATAATATGTCATAAAAACGTGACAAAAAAAGTCATAGTATAGTATGTCATAAAAAATGTGATAGAAAAGTCATTGTATAGTATGTCATAAAAATGTGATAGAAAAGTCATAGTATAGTATGTCATAATAATGTGATAAAAAAAAGTCATAGTATAGTATGTTATAAAAATGTGATACAAAAAAGTCATTGTATAGTATGCCACAAAAATTTGATTAAAAAGTCATGGTATAGTATGTCATAAAAATGTGACAAAAACATTGTAGTATAGTATGTCATAAAAATGTGATTAAAAAAAAGTCATAGTATAGTATGTTATAAAAATGTGATTAAAAAGTCGTGGTGTAGTATGTCATAAAAAATGTAAAAAAAATAATCCTAATATACGATGCCATCAAAATGTGATAATAAAATTAGTATACTATGTCATAAAGATGTGATAAAAGAAGTCATAATATAGCATGTCTTAATAAAATGTGATAAAAAGTCACAGTATAGAATGTCATGAACATGTAATAAAAAGTCATTGTTTAGTATGTTATAAAATGTGACAAAAAAGTCATATGATAGTATGTCATAAAAATGTGATAGAAAAGTCATTGTATAGTATGTCATAAAAATGTGACAAAAAAGTCTTAGTATAGTATGTCATAAAAAATGTGATAGAAAAGTCATAGTATAGTATGTCATAAAAACGTAATAAAACGTAACTGTATAGCATGTCTAAAAAAAGTGACAAAAAGTCATTGTATAGAATGTCATAAAAATATAATAAAAAAAAGCCATAGTATACTATGCCTTAAAAATATGATTAAAAAGGCATAGTATAGTATGTCACAAAAATGTTGTAAAAAAAGTCATAGTATAGTATGTCTTTAAAAAATGATTAAAAAGTCATAGGATGGTATGTCATAAAAATGTTACGAAAAAGTCATAGTATAATATGTCACAAAAAAATGTGATAAAAAAGTCATTGTATAGTATGTCATAAAAAATGTGATAGAAAAGTCATAGTATAGTATGTCATAAAAATGTAATAAAAAAAGTCATAGTATAGTATGTCACAAAAAAATATGATTAAAAAGTTATAGTATAGTAAGTCAAAGAAATGTGATAAATGTGTTACAAAAAGTCATCGTATAGTATGTCAAAAAATGTGATAAAAGTCAAAGTATAGTATGTTATAAAAAATGTGATCAAAAAGTCACAGTATGGTATGTCACAAAAAAATATGATTAAAAGTCATAGTATAGTAAGTCAAAAAAATGTGATAAATTTGTACAAAAAGTCATAGTATAGTATGTCTTAAAAATATGATTAAAAAGTCATAGTATGTCATAAAAATGTGATAAAACCATAATAGTATAGTATGTCAAAAAAATGTCATAAATGTGTACAAAAAGTCATAGCATATTTTGTCATAAAAAACTGATAAAAAAAGTCATCGTATAGTATGTCAAAAAATGTGATAAAAAATCATAGTATTGCATGTCTTAAAAAATGTGATAATAAGTCACAGTATAGAATGTCATAAAAATGTAATAAAAAAGTCATAGTATAGTATGTCTTAAAAATATGATTAAAAAGTTATAGTATAGTATATCATAAAAACATGATAGAAAAGTCATAGCATAGTATGTCATAAAAATGTGATAGAAAAGTCATAGTATAGTATGTCATAAAAATGTGACAAAACAGTCATAGTATAGTATGTCATAAAAATGTGACAAAACAGTCATAGTATAGTATGTCATAAAAATGTGATTGAAAAGTCATAGTATAGTATGTCATAAAAAATGTAATAAAAAAATTCATTGTATTGTATGTCATATAAAACCTGGTATGGCATTAAAAGTGATGAAAAAATAATTGCCCTTTTTAACCTGTTTGAATCACATCTGCAGTCATATCTTATACCCTTTTAACAATATATGCCAAATAAATAAATAAATAAATAAATAAATAAATTAATTAATTCCACCGCTTTTTATATTCTTCTGTCAAAAATCCAACCATGTTTTCTTTCTGTAAAACTAAATATGGCATGCATGCTCATAAGCTAGTACCAACCAATATTAACATGACATCCATCCATCAATCGATCTACAACTTATAGCAACACAGAGCTAAGATTCATTAGTTAGTTGGCAACAATATGATGCGTCTATGTGTCGTCAGGTGTTCGTCACCTCAAACCGGATGCCTTGGTCACGGGCCAGCTGGCTAGATTTTATACACTTTACGGAAAATGGTATCTGTGACTGTTCCAGATTATGCACAAGTGGACTACTTTAGCAGCTACATCAAGCATATGATGAGCTTTGACTCTTTTTCCCTGAGGGATACTGCCATCCTGTCATGATACTGAAGCCATACTCTGGAAATGCCATTTCATCTGGACTTTAAAATACTATCAAGTATAGTATACCCTAAACAACATGCCATTGATAATATAGTAGGCCACATAGTTTCTCAAAGGGCGGCCCACAGAATGGTGGCCATCAGAAACATTTTCTGTGGCCCCTGAACGTGACATGAAATAGATGCATTAGGTTTTAATCATCTGCAGTCCATTTCAATACTTTGACTGTCAGTGGCTTACATTTAATTAATACACTGTGCTTATTTACACCTCCAGCAGTCACAGGTAAACATGGTCACTGATTTGAATTTGTGTTTCGGGCCACCTGCTGAGTGCAAGTCCAGTGTTTTCTCTGTTTTAGCTCTGTTTTTGGTGTCTACCCACTCCACTGGGAAATTTCTGTCTCTTTAGCTGCTAAATGCTCCACTGTGCTCCCCAGCTACTTGCTGACTGAGTCTGCCTGCTGCTGGGTGCCAAGCAAGTGGTGTAAAATTGGGGCCAGACAGCTAAAAAATGAATTGAAACTCGCTATAATCTCTGTAAAGCTGAGGGGAGATACAGATTCAGGCCTGTAGCTTCATCACTACAAGCGACTCCTTTCACATTGTCTTCATACTGTTATTACATTTTGTAAAAATATTGATTGTAGCCCCATTAAAGCATCAGAAATGTTACTATGGTGACTTATATTCTAATGAGGAAACAAATTTACCATGACATTTGCATCTTAATATCGTATCATATTGGTTGTGACTGTATGTAACTGTATTATATACCCAGTGCACTCGCTCACACATCCTTACTCAACATCATTCACTGTGCCTAATCATGCTGGAGACACATTAGACCTGCATCACTCCCTCATGCACTTCTATTCTAGTAAAGTAGACAAGCTGTTCCCTCTCTTATTTCAGTACCCCTCTCAGTTTGTTCTGTATCCAGTGCTGCCATGCATGACGATACACTGCTCCATATACAACAAACATTTCTCACAAATGACTGTAATGACTGAAGGGATTAAATGAAATAAAAACATGTATCCAAGTATGTCTTATCTAAGCCTGCCCTCAGATGCTCTTGGACATGGTCATTAAATGCCAGTATAGTGCAAAAGGGGCCTAATGGCAAACAGATAACTTTTGATTTTTCTTTCTTTTTGTAAGTGTCTGCTTCCCACCTGTGAGTCGAAGTGCCCGGCGTTGTGCAGCAGAGTGAGACAGATGTGGTGCAGCCCTTGGATTTCACAGGAGTTATTGTTGAAACACTGAAATGTCCCACAGCCGACATCCCCTGAACTCACCAGGCAACTCTGAATCTCCGCTGAAAGAGACAGAAACACATACACAGACACTGGTATTAACTTCCCTACAGTGATACCACAGAAGCAAGTGTGTCTCCCAAATCATATGTGCCACTGTACTGTATCTTGTCTTACCTTCCAGAGGGCAATATAAGCATTACAACATTACATTTCAGGATGACCTTGGAAACTTCCTGTCATTTCATGTCCAGACATTAAACTGCATCAGTTTTACAGATAGAAAAGTTAATTGCTGTGTCATGTAATTTTAAAAAGGTGTGAGTTCGGGATGATGCATCATCCAGAGGAGAAAGTGAGCTCAAACTGACCAACATCAGTGATGTTCAACAATGCTTTCACTTCACAGACAGCAAATATTTCATTTCAGTTTGATAAGTGTTTGAAATGTACATAATGATGAATGTAAGGAAGAAAGAAACTACATCTCTGTCGTTCAAATGTATTTAAAAACAAAACAAAACAGATAAGATAATAAGATATTGCTTAGAGATTTTTGTTCTTTTGCAAAAAAGATTATGTCCATATACCTGAGTGGGCTACTTAGGAAGTGTTTTTGCTGTCAAATGGTATTTTTTATTTATTTTTTATATATACTTTATTAATCCCCGAGGGGAAATTCAATTTTTCACTCTGTTTGTCAATTACACACAGGTCCGAACACACACATGCACAAACTGGACCTATACATGCACTAAGTGGAGAGATGTCAGAGTGGGCTGCCCATGACAGGCGCTCCGAGCGGTTGGGGGGTTCGGTGCCTTGCTCAGGGGCACCTTGGCAGTGCCCAGGAGGTGAACTGGCACCTCTACAGCTACCCAGCTACGACCCTCTGGTTCCCAACCCAAGTCCCTATGGACTGAGCTACTGCCGCCCCAATATACCAGTAATACTCAACTCACAGCGCGGCAGGGTGCTGGATGGCCTGCTGATCATTTTCTAATTCACAATAAAAAATAAACTGATTGACACTAGGATTATTTTTTTGTATTTTAAATGTAAATAAGGTGTCAACCTGTATAGAGCTTGTTTATTTAAAAAGAAGTGCCAGGGGAGGAACCGCTGGACCCCTGACAGAGGCCCTGGAAACGCCCCTGCATACACCTGACCTGTGCTGTACTGCTGTGACTGGATTTGCCTCTTAAAGATGCGCAACAACAGCTATTCGACTGGTGGAAAACAGGCAGTCTATTTATTATATTGATAAATATCATTATGTTTGTTTTCTAACTGGCTCCCTGCCTCCTGTCATTTTGCAAAAGTGGCCCCCGGGGAAAGCAAACTGAGAATACCTGGCCCACACTATCACTTATTGGCGCTGCTGATGTCGTGATGCCAGCAGGTCAGCCCTGGGCCGGAGGTGCCGTCATGCACCGCCCTGTTGGTACGGAGGGAATGTGCTTGGACAAGGATCGAGGCGCCGGAGGTGCGCATTGAGTTACAGCCACCAACAGAGCAGAGCAAATGGAGAGCTGCTCCCCGGACGGTCCGGGACAGGCACGACCGGCTTATGATATAGTTTAAACTGATACAGGCTGCACAGCATGTAAACTATTTTAACGATGCAATGATGGACCAACATATGGACGATGAAAATAATACCATCAGACGCCATGGGGGCACTTTACGCACCTCACGTTACCGGAGACGCACTACAAGATCATACTTATTTCTCTGCAACAAAACTGTTAGGAATAACATACAAACAAATATTACTTATCAGTAATATATGAAAAAGGGTATGGCGGCCTACGTGTCAGCACAAAGGCTGGATCCAAAGGGAGCATCACAAAGCAGTAGACCACTATCAATGATAGAGCTGGACAGAAAAAAACTCATCCAGTGCATGACCATAAACAAACTATAACCTGCACAATTTGATGAAATGCAAAAAAGCACATAGCTTTAAGTCACACCATGACCAATCCTCCTGCAGAGATCGCCCCTGGCAACTTTGCACATGTTTGAATCTAATATTTTCCAACAATTAACGAGCCAAACGTTAATTTCTGGAGACCACCAGAGGCTCATTTATGTGAGTCAGCATTGTAAATATCTGTATGCAGTGTTAAGGATAGTCACTAAACAGGACACCTG
Organism: Epinephelus lanceolatus; assembly: GCF_041903045.1. Taxonomy (NCBI): domain Eukaryota; kingdom Metazoa; phylum Chordata; class Actinopteri; order Perciformes; family Serranidae; genus Epinephelus; species Epinephelus lanceolatus. Next base: position 32,478,843 of record NC_135744.1, read on the forward strand.
CTGTCAGAGCTCACCTGTGCTCCGCAAAGAGAGGCTCCTTTTGGCTTGGCTCGCCTGTTTCTCATGGACATCATGCAGATCCATGGTCAGCACCTGCTGACAGGCCGGGAGCAGAAGAAACAAAAAGAACACAGCGGACAAGTACGGCTGCATGTTTGGGACTAATCGAAGACTATTTATTTGTAACTAACGTGTTTGTTTTATAGGTTGGAGCAACAGGAGCACAGCCTTGCAGAGGAGTTCCCACTATAAAGTATCACCGCAGCGTGAGGGCTGGAATATATAAAGTTGCGCGTTCACGTTGGTCTCCTCCAATCACAGCGCAGCCCTGTGAACGCGCACCACACTGGAGCCAAAAGTTTATCAATGATGAGAAAAAACAGGAGCGACAGTAGCAGAGTATATGGGATAGTGTTTTAGCTTATCGGTTAATGGATTATGTGTCTCCAATTTCCAATTTTATTATCCAATTACGCACAAGTGGATGGAGGAGGGGGGTAAATGCTCTTATAAGGTCTTCTTCCTGTTCATCCGGAGTCTTCGGGGGTAGGTGAAGGTCAACCACTCAAGACATCCACACTCAATTATCCCGACAGTGTGTGTGTGTATGTGTGTGTGTTTGAGGGTTAGCAGCTGCTTTCTTGGCAGGGAGACGTGCAGTGAGAAACGTATCAGGAGCACTCAGTCTGAAAGAGAGAGGCAGCAGAAGTGTGTGAAGAGGGTCAGGTTTTACAAAGTGCTACATTCCTGTAAACTCACATTTTTCACATTATATGTGTCTGACACGCTCATACACATAAGCCTAAAGTTAAATATCCAGAAACACCCTCTGATAAGGCAATATTTAAAAAAGCTTTTATTGATGGTAATAAATCATTTGCTAATGCTTTATAGATCAGGTAAATCCAATTAGCCTATTGATCAGAAGAAACATCGGGTTGCCAGGTTGTGAAAAATCCCGTTGACCACAGTATTTCTAAACAGCACTTCAGTCATGCTCACAGCTCTGCAAGAGCGTACTTAAACACAGTGGTGCTTAAAGCTAAACATGCTCACAAATACGGTGGTAAAATGCTGATATTTAGGAAGTATCATCATTACTATTTTCACCATCTTAATTTAGAGCAGTGGTTCCCAACTGGTGCAACCACAGGGCCCAGATGTCCCCCTGCTCATTAGTTTAAAGTCTACACAGTTTAATATATTCAACGTCATACTTGCGTTTGGCCATGTCTTCGAGTTAGTTTGCTGTCTCTGTTAAGTAGCTTTCTGTTAGTCACTCACTCTACAGCAGGAAAACGCACTTCAAAATAAAAGCTCTGTGCCAGAAATTCATGGAACTTAAAATTAAGTGTGTTTTTTACAGACTTGACACGTTTGTGAGTCACTTGTGGTCCATTCAGAGTAGACCCACTTTTGGACCACGACCCACCAGTTGGGAACCACTGATTTAGAGTGTTAGCATGCTAAAATTAGCAGTAAATACAAAGCGCAACTTCTGGGGCTGAAAAATGAAGTCGAAACGAAGGTGTCCAAAATGCAATTCCTTGAATGGCCACTTGAGGCTGGATCCAGAAGTGAGTCAATTCCCATAGACACCCATGTTAAAATCCCCACCTCTACAGCAGAGGTAAACGTGTTTACGGCCTAGTACAAAATAGCGTTGGTCTCTATCCCCCATTCATGACAACTGCACCAAGGGGGAATTTTTTTTTATAACTCACCAATTTACATTTTTTGGAGGAGTAAAGTTAGGCACAATTAAGGGTTGACCTCTTTAGGGTTAGAAGCTGCGGATAGTGTTCTTGGCTTCTCAGACAGATCTAGCTCTCGCTCTACCCCACAGCTCCACCCTGTCATCTACATATGGTCACTTCTTGCTCCAAAAAAACAAGATGGCAACGGCCAAACTCGAGGCTTCAGAATGGCAGTCCACAAACCAATAGGTGATGTCACAGTAGGTACCTCCGTTACTTTAAACAGCCTAAGTTACAGCCAAGGTTTATGGGAATATCATTATATAAACAGAAGTGTTGGACACATTGAAACTCTGACTTGATGATGACAAGTTAAGGAATCACCAAAATGATTACAGTTCATCCTCTGAGTGTACCAAATATCATGGTAATCTATCCAACAGTTTAGACATTTCACCCCAAACCACAAAATATGAATCTCATGGTGGTGCTAAAGGAAGAGTCAGGGGATTACTAAAGGTAGCAGGCTTCATCCTCTGATTACCATGAATGCTTTTGGCTTGGTTGTTGAGATATTTTAGTCTGGACCAAAGTGGTGGACTGACCAACCAACATTGCCATTCTAAGATATCCTTAAGGAGCTATAGATATCCCTATTAAAAAGAGCTGAAGGGAAGACTTCAACTCTTCAAAATCATGGGCGACTGGAAACAAAAAAAGAGCTATTCAGTACATTAAAATCGGTAATGAGGCTTTATATTGGTTACGTTAACTACTGTTAGTTTTTAGAAAATATGTGAGCTAGAACGGTCACATCAAAGAGTGACATGTTTATGAGTCAAAGGTGAGTCAAGCTTTGATGTTTTTCTTCACAATATGTTCAAATCTTGCAAACTAGTTGTTGTGGCTGCATGTTTTCTCTCATGACGGCCATGACCTCTGACCCTTGACATCAACAAAGAGACAGGCTGCAGTCATGTGACACTATGACCCGTCTCCAGGAGTCAAAAAAATACCTCCTACCTCTCCCTCCTTGCTCCCATGCCACCTTGGGTTTATCTACCCTGCATCCAAGAGGCCCTCAGTGGACATGGTTTAGAACACGTATTTGTGTGTTGTGTATGTGTGTGTTGTAGTGGAAGGTCAAGGTACAAAGACAGGGTGTGTTTATGTGTGTATCCATGCAGGGGCCCGGTTAGGAAAGACATAGTACGGGAGGTGAATGTTTGAACGTTTGTTGGAGTTTTGGAGAACTTTTTTTCTCTGACATTTCCGCTTGTTCTGCCTCATCCTGCTTCAAAACAACATCCCAGAGCTCCTGTAACACAACCTCAGATGACCACCCACACAATGACCCTTCACCCTGACACAAATGGCACACTAATGCATATAGACACCACTGTGCAAACAGTACACATGCAGGACCCTCCTGTGCTCTTTGTCTCACATGATCATGTTGTAAACACGTCTGCCTCTGTGTGTGTGTCTGCGTGCGTATAGATCACATTAGTTCAGTATCTGCTTTGTGATCGTTGATCTGAGGAAGAAGTATTACTACAACTTCTGGGTTCACAGACTTTCATCAGCAACCTTTTATGCCCCTATATATTCAGTTCACAATATAATGCTCCAGGGATGACGTTTTTCTGTAGGCCGACACAGAACTTAGCATGGCCCTGGTTCCCTTGGCAAAAAGCCTATGTAATATTTCCACTGGATTCTGTAGTATAGCAGCAAACAAACATTTTGATACCTACACATTTTGTTTAGCAAGATAATTGTCTCAAATGAGCATCACTTTTATGATTTTTAAAGCCTAAATGCGACCACTCAGAGTAAAACGCTAATGTTAGGATATACACAAACGTCGCGTGACTTAACATCACCACCACCACCACAACACTGTAAAGCTGTGTTCGGCATGTGACATTCTGTAGTCTCATTTATCAAAACAGGAAAGTCTCCTTAGTTTGTGTTCACCACAGACCTGATTGTAGGCATCTAGCAAAAAAACAAAACAAAAAAAACTGTTGACATTGAGACGAGGGAACTTAGAGTGCTAAAATGTAAATTCATTTCCAGGTTTTAGGATTCTACTTAATCCACTTCAAAGAAAACAGTGCTGGTTTTCTATGGTTTAACGTGTCAGTTCCCACAAACCACATGCAGATAGTGTATTTTTATATGCTGAGGGTTTGACATATTTGCCTTTAATATAATGGAGGTATTTCTAATTTTATTTGTCTGAAAAATTTGATTTTGGAAAAACTCTATGGCATTGATTTGGCATTATTTCTTTTTAAAGATATTTTTATGGGCATTTTTTGCCTTTAATTGATAGGATAGTGAAGTGTGAAGGGGGGAGAGAGAGAGGGAGTGACATGCAGCAAAGGGCCACAGGCTGGAGTCGAACCTGGGCTGCTGCGGCAAAAGCCTTGTACGTGAGGCACCTGCTCTACCACTAAGCCACCAACACCCCTGATTTGGCATTATTTCTTCAGTAAAAGAATTCAAAGTGGTCTACATATTAAGTAGAGTTACCTTTGTTGAATTTCAAATACAACACATCTTTTGATGTTTTAAGCACCACAAGAAATAAATCATTTATATTTTCACCAAGCAAAAATAAATAAAAAATATTAAACTAATGGGTATTTCATTGCTTGATGTTTACATGGGAAATAAGGATTATTAAAATAATGTACAAATATATTCATTATATGTTCATTCACAAATTCAATTTATTCAGTGCAAAACTTTAAGTATTGACTTCACACAGCACAGACACATAATACACACACCACACAGACGAACAGAGGGCAACAGACTTACAGACACACTCTCTGACACACTTATTTGTGTTAACATGTGGATGAGTCTCCTGCCAAAAACAAGGTAAATCAATAAAGTTACGCAAGCTGTGATAACACACACACACACACACACACACACACACACACTTATAACTGACTGACTGAGGCTTAAAGGAACACTTCACCCACACAATGAGCATTTGTGTATCACTTAGTCCTGCTGTGTTGCCTTGAAATCATGACGAAAACTTTGCTTTTCTTGCACGCCTCAACAGGAAAACCAACAAACATATTGATATATTGATCGATTGATTTGGGACCATGTTTAACAATAACAAACTATATCAAAACATCCATTTACAAACTCTCACACAACTTGTGCAGTATAATCCAAGTCTCATTTATGCTCAGTGCTTCCCAAACATGTGTTTTCGTGAAAATAAAAAAATGTATAATTGGAGTCTGGCTTTGAAGAGAGCATTAATAAGGTTCACTTTCAGTTCAGTTTTGAATAGTAAAGGCTCTGACACATCAAGCTGATGGGCGGACGTCGATCAATGTTGGGCTGTTGGTGAGTGTCTGTCGCCCTAGTCCAGGGGTCGGCAACCTTTACTATAAAAAGAGCCATTATTGGCCAATAAAAGAAACAAAATCTGCTTTGAGCTGCCGAACATATTTGAGCCTCATAATAAAGGTAATACAGCCTTTTAAAGTCAAGTTTAGCCTGTCAACACTACTATCAGATCCAAATTAGCATTCATTAATATGTTTAAACACAAGGTGGCTACTCTGCAGTGGGCTATTTTTGATTATTTGGTACTTTAACTTTGCAGTGATGTCAATGAAAGCAAACAAACTTGTCCAGAAGAGAAACAGAAGTGAGAACAGTAAACAAAAAGCTAAAGTCAAGAGGGAGTGAGACCAAAACACACTTGTTACATAGATTATTTTTCTTTAGTCATTGAGCTCTTTAGCAGAAAAGTTTCGTAATGATTTGTTATTGTTCACTGGCGCAAGGTAAATATGTTCTGTTCTTTCAACATGGGATTATATTGATAATGTGCTAACTGGCTAACTAGCGTCAAAACAGTCTTCCAGTTTCCCTTTTTGAATGACAGATACAGACTACTGCCACCTGCTGGTATGGAATGTTCTCTCTTCTCACACAGGCACAGAACGTTTGCAGTGGTCGGCCCTCAGCTTTAGTCTTTGCATGTGTTAATGTGCAACTTTTTGGCTGAGACACAGGTGAAATGAGCAGTCTGCTTTCGTTGTCGCTAGTTCTCTGAAGACCATTTAGTATGTCTGGGCCTCAAGGTTTTAGTGAAAATGCATGTGTTTGGAACTAGATATGAGACTTCGATTATACTGCACGAGTATACACGATGAACGGATGTTTAGGTAGAGCTTGCTGTTGTTAACTCAGGTCCCCAATCAATCAATAAATAGATATGTTTTGCTGTTTTCTGTGGAGGCATGGAAGAAAAACAAAACTGTTTTCTTCACAAATTCAAGATAACACTGCATGACTAATTGATAAATAAATGGGGATTTTATGGGGTGAAGTGTTCCTTTAAACCTGGTTTAGTTACCCTACTGAATTTCACTTTTGAGCCTTTAGAGCCGAAACAAAACTAGACACAGGGACACTATCTTTGGCTTTCAGCTATGACTTTTAAAAAAACAAACCCTAAAACATTATGCATGCCTCTACAGGGTTGCTGGTATGTTTAACAATACAGAATTAACACAAGTACTTTGAGTGTGTGTGCCCCCTCCTGACATGACCTGTGTGGCTCATGCAAAAGGTACAGAGTCAGTCATCACTTAATACAACTCATGACTTCAAGTTGTACACCTCATATAGTAATACAGGTAGATAGGACATGTATATGTTTTTGGTGATGGAATCAGGGAGGGTGGCCTCTAAAATATAACCCTAGAAATACTTTCAAGTGCCTAAATGAGAAAACCTATCCCATCTAGTGGTACTATTTATGGCTCTGGTCTCTGTTTTCATTGCAGGAAAAAGTTCACTCAGAGCAAAGAATTGTCTGTGTTACCCAACATCTTTACATGCATCAGAGTATCTTTACTAATGAAAGCAAAAAGGAACTACAAATGGGTGCAATAAGAAAAAGACAACAGAGATGAACATGATGTCAAATGGGTTTAGTAAAGCACATATGATGCACAATGAATGCTACATACTACATACATGCACCAAAAGGAAATCTGACATGGTGTAATAAAAAAATTACAACTTCTAGCTACTGCTCAAAATATATTTACATAAATATCTTTCAATAATTTCATTTGATTTAGAAGAAAAATGCAGGATCTTGTTCTTCTAATCCTCCTTGCTGGAGCCAGCTCGTTGACTACATCCAACATGTTATCTGTGGAAAATGTCTATGCACACAAGCAGCCTGATTGAGAAAACTGCATTACACGTTCCAAAACTTTCCAAAGCAAAAATCTGTCTGATAATGCACATGATAAAAAAAAATCAAAATCAATAATCCAGGTTTGTGCCATGTTTTAGGAGGCAGAGCTGTGCAGTGGACCACTCAGCACTGTTCCCCAGCAGTAGTCTTGTGCAGCACCGTCAGGCAATGAAACATCTCATGCTGAACCATTTCAATGCAGAAACACTCTCGTCTTTTAAACTGAGGTCGCAAGAAACAACCTCTTCTTCTTCTTCGTCCTCTTCCTGCCTGATGTTGCGCCTTTTAAAAGGCTAACACAGCCACACAACATTATGTGTAGACCGGCATGTGTACCTACAAGCAAGAAAGAAAATACAGATTACATAACTTTATTTCTAAACTGTTCTTGATCTTACTATACTTAAGATTTCCAACAGACCTCAGGGGGTTTTGGGGCCCGATGCAGACGGGGCCTCCTGTTGTTCTGTCTGTTCAGATGGTGCAGAGTTAGGACATGAGGCGTTCTCCTCCTTCCTGTCTCCTGACAAGAAGTCATGGATGGCAGTTTCTATGTGCGGCCGGAAAGTGTGGTTCATCTTGGGGTCCACAACCTGAGTGATGATCCGGTCTACACCAGACTCCAACATACCCGATCTAAAGAAAAAAATAAAAATAAAAAAAAAAAATCACACCAGAAACCAGAAATAAGAGTTATACTGTTAATTGATTTAGGGAAGTAAGATTTTTTTTTGACTGTTAATTATGTTAAAAAAAAGTAATGAAGCTTTTTTCAAGTCTATCCTAATCCAAATTTAATCAAGGGTGAGTTAGGTATGGTCACCATCAAAGGGAACTCGATTTAATGTAAAGAAATAATCAGTTTACTCTTCATGGAGTGTACTACATATCCTTTGAAACCAGTCCTACAATGACTTCTGTGGTTCTAAAGGAGCTTTCTAAAGTCACACACTTTTGCACACTTCAATACTGTGATATTTTATTTTGTGATACTGTATTGATTCTCAGAAACCCTGTATCGATTTAACTGTTTACATTTTTTTAATTAAAAAATAAAAAAAAGTTTATATACAGAACCCTGCAACTGTTAATTTTACAGATAAAAAAAACATTGCTATGATGTTTGATCATTCAGGGACTGTGATAAATACAAATGAAGATCCCACTGTTCTGATTGCATTAAAAAAGTAAACCCCATTATTATGCATATGGTATGTTCTTGAAACCACTACAGCTTCCCTAAATTTTGATTTAAAAAATGCATTATATCACAATATACAATATACAGAATCATAACCCCTGTATCATTATACATATTGCAGCCCTCAACATCACTTGGACAAAGCACATGCAGAACTGCAGTATACTGCAATACTAGAACAGATTTGTTTATTTATAATCATTACTACATTTCCTGACGATTATTTTGGATGGAGCCTATCCCAGCTGACTTTGGGCGAGAGGCAGGGTACACCATGGACAGGTCGCCAGACCATCACAGGGCTGACACGTAGAAACAGACAACCATTCACACTCACGTTCACACCTACAGACAATTTAGAGTCACCAGTTAACCTGCATGTCTTTGGACTGTGGGAGGAGGCTGGCGTACCTGGAGAAAACCCACGCTGACACGAGGAGAACATGCAAACTCCACACAGAATGGCTCCCTCCTGGGATTGAACCAGGAACCCTCTTGCTGTGAGGCGACAGTGCTAACTACTACAAATTTTTAAGATTGAGATTTAATGTTGATGCAAATTACTGTACATTTTGTGACAAAGAAGTTTTTTTAAATTGTGATCCAGTGCGGCCCCTCTGGTGTGATACACAGTGTTGGCTACAGTCCAAGGAGATTGACATGTCAACCCTGGCGGTGGAGACAATTTTTGGTGTTTGTGTTGAAAACAAGAAAGTGGACTTTGTACTTAATATTGTCTTATTACTGGGGAAGTCTCCCATTCATAAATGTAAATACTTTGAGACTAAACCCTGCTTTAACCATTGTAAGAATGAGTTAAAACTCTATAAGTCACTGAAACCTTTTCTTTTATTGTTCGATTTCCGTCATTCCATATGTAGTTTATTTAGTAGTTTATTAAGTAGCCGTACGTTTTACAGACATAGGAAGTGTAATAAATCAAAGACAGTTAAGGATAACACTCACTGAACAACACTTTGTCTCAGTCCGTTTCTCATCTGGTTCTTGTTGATAGACGGGTTCCAGTCTTGTGTGCTCAGGTGTGACGTGACGTAGTTGTCAACTTTCTGTCGCAGGTTCTGATAGGCAGGCTGGCAGCAATGACAGCGATGTAAACTCGGTCATTACACAGCAATAACATTACATACAGGCTCAACACACTGTGCGTGGAAAGTATATCGTAGCAACAATGAAAATATTACACCAATTTCTCCCATTTAAGTACGCAACGAGCTATTAGCTAGCTAAATGCTCGAGGAATGCGAGTCAACATTAACTTTGAGTTTGTCTTGCTAAGTTAAACCACAGAGATAACGTTAGCCTCGGTATGTTAGCATTAAGTGTGTACCTTCGTATCAACGTCGGCGAGACAGTCCCGACGGAACTCGTCAAAAAGCCCCCGGTTCTTCAGATGCTCCACAATCATACCGATTAGCTGCGGGTCTCCCGGAGGCAGGTTGGCCGGAGGGACGTTAACGTTACCACTACCCTCCGCCATACCAAACCGAAGTTAAGATTTATTTACACTTATTTACCTGCTAACTACATAGAAAGCTAGCTTGCTGCGTCGGCGCTTGTTTTCCAACAAAACACGCGGTCCACTCGCTCTGTCTTCAATAACCTGCGGGCGGGGCGATCGTGCGTTCTGTGAACCATGCTGTTAACCGTGTTATTTACTTCGGTGAAACGGTAGAAGCCGTATTACAAATCGAGCGCTTCATCCCTAGTTGCCACGCATGCGCGTTCGAACCCTGACATCGGAAGTACTTGTGGATTAGGGGTAAACGCACAGGGGTAAACGTTAACGCGCAGTGATTACAGTTAGCCTCAGAGGAAAATTAACATAAAACACAAGCGGAATTCTTAAAACAGAGAAGCGGAGTGTGTTCTGTACTTAGGTCTTCAGACTGAAAGAGTCTGTCTCGTCAATCTTCGCACCTACCAGATCTCACTTTGCCTGGACTATTGTTGTAAAAGGTAACGCTAGCTAACTAGCTGTGTTGGCTAATATTAACTCATTACCTCACCTACGGTACTGGACTAATACTCTCAGGCACAGATCTTCAAATGTTACCAAATGTGCATCAATGTGTAAATTATCCCGATGTGAACTAAACCTCAACAGCCGTGTTAACACGGGCGGCAGATTTTATTTATGTCCAAACCAGTAACTTTATAGCATGCTGACACTCATACAAGCTGTCAGTTCTCAGTGATCACAGTGTGATGAATTAAAGCAACTGGCTGACATCTTTTTTTATTACTTACAGGGCGGTGACAGTGCTACTAGCAATCTATGATTGGTTAATGGCTTGTTTTTAGAAGGGCATTATTGTTAGTCATGTGTCAGGAGCAGGCTATTGAAATATCACTGTGGCTGAGCAGGGTCGATTGTTTGTTTTTACATCACTGGTTCAACTAGGTCAGTGCCATATGCGTTTACTGACCCGGCTTGACCCAAGGGAACCGTGATTGTTGAACCTCACAGATTTTGCTTTATTTTTACTAAAGCTATGAGCATAGAGACCAGAGCCCTGTTCATCTTCTTTGCTTTCTCTTATGACTTCTGATGAATAGTAAGCAAATCATTCTTTTGTCACAACAACTTGAAATGTAATGGCTTATTGACCTGGATTATTTAACATTCTTGTTGCAGATGAGTGATAAAGCGAGTGCCAACAAAGAGTTTATGGAGCAGCTGCGGATGCAGGAACTCTATGGGCAGAGAAATGCGGATGGCTCTGACCCCTTCACCTACACTGACCCAGAGGACGGGACTGTGTATGACTGGGACCATGAAAAGAAAGCCTGGTTCCCAAAAGTATGAACTTTTTCTTACCTTTCAGCTTTTGTTTACTTGTGTTAATTTTGATCCTTTAAGTTTCTTAGTCCCTGAGCTTAAAGTCTTTCTTGCTACAGTTTGCGTCACTGTATTTGTAGCGGCCTTTGGTTTATAAATATATGATGCTGCATTTAATTGTATGTGGCCATTTTCGTCAACTGATTATGTGTTGTGCCTGTTGTTGGGATAGTAAAGCCCTGCTCTTGGCCAGTTTGGTTGACTCTGCGATGCACAGTCTTCCCCTCTTGCTCTGATCAGAATAGTTGTGGCATAGCTTACTAGCTTGTATTTGCCACTACTCACACAGTGATAAAATGCATCATAAATGAACCAAACACAAGTGGAAGCACCAAATACAGATGTCACTGCACCAAACTGGCTTGTAGACCTCTTTTTTTGTATGTAGTAGTAACAGTTTCCTCGTTAAATGTTAAGTTGTTATTTTTCTTTTCTCTAGATAACAGAGGACTTCATTGCAGCCTACCAGGCCAACTATGGCTTCACTCAGGAAGGAGATCCAGATGTTGACAAAGCCGCAGTGAGCGGCACAGAGCCAGCAGCTCCCAAACCAGACAGCAAGCCCTCAGAAAAGGAGAAACCAGGAAATGCCGCCCAGAAAACAGAGCCAGTCCAGCAAGAGACCCCATCTAAAGAAGCTAAGCAGAAAGGGGAGAAGAGGAAAGCAGAGCCAGGTAATCCTACCAGAGAGGAGAGAGAAAATAGGTTTAGTAGCTACAGTCATTGCAGTGTTTTTCCAGATTTCTCTCTCTCTACAAAAGTGATTATATTTGTCACCAGTATAGATTTATATGTACAAATTCTAAATTTAAGTTACAAACGCATGTTTTGATAAATGCTATTATCCCTATTTTTTGTCCTCGTAGGATGGTTTGATATCGACGACAGTAAAAACACGAACGTCTACGTATCAGGTTGGTGTCACTGACATTTTTTCTCTTTGTCAAGACTCCAGTCAAGACTGGACAAGTAGACTGGACTAGCTGACTCTGTTCATCCCATTTTATTCTTTCGTTCTCTCTTATTTTTCTGCCCTGGTCTCCTTTTCTCAGGCTTGCCTCCTGACATCAGCACTGAGGAGTTTGCTGAGTTGATGTCCAAGTGTGGCATTGTGATGCGGGACCCCATCACCGAAGAGTACAAGGTCAAACTATACAAGGACAAAGAGGGAAATCTGAAGGGAGATGGCCTCTGCTGCTATCTCAAGGTCTGCCTGTCCGTCTGTTTGCCTAAAACTGAATTAATGGTTTCCACGTCCGTATGTCCGGTATTAGTATTACATTACACTATAGTGAAGTTACCGTGTTTGTGTGTTTATGATTCTTTGCAGAAGGAGTCGGTGGGTTTGGCTCTGCGTCTGATTGACGAGTCAGAGATCCGAGGTTATAGACTCCACGTGGAAGCAGCACGGTTTGAGCTGAAGGGCCATTATGACGCCAGCAAAAAGAAGAAGAAGAACAAAGATTATAAGAAGAAGATGCAGCAGCAACAGAAGTAAACTCTAATTCCTTGTTTTTTATTTAACCTTCCACAAGTCCAACGCTGCATGTAGGAATAAAACACTCCCCAAATGCTTAAGGTGGATCAAGAGAAGGCAAAGAACTGAGTATTTCTTTTGTCTGTGTTTTTGTCTGTGTAGACAGTTGGATTGGAGGCCAGAGAAGCAAGGAGAGGTGAGGAAGAGGCATGAAAAAGTTGTCATCATCAGGAACATGTTCCATCCCAGTGACTTTGAGGTGCAGAGAGATACACACACATACACATACATGCCCACGAACACACTATCCATTGAGGTTATTAATCTCCGTGGTCTCTGTGTTGGCCTTCATAGGAAGACCCACTGGAGTTGAATGAGTATCGTGAGGATCTACGGACAGAGTGTGAGAAGTTCGGGGAGGTCAAGAAGGTCATCCTCTTTGATGTGAGTATGATGTCATTTGTGTTGTTTCATAGTTACAGTAGAGTAGTTTGAATTGTATGTTAGTTGCAGCAATAAAGAGCTGGTATGTGGTGTTTGTGCTCCAGAGACACCCAGATGGCGTGGCATCAGTCGCATTTAAGGAGCCTGAGCAAGCCGATGCGTGCATTCAGTCGTTCAACGGTCGCTGGTTTGGAGGAAGGCAGCTGACTGCTCTGCTTTGGGACGGAACGACAGACTATCAGGTAAAACAAATGCAACATACAAATGGGCATTTAGTCAGCAAGAAGGATGATGAAAATATTCCACAGAGATGCATTATGAAAATGCTGCAGATGCAACATTTTTGAAACTTTACCCATACTAGTGAATAGATGTCAGGATAACATCACAATACCCACAAATCAATACACTGCAGGAGCATGTCGGTCATCACTCGTGGAAATAGTGGCAATGAAGACCACTGAAGACTGTTGCGTAAACCTCATGTCGCCTGTGTCCCAGCCAAAAAGTTGCACTGAACACACTGTATAGACTGCAGCCAACTAGCACGTATGTTCCACGCCTGAGTGAGAGGAAATGATACTCCTTACCAGCAGGCGGCGGGAGTCTGTGTTAATCATGAAAAAAAGGGAAACTGGAAGACAGATAGGATGGTTTCAAGAATCTACTTAGCCAGTTAGCACATGGACAGAACAACCCGACGTTGACAGAACAAAGCGTATTTATTATGCGCTAGTGAATGTTAATAAAAACAACTACGTATCGTTTCCACCTAAGAGCTCAATGGCAAGAAAAAAAAAAAAAAAAATCTTACCTCATACAACACTGTAGCCACTTGTTTGGTTTCCTCTCTTCTGTTTCTCTTCTCATCCACTGAGCTGGGGTCTCATTTGTACAACAGTGTGTAGGTTCCATGCTAAAAGTGTATGTGCAGACAAAAGCCCAAAATGGCGTGTGCAGAAATATATCCAGATTTTTAAAACGAGATTTGAACTGGCTCATAATTTTAACAACTGAAAGGTGTTTATGGAATCACTACCACAAATAAAGAAAAGGGCGGGATTGAATGTTTATGATAAAGTGGATCTATAAGAAACATGAGATATGAGGTGAACACGCACATTTAATTTCTACAATCTGGCTTCAGTTTACCACCTCACTGTATACGTCACCGGTTTCCCTTCTCCAAAATGACGACTTTTGCGTGGGAAGTGCTGCACGTCTCTTTCAGGCTTTGTTTTGTGCATATGCAATGAGTATAAATGAACTGCTAAATCAGAGTGATTTGGTTCACTGATGTGCTCCGCCATCTCTGACGCTGATTCAGCATGCTGTATCTGCTGAAAAAAACCTAACAAGGACCAACTAGTGCCAACGGTGCAGGACACAGCACAAGAATAGGTTGAAAGACGCTCACCAACTGCCTGATATTGTCCAATGACCAATCACAGCCTTGGTGTGTCAGGGCTCTTAGATTAACCTGAACTCTGCATCTGGTAAGAATTTGCAATCCTCATGCCCATTCTGTTTGTGCAGGTGGAAGAGACGACACGTGAGCGGGAGGAACGACTGAAGGGTTGGTCTGCTTTCCTGGAGGGAGACAAACAAAGCCAGCAGAACAACACCACCAAGCTGGCAGAGGGTGCCACCACCGACACCACCACCACCACTACTACAGAACCCACAGAGCCCTCCAGCACCACAGAGCCCAAACAGCATCCGAAATCAGAACCACATCAACAGGATGAGGGAGCAGAGTCTACAGACAGCAGCCTAGCAGGAAGTGATGATGAGGAAGCATAAATACTCACATGTTCATCGTTGGTCCCCATGGCAACCAATTAGGACAGTCCTGCTTGAATTTGAACTGTGGAGAAGCTCCTTGTTGAGCAGGCGAGGAGGAGGAGGTATTTGAACAGTTTGAGCTGTTTTGTAATGTAGGAAAATAAATTGTGTTAAGATAATTTTGTCTACCTTATTTTCATCTTTTTGGTTTACATTGTAATTAGACCTGCACATCACAGCTTTCCCTGAATTTCGGTGTGCAAGTTTGTTTCCAGTTTTGTGCTGATGACCCTAAAATATTAATGAACTACAGAAGATAACAGACTGAAACTGTGCTGGATTTGAGTTGGAGAAGATTGTTCTGCTTCAGTACTCATTACACTCAATTTTAAACGCCCACAACTTGCTTTCATTTCTTCTTTACTTCTTGGAATACATTACAATTTTTTGTTTTAAAAGGAACACTTCACCCACAAAAATCATCATTTGTATGTAACTCACCACGTGTGAGATTGGCGTAGTGAAGAAAACATTTTTCTTGCGTGCTTCTACGGTGAACGAGGAATAAGAAAAGGTTGAAAATTATTTGAGTTGAAGTAAACAGGGTTGCGTTTAACAACAGCGATACAATATCAAAAAATCCATTTACAAACCCTCACACAACTCGTGCAGTATAATTTCTCTCATTATCCAGCTGTATGCGCAGTACTAACCAAACAGATTTTTTTGCTAAAACCTTATTTAAAAACACATGAGTTCAGTGTAACACTGGGTAAATAATTGATATACAAATGATCATTTTGTGCGTGAAGTATAGTTTGTAAAAGCAGATTTGGAGCACAGACAACAGCTAAATACATAGTTTATTTCATATCTCCCCCATTATGGCTTTGCAGTTCAGAATGTTGAGTAACAGCGAGGGATAAGAGAAAAAAAAAATAGTGTGGAGTGATACACATACACCAGCTATTGATTTTTTTAAATTAAACAAATTATTAATATTACAAATACAAATTAAACTTTTGTTAGCCCACTAGAATAATAATTGCTTTTTCAATCCATATACACTTTGCTGCAATAAAATTAGTTGGAGTGAGGAAGTGTGGAAAACTTTACCTGATAAAACAGATGATGACAAAGTTTTCCTCTGGGGTAATTTGCAGTTTAAAAAAAGGAAATAAATCCCAATATATGTTTCTGCAATACTCAGCAAATCACAAAACATATAAAGTCAAAAATAGTACTTTATTTTGACTTAAGTATTGTGATAATGTTGTAGTGTGGGGGCCCTGGGGATTGTCACCCCAAGTGACAGCACATGTTATGACAGTAATGTTGCTGTTGCCTTTGATAGTTTCTTCATTTGTAATCAGGGTTTTATGTTGATCTGTTTCCCCTCCCTGAGCATCCGAACACAAACCAGAATACTTGAAGGTCACCAAAAGATCATCAGGATAAATCATAAAACCAAAAACAAACATATTGTTTCATGGTATAGATCTACGCATTGCCCAAAACTCATAGAAACTCATGTGTTATGTACAACATGTTAGTAAAAAGTCAAAATTAGCAAATTTTTACAACATCCAGCTTAGAATAAGTTAAAGCTTCGACACAGAGCACACACTTAAGAATGCTTTTTACCACCTTACACAATGGCTGCATGTTTGCTTCAAACTGTTTTGTGATTTTAATAGATGGAATATGAAAAATTAGCATGCTGACTACTCAGGTTCAAACAGCCACACAGTATTTCATGGAAAAGGGCCTTTCATACAAGACAAGAAAGATATTACATTTACTTAAATGAAATGCAAACCTTTCCCTTTTTACTGCCCAGTATCTGGATCTCTGCGGAAGTTGCAAGGTCAAGGTGTGATAAGACAGACTTATTCTTTCAAATCCTCTCTTAAGATGCTCTCTCGTAAACTGCAAAGTGCATGTGAGTGCAGACAAAAACATTTTATAAAAATAAAGGGGAGACACCCCAGTTGAAAACAGTTTCATCATAAACTGGTCAACTTTGAGATTGAGCTATTTTGCTTCCATAACATGTCTTCTGTCAGATTAGTGGAAAGAAAACATCCAAAATACATATGTAGGTCTTTATTTTAGTTCAGATTTCTTTTCTTGAAATGTATTAAAGGGTACATATTTAATTAGATAATGCTGCATTTGCATTTTTACACAAAAAATGTAAGAAAATGTACCAAAAAATAATTATCTAGCAACTGGTAATGTGTCATGGTGATATCTGTTTTTACTCTGTTCATTCTGTTTAGACTCTGTTGGTCTAAAAGTGTTCATAATTTTAAAATACCTACCTTTTAAAAGGTTTATATGCAGGATCGTTAGTGATGGTTTGTAAACATGCTCGCCAGCGAAAGAGAAAGTAAAAGCCAAGCCCAGATTCACTCTCATTTTGTGTTTCACCTTGTTATATTTGCGTTATTTTAGCAGTGTCTGATGTCTGCTGCTTACAGTCTGGCACTTGGTGCTACCCTTTTATAAAGCTCTGACCTCACCTGGATGCTTTGGAGGTACACGGCTATAAACGCCCCAAGCACAGAACATAACATAATACAGGCAGAGGGCAGTCTCTGCAGATAACTACACCATCACACACTTAAAGTGCACTAACAGTTTAGTCTCAGCAAAATCCTGAACATGCGACAAGCTCTTCTGGACATCAAAGCAGTAAAGACGGACCGCAGAAAATGCTGCTCTAACAGACCAGACTGTGAGCAAGGAGCTCAGCTGGGTACAAGAACAAAATGAGGTGCTGGATGCCAGGTGCTCTTTGGTGTCAACTATGTTTATGGCCAGAGATGATGTGGATACAGCTTTAGAGTCTGAGCACAAGGAGATGGAAAGAAAAGTGATAGATAAAGATATGGAAGTCCACTCTTGGAAGGAAAGTCTCCACTTCTACATGATGCAGACGGAGAACGTGAAAAAATCCTGGAAGGACTGGGAGACTAGGGCGAGTCAGGTCATTCAGGTAATGAATAATTTTTAAAAGCAGTGTCAGAGAGGAAACACTCCCACTGATGGAGGAGAATCTGGCCATGCTGGGGACAAGATGAAGATCCAGATAGAGTGGCAAACAAAACACAATACACTGGAGGATTGACTTAGGTGAGCTTTAAGAAAACAGAGGAGCTGCAGAGACAGATCAGAGAGGTGGGGAGAAGTGGCTCAACAAGGCAAGCAAGATGCAGCTGGGGATGAAACTCCTTATTCAGTAAAATATTGAGCTTAATGTATGCCACATCAACTGATCATTCTGATCTGAGTTGTTATTTGTTGTATTGTAACAGTTTGTTTCACATCTAGTCTTTCAAAGAGAAAATACCAACGTATATGCTATCTCTTGTTTCAGGATCTTGTCTTACAAACTGACAGAGACTAAAGATAAAAAAGGAGGGAGGGTGGCAACAAAAGAGACAGAAAAGAGTGAAGAGGCAGGGAAAAGAGACAAGAAAGAGAAGACAGAAAATGAGAAAAGAGAGAAAAAAGAGAAGGAAAAGACGACAACAAACAAGAGAAGACCAACATCCTCTCCCCTCCTCCCATCCTCCTGCCAACATGCTTTTAC
Organism: Epinephelus lanceolatus; assembly: GCF_041903045.1. Classification (NCBI taxonomy): domain Eukaryota; kingdom Metazoa; phylum Chordata; class Actinopteri; order Perciformes; family Serranidae; genus Epinephelus; species Epinephelus lanceolatus. Next base: position 32,497,165 of record NC_135744.1, read on the forward strand.
CAGCAAGAGTCATAATTGATTTCTAATTGAATGTAATTTCTCAGTTCCAATAAAAAGTTCTTGCTTTATTTTTTTTCTTGTTTTCCAACATTAATTAAACATGGAAATTTTGTGCTAAACAAAAGAAACTTCTTCCATCACTGTGTCGTCTCTATAAGACATCTCACTTCAAAGTCCGAGCATTAGCATCACAGTAGAACTAGGCTGTACAATCAACAATAGTATACTTGTACCATTTATTTTTTTGAAAAACATTTTGTTGTTTGCACATCAGAAACCTCCAGAGGTAGAATATAACTAATTACATTTACTCAAGCACTATACTAAAGCATGGGTGGATTATGAAACGATGGACCCTGCATTTTGTATCTCTGGTTGTTTTGTGTTTTTGTGTGTGTGTGTTTGTCTGTAGTCTTTTTGAGTCACTTTGTCATCATTTTCTGTCTTTCTATGTTTGTTTTGTCCCTATTGGAGTTATTTGTTGCCTCTTTGCAGTTTCTTTGCATCTCTTTGTGGCCATTTTAAGTCCCGTCCTGGTCAGCACCTGTTAATTTGAGTGACACTGTATTGGTGAATACTGGAGGCCCCTGACACTTTGGGCCCCTGGGCCTGTGCATGGTAGATCTGTTCAGTAATCCATCCATTTACTTAAGTACAATTTTGAGGTATTTGTATTTGACTTGAGTATTTCCATGTTATGCTATGTTTATACTTCTACTCCACTACATTTTGGATTCAAATATTTTACTTGTAAAATGTTCTCTTTTCTGTATAAGGGTTTCTGTAAAACACGATGAACACTAAAATCCACTAAAATTTGCACTACACATAAGGAAGTCTGGCACTAATCAATGTTGCTGCTGGTTTTAATCTCAACAGACAGTATACTATGTATTAACTATCATTCATAAATCTAATACAAATAAAACGCGAAATCTACCAACAAGAATCAACACAGTGCAAAATCACTGCATCTAACATTATAGCTCAAACATGGCACTTTACAAAGAATAAAGGAACTCACATTTTTCACTCAGTCACACAGATTGATGCCAGCGAGCCCTGATTTCTGCTGCAGGCAGTGTGGTAGGACAGGCCTCACACCTGGACTGAATCCACCTTATATAGTCTTATTAAGCCAGGCTCCTCCTCCTCCCTGCTCCTCCCCAAACAGTCCTCCTCAAGACCTGCTCTTCACAACAGTACTTTCTTTTATTCCTGTAAATGTATACGGCAGCTTTAATTACTTTGCAGATTATTAACACAAAATATAATCAACTATTAAATTATGATATATCATTATATATTAAGCTACCCAGCAGTATATAAAGTAATCAAAATGAGCTCCAGTTTTACCAGCTGCAACGTTAAAGCGGTGAGCAAATTAATGCATTCATAATTATAATCCAAAAAATATATAATATGCATTATTTTGAAATGGGCCATTCTACATAATGACTACTTTTGGTACTTTAAGTATATTTTAATCCTAATACTTGCACTAATCTGAGCACTTCTTCCAGCTCTGGAAACCATCTGTCAATCCTTCTACTGACAAAATCCTCTAACTTTGAAACATCTGCACTCCACCCTGCCTGACCACAAGAGAGCGCTGTGACCCTGCTGTTGGCTGTGTCGGCTGGTGAACCTTGTTCTCATATACAGTAGATATCACTGTTATGTCACCCTGGGACCACGGCAGGACTGTCTGTTTAGAGCTCAACTTTTAAAGCCTTAAAAATACTTTTATAGATTCAAACTAAATATGATGTGCAGAAAGTGATGATAAGTAACAAAGCACAGTACATTTAGTGTCAGTACAGCTTTGAGGTACTTGAGTATTTCCATTATAAGCTAGTTTACACTTCAACTCCACTGTATCTATTATCCTTTTTACTTTAGGCACTTTGCCGATTCAAATTATTAATACAAAATATAAGTAAAAAAATAATTATTGGGCATTAAGCTACCTTTCAGTATACACTAACACTGGCTTGACCTATCAGCTGCAACATTAGTAAATAATGCTTACACATTAATGCATCAATAACGACAACACAATTACATATAATATGGGCCAGTCTGCATGATGGGTACTTTTGGGACTTAAGTTTATTTTGATACTACGTACTTCTGGACTTTTACTTCAGTAGGATGCAGGACTTTATCTTGTAACAGCATGTCTACACCGTGGTGTGGTCTCTTAAAGATTTAGACTTGAAAAATACCTAAATAAAATATCTGAGTACTTCCTCCGTCAGTGTTTGCCCATTGAGTATTGCCATTTTAAATATACTGAGCCTTTTTTTACATGTTCAAAACCTAATTATGTTTCAAGCACGCACAAAAAGTAATGATTTACAGTATTAGAATTTTTTTTTTAAAAAAAATTACAATACTTTATTATGTGTTATTTTTTCTGTTCATTCCAATGGACAGTATCTGAACCCAATACTGAAAATGACAACAAATAGTTTCAACAGACCCTTTTTCAGCAAGAAACTGAGTTGATCTATTTACATGAATGGTGAACTCATATCTGTGATAAAACTGATGCTTTAATACAACAGTTTTATACTGTTACTCATGTCATTGCTTTGGAAATACCTTTTTTGCAAGGTGGAGTAAAGGGTACAGCACAGATTCTGTTATTAAATGAAAATATCCATCAGTGTTACTCAGACTTACACATTCACTGAGAAGCTGTAGCAATAGATCAACCTTGTGGGTCCATTTGTTTTTGCTGTTTTTCTGTCTGCAACTAAATGTGCTGCCGCAGTCTCGACCAGGTCTCCCTTGTAAATGAGATCCTTAATCCCAGCGGGACTAACCTGGATAAATAAAGCCTTAAAACACCCACAAAGCATGTAATGTACAAATGGGTGTATGTGGTGCAGAGAGTTCAGCTGGGCCAAGAACACAATACTTGATTTTGAACACTGTGTTCTCTGTTTTCCAATAAACTATGACTGCAACACAGTTTAACAGTAATGCAACAATATTGTATGAGTCAACAAGGAGGTGCAGACAGAGAGAGAGATATGGGATAGGAGCAGAGACGGAGGGGGAAATGGACAGAGCATGTGAAAGCAGGGTCTGTGTGTGTGTGTGTGTGTGTGTGTGTGTGTGTGTGTGTGTGTGCACGCGCGCTCTGTTCCCTGGAGTCCACCCTGGAGATCGCTTGGGAAAAAGACCTCTAGGTCTGCCTGAGGTCTGACTTACAGCCAAGAAAAGCAAGACGAAAATAGTGAGGGAGAGAGAGAGGGACAGAGAGATGGAAGATGGAGAGGGCGTGAGAGGAAGGAGGAGCCAAAGACACAAGAAAGAGTGTGGACAAAGAGCTTTGTATCTGAGGAGAAAATGTATGGAAAATAAAAACATTCACATGGTGTCACACACACACACACACACACACACACACACACACACACACACACACATACACAAACTGCTGATTGGAACCATATGCTGACAGACAGAGAGAATAATGGGAAACTGTGAATTGTTTGATTTGTTTTTCCTCTTTGTTGCGCTGGGATGGAGAGTGGGCGAAGTGGAGGGGCTGGAAGGCGCCCGTGACCGTAGATGATGATCAGTCATGGGAAATTCCAGCGAGTAGATGTGTCCACTGCGTTGCATAGACAGGTCCTGCTCCATTAACTGTGCGCCCAACAGGGGGAACTCCCACTGTGTGAACTAGGAACTTGAGCAGCGGGGTGCCCAAAAAGTCATGCATCAAGTACAAATGGTGGTTCTGATACTGATTGATCACAAGCCAATATTACTGCTGACCTGCATCTCCCTCTCTGTCTTTCCCACACACACATAAATAACACGCTTTTACTGCTCCTGTGCCACAGACCCAAAAGCAGCTGTTTTCTAGATGGCTAAATTCAATTAACTGTTTAATATAACGGAGAAAATAACTCAACACCTGTGTTATTGGCATTAAAGTGGGCAAGGACACAGAAGACAAACATGGCCTACCTGTGCCTGCCGGAAATCACACAACCTTACATACATGCATGAACTGTACACATGGAGTCATATGGATCACAGTGATTGCACATAATGATGCAATTAAACAGGTTAAGCTCTTAAGAGAGTGCGGGAAAGACATTTAGCAATCGACTTCTCTGTTTTCCTTCCCATTCAGAGTCTCAGGACAGAACTGTGACAGCTGAGACAGGCTGAAGACAAGCACCTGTATGACAGCAAACATGCTTTAAGAGCCAATGAATGCTCTCTTTCAGAGATACAGGAAGGAAGTTTTTGGTTTCACTTGTTCCTAATAACTGAAATATGCAAAAAAAAAAGTGAGTGGGAGACAGGGAGAGAAAAGAGGGAGGTGAAGGAAAAGTGAGGTTGATTTGCTGCAGATGCTTCGGTCTACTGGGAAAATGACATAGGGTTGATTCTTTGTGGAAATGGGTGTGTTGATATTGGTATGTGGGCTAGTGAGAAAGACTTTGTCTCCCATATTTAAAGTGAAATTTGACAAGCTGAAGCGGCCAGCAGTAGCTTTATGGTTGAGTGAGTCTGCAATTACGAGGTGGTTTGAATATTGAATGTGACAAGGAAGGTTTAAGGATGGGGGAACAGATGAAGGTACACTACCGTTACCTTCCGTAGCTGTTATGTGAAGCCCTTGCATAAAGCAGTGTAGTCTCTTTATCCTCATTTTTGGGTTTGTCTTGTAGAATTTAATCCTAGAAGAGAAGAAGGCACTAATTCTAACTGATTTATGACAGGATTAATGCAACAGGGCAAAACATGCATCAGGCAACAGTGTAAAAAACAAAGCAAAGCAAAGGTAAGTTCTTACTGTGTGCAGAGCAGTTTGTTGGATTCCTAAGTGTTTGGTTGTGAGTGTGTGTGCGAGTGTAAAAAAAAGCAACAGGGGGCACGGCTTTAAATGAATCAATAAATCAATAAGTTAGTGCTTTTTTCAAATTTTAACTGTTTTTAACACTTTCAATTATACATAGCTGCAGAGTATCTTATTTTGAACAGCATACACCCAAGTTTCTCATGCATTCAAGTAGTACGTTCTTATCATAAAACCAATGCAGCAACCTCTGGGGCTAGAAAATGAAGCCAACACGAAAATCCCTGAAACTGCAGGCTGTTTTTATGCACTGATCATACACATACCTAAGAAAAGTAATGCAAAATCATTCATATATATTCTATGTAATTATGAGCCAGTACTTTGTGTATAACCCACATATTTAGGAAGGCTGCGATCATGTGACCAATGCGATGATGGGAGCAAAGAAGTAAGTAGTCCACATAAGGAGGCAGGTTGAGGTGGTGTTTGGGTCAAACAAACACAGGACTTTCCCCAGGAGACCTGGTACTCAGAATCATCCACCCTCTCATCCAACTATGGTCACCTCAGGTCCTTTCTGGCTCCAAAAATGCATTGTCCATTATTTTTACACAGTCCACGGCTGTGACAGGACCCTCTTAAACCTGCAATAAGTAATTATTTGGGCCACTTGAGGGCAGCAGAAACAAGCTTTAAACATGACACTTACAAATAATCTCTTTTTATTTATTTTTATTTTTTTTAAGTTGATATGGTGAACATTTTATTTTGTTAGCCAAGTGTAAAAACTTTTTTTTTTTTGCAATACTGCGAGTGTATTTTTGGTGTTTCCACTTTTTAATGCACATGCTGAAAATGAGCATAACAAAAAGGTGGCTGAAAACTTAATTATCAGTGATGGGTTGCATTTGTCAAACTGAAATTCTTGGTGCTAGAAGTAACTGGATGTGGACAAGCTCAAGATCTATGCAAAACTTTAATGGCTAGGGACACAAACTGTCTCAACCAATTGAGAAGTGAAAAGGGGCAAAACTTTGAATTTTTCTGAATGTGCATTGCGTTAACCATTTATTTCAGCCAAAACAACTGCCGTGTTAATGGTCTGTGTCATGACCAAATCGCTCTCTTTCTGCTTTGTTATGTTTTTTCCCGTGGGAAGTTTGGTGCTGTATCCTGTGTGTCTGATGATGTGTCCTCTCTTTACGCAAAAACTATGACTGTGACACACACAGACTTGTTCTGGTCACTTTACAGACATTGCATTACATGAACCCCGTGGAGATGTACTCTAAACTCAAGCAAAAAACAAAACAAAAAACAAGTCTTAACTCTAAAGTTTAATGCTTTACCAGGTGGGGACTAGCTTTTTGTTCCCACATGGGACAAGAGTCCCCATAATGTGAGTGTATGAACATATTTATGTCCCCACAATGTCATTCATACAAGTCAGACACACATAATGTGTACACATAGGCACACACTTTCACAGTTTTGTGAAGCAACAATTGTTTGCCTATAGTTTTCATCCACCCATCTCTCTTGCCATTGGCCTTAAAATGTAGCCAACAGCATTAATTTGCAAAATCCCTATTCCTTAAATTTATGTGCCGTATTTTAATCAATATTTTCCTCATCAAGTCAGTACTAAAAACAACCAAAGAGCCAGTCCAAGAGCTGTTAGAGTTTGGCACTGGACATTTGAGCACTACAACAGTGTCTCTGTTTCTCCTGTGAGTTGGAATCATAACTCTGACTCTCATTATGTCTCCTCTGCTTTAACACTACGCCTCAGGCCCCCAGTTGTTATTTTAAATCTTTGCTAATTGTTGGACTTTGGCTTGGTTCCTTTCCATCACCTTATGAAATCCAGTTCATGCAATTAATGTGTACTGTGTTCTCTGTGTATGTGTGTGTGTGGTGAGTTTTACTGGCTGGCGATATCAATGTATTCAGGGCATGCTTGTGTAAATAGAGTGAAGTCACATGCAGGGAAGGTTTCCACTTTCCTTTACATGAATAATATTATTGTAAACTATCTGTGACCTAACCTTTTCTGCTATAACTTTCCTGCTGAATAAAAACACATGTGGCCGGTTTGGGGAAGGCTGGCCGCCGCTCGAGCGCTGGGTTACTGATCGATGACATCACGGCTCCCTGGTGTGAAAGTGGCAGATTAGAGTAACTCTGGGTGCTTGTAAAGTTGGAGTTTGTGCTATATTTTAGCTTCTAGTCATAAGACAATGCCAATTTTTCCTCCCATAGAAGTTTAGTTTTTCATAACTGATAATTACAGGTTTGAGGCATGACGTATTTATCTTCCACTGGTCATTGTTTTTGCCAAGTTGCACTTTAATTTGGACGTTTGTCAGAACATAAGTGAAGATATGACAGTGGATGCAGAGGTGTAGATTTTGGGGGGACACAGGGGACACGTCACATTCATTATTTAGAACATGGGCATTTGTCTCCCCTAATAAAAACATGGAATTAAAGTAGCAGAGGAGTTTTATTTTGGCAAAATTAAAGACATTAACTATAAATTGGTGCAGAAAAATTCACTAGATTGCAGGACATTAAGTGTTTGACACTAATTTTCTGGTGGAGAACCCCCCAAGTCTCCCATTTCATATGTGTCCCCCACGATTTTGAAATGAAACCTACACCCTTGAGTGGGTGAGTATGTGAATGGATGTGTGAATGTTATGCAAAAAGGATGTCTTGCCTTCAGCATGTGGGGAAATGGGGGAAGAGTGTGTGTGTGTGCTTGCGTGTGTGAAGTGATGATGGTCGTGGGTGAGGGCCTGATTTCAAGGTCGGACAGGAAATGCCTGTGCAGATGGAACAGTAATGTGAACGCACTGAGAACAGTGTACAGGAAACAGCCTACTCTGCAGCTGTGTGTGTGTGTTTTTATATGTGCTCATGATTAAAAGCAGCCGTTTGCTATTATATATTCAGAGGAGGTGATAGATAAATGCAGTAATAGTCAACAGAACTAGGTGGTATGATACACTACAACTGAATTTGTTAGTCACTCCAATTCTTCCATTCTCTTTGTAGTGCAGATGATATTGCTGGGCACTGAAAACCTTAAGGGCCCTGACAGTGGCTGTCAGTTGCCGTAGATTTAGCAGTCTCACACCATTGGTTCTAGTCTGCCCTTACTGAATCAGCGTCAAAGATGGTGAAGACTGGAAGTTCAGCTTAATGCATGAGAAAAGAAACTAAAGTGTGGAAAGTAAAAAAAGAGCTAACAACCCTGTTATGTTAGGTAAATTTATTCATTTATTTATCTTTTAGCCATTGAGCTATTTAGCAGAAGCTGTTCATAATCTTTCATGTTATCATTTACTGGTGCACGGCAAATATTCTTTGTTCTTTCCATATTGGATCGTGTGATTGATGTGCTAACTGACTCCTGGATTTTGAGATGTATGGCATCCATACTGCCAAGACCAAATGCCCCAGCTTGCAGTGTTAAAAAAGTGAACAATAATTTGTGTATTCACCCTTTGATTCAGATCCGCTCCAAAATTTCATGGGTTCTTCCTTGGCTTAAGCACGCTTCCACCAAGTTTCTTGAAAATTGAGCCATAAGTTTTTCCGTTATCCTGCTGATAACCAACAAACCAAACTAAAAACACAACTTCCTTGGCGCAGGAAATTAAAGCTGCAGCAGTACAGCAAGCTCAGCCTCACCTAACTGGACCCTGCCACCTGCCCAGATAAATAAAGCGTGGCCTAAACAGAGAGCAAGCATAAAAATCTTACATAACAAGTTGCTATATAAGATTTCTTAATTATTTCTGACATCTTATTATCTATTGGCACCCATACACACCAATCGGTGCACCAAATGTAAAAATATGTTATTTACTGCAGAGCTATCTTATCTCATCGTAATAATGCCCACCCCCTCTCTTCTAAGAGGACACAATCATGCAAACCTGTTTGCACTATCCCTGATTAAGCAGCTGATCTACTCATGCACGTGCACACAAAATACAGTGCACCCCTTTCAACAGATCATAATCCTATAAAACAACAATATGACAACAAATTAAACAGCCTTGTGTTATTTCTATAACCTGATTGATAATTCAGTCAAACAAACTGAAACACTGGACTGAAATAAATAATTAAGCAAGACACACACACACACACACACACACACACACACACACACACACACAAAAACCACTGGTAATGTTGGGAAACATTGAAGGGAGGGATAACGCCAACCTTTTCACACTCTCCTCACCTGATTTATTTATACAAGACTGGAGTAGAGTTTTCTGCTGTGACATTGTAGACAAGTGTCAACAACTGTCTGCAGAAGTCACATAACATATAAAACCCACAATCTTACAAAACTTTTCGCTGCACAAAAACACAATGAATATTGGTACATTTGACAGGGTAGTGACAACACTACAGCAGTGATTTAGCAAACTGAATCTGAGGAGTCATAAATTGATTTTGGGGTAGGCAAAATTAAAATTCTGCTTGTTTTTTTTTTTTTTTTGATAAAGGGGTCATGAGCAAAAGAGGTTGGACAACCACAAAATTTAACTGTGTCCTTAATTGGCAAAACGATCAGGTAGGTATTCATTTATTTTGCAGCATGGCTTTAGGGATAACAATGCTAGTTGGTCAGGCCACCAGTTGTCTCCAAACTGAAATATCTCAACAGCTATTCAATGGATTGTCATGACATTACAGTGTACAAAAAATCATTGTCACCAAAGGACGAATTCTAAAGACTTCCAGCGCTACCAGCAGGTCAAAGCTCTTATTTGTAAAATTCCTCAGCATCTACTCGATAGATTAGCACAACATTTTCTACAAAGGTTTTTTAGTGAAATATCCCAACAACAATTGGATATATTGCCTTTAAGTTTGGCACAGAAGTTCACGTCCTCCCTCGGGATGAATTGTAATACCGTTGGTCATCCGCCAAAAGTTTCATTTAGCACCATCACCAGGTCAGAATTGTAATTTGTCCAAAACCTCATGTTAGAGTGCCAATGTCAGCAGCTACAGTAGTTTACAGCACCACTAAACTACAGCCTTACAGAGCTGTAAACAGGCCTGCGTTAAAACAGTGTAGGGGGCTGCATTGGTGGGGAACCCTAATCTGCTGGGAATGTGCTCTTGCTGCAGTTATTTGATGAGCAACTGCAGGGCCACATGATGTGGTGCTGTGGTGTCTTTGTTCTGTTATGCACATTTGCTATCTGTGCATCTTTTTCTGCAGGGTCATACAAGTTGCACAAGCAGATCCATGTCACTTTATTACCAGCGCCTTCAGACATGACTGTTTACAACAACATATAGCAACATACACTTCCCAGAGCACATGAGGTTACTCACTGTGTCCTCATATTGTCACCAGCTCCTCTTACTGCTGCCGTGGAACATAATCTTGGCTCTCACTGCATCTAATATGTTTATGTTTAGTTTGCTGTCATCCTGTATATCCTGCCTGTACTCTGCGTGAGGTCAGCACTAGTTCACCACGTCACACACCCATCATGCATCCATGTACGTCTATGGAAAAAAAAGTTTTTATTTCCACAGAATATTAAATGTCACAACATGGTTTCAAATTCTGGCACGTGTTGACCCTGAAGGGGTTTCTCTTACTTCTGTTTCCTGACTGTCTGTGTCTGTAATAGACCCGATTCAAACCCGGGTCACTCATGCAGGAAACCATACATCTACCAGTGGGACAAAGGGGACCCCCCCCTACTCAAGTTAAAGATATTCAGGAAGAGATACAGTGTTTAGAGAGAAAACACATCAGTGGGATTCATAGTTGACAGATTTTTATATATATGACTAATAAGGATGTAAACATCTAGTTTGTATGTTTGTACCTCTCTTAAGTAATGTTAGAGATTCAGCCCAGTCACCAGAAGAAAATGCAAGGTAATGGATTTTAAGTTTTTGCAAACCATGAGTATGTTAAATGTTCATGTTTCATATGTATCATACCAATATTTATAAAGTGATGTAGTAAATGTGCTGACTTTGTCACACAGGATGCCAGTCAAGCTGCGGACCACTGCAGACCACTGTTCAAGACCAACAACTAACAAAACAGGTTGTGTTTTAGCAAGTCATTGGTGTGTTTTCAATGGCTTTTTAGCTTACAAATATGAGTGTTTGTGTGTGAATGTCTGTGTTTTTCCAGCAGCTTTTTAGGCTCCAACTGTGAATGTTTTGCAGCAATCATTCCCTGTGTTTCCAGCTGATTTTTGGGCTCCAAATGTAACTGTTTTGTAGCGACCTGTCTGTGTGTTTCCAGCATATTTTTAGGCTCCTAATATGTGTTTTGCAGCGACTTGTCTGTGTTTTTCCAGAAGCTTTTTGGGCTCCAAATGTCAGTGTTTTGCAGTGACTGTTCCCTGTGTTTCCAGCAGCTTTTTGGGCTCCAAATGTCAGTGTTTTGCAGCGACCGTTCCCTGTGTTTCCAGCAGCTTTTTGGGCTCCAAATGTCAGTGTTTTGCAGTGACCATTCCCTGTGTTTCCAGTGGATTTTTAGGCTCCAAATGTGACTGTTTTATAGCGACCTGTCTGTGTTTCCAGCAATTTTTTAGGCTCCAAATGTGTGTTTTGTAGCAACTTGTCTGTGTTTTTCCAGCGGATTTTAAGGCTTCAAATGTGTGTTTTGTAGCAACTTGTCTGTGTGTTTCCAGTGGCTTTTTAGGCTTCATAAGTGGGTGTTTTGTGGCGACCCCTTGGCAGAGGACGTGCCGAAAAGCGGTTGCTTTTCACCAAGACAACGCTACATTTCTTGCTGGGATTTGGATTACTAAAAAACCTAGACCTACATTTTTTAAAAATATTTTTTTAATAATACAAACATCACTTTTTCATTTGTAAAAAAAACAACCCACACACAGACTAAATGTTTTTGTAAATTTAATAAGACTTTCTGGATCATAATGTAACTTTATTTTATGGTTTGACAAGTGATTTTAAGGACACATACACACAGACACACAAACCCCCGTTCACTCGGTCACTGATTTGATTGACAGACAGACAGGTAAACCACAGGGCATTCCAAGGCTGCTCAGGTGTGTGTGTGTGTGTGTTGTAGCCTCATCACTATTCATCAGGCTCTGCCGTATTTGCGTCTCATCTGCATACTGGTCCAACAGGGAACAGATTAGCATTAGAGAGAGAGAGAGATGGAGGGAAGTAGAATCACTTTAATTTTTAACAAGATGATATGAAGGAGACACAAAGACCCAAGTACTGCTGGTGCTGCTGCTGACACAGCCAGGAGAGAGGGAGAAAAGAGAGGGCCGGGTGGGGTGTGATGTGTGTGTGTGAGTGTGTCTGGATGGGGGATGTGGGGTGGGGGTAAGAAAGCTACACCGAGAGATATCAATCATAAAAGAATGAGGGTTGTGGAAATGGAAATAAACAGTTGTTTTTTGTTTTCCAAATGAAAATAACATTAAAGGACTATCCTGTGTTAATGTTGCATATTGATCTCTCTGCCTCGCTCAGTCACCGTGTGTGTTTGTAGAAACTCAGCTGAACCCACACATCAATTGTTCATAAATAAATAAGTGGGATAAACAATGTAACACAGTCACAATGGAGTCAATATCTCATTAGTAGACTGCACACAGGCAGATACTCACACATAATTTCAAACACTTATCGCAAAACACTGTAATTCATTAGTTCACCGCATGAGTTTTATTCAACCTGCATATTTTATCTACACATTCTTGTCTGAGTACCGAAGCAGTATTTTCACCAGATCCTTGTTAAACTGTAGATGTTTATATTTTTATTATGTTTATTTACTAACTTCAGTTTTACAGTGAAATGTAATTGCTGCTTGGATTATGTCTCCTAGCAATGCTTTTTCAGTGTGGGAGCTGCATTTATGTTCTTCACAGCAGTTATACAAGGTGGTCACATTTCTAATTTCATTTTGAATAAAAACATCATGCGTTGTGCTTTAAATTACTTTTGACTTTTTAAAATTTGTAAGCTTTGAGTGCCTAAATCTAATCAGAAAATGTTTTATTTGCTACGAAGAGATATTGTGAGGAAACAAATAAACATCATCAGTGAACATTTTGCAGACACTTGCAACACACCATTTTGCAATTTGCCAGATAAATTAATTCAAAATGTTTTCTTCATTATGTTTATGTCCAGGACACCGGGTTGCATTATAAGCTGCTGCAACCACTGTAGCTATTTTCCCTTGCAGTTGGTAGGTATGTTTTTTCCCTTTTACATTTCTTTAAAATAAAAATCTGCAAATCTGCAAAATCTGGTGATACTGCATACATGGCTGCCATTTGTTAGCAAAATGCTTGTTAAACCCAGTGGAAGTACGACAATCAGGAATATGTTGGTTTTTTTTTAAATTAAATTGGGAAAAGTCTAATACGTTTTGTTTTTTTCAGTTCACAGGAGGGCATAATATGAACACAAAAAGTGGATTATGTTTGGGTCAAAAATTATATTATTATTGCCTGGTTACATTCTTTAACATTCAATTTTAGCTTGCAAACACTCTGTGTACAAAATATGGCAGTACATCTACCTTTGCTTGCCCTGTAGCGGACGTGAATATAAGAATATCAGGAATTGATTTTCTGTCTAAATGTTGCTGTAAGCACAAAACCAATTGGAAGTACTACAGTGCAGCAACAGAATGTAAGTTAGTGCATTTACTCAGGTACTCTACTAACATATAGTTTTACGGTAACTGTACATTACTTGAGGTTTTTTTTTTTTCTTGATTTTTTTAGTCAACTACAGTTAAGAGGTAACTATTTTACTCTACTGTATTGATTTGACAGCTATAGTGTCTTTGCAGACAAAGATTTTACACATAAATCACATTAAGTTTATAAAATTAATGCATTGTTATAGATACAGCCCAACAGTGTATAAAACTGTTAAATATGGGAATGCTGGTTACAATTTAAAGAATCAGTTATAACATGTCAATTAATCATATATGATAAAAAGCACTCTGAATGGTGCCACTGTGTATGGGTACTGTTATTTCTGACACCTTATTTTGCTGCTAATATTTCTGTACTTTTTCTTTAGTACCATAGTAAAGTATTGCCACTTTTATTTATTTAAAAGGTCTCAATATGTATTAAAAATAATACTAAATATAGGATAAAAGCTTGTTTTCCATGATGATCCGACACCTTTTTTTCCTCTCTTTCATCACCTGGACTCAACACAGGGACAGCTGAAACTCTGCCCACACTGAAGCCTATAAAGATAAATACAAACCCAGTTTCCTCAACTTCTGTGACCTTATGAACCTGATGCATTCTTCAACTTACTAAAAACACAAACTTTGTGACTGAGCTCTCACACTATCACCGTATCCTGCAGCAGGTAACCCTTCTGGCTTGTGTGATGTACATGTTCATGTCTCCATCATGAGAGCATCAGGCCCGTGGTGTGTTCACATCAGTGCCCTGAATATAATTAATACCCTTCTTTTTGTTTCTCCTCTGATTTGTATTTTTGACTCATCCTCCCTCCAGCCTTCACTGTCACACCATCCCTGCCTCTCCCTTGTGATCCTCACACACCTTGATCTGTTACTTCCTCACTCCTACCTTTGTGCCACATTCAAACCTTTTATCTCTATAATGTGTCTTTCTTTTTCTCTCTCTTTATATCATTTAACTCCCTCAGTTGCTTGCAGTGCTTTTATCTTTATTTGCTCTCAGCTCACTTCTACACTCTTACCATACTAACGTGAATAGTTTACAAAATTGAGCAGGTTTGTGTTGAAATACAGCACAGCTCAGGTCTTGGACTGTAGAGTGTGCACGCTTCAGTCTAAAAGGAGCTGTCAAAACAACTTAGCAGATGTCCGTGTGAGTGTTGTGATGACCAACTATTGCCTCTTCTGAAACAGCCCAAAAAACAGTAGTGTGGCACAGCCTTTACAAATGCTTACCATCAGTTTATCTCAAAGCAATTGAATCGAGCGCAACTGGACCTGGTTTTGTCTTAGAAGACGTTTCACCTCTTATCCAAGAGGCAGACTAGTTCCAGCCTAGTCTGACAAGCATGAACTGATGAAGCCTCTTGGATAAGAGGTGAAACGTCTTCTAAGACAAAACCAAGTCCAGTTGCGTTCGATTCAATTGCTTTGAGATAACTATGACCTGGATGAATGAGAATATCCACAAGCATACAATCAGTTTGTTGCTCTGTAAATATATATTACACCTTTGCACATCATTTCAGATTCATCCATTCATAACTGTCATGCCACATATAGAAGCATCTGTTTGTAATGCTGCTTGTTTTTCTTTAATTTGTCATCTGTCTGTAGTTTTTGTGGCTTCTCATGTCAGCAATGACTCTGTAAAAGACACCCACATTTGGTGGCTAAAAAGCCGCTGGAAACACAGCGCAGGGTAACAAAATTGTTAGGTAGTCTCAAACAGTGGTCTTTAGTGGTCTGCAGCTTGGCAGGCATCACACTTAGGTGACACGCCATCCACCATCTCCTCCACCTCCACATGACAGTGTCAGCTCATATACTCTGTCATTTAATAAACGTTGACGTGATTATGTATGAGATGTACAAATGTAATGTATCCATCGTTTGCAGAAATGCAAAATGCCAACATTTACTTGTGGTAACTGGGCCTGGCCTATTAATGTTAGGGTTTACTCTTACAGCTCTCATAATGTCATTTTCAGCTTCAGCTGACTGTTTTTAGGTGTAAATTTGTCTTCACCTCAACAAACACAAGAAACAGCATCATAGAAAAGCAGACAAGCAGTTAGTAAAACATACAAACAAGGCCATATTACACATTAAAAACAGGTAATTTGAATGTCTGTCTGTGGCTTAAATTTTTTCAGTCACTTTGTTGAGACTGTACACTTCTGCTCAGCACCAGACAGCAGAAAGACACAGTTAGCGACAAGCTGGTGAACATAGTGGAGCATTTAGCAGCTAAAGACCCAGATATTTCTCTCAGGGGTTGGTGGAGACCAAAAACTGAGCTAAAAGGAGAGCAAATATTAGACTTACATTCATCAGATGGACACAGACACGACTCCAGATGAATAATAATGTTGCTTTGTAACTGCTGGATATGTAAATAAGCAACTGCTTGCTAACAAGTTCACCTTATTAACTTAAAATGTAATGATATTTCAGTGTTGTGTACACAGCTTGTTTCTGCTGATGCCAGGTGGACAAAAAAACAACAAAAAAACCAACCCAAACCAAACTAAAACCAAAAAACAAAAAAAAAAGACACTGTGATTGCAGGTTTAAAGGTCCAGTATGTAGGATATAGTGGCACCTATTGGCAAGAATGATATAAAGTATTTATAACTTTTTTTCCATTTGTTTATAATCACCTTAATTTAAAAATTGTAGTGTTTTCGTTATCTTAGAATGAGCTATTCATATCTACATACGGGGCGGGTCCTCTACCACAGAGTCTGCCATGTTGTTCTACAGTAGCCCAGAACAGACAAACCAGACACTGGCTGAAGATAGGGCCATTAGCATTTTTGCATTTTCACATCAGCCACTGTAGTTGTCCTATACGTTTGGCACACAGGAGAAGTTTTACCTCTGCAACCGTGCTGCTAAATGCCTCTAAATCCTACACACTGGACCTTTAAGTTTTGTCCATTTAGAAACCCAATTCTGCGGTTAAGTGTAATGCATTCACTTGAGAAATGAATTAATTATTATTATGAATTAATTAATATTAATTATTTGTCTGAATTCTGAGAAAAGTTTTCATGGGAAAAAATATTTGTCCCATCAATTCAGAAAAACTAGAGTAGATTTAGTTCTATCTGAAAACTCTTCTCAGAATTATGAGATAACAATCTCGTTAATTCAGAAAAACACAGCAGATTTTTTATTCTTAAGTGAATACATTATGTTTCCGTACAATTCACTGAATAGTCAATGTTGACCCAAAGTTTCCACTGCTCAGAATACATTACATAGTATTCATACATAATATTGTTGCCTCATATTCCTCTATCCTCACACACTCTCATTAGGATGAAATATAATATTGTTGTGATGTGTTTGACTGCAGTTCAGTTTTGGACAAGCTCACCTTTGATACAGAGATACGTTTGACAGCCCCTTCTTCATTATGCTCTCAATCTTTTATCCACCTTTCACATACGATATCACTCCTCCCTTTGGGGCCCTTGATGATGATCAGGCCCCAGTGTTCCTCAATCAACCTCCCCTCTCTTCCTGTCTCTCTCCCTCCATCCCTCTGGGCCCCTTGGCTGCGATGATGCCCCACTGTAGTGCCATTCCTAAAGTGTCGAGGCTCCCTGAGGACGTGGACTGGATGGTAGTCCCTCAGGGAACTGGCACTGGCATGTTCTCATCTCATCACACACACACACACACACACACACTCTCACACACTTTTACTCTCCTCTTCAGACAGCAGTGGTCTCAGCGGGGCTGCCCTGAAGTGTCACTGCAGCATGCTGGGTACCTGAGAAGTCAATGATACCAGGGCAAGGCCAGAATGTTAAGTGGTGTGTGTGTGTGTGTGTGTGTGTGTGTGTGTGTGTGTGTGTGTGTGTGCCTGAGTGGGGTCAAAATGTTAAGTGGTATATTAATCAGTAGTAATTGTGTGTATGGTCCATTAAGGCAAGGGCTGGCTGGCAGACAAGGGTGAGATAGAGACAAAAAAGAAAAAAAAAAAAAAAAGCGATGGGTGTGGATACATGTCACGTGTGTGTGTGTCGACCAACAGAGAAGTGAAACTGGTAGAAATAGCATTTTAACTGTACAATCCTTTCTGCTCCATACTCTATATCTTTTTATAAATCCCCGTTCTTGTTTGCTTTTTCATGTACCCCCCATCATCAATCTTCCTCTCCTCTTTTTCGAAATTCATCTGTCTGTGCCCAGAGCTGTTGCGAAGTTGCTCTCCTACTTTTAGAAGCAGGAGTTACCGAACAACGGTCACCACTGGAAAAACAAGGCCGCTTTCTGCTATCTGTCTCACTCCTGCAGACACACACACACACACACTACACCTTTCCCCCAGTGATCTCTGCTGGCTGATTTGGTATTCAAGTGCTGTTGCGGGCCCAGCAGGCCTAAAGCTCTCTTTGTATTGTTTTATTACCCAGGGGCTAGGCCTTGCCACACACACACACACACACACACACACACACACACACACATGCATGCACATATGCACGCACGCACACATACACTATACAACAGCACAGATAGCATACAAGTGCAAAGCAGGATTAGCATATTAGCGTATTAGTATCCTGTCTGTCAATTGGCTCTGTCTGGTTTTCTTTCTCTCACATGCCGTCAGAATGGAGAGGAAGAGTTTCATGAGGAGGAGGCAGAGGAGGGAGAGGAGGAGAAATGGAGGGAGATAAGGAGGAAAGTGAGGAGGAGGAGGAGGAGAAGTAGGTGGAGGGCTGTTCTCTCCTCTCCAATAGACAGATGGTAGTCTGACTCCTACTGAGTTGTCAACTGGCCAAGAGAGAAAGACGGAGAGAAAGGGACTGAGAGAAAGACGGGGAGAGAGATGAACCTTTCCTCTACTTTTTCATCCTCCTCTCTCAACCTCTCACTCACTTTTGCTGCCAGCTTCAACTCTTCTCACCCATCTCTCTCCCTCTACCCTCTATGCTTCTCTCGGCCGGCCATCCATCTCGCCATTCGCATCTCTGTTTTTGTCGCTCATCCGTCACAGGTTACTATTTTTCATCTGTACTTTGTCTCCTTCTTCTCTGTGTGTGCATCCATCTTCCTCTCTATGAATCTCTCTCTCTGTGCTGCTCCTGGAGGAAGTTGGCTGGCCAAGTTTGGATGCATGTTGCAGAAAGACTTGGAGAAAGAAAGAAAGAAAGAAAAAAAAGAGGAATATGAGGTCATACGGTACAACCAAGCTTTTAAAAGTTGGAGAGTAACTTTAAGTCTGAAAGGAAAAGGTCACAGACCAATAAAGGTACACACAAATCTCATGATTTAGTAACTGTTTCTGTATGTTAGTAGCAACTGATCCAGTGTAACTAAGTACATTCACTCAAGTACTACACTTCGCTTGAGTATTTCCATTTTACGCTACTTTATACGTCAGCTCCACATCAGTTCAGAGGGAAATATTGTACTTTCTTCTCCACTACATTCATTTGACAGCTGTAACTTTTTATATATACATTTTACATTAAAATACATATCATAATCATAAATAAAATGCCTTAAATCATTAGCTCGCTATCTTTTTGGCTGCTGACTTTTACAAAATAGTTGTGTTGGGGCCTCTTGTCACATTTCAGATATGTGTTGTTGGCTGTGATCTCTGTTGAGATTTCCAATCTGAACTTGTCAGATTGTGTCATTTAAATAGCTATTCAAAGCACAAAGAGGTCAAATTATCTAATATCTCATTAGAAAAAATAATATTTGCATGGCAGAACTTTATTTTTCTTCTTTTGTTTCACATTAATCATCTCATGACTGCTCAGATTTATCTTGTGACCCCTAGGAAAGCGATTTGACCCCTGCTGTTGGTCGGAGATACTGGCCTAAATTACCTAACTGTATAGAAAGTAGTTAAAACTCCTCGTTAACATCTTGATCAGCTACAACATCAACATGCTGCTTATAGGCTAACCTAAATCTGCAGCAGTCTAATAATCAGATAAATGTACTTTTACTTCTCATACTTTCACTTTTATACTTTTGCTCATGCTTTATTTGCTGCACTTTTTTTTTTACTTAGGTATAATGTTAAATGCAGGATGTTTATTTTTGAAATGGAGTGTTTTTACATAAACATTTTGGTACTTGTACTTGAGTAACAGACCTGAATACTCACTCCACTGCTACATGTGTCCCAGAGGTAAAAGCCATCTACCCTCTTGTCATATTAAGTAAATCTCACCTGGGTAAGTCATTAAAATAATTTTCACCGAGTCTTTATCTGTCAATGTATGGTGCCATGATCTGTCTGTCACAACAGGGGGCAGTATGGTTCTGTCCATCACCTCGTTCAGCGTACCTAAATTACTCTCATAAGGTAATGTAAGACAGCAATTTAAATACAATGAAATGTGTGTTCTTAGTCTACGGCAACTCTGTCTGATCTTTACAGCTGCTAAATAAAGTGTGGGGATTAGTTTGGAAATATGTAGAAACTTTAAACTAATTTGAACAAAAAAGGCTACATTGCTCTCAATTTTCTTTTTTAAATCATATTGAAAAATGCAACAGTGCAGTTTGAAGTTGGTGCAAAGGTGAGGGAAATAAAAGAGTAGTGCTTGTTATCAGAGACTTGAGAGGAGCTCCTAACTCCTTTTTGTTTGAGCTCCCTTCTGCATCAAAAAGGACACAATACACTCCAGAATAATGAGGGGAAATTTAAGACAACAAAAGATCAATTTAACCTATTCAATGTGTTTGCAGTGGGGGAAAATGGCTTTTGTGGGCTGCAACTCAGGGGTCAAAAACTGTAATGAAATCATAAAATCATAGTTTTGAGCCATTGTTTGTAATATGCACCTGAGTGAGTTTGTCATGCTTTTAATCAAAAGATAATCATCTTTGTTTATATTAATGTGATCGTCTGAAGACATTGCATGCTGCATTTAATCCATAAACACATGTTGGAGTTGATTTAATGTAAGCTCGCCAGTGATGCAAGTCAAAAGAAGATATTCGTTGATACATTTCAAGAAAATAGCTCAAGAAAAAAGAAATGTCAGTGAAAGAACTAATTAGTCCTGAAATGTTGATGGACTTTTAACAAAACAGGATCATTTATGCTCTGAAAAACTTTTCTTTGTGCAGGTAAACTCTTCTGACATCTCACAGTGTTGAATGCTGTATGATATTTACACTAAAACCCATCATATTAATGCTAGTGGTGTCTGGCTCCCTTGAGAAAATAAATCTGACAGTTTTTGATGCTAATATTACCCCATATGAACATACATCCTTGTATCCGTCATATCGGTGTTTGTATTCATTAGCGCTTGCTGTTGGAGCCTCATCAGAACTAAAAAAGGCAGTTTGTTTTGTAGAAACACAAGAGGTTTTTGCAGCTCCCTGGCTGTGCATTCACTCTGTTTGTGTTAAAATGATTTTGCGCATTTGTCAGCTCGGTATGGTACTGAAGCAGAGAGTGTGTGTGTCTCTGCGTGTGTGAACAAATTTTTTTGTCTGTGTGATGTACTGATGAGAAACACTAAAATGACAGCCGTGAGCTGTGTAATGACAGTGTGAAAAGTGTCACTTTTCAAACAAATTTGTTTGCAGTGTGTGCTTGTGTGCTCGCTTGCATGTGTGTGTGTGGGGGGTGTGTTTTTATACACACGTGTATATATGGGTGTATGTGTGTATCGATGTGTGTGTGCTGTCATTTATTTGTCATCTGCCAAAGTAAGACAGAGTATCTTTCATCCTTTCCCTCTCATCTCGTCACTGATAGAGAACGCAGTTGTGTTTGCACACACACGAACAGACAGACAGACGCACAAACACACAGACGATGGTTGTTTGTCTCAAATGAGCCCATAATTATACTGCTTGTTTATACTTTGTCTCCGAACAGAATGCTACAAAGTGTTGAATCCTGTTTTGTTTTTGCAGAACAAAAATAGTTTGCTTTGTCTCTCTATAATGATGCTCCACATCACTGTCAGACATTACAGTGTAACAGAGTGAATGAAAACAGAGGTTTTCTCTGTATGTGTACGTGAGTGTGTGTGAGTGTGTGCTTCCAGTCGTGCGATGCTGTGCTGAGGTGAAGTGAGGAAGTTGCTGTGGCACTAATCACTGTGGATACAGAAAGCTGTGGTTACTCACCTCACCCCTGGGTGTGTTAACATGTCAGAGGTGTTTCCAATTTTTCTCACTCTGCTTGTCTCCTGCCAGTTTAACTTATAGCTGCCACACAGCTCTGCAGCCTGCAGTCAAAGGGTGGAAAAACTGATCTTAATGAGAATAAAGTCCAGCAACAATCTAAAATAATAAAACATCTTAAATGTAGGGAAATATTTAGATAAATCAAATGTCACAAAAGTAATGCATCTTAAATAATCAAAGTCTGAGTCAAAGCTCAAGGCACAGAAACCCAGTATCTCTTCATAGATCAATTAAAGTTTTAAATATGTGGTCGTACTGAATGCAACACAGTCAGCGTGTACTGTAAAGTGTGCCTGTGTCTCCGCGAAAGCCCTCTCCTGATTGTCTTACCCCTGTATGCTCATGAACTGCAGTCATGATATCTCAGGATAAGCATTTTCAACTCATGCAAGCACATCTTCGCCTCATTTTCCACCACCAAGAGCAAATTCATCTTCATCATACGTCTCTCACAGTGACTTTTTATGCCCTATGCTGAGTCTAAATTTGCTTTGCATGTTGTCCGAACACTGGTAAGTCAAACTGTTACTTAAGTTAAACTTGAGTCAAAATTATGTCAATCACAGAACACGTTTCCGTTAGCAGAAAAACTGTCAGGAAACAGATTTAGAAGCAAGTCAGGAACCTGTACTCTTCAAATGTTCCTGCTCAACCAGTGTCTTTACATTTTTGGCAAACGTATACACCACTGAGAACACAGGCACCGTGAACACCATCATCATCCCCCTAGCAGGCCAATTACAGCCGGAGTTACATGCTAACACTTAAGCTACTGTATGCCCAGTGTTTGTAAAATACATAAATTATTTCAACTAGGACAAAATGAGAACTTGTGGCGGCAACTTTGTGTATATTGTTAAAAAAGTTACACAATAGTTGATATAACAATGTTCCACTGGTTTGATATATGAGATGTACATCAGCAGGGGCGTAGGTTTTGTTTAAACATTGTGGAGGAAACATATAAAATGAGGGGTTTGGGGTTCTTCTGCCCAAAAATTTTGAGTGGCAACCACTTCATTCCCTGCAGTCTGGTGAATTTCCAGGCACCATTTTGTGTCTATTCTGCATTAACTTATAGTGTAAATGTCTTTGTCAACGTAAATGTCCTCTGCTACTTTCATGTTTTTGCTGAGGGAGACAAATGCACATGTTCTAAATGTTGAGAAGGACATGTCCCCTGATTTCCCCCAAAATGTACGCCCATGTACACCAGCAAAAAAAACATCCAACCATATATATATTTAAGGATATATATAACTTCAGGTTTAACTCTTAAAGGTCAGTGATCTAATTCAGATTCAAATTCAAATTGAGATTCCAATTCATCCTTTATTGTCTTTTGTAGAGGAAATTTGTTTTCATAGTCTGTGCAAGTGAGCATCAGAACAAGTAACACACATGACTTAAACCAGG
Organism: Epinephelus lanceolatus; assembly: GCF_041903045.1. Taxonomy (NCBI): domain Eukaryota; kingdom Metazoa; phylum Chordata; class Actinopteri; order Perciformes; family Serranidae; genus Epinephelus; species Epinephelus lanceolatus. The sequence continues at coordinate 32,520,345 of NC_135744.1, forward strand.
GGTGTCAAACACACAGCCTGTGGGCCACAACTGTGAAGTGTAAAAAATGCAGAGTATTAATTCCACTTTTTCAATTAAATGCACTGCTATTCCTATTTGTCCAAATAAACTAGTTCCTATTTCTTCACATAAGTAAATGGTAAGCGAGTGTGCTTGGTGTGCTCACAGCACCTTTCAGTGCTCAAGGAATTTAATATTCAGCGCCACTGTCAAACTCATTATGCAGGAAAATACAACATCTTGGAGGGACAACTAAGAACAGAGAGGATAAATTAATTGTTGGCAGGTTTCAGGGAAACATAAGTCTGGTTTCAGTTTTAGCCGAGAGATCGGCATTGCAGCTGTGAAAGATAGCTACTTTATTGCTAACAAAATAACATCAGCATCAAAGCCACACTCTGACTGTGAGTTTGCTGAATAACAGATGCACTGTTGAAATTACACTTATTTTTCTATCATCCTTCAGCTTTAATCTCAGGCTGTTCATCACAATAAGCACAGCACAAGACTGTTTGTATAAGCTGCCTTAACTGTCACTAAACACACAGTATTTAATGCTGAGGTGTAGGCATGGAGCACCTGAGCGAAAGATCTACCAGACATTATGTGAGTTCATTTAGCGGTGGTTAACTCTCCATAGTTTCTGTTTGTTCAAGTACACAAGAGTGCTGATATACATCTCTCAACACTCTGTGGTATTCAGGTGTGTGTGTGTGTGTGTGTGTGTGTGTGTGTGCGACAGAAGCTCTCTGTGGTCTGCTTGTGGTAGATTCCATCCACTCGCATACATATTCATAGCAGGAAATGGGAACGATGCCCAAATATGGAAGAATGTGGCTCACATGAACAAGACGACGTCTGTCAGAGTTATGAAGTCAGGATTCTGTATGTTGGCGTGCACGAGTTATACGCAGAGTGAGGAGTATTATCTTTAACACTAATCACTGCTGTTACAAAACTTAAATCAATTTTAATCAAAGAGGGAAGCTAGCTGCACCAGGAGGAATGTGACCTTAGATGTTTGCGCTTTTCTTTCTTCCCTCCCTCTCTTTCTCTCTCTGTTTTCTACCCTCCGGCTACCTTCTGGCTGTCCCCTGAGGCATCATGGTTAAATGTGTATCTGCTGGGCAAGTTGTGGCTTGTTTGTGTGTGCGTGTTTTTTGTGAGTGAGTGTGGCTTGGGGCTAATGAGTGTGATTGTGGACCTATAGACCATAGGGAGGGCAAAAAAGAAGGTGCGGGAGGATGAGTGAGAATGACAGGCTTGTATGTGCACTCCTACTGACATATATGGTATATATATATATATCAATATATACTGTAGATAGATAGATAGATAGATAGACACCATCCATCGCCTAATTACATGTTGTGTGTTTAGAGAACAGATTCCTGATGCAACCAGTCGTAACCGGTACAATGGACGTGGGCCCAGTTTTGCAATATCCCAACTAATGGTAGGATACTGTGCAGAGAAGCCGCTCCCTTGTCAGTATTCAAGGGCAAATTTCCCTCGAGGGCCATCAGAATACAGCACAAGCCGACAGATGGGGGACTCGCACTTTCCAAAGTTTCGTGGGGTGTCAACCTTCCTCGTTTAGGATAAAACACAAAAGGGACGACAGGAGAGAAGATTGTGGCTGGTGAGGTTCTATTTTTGGCTACAACAAGTTTCATGTTTTAATGTTTTAAAAAGCTATGAAAGGTTAAAACATGAGGGCTGGACTTTAATTTGATATTACTGCATACTGACATGATAATATGCTCATTATGCATTGCAGTTGTTGCGTTTCTCCCCAGCTCTATGGAGTGTTTAAGTGTCATTCAGCCAGGGATGGGATGCAGCTATACTGTTTAGTTCACTCTGATTGCTCTCATCAGCATTGTTTCCAGTAGCAGGTAGCAGTTTTAAACAAGGAAGCCCTACCTGCTCATTTCTAAATGACAGACAAAGTTAGCGACTAGCTGGTGAACATAGCATAGCATTTAGCAACTAAAGAGACAAATATTTTGCTCAGGAGTTGGAGGAGACCAGAACAGAGTTAAGATGAGAGGGAATACTGGACTCACATTCGTCAGGTGTCCGCACACATGACTCTAAATAAATGTTGATGTTGCTCCATTTCTGTTGGATGAGTAAATAGTTGCTAAGAAGTTTACCATGAACATTCTATATGGGTGTTGGCTGGTCATCTTTGTCTCGCCTGAAGCTGGTGCAGAATGCTGCAGCGAGAGTCCTCACTGGTGCCAGAAAAACAGATAGCATTACACCAATGCTAGCATCCCTGCACTCGCTACCTATGAAATACAGGTTTGATTTTAAGGTTATTTTATTTGTTTTTAAAGCCATACCTAGGCTGGTACCCCAGTACATTACTGAACCTCTTTGCCACTACTCCAACTCCCGACCTCTTAGATCTTCAGAACATTGTCTTTTAACTGAACCACGATCGAGGCTGGTGGGTAAGGGAGATTGTACCTTTGCGGTAGCTGCTCGAAGCTCTGGACTAGCCTTCTACTCTCAATCAAATTGACGCTTTTAAGACAAATCTTTAAACTTAAATGTTTTCAGTGGCCTTTGGTTGTTCATAATGGTTTTAATATTACATACTACATACTACGTATGTAATTGTCCTTACTGTCCTTACTGGTGATAATTCTGTTTCATATTTGTGTACATGTTATATTGCTATATATTTGTCTTGTCATTCTTTTAATTTGTACAGCACTTTGGTCAGCTGTGGTTGTTTTTAAATGTGTTATATGAATAAACTAAATTTGATTGATTTGATTAAATATGTCAGCGTTGTATACAGTTTTTTTTCTGCTGCCCTCTAGTGGCCAAAATATCAATTACTGGTTTAAACATCTATTTTGAGTATTAAATATGTAATCTTGCATACATTTGCCATACTGAATTATATACTGATATTTGACAAATATTGTGATATCGATTTCAGGCAAATCGCCTTACTTCCTACCTCTAAACAAGTGTGTGTCTTGCACTTACAGAAATTAATATGGGAAAAAAGTTTCTACTGCCCACAAAATCCTCTCCTCTCCTCTCCTCTCCTCTCCTCTCCTCTCCTCTCCTCTCAGGTGTGAGATGATGGGATTGTTGCTAAAGTTGTAAAAGAACGATGACGGTACAACTGACAGAAATAAGTCATGGTGATGGAGGAACGGCAGGTTTTCAGAGCAGGAAAGAGACATCAGTCTTCATCAGAGACATCACTGCACTATGAATAGATCTCTGCAGCTGTCCTGCCTTCTCACATAGTAACACACACATATACACACACACACATGAACAAACTTGTCCTGGGTGGCCACAAATGAGCGGCTGCAGCTGCCCCTTCGCTTTGCCCAGGACCTGATCTTAGCCCCGAGCCGCTCTCCAAGTTCAACAGTATGACTTACCAATCATTCCCTCCAGGCCGCAGACTGATGAACACTTTATGGAAACCATTAGACCACTGTGTTTAAGCCCCTGTGTGTCCGTGTGGATGTGGTATGTTTGCTCTTAGCAGTATACTGCGAGGAAAAGGGTCAAAGGATTAAGACTGTCAGTCTAAGACCAGTTTGTTTTATGATCTGCAGTGAAGTATGGATGCAGAAAGTACATCACGGTCACCCTGAGCCAGCAGTGATTCTAATTCTTTTGAAATCTCCTTTTATTCATTTTGTTTATGAGCTCTGTGAGCTTTGTGTTTTCAACTTCAAACAGCCAACCTAGTTGCCAGAATAAATGTTGGCATTGTATGTTTCAGCAAAACGAGAATATGTAACATTTGTATGTTATTATGAAGCAGATATATTAAAACTTTATGTTTCTTTATGTTTCAACAACACTGTGGTTAAAGTGTGGTTATGTTTAAGCACAAAAGCCAGTTGGTTATGGTTGGGAAGAGATTGTGTTTTGGCTTAAAATGCTGGGTTTTAGTGGCACATCACGGCTAGAGATACCGCAGATGCTCATAGATGTTTTGTTTGTCACGAACATTGGTTTGCAGTTTGGCAGCCGTCTTGCCTAAGTGTTACTCCGTCCACCACCCACCATTTGATAATATTAAGAATATCGTTGGAGCTACCAGCATTAAAACATACCAAGTAGCGTCAAATAGTTTATTCAAAAGACGTGTTCATCTTCTGACCTCTGTCTGCAACACTCCTCTTGTGGAGCTGTTTTTAATATGGCAAAGGAGGTTAAATAAAAGTTGATGGTGCAACACAGCCAATAGGTTTCAACAGCTTCTTCCATTTTAGACTCTTCAGCTCTCCGTTCCCACAAAGGTCAACAGCCGTGGTGTGACCGGGCCTTGACGCTGCCAAATCACAGCAACAGTCATCTCAATTTTCATGGTAAAATAAGCATTCTTGGAAAAAGATTTGAACCCGAAACACTACTCAAACCTCGTCTACTTCTACTAATAACTTAATAAATAAATAAATTGTGAGGCTCTCAGACCTGAGCAATGATAAATAATAGACTTTCAGTGCTGTGAGAATGAACCAGAAAACACAACTTCCCCTCCTTCGCTCCATTAAGTGGTTATTGTCACTCATTACAGGCTTCATAATAAGTGCAGGAGAGGCCCTCAAAATAAGACTGTGTCCTGTAACCCCAAGACCAAACCTAGCAACCCAGATCGTTATCATACCTGACCTCGCCGCCCTGATAAGTATCACAGCCATTACACACAACTGCTGCTCAATTAGAGTGGGGCACTGTAACACATGTTCACACACACACACACACACACACACACACACATACATACATACATACACTACTGTCTTTACACCAGGACAGTCTGTCAGTCTGTCTCAGTTTGTCACTTCTCTCTCTTGCTTACTCACACACACACACACACACACACACACAAGTCAATGCAGAGTTGTCGTGCATGTAAGCACTTCATACTGTAGTAATTTACAGTGTTGTCTTAACCTCAACGAAACTAACCACAACTACAACACAGTGAAATGGCTGGGCTGCCACCCATGAGTCAGGTGTACAATAGTGGGGAGGAAGGGGAGTGTGTGTGTGTGTGTGTGTGTGTGCAGGATTTACTGAGGTGGACACAGTGAATTTAACTAATTCAGTTGATTACACCATCATTTTTTAAATGTTGGGTCTCATTGCACCTGAATGGTCTAGACAATCTGGTATATGTATGTGTCCGTGTGTGTGTGTGTGTGTGTGTGTGTGTGTGCGTGTGCGTGTGTGTTTTCAAGTACAACCAATGCAAGCTAATATCCACTTGGAGCTTTACATTTTTCATAGGAGGACGAATTAGCTGCACAAAAAAACAAGAGAGTTAATGGATATTTTTAGGCAGTTTGATCCAATCAAACGTAGAGTATATATTTTTTTTTCCAACCATCATTTAAAATTTCACTCTGTCTCATTATCTTATTTGGCTTTACATTCACCGAACATCATCCAAGTTAGTAGCTCTATAGCTGTGCGTGATGTACTTCAAAGCACCACAGCTCATTTGGTTATTTTAAGCCTTACAGCTGACATGCCGAAGTTGTAATATTCTAACAAAGGCTATTTTTTATTTTCTGTATTCTGTATTATTAAGATTATTTATTATTATTATCATCATCATTCATGGTGAAAGTTGTTCCACTCAATATGTAGATCTAACAGATGAAAAATAAAAAAAATAAAAGAGACAATATAAAAAAGAATAAATAAATACTATAATGTATACAAATATGAATAAATATAGCAAGCTTAATTTACCTCAAGCAGAAGGAGGTGGTTCGTCACTGCAGGTTGATTTAAGATAGTTAAACTATTTCACGTAGCTTTCTTCACAGAAACAAATGTTGCCCTTTTCATTTATTTATTTTTATTTATTTGTTTTAGTTTGTTATTTCTTTTGCATTTCTCTCAATTTGACAGTCACATTTTTGCAGCCACTTCTTGGTAATTAATTTCAAAATAATTATTCTTTAACAGTTACTTATCTCTTTTCTCCACCATTTCAGAATGCCAAAATGATGGTTAAATGAAAATTTAACAACATACTAATTTCTTTATCTTCCCAAACCCAAAGGACTCTGGCTTGTTTGACCACTGATTATATTTGAAGTCATAGCGATGTACACTGCAGTTTAGTTGAAGAGGACTGGCATTCACATTTATTGCCACCTCATGAAATAAACCAAATATTAAATGAGCTGAGAGTCTGGTTCCTCCACTGCAGCCATGGCCTTACTTCCTCTATGAGTTAATGCCTCTGGGCCATGAAGGAAATTACAAGTTGTGTTCACAAGGTTTTTGTTATGTGAGATACATTTAACTTTCCTACCACATCATTTCATAGTGAATGTTCTCCTTCGGCACCCTCATGTTTTTCTTCACCCACTACACTTCCTTGCCATTATGTAAAACATACATTCCCACTCCACTCTACACCCCTATACTGTACTGTATATACGCTTTTATTTCTTACTTTGAACTGTTGATGCCAAGCCTCTATAACTCCCTGAGATACACGCACACACACACACACACACACACACACACACACAAACACACACACACACACACACACACAAGCACACACACCTTGTTTAACATGTGAAAGCACCTCTCTGTTCTTAAAGATGAGAAATGAAAAAGAGGCCCATGGGCTTTCTGGCAAAAAAGGCATCCTGACAATCTTTACAGCTTCAAACATTGACTGTGAGATCTCATGAGGGTGTGTGTGTGTGTGTGTATGTGTGTGTGTGTGTGTGTGTGTGTGTGTGCGTGCATTTGTTTGTGCATGAATGTATTCTATAAGGAGGAGGGTGGTGGTGGTTGGGGGGACTGGAGATGCGAAAATCGATTTCGTTAAAAACTTAATTGCTTTTCACACGCCTCTGACAAAGACTGAATCACATGCTGCTTGATATGAAAGCTGAAATGTCAACATTTGTGAATGTTTATTATTGCCTCCGATAATCAGTGATTAAATCTTTGAAGATAAACTTCCTTTAACAGCTGCCAAAAGACGACTCATCCTTTCACACCACTCACAAAAGCACATTCATTATCTAATCATCTTCTCAAAGTCTGCATTTTCTGTTCTGACTGAAAACAGGGAGCTTAAAGCTGCTGTATCACTGCGCTCAGGGGCGGCTGAATATACATGCAACATTTTTATTTTGATGTGTCTCTTAAAATTGCAACCATTATAAATTAATTTTGAATCAAAAATCTTGGAACGGGACACACTTCACAATCAGCTACATGGAAAATAGGGGACAAACATAAGATTAGAACCATGATGCACCTCAGGTAAATAAATAGCATAGTAACATAGACACTCTGACAGCCAATAGATTGCTTTTGGATTCAAATATATTGGTAAGAGTCAACAATGAAATACGGGGAGCACTTTTGTTTGTTTGTTGTGTTTTTCTAATTTTCTGTTAATTTTATTTTGTATTAATTCATTTATCAACAGAATGTTTCCCAAGCAAGTTGTTAAAGTTACAATGTGTAATATACATGGTTGTTTATTAGCAAATATCAACTATTGCTTTCATAAATATATATTGTGTAATGCAATTCACATACAAATGGAAGCGTTCTCATAGGCTTAGAATGATTTCTCTATATATACACAGGCAGGGCGCGGTCTGCTGGAGGCTGCCCTCTTGCGTCGCCATATTTGAATACAGTGGCCGAAAGGGATATACGTGCTTTACCTAGAACTTGCCGTCACTGGAGACGGTTAAGGTGAAAAAATAAATAAATAAATAAATAAATAAATAAAATAAGGTGAAGATCAATCTGGAGCGCTTCTATGTGAACCTGCTTTGTACTTTTATAATTCTGTTGCACTTTAAATGGAGGATCACACATATGTTTTGCCCAGTAAGAGGGAAACCACGCCACCAAATGAAAGAAATAGATCAGATAAGCAAGGATGGGACAAAACGCGAGTGAATATCGGCGTTGCTTATTCCAGGTGGAAAGAACTCCTGAAGGAGAAGGATTTCACAAGGGATGCGGAGATTGCCTGCTTTCTGCTAGACAGGTAATTCAATCTGATATTTTAAAATCATTTTGGCTTCATGTTTGCAACTACTTTTCCCTCTCATCTAAGTTCGAGTGACGGTTATGTTTACGTGCCAACGTTATCCTAGCCTTGGCTAACGTTATCCCAGAGCTACAGCTAAATGGTTAGCCTAGCCTACAGCCTAATCTGTTGATTCCTCTCGCGCTGCTGCGAAGGCTGCCACCCTCTCCTCCTTCTCCTCTTCCCTGTGGGTAGCCGAGACACACCTCTTCGCCTAACATATATCTCACAGATAACCTATATCTCACTGGTAAGCTATAACATATTGTAACATGGTTTAGATTCCTAAATAAATATTCACCTCGTCGCTAGATACTCCTGAAAAACTCGAAAAACTCTGCTGTCTGCGCAAGTTTTTTTGTCCTACGAGGCCACCGTCACTTACCCGACAGGAGGGGTGAGTGAGTGCGAGTGAGCGCTGCAATCTAGAATTTGACCACTGATGTCACTCTTACTCACCATTTTTACACACTGAGGCTTTAACTTTATCATTTTGGCGATTTGTTGATGAATTATGAGTTATTCTTTAATTTAATTGTGATTGTTCAATGAACTTCTGCCTCCAGTTTTGGGAGGGGACTCTGAATAATAGGAACTTAGAAGTATACATGGATTGAATTGTATGGACTTGGGGGTGCAAAGGTTTGGATAGTCTATAAATGTATTCAGTCACTTTTTATAATTTCTGATATAATATTTGTTACCTTGTTGAAGGTTTGTGTATGAGTGTTTTTGTTTTGTTTTTCCTTTATTTGTGCTTTGTTTATTCATTTTGCTTAGTGCGTTGTTAGTTATTCACTTTGGTAACATGTCACAATGATATCTCCCATCTTGGAAAAAATTATTATTTTTTTAAAATCAGGTCTTTGTCACCTGATAGTTATTTTTACTGTTTTTTATTTGTTTTATTTATTTTTTTTATTTTTAGAAGATGGAATGCAGCAACGTTTTAATGCAGATAACGTGCCCTGGATGCTGTGTACATAGTCATGCTGAAAATTAGCGTGCAGATTTTCCATATTTCCACATTTTTGCATTGCACTGATGGGAAACTTGCCTGGGTTTCCACCACTGAGTCCACCCACTCCACTGAGTTCAAGTTGACTGATTTGTCTGGCATTGTGACATGAAACAGTGGTTTCTTGGTTAAAATAGAATAAAAAAACAAACATACAACAACAAAAAAACAATGAGTGCAGTGGTGGGACTAGATTAGCCAGTCAGCGCCATGGGACAGACTAATATCTAATTGTTAAGCTGTTGTCAAGCAGCAACCAGTGAGGAGTGACAACAACAATGGCGGATGCTATAGATGACTATGTAGATGCTTCTATCAAGGCAAAGTAACGCGTTAGAGTACTTTGATTACTTTTTGCAGTAACGAGTAACCTAACGCATTAGTTTGCTGTTTGAGTAATCAAATACTTAAGTACATTTTCAAACAAGACATCAGTTACTTCCGTTACTTTTAGAACGCTGGTCCTTCTGTCGTTTGGTTCTAATAACGGAGGTAACGTTAAACCTATCAGTCTGAAAGAAGCCACGGAGCTTGTGGCTCGCTACGTGGTCG